>NC_090265.1:412557260-413227260 GCF_040414725.1 Anabrus simplex | reverse complement strand
GCTATAATTCGAAAGTTGGAATATTGAGTGAGTGGCTGTGTGTTTGTGTCACATAGCTGTCAGCTTACATTCGGGGAATAGTGGGTTCAAACGCCGCTATCAGCAGCCCTGAATATGGTTTTCCCCACCTCTTTTTGTGTTTACGCTGCACCGAAACAGTTAACCTCTTGCACATAAGGACCTCATATGAGGTCGCTGGAGTTCCCATTCATTTTTATGCATTATTTTTAAATCTCAGTAGTAGATTTTTCCCTATCACCTATTCGACTTCACAATCAATCTAACACATATACCCGTGATGCCCTTTTCTTTTCTTATAGATGGCATAATAGCCCTACATACGTTCGTACTCCTTGCACCCCATAAGCATCCATGCGTTCCAACCAGCATTTATTTTTCATGGGTCCTCCCCATCCATTTACCACAGGCTTCAGACTTTGAGTGATAAAAGCTTAGAATAGTATTCACTAAAAATCATATATAGATTCCATAATGGTAAACGACGTCACATACAAGTATTTTCATCACCAAACGCAAATGTTTTTAATTAAAGTACAGCCCCAGCCAGCATTTTCTTGGTGTGAAAATGGGAAACTACAGAAAATCATCTTCAGGGCTGCCTACAGTGGGGTTTGAACCCACTGTTTCCCTGAATGCAAGCGTACAGTTACGCTACCCAACCACGCAGCCACTCACTTGGTTTTCCCATTTTCACACCAGGCAAATACTGGATAAGGCCACGGTCACTTCTTTCCCACTCCTACGACATTCCTATTTTATTGTCGCTATAAGACCTAACTGTGTCTGTGCGACGTAAAGGAAATTGTAAAAATAAAGTTGGAATGCTCCAAGTGCCAAAATTAACATGAGAGAAAAACTGCATTCCTGTATGAAACATTTTACACTTTTTTGTTTGGAAAATACTATCTGCTACACTGCACTCGACAAGTAATGATAAAGTCAAAGTAATTAGTAACTCTACAAAGCTTAAATAATAGAATATAATAACAAGAAAAAGAGCCACATGAACTTCCTTCGATTTCTAGGTGTTTTATAATATACGATTTATTCTGTCTCTGGAAATATTGTAGTGTAAAAGAACAAATAGTAGTGGACGGAGAAAATTTACTGTTATTGTAATTTTACAAAATTACTGGTGTGAAAATGGGAAACTACAGAAAATCATCTTCAGGGCTGCCTACAGTGGGGTTTGAACCCACTGTTTCCCTGAATGCAAGCGTACAGTTACGCTACCCAACCACGCAGCCACTCACTTGGTTTTCCCATTTTCACACCAGGCAAATGCTGGATAAGGCCACGGTCACTTCTTTCCCACTCCTACGACATTCCTATTTTATTGTCGCTATAAGACCTAACTGTGTCTGTGCGACGTAAAGGAAATTGTAAAAATAAAGTTGGAATGCTCCAAGTGCCAAAATTAACATGAGAGAAAAACTGCATTCCTGTATGAAACATTTTACACTTTTTTGTTTGGAAAATATTATCTGCTACACTGCACTCGACAAGTAATGATAAAGTCAAAGTAATTAGTAACTCTACAAAGCTTAAATAATATAATATAATAACAAGAAAAAGAGCCACATGAACTTCCTTCGATTTCTAGGTGTTTTATAATATACGATTTATTCTGTCTCTGGAAATATTGTAGTGTAAAAGAACAAATAGTAGTGGACGGAGAAAATTTACTGTTATTGTAATTTTACAAAATTACTGGTGTGAAAATGGGAAACTACAGAAAATCATCTTCAGGGCTGCCTACAGTGGGGTTTGAACCCACTGTTTCCCTGAATGCAAGCGTACAGTTACGCTACCCAACCACGCAGCCACTCACTTGGTTTTCCCATTTTCACACCAGGCAAATGCTGGATAAGGCCACGGTCACTTCTTTCCCACTCCTACGACATTCCTATTTTATTGTCGCTATAAGACCTAACTGTGTCTGTGCGACGTAAAGGAAATTGTAAAAATAAAGTTGGAATGCTCCAAGTGCCAAAATTAACATGAGAGAAAAACTGCATTCCTGTATGAAACATTTTACACTTTTTTGTTTGGAAAATATTATCTGCTACACTGCACTCGACAAGTAATGATAAAGTCAAAGTAATTAGTAACTCTACAAAGCTTAAATAATATAATATAATAACAAGAAAAAGAGCCACATGAACTTCCTTCGATTTCTAGGTGTTTTATAATATACGATTTATTCTGTCTCTGGAAATATTGTAGTGTAAAAGAACAAATAGTAGTGGACGGAGAAAATTTACTGTTATTGTAATTTTACAAAATTACTGGGGAATTAATAATACTGGGACACCCTCTCTCCAAGGTCACAAAAATGGACAGCCCTAACTCAGGGTAATGAGTAAAGACCTAAACGGCATCTGCAGTGGAGAAGGAAGGTCTTTGGTTCATTGTAGATGGCCAAAGTGGCAGCCCAGTGCTCGATATTGAGTAAAAGGTATCTGTCCCAATTAAGGGGCAGATAGCAGTCGTAGTGTCTGTTCGGGATCGGGTGGTTACAAATGGTGTCTGTACTCTATGTTAGGGGAAGCCAGATAATATACTGGCAGTAGCTATAAAATGCCTCCAATGACAGATGAAGCGACACATCACCACAAGTATTTTTTATTGCATTGGTGAAATAATGACCATATTGGACCAATCGAATGCTAATGCATCTATCAAAGGGTAGAAAGGGTCCACCTATTCAATACTATTAGTTTGTATATTGTCTTAAGACAAGAATGCAGGCGATGTCTATTTTGATTCTTCAAGGTATCTGCCAGCTCACGGCTTCTTCTGGTGAGCGTACCGACACTGACAGTCGCTAACTGGAGATGATGGACTATTGTCTTCAGACAATATACAAACTAATAGTATTGAATAGGTGGACCCTTCCTACATAATGAAATTCATAACTTATGCTAAGGCATCCCCCACAAATGATGCACATCATCCTTGCTTGACCTCTTGGATGGAGTGGGCCGAAGAAGCGAGTCCATCATCTCCGGTTAACGACTGTCAGTGTTGGTACGCTCACCAGAAGGAGCCGTGAGCTGGCAGACACCTTGAAGAATCAAAATATAGACATCGCCTGCATGCAGGAAATACAAAATGGAAAGGACCAAAATCAAGAGAAATCTGTGAAGGTTATAAGACAATCTACCATGGCATAAGTTCAACTTGGAATGGTGTTGCGGTAGTTGGTCAAAAGCTGCGGGACTATGTGATTCAGGTTGATTGTATATCAGATTGAATTATGTTGATTAGGATCGACTCTCCAGTAATGAATATGCTATTAATCTCCTGCTACACTGCAATGAGTGGATGCCTCGATGAAGATAAAGATGTTTTCTGGGACCAACTTCGCACCTATATTCAAGCAGTCCTTCCTGAGGAGCATCTGTTTTTAATAGTGGGGACCTAAATGAACACGTAAGAGAAGCCAGGATGGGTACACCCTATGTCACATTGGCTGTGATTTCGGAAGTAGAAATTATTATGGCTACAGGATTCTAGACTGCGCCAAAGCCCATGACCTAATTTTAGCCGATACATACTTTAAGAAAAGACCTTCCTATCTTATAACCTATACCAGTGGAAAACGATTCATTCAGATCGACTATTGGCTGGTGCATAGGAATGACCTCAAGATAGTAACAAATGTCAAGGTAATTCCTTCCAAAAAACATAGCCCCACAGCATCGCATCGTTGTTCTTGATGTGAAAACTATGGGGCAGTTACGTTTAACAAGGGTCCATAAAACTGGTCCAGGGAAGATAAAGTGGTGGAAACTAACAAGCAGAGGGGTCAACTGATATCAAAGCTAAATATGTTCAACATAAATACTGACCAGCACACTGAGACTATGTGGAATGTAATCAGTGATCGTATACTCCAGGCAGCAGCTGAAACATTCAGGAAGACCAAACCAGGCAAATAGTTCATTGATAAGCAGACTTAGTGGTGGAACAAGGACATTCAGCTGGCCATCAGAGCAAAGACAGCAAGCTTTTAAGACCTGGTGACAGACAAGACTTAGCAAGGTCTTCAACGGTATAAAACTCTCAGATCAGTTGCCAAACATTCAATCACTACTGCAAAGACCTATTACCAAGATGTTTATAATCAGTTGGATACATCAGATGGAGCAAAACAAAATTTAGCACCTCACCAAATCCTGTCTTAGAGCTATGCAGATCGAAGACAACAATCATCAAACCCTTTGTGACCAAACCACCATCCTTCACAGATTAAGGGATTATCTTAAGGTTTGGAGTAATGCGGAATTTCCCCATCCACTGATCACTGCAACTGATGCTTTTCTTACAGCCCGTCTACTTGTGGAGAAACAGAGAGAGAAACAAATGCTGGGCTCAATGGTTCAGACGGTTAAGGCGCTGGGTTTCTAAGCCCAACTTGGCAGGTTCGATCCTGGCTCAGTCTGGTGGTATGTGAAGATGCTCAAATACATTGGCCCTGTGTTGGTAGATTTACTCTCATGTAAAAGAATTCCTGCGGGACAAAATTCTGGCATCTCAGTGTGTCTGAAAACTGTGAAATTAGATAGTGTGACATAAAAACAACATTATTATTATTATTATTATTATTATTATTATTATTATTATTATTATTATTAAACACTGTCCATTGTCCATTTTCTAGATTCAATACAAAAGAATAAGAAATGCAGTGATTACATTCTTATTTAATAATAAGTAGAAGTGGTACCGGTTTCGACCCTAGTCCAGGTCATCATCAGCCGATTAAAACATGAAAAACAATGCATAGGAAAAAGAAAATAAAAGATCAAGTTCACTCCGGATCAGTAAAAGAGGCAATATTAAAATGACAGGGGTAGACACTGTAAAATTCAGAAGTAAAATGTAAGTCACTTAAAAGAAACAGTGCGTAATTTTCTGAACAGCAGTATGGCTTGATTACACTGTCAGGCACAAAGTCATAACACAATCGAACACATATGAAGATCCATAATCGTGCTGAAGCTGAAGATGAGTAGATCAATTGAAGTAACTTGCCAGCTCCCAGTGATCAGCGCGATATATTCAACATCAGGCACTGTGGTTTCAAACGCCAACGTAAAATGAAGAATAGCTTAATGATCCAGTATTTGCTTCAGTCGCAGGATTGTAAGTATATATAGATACATATAATATAATTCAATATAATTGAATAAGTAATTATGATCCTGTAGAATTTTTGGAACAGTTGACGTGAAAATAACAATTTTAACTGTGATACTTTTCAATACGGAACAATAAAATTTTTATCTTTAAATGGAACAACACATTCTAAAATTGTGGACTGAAGATGGGCAAAACAAAGCCAGTGGAAATGACCATCAACAGGGAAGGAACAAGCTCAAATATATTTCTGGAAGGAGTAAAAATCGAATCAGCTTCCCACTTCAAGTACCTCAGAAGCACAATATCGAAAGACAACACTGTTAGGCAGGAAATACTCAGCAGGAACAGAAAGCATCGAACTTCTACAGTCAAGTCAGAAATCTCCTCTGGGACTGCAAAATACCACAGAAAGTGAAAACAATCATGTACCGCACTTACTTCATACCAATCCTCATGTACGGTTTAGAGACATGTACCCGACTAAACAAAGACTTCAGTAGAATCCAAGGAACTGAAATGAGATTCATTAGAACCATAACCAAACAACCAGAAAGGACAAGATCAGAAATGAAGTGAATAGGAAAGTAGCTGGTATTGAGGTTCCAATTATCAGTGTCATAAAGAAACGCAGACTTCAGTGGTATGGGCACATAATGAGAATGAACAGGGAAAGACCTCCAAGAAAATATTTTGACCTTAATCTCGTAAGAAGAAGACCCTAGGGAAGACCAAGAAAACGTTGGATAGAGACTGTAAGATCAGATGTGGAGGAGAGAGGATGCAAATGGGAGGATGTACTGGATCAGAAGATGTATGAAGACAGAAGGAGATGGCGAGCGCTTGTACACCACACCCGGGAAACTGGAGTCGGGAAGTGATGATAATGATGATGATGATGATGATGATGATGATGATGATGATGATGATGATTAGAAAAACAAACCTCTACACCTAGCCTTTTTGGGCTTAGAGAAGGCTTTTGACCGGATACTGCAGAAGCTTACACTCAACTCTCGATTTACCGTAAGCAGATCAACCTCGTTGCTGCTTAACCGCAATATCAAAAACACTAAAAATGTACCAGTGTTAGGAGTTACAGTAAAACAGAATCACAAAGGGTTTGGATAATATATCCGAGTCGTAATAGTAGCAGGGGTGATGCGACCTTGAAGTTATTTGTAGCCGGTGTGTCTCCAGCCGCGAACACCTGCTCTACTCCACACCGTTCCACTCTCAGTCATTGTCTTGTTTTTGTTCAGTGCAGTTCAGTTCGCAGACAGTGGCTACCAAATGGAAGCTTGTCGGTTTGACGATTCAACAGAAGTTGGATATTGTTCAAAATATAGAACGAGGTTCTACCGTTAAACAGGTGTGTGTCCAATATAACGCTGGTGATTATACCATGCGGGACATTTTACACAACAAAGACAAACTTCTATCATTTGCTTGTTCATCCGATGCAAACAGTGACGTGGCAAACTGAAAAATATTAAAAAAATCTACATTTGAGGAGCTTGACCAATCCATGTTGGAGTGATTTTTACAGCAGCGAGCTCAAGGGACTCCAGTATCGAGACCGATCTGTATGACCAAAGTGAAGTTTTTCTTCAAAGCTCTTGGGATGGAGGGTGATTTTCATGCGTTATCTGGATGGTTTACATGCTTTAAACAGCAACATGGCATCCACGATGTCAGTGTAAAAGGTGAGTTGTTAAGTGGAAATACAGAAGCTCAACAGTTCAATTCAGATTATGAAAAATTTGTTCTGGATGAGGGATTGGTCCCTGAACAAATTTACAATGCAGATGAGTCTGGCCTGTTTTGGAAATGCCTATCAACCCGTACACTTGCTTTCAAACAGGAGCGTTATGCTCCAGGCTGTAAAGAATCTAAAGAAAGGATGATTATTATGATCTGTGCGAATGCAATGGGCACTCATATATTACCTTTAATTGTCATTGGAAAAGCAAAAAAAACCCTCGCTCCTTCAAAATTTGCCTGTTGTGTACAAGAACCAAAAGTCTGCTTGGATGAACAGTGAGATTTTAAAACTGTGGTTTGACAAAACTTCATCCCCGAAGTTTGTAAATATTTAAAGTCCAATTGACTCTCGGAAAAGGCTGTTCTTTTGATAGATAATGCGCCCTCGCACCCAAATTAAACCATTTTAAAATCAGCAGATGGCAACATTTATGCTAAATTTTTGCCTCCCAATGTCACTGCAATAACCCACCCTATGGACCAGGGCGTAATATCTGCACTTAAAAGAAATTATCGGTCATCTCTTTTTCAAAAGAGAATTGAAGAGGGCAATGACCTCAAAACTTTTTGGAAAGAATTTACAATTCTCGACGGTATTTATGAGATTCATTTGGCCTGGGAAAAAATAAAACCATTGACAATTGTGCAGTCTTGGAAAAAAATCATCCCAGATATTTCTGAAGACAATGGATTTCTCGGATTTGATGAAGCCGAAACAGTTAGTACTGTGACTGAAGCCGTAAAAACTGTCCCAGGTAGAGAGGAAGTTGACGAAGGCAATATTCATCATTGATTCGATTGTGACCAGAACGACCAAGGCTACGGAGAGCTGAGAGATGAACAGATTGTTGACAAAGTAAAGGGCGGGGAGGGAGCAGGAAGTGAAAGTGGTGAAGAGGGGGAAACAGCTGCTCGCACCGCACAAGCACAACAAACAGTTAGGCATGGGCTTGCCTTGGCAAATGTCGAGTCATTGCTGGAGTACATCGAGAGCCAGAATGATGTTCTCATCGCTGAAAAACATGTTTTGAGAAACCTGAGAACCAAAATAAAGAAAAAGTGCTTCTCATCGCAAAAGCAGAAAACCATGCCTGATTATTTTCAGAAACAGTAAAGTTAGGTAGTCTGAATATTTTTCTTTGCCTTATTAGTTTCAATGAAAAGTGCTGTTTATTTTTCCATTTATGAATTGTGCTAAGTACTACTTTTACTGCAAAGTACAGTATTGGGTAAGTTTATATAAAACAGTACAGTACAATATACTATATCGGACACACAAAGGGCTTCCAGGTCGGAGAGGATGAGAAAGTTCTGGGAGAAGAAAAAGAAGAAATTGATTTAAGTGCTTCAATGTGTTTAGTATTAAAAACATTTTTCTTCCGTATTGACTCAAGATTTACAATGCTTGGTAAAGCTAAAGGTTCCACCTATTCAATACATTATCATAATGGTCTGTTTAGAACATAACATATTTATTTAACTTATTGTAAAATATTGTAAAATAAGTAAAATAAGCCATACAGTTATTTACCTTGAAAATACTACAAAGCAAGGTTCAAATACTAAAATAAGATTAAACATATCAGCAATCTGCTACTCCTTATATTACTCAAACATAGACTAATTTGTCAATAATTTTTTAGAAAGAAGAACCTGTATATAATATCAAACCGTATAAGTCGCATATCATGGGGAACCGAAAAACTGTGCTTTAAAATGGTAGATGTTTTGTAAAATCATTTATCAGTTTTATATGAACTTCCAGTACATCAACTACACCAAATTATAGACTTTTTCAATCACCTAAAAACAATTTTAGACGCACCAAATAATACTGTACTTTAAAAAAAAGACATGTTACTTGTATAATACAATGGGTCAATGTTATCTAGCCATTTTGAACGTTTTTCATGTAGAATATGACTTGCTGTTAAAAAACTGTGTTTTTAAAATGGCAAATGTTTTGTAGAATCACTTATCAATTTTATATGAATTTCTGTACATAAGCTACACCAAACCATAGACTTTTTCAATCATCTACAAAATAATTTTAGACGCACCAAATAACACTGTATTTTTTCAAAGAAGACATTATTTGAATAGTATAATGGGTCAATGTTATCTAGCCATTTTTAATGTTTTTCATGTAGAATAGGACTTGCTGTTAAAAGTTTGCCAAACATACATTCTGTACTGATTCTACAGCATATTTTTACTTTTTTGAATATTCCTTGCTATTAAACTTTCAATGGCTGATGATGGCATAATGGATTGCCGAAACCGATCCCAAAAATGTATTTTACAATAAGTTAAATAAATATGTGATGTTCTAAACAGACCATTATGATAATGTATCGAATAGGTGGAACCTTTAGCTTTACCAAGCATTGCTTCAATGTGGGCGTAAAATATGTAAATAAATAAACAATACAGTAGTATCATTTATTATCATTTTAACTAAAAAAGGAAATGGCGTATGGCTTTTAGTGCTGGGAGTGCCCAAGGACAAGTTCGGCTTGCCAGATGTAGGTCTTTTGATTTGATGCCCGTAGGCGACCTGTGCGTCGTGATGAAGATGAATTGATGATGAAGACGACACATACACCCAGCCCCAGGGCCAGCGGAATTAACCAGTTATGGTTAAATTTCCCAACCCTGCCGGGAATCGATCCCGGGACCCCTGAGGCCAAAGGTCAGCACGCTAACTATTTAGCCATGGAGCTGGACATCATTTTAACTGTGCTTTCAGTACGCCTGTTCTATTTTTAACCTTTTGCGGGTTAACTGAGATTTTACTTATCCAGGAAACATTAACCCTACATTATCCCTGTTAATTGTGAGTTAAGTGTATTTGGAAAAGCCTCCGATCCCATCATGTTCCAGAAGCTGTATGTCTAATGGACCCAACTTCTCTACCACAGCATCGCCAGTGTGGTTTGCTGACCAGCAGGGATCACACCTCATTTCCTATCAATGTTGGGGTTCATCAGATCAGCACTGTCACTTACTTATTTGTCATATGTATAGATACAGTCACAGCTGACGTACAGATGCCATACCCGTGGACATCTTAAGTGATTCCCAAAGGAATCTGGAAAATCTCCTGAAAATTTGGAAAGACCCTTTCGGGAAATATGGCGTGCGCCTTAACATCACAAAAACAGAGTATCTGCAGTGTGGCTGCAGACTGCTGGTACCATTCACATCGACAGGCAAGATGTAGTTAAAGCTAACCAATTTAAATACCTTGGACCACTCTGACAGAGAGACATTATCAGACATCTGAGCACAAGTAAATTCTACATGGCTGAAGTAGCATCAGGTCACTGATGTGCTATGTGACAAGAAAATTTCTGCCTGCCTAAAGGAAAAGTCTCCAAATCCATGATCTGACCAGTTGCACTGTATGGGTCTGAATGCTGGCCTACAACAAGCACAAGCAAGTTCCACATTTCTACAGGCTTATTTTATTTATTTATTCGTGTCAGTAACACAATATAGATTACAGATGCAAATTAGGTAAAGTATATGAAATTACAATATTTACATAAAATTAAACAGTTATTTACAAAATATCGGCCCAGAATTTGGCCGTGTTAACAGAACTGATACTGGCCTGTGCCAGATTTCTATGCATTTAACAGGGCATAGAGGGCAATTAATAAGGTGCCTTGTCTTTTGTACCATGCCGCATTCACATAGGCTCTGATCCCCCTTCGGGAGGCCCCATTTCTTCATATTGTCCTTTGACCTTCCAACGCCTGCTCTTAGTCTCTTCAGTGCCTTCCATATAGTCCAGGTTCCTTCATGACCAGGGGAAACTTTTCCTTCAATTTTAAGTATTCTGGATGAAAAGGGATCTTCTGATTCCAGAGTAGAAGTCTGATCTTCCTTGCATCTGCACTAGAAGGGGATGAGGACTGCATAAAACTGTTCCTGGACTTCATTCGAGTTGGTGGTAGTTTGTGTCCATGTAAGGGGTGGGCTGAGCTGGTAGAAGCCCTTAACCTCTCCACATTTTCAGCTACTTCGCGTCAGATCTCAGGATAGGCTATTCCTGCAAGGGAATGCAGTTTGTCTGTTGGTGTTGGTTTCAGACATCCTGTAATATGTCTGCATGTTTCATTCAGGGCGACATCGACAGGCTATAAAGCATCTAAAGAAATGATGGTGATTATGACCTGCATGAATGCAACGGGCACACATAAATTACCTTTACTCGTCATGTATGGAGATGAAAATGTTATGTTGGTCACTGGGTCTTACAAGATTGGACCAAGTCAGAAATGAACATGTCCAAAAAGTGATTGGGAGTGGCACCTATTCTAGAGAAGATGCAAGAAGCAGGCTTAAGATGGAATGAACTATGTGAATTAAACCAATGAATCCACCTAATCGGTACAATGTATATTTTTTGCCTTAGGCAAATTCACATTTCAGTAGTAGGCCTACATGTTTTGTTTAGTAACTAAACATCATCAGCTATAACGTGTGTAGGCGACATAATTAAAAGGTATAAAAACATACCCATCTCATATTAATCTTAAAACATTCACAACACCTTTGTTAAGGGGGACTTTGTTAAAGGGGTTGAGGGGAGAAAGAGGAGGGAGGTAAAGATTAAAAACTTATTGCCTAAAACACTTGTAGTCCTCGTGTTAACATGCAATATCAGGTCTACTGAGAAAAAGAAAAGATTATTCCCGTCTTCTTGTAGTGTCGTGTGTTGTTTAAAAGAATCTGAGTAATGTACATACGAAGAAAACTGGTGATGATTGCAGTGAAATTTGACACTTCATTGGAGAAAAGAGTATGGATGTCTTGCATTTGACTGTGCTTTTTAGTAGCAATGGCTGGGAGACTACTCCCAAGAAATGTGAGGCAAGAGTGGCACTTCTCATATTAGGATCGAGTTGTAAACTACCAACTTCCTAAGTTTATCCCGGTGCCTGTGAAGGGCTTCAATGGTCTCACCCGATCTACAGGTAGTGGAACTTCAATTTGCTGTCCTTGGGTTTTTCATGATTCTTTATGGGAAGCATCCATACAGAACCTTCTTAACAGTTTGACGGGTTCTAAGGATCCAGAAGTCTTACCAGAGTTCTGACAACACTATCCAGACTTTAAAATGATACAATCTAGCGTGTGTTTGCCGAATAAGTAGGATTGATGAGCGCCGTGCAGGTGTATTGCATGTCGTTACTTTCCTAGTAAGGTACACACAGTGCAAGCGACCCTTGATATGAATGAACCCATCTTCATTGAAGGGATGGAAGTGTCCTATTTTATATTCTTTAGGAATCAGTTGACTATTCTGGAGTGCTTGAAGCTCTAGTTTAAAACATTCCCATTAAACAGCTTTTATCTAGTGGGTACATACTTTTGCCAGTTCCATTAATATTGACTCTCCTGCAACTTTTTCTCGATGACGAATGTTGTGTGCGAACCAAAGTATCCAACCAGTTATATGAATCAGCTTCCAATAGGAACTTAAATTAGAGCTGTCGATAAAGCTGGGATATGTAATTGCTGTCATTATATGTTTTATGTTCTTTTTTTTCCCCAGGCAGGGATGAAATGGCTCCATAGAGTAGTAAGATTAGCATGGAGTATTAGTAAGCTACCTTCAGATTGGACAAAAGCAGTAATTGCACCTCTCTTTAAGCAAGGGAACAGGAAGAATTGCAACAACTATCAAGGTATCTCATTGATTATTATACCAGGCAAAGTATTCACTGGCATCTTGGAAGGGAGCGGACGATCAGTCGTTGAGAGAAAGTTGGATGAAAACCAGTGTGGTTTCAGACCACAGAGGGGCTGTCAAGATCAGATTTTCACTATGCGCCAGCTAATTGAAAAATGCTACGAGAGGAATAGGCAGTTGTGTTTATGTTTCGTAGATCTAGAGAAAGCATATGACAGGGTACCGAGGGAAAAGATGTTATGAATCTCATTCCGTATTGACGGTTATCACTTTACAAAAGAAAATATTTATAAAATCCTCCTATCAATACAATTCAAGTCATCTGTTAGATGAAGCAAAGTCTATACATGTTTCAGCCTAATCTCAAGGCCATCTTCAGTAGTAAAACAATGATTACATAATATACAAACAAATTTTAAAAAACGTAATGATGTGAAGTGACAGTGTTCATGATTAGTGAGTTAAAAACACATTGAGGTGCAAAGTCCTCTCGTCTAATAGATCTTGCTGACTGTTAAATAAAACACTATGCTGAGGAGTGTCAATACTACGAATAAAATGTGTAAACATCTGTAATGAGAAAAAAGGAATGTATGAGTGGATGAAGAACAAGTTAAAAATGATGTACGAAAAGAAAACTCTTAATGCCCTAAAGTATAATCGCTACTCAGCCATGAGCGAACATTGTAGAGAGAAAAATCATAAATACACAACAATTGATCAAGATTTAAAGATCCTACATTATGAACAGAAGGGTCCCTTACTTAATATACTAGAGAATATATATATAGATATCGACCAATATAACAATCCCGTCTATAACTTAAATGAAATCAACGAAAAGAAAAATATTTTATTGGAAAGCTTTGTCCCGCTCATCTGTGAACAGTTCATTAATAAAAAAGAGTTTCACTACCGACATTCTAGAACAAGACCCGCCCTTCCATTAACACCCTCCTTCCGCGAATCACAACGTTCCTCCCTCCCTGCCCCTCCCCCTCCATTACCCCTCCCAACCACATTGACACAGATACACAGTAAGCCACACACAGGCTTAGTTGTCAATGTGACTTGAGATCGACAAGGTCATCTCCATTACATGTTATAAACCTCATTTTAGGTCCGTATTGAAAATTTAACAGTTCAACAATGATAAAGGTGTTTTAATTTATTCCACCTATTCAATACTTATATTTTCACGTATAGTTGTTACATAATTAAATTCTTAGTTACATGGGACATGTTTCACCCTCAATTAAGGGCATCTTCAGCCTAAATACAATAATCAAAAATACAACTAAATTAAAAGTGGAAGTTAAATACAATCATCAAAAATACAACTAAAATAAAAAGTGGAAGTTAAAAGTTTAGTCTGTTATTAAAATTAGGAACAATAAAATTGTGAAAAATGATAAAATAAAAAGATGCTAATGGAAAACTGTCTTATGATTAAACTATAATCTTGTCGGAGACTAAAACTTCTATTAAAATTCTAATTAAAACAGTTCATATAAAATATTGGAAAATCAAAGTGGTAGTAATAAAAAGCCAACGACATGAGGGCGTGTACACAAGCATAAACTTGATTGTCATGAATACAATCTTTTCAAGGCCGCTGATGAAATTCGTAGTAAGTAAGGCAGAAGCGTCTATTGAAAAATTGTAAGAGGCCGTTAGCACCGGTAGGTAATAAAATGGCTGAATCCTTGCCAGAAAATGTCAACAGATGCAGAAATAAGTTTTATGTAAGTGGAAGTTGTTATTTGTTAACTACTGTTGAGTTGGTTGGCTTGTGTACACGCCCTCATGTCGTTGGCTTTTTATTACTACCACTTTGATTTTCCAATATTTTATATGAACTGTTTTAATTAGAATTTTAATAGAAGTTTTAGTCTCCGACAAGATTATAGTTTAATCATAAGACAGTTTTCCATTAGCATCTTTTTATTTTATCATTTTTCACAATTTTATTGTTCCTAATTTTAATAACAGACTAAACTTTTAACTTCCACTTTTTATTTTAGTTGTATTTTTGATGATTGTATTTAACTTCCACTTTTAATTTAGTTGTATTTTTGATTATTGTATTTAGGCTGAAGATGCCCTTAATTGAGGGTGAAACATGTCCCATGTAACTAAGAATTTAATTATGTAACAACTATACGTGAAAATATAAGTATTGAATAGGTGGAATAAATTAAAACACCTTTATCATTGTTGAAAGGTCATCTCCATTTGAGACGACAACTTTTAGTTACAAGTAAGTCATATGAGTTTTCTTTTCGTACATCATTTTTAACTTGTTCTTCCTTTTTTCTCATTACAGATGTTTACACGTTTTATTCGTAGTATTGACGGTCTCACTACACTCCTCAGCATAGTGTTTTATTTAACAGTCAGCAAGATCTATTAGACGAGAGGACTTTGCACCTCAATGTGTTTTTAACGCACTAATCATGATCACTGTCACTTCACATCATTACGTTTTTTAAAAAAAATTTGTTTGTATATTATGTAATCATTGTTTTACTACTGAAGATGGCCTTGAGATTAGGCTGAAACATGTATAGACTTTGCTTCATCTAACAGATGACTTGAATTGTATTGATAGGAGGATTTTATAAATATTTTCTTTTGTAAAGAGGGAAAGATGTTCACCATACTTGAGGACTATGGAATTAAAGGTAGATTATTAAAATCAATCAAAGGCATTTATGTTGACAATTGGGCTTCAGTGAGAATTGATGGTAGAATGAGTTCTTGGTTCAGGGTACTTACAGGTGTTAGACAAGGCTGTAATCTTTCACCTTTGCTGTTTGTAGTCTACATGGATCATCTGCTGAAAGGTATAAAATGCCAGGGAGGGATTCAGTTAGGTGGAAATGTAGTAAGCAGTCTGGCCTATGCTGACGACTTGGTCTTAATGGCAGATTGTGCTGAAAGCCTGCAGTCTAATATCTTGGAACTTGAAATTAGGTGCAATGAATATGGTATGAAAATTAGCCTTTCAAAGACTAAATTGATGTCAGTAGGTAAGAAATTCAACAGAATTGAATGTCAGATTGGTGATACAAAGCTAGAACAGGTCGATAATTTCAAGTATTTAGGTTGTGTGTTCTCCCAGGATGGTAATATAGTAAGTGAAATTGAATCAAGGTGTCGTAAAGCTAATGCAGTGAGCTCGCTGTTGTGATCAACAATATTCTGAAGAAGGAAGTCAGCTCCCAGACGAAACTATCTTTACATCGGTCTGTTTTCAGACCAACTTTGCTTTATGGGAGCGAAAGCTGGGTGGACTCAGGATATCTTATTCATAAGTTAGAAGTAACAGACATGAAAGTAGTGAGAATGATTGCTGGTACAAACAAGTGGGAACAATGGCAGGAGGGTACTCAGAATGAGGAGATAAAGGCTAATTTAGAAATGAACTCAATGGATGAAGCTGTACGCATAAACCAGCTTCGGTGGTGGGTTCATGTGAGGCGAATGGAGGAGGATAGGTTACCTAGGAGAATAATGGACTCTGTTATGGAGGGTAAGGGAAGTAGAGGGAGACCAAGACGATGATGGTTAGACTCAATTTCTAATGATGTAAAGATAACAGGTATAGAACAAAATGAGGCCACAGCACTAGTTTCAAATAGAGGATTGTGGCGACGTTTAGTAAATTCACAGAGGCTTGCAGACTGAATTTTGAAAGGCATAACAGTAGCCTATATAATGATGGACGGACGGAAGTTACTCTCTGTGTTTGTGCAAATGTACGAAACTGCCCCACATGCCCTTTCTGAGGCATCACATAATACGTGGATCTGAGACCTGCACTCTGTTGAAGTAGTTAGCCATCATGGAATTTGTATCCCTGACAGAGAGGGTGATGCGGATGCCCAAGTGTTCCATAGAGCTCCAAGATCAGGAGGTAGCAACTTGTTCCAATTGATTCTCCTGCTCCATGTATCTTGGTGTTTACAGCAGTTTACAGCAAGGGATTTGATAGATAACAGTTCGAGTGGATCATAAAATTTTGCCATGGTGTGCAACAGCTTTCTCCTACTGATTGGTCCTTTAGGTAATGGTTTAGTGATTTACTCTGGATTGATGTAAAAATTATCCTTTTCTGTATTCCAATATCCGCCTTTGTCTGTAGGCAGCCCTGGTTTCCCATTTTCACACCAGGCAAATGCTGGGGCTGTACCTTAATTAAGCTTATGACTGCTTCCTTCCCACTCCTAGCCCTTTTCTTTCCAATCATCACCATAAGATCTATGTGCGTTGGTGTGGCGTAAAGCAAACTGTAAAATTGACGATACAGTCACATGCCATGCTGTACCATTACTTTTACTGGGATGACCAGAGAGTCATTTTATCAAATTGGTAGTTATCTCTAATTCAATTGCTCATCAGCATATAACTGTCTTTACTGCAAACGTTTTGCTTTAGCCTGAGGAGTTACGACGAAGGTATTATTTACATTATGATAAGGAAGTTCCATATTTGTTTTTGAATAGCTACCTTTTTTCTTTTTCTTTTTTTTTTAACTCAGGAAGTTCTTACAACCCAAGCTGAATATTAACAGTTGAGAAACTTCAGTAGATTTATTGATTTTTAACTAGCTTTTGGTGATGTAATTTTCCTGATGTTTAAATTGGGGTTGACAACTGAAATTCTTTTGAATGTAGAAAGAAATGTTTCTCTGTTGATAAATACATCTTTCTAAAATATTATCAAAGTAAAAGTTTACTTGAAAGTAATTTCTCAAAATCTCTTTTCATGAACATCTGCATTCTAAAGTCCTCATTCAGTCCATCCATACCCCTTCCTGATCTTCCTTACTTTCGTGTACTCTCTGCCAAGCTTATCTGCCCACAGGTCCTGACCTTGTGTAAACATTGCATCTACTTAATAAAATTCAGGGAACTCAGTCGTCAATTGGAAGCCATATTTTTTTGTCATTGCATGTGCTTTTCTGTGTCATCCTTTTAACATGTTTTCTGTAAATACAAGGCCACCTTGTTGCAGTTTATTTCATTTTAGGGTTATTGTTGATCTTAAATAGAGCAGTGGTACTTCTGTGTTGTATGTATCACATATGCAGATCTGCTTTCTGAAAATGTATATTATTTAAACTTATCTTGAAGGAGACCTGTCCAATTGTTACAGGAATGGCAAGATACTTGCAGTTTGGTGGAGAACCTCAAATGTGTTTTGAGTGTGGCCACATTTCCAGTTCGTCCAGATTCTCTATCACAAAAGAAGGATCAGCTTGTATATGAGGGTGAATGTGTCATTTGCTACAGTGTGCAATTGGAAGGAGAGTTACCAAGTGAAGTTTGTAAAAATGTACGCTGTGGCAGTCCATTCCATGCAAGCTGCTTATTGGAGGTATTTTACTAGTATTAATTGAGTATTTTCAATTCTTCCTTGCAAATCAACTTTTTATCCTTCTTTACTTGAAACTTATAAATGCCCTGCTGATATCTTCAACATACAGTCTTATATAATGTAGCAGAGAGGGAAAAAGAGTCTCTATATTGTAATGGCCATTCACCTTACCTTAGTTCGTCATTAATACCAATATAAATGGTCCATTAATGGACATTATAAATTTTCCAGCTAACTCATTCCTGGTTGCCAGCGTTTCGCCCCAGTGTGCTAAGTTGGGCTCATCAGTTGGTAAATAGCACACCCACCAAGACGCATGGCTAGTGCATACCGTGGAGGCCACTGCGTAGGCTATTTGCAGCCGTCGGCAGTGCCAGTGCTCTATGAGAGACTTTCTCTAATTACCTGGATTCATTATTCTCCTCCATCTGTGGAACCTTCGGCCTTTCCCGGTGACTACTATATTGAATGGAAATCTCCAATGTGACCTTGCTTGCAGTCATCCAGATAGTCTGGCAGTGTGATTAAAATCATGTGCCCTGAACTATTTTAGACCTATTATGTGTGTGTTTGCGTGCTAGAACTAAACTGAAAATTCATGTTCTGCCTAACGTTCTACTATTTTCAGTTTATCAATGAAGTACTATGACATTCTCCTCTCTTATTGGCCTGGGCTGATGCAATCATATGCCTAATTGGGCCGCTCTTTGATCCACCCCTGTTGTGCCTGCCTACAAAAGCCTTGGTAAAACTGTGCATAGTGTTCACCGTTTTTGTGCCATTATAGATACTTCAGGAGAGACCGAACTTTTTGCTGGCCGGCTGTTTCTATACTCCCTGCCATGTAAGCGTATACACTAAGTGTATATCTTACTCTTTCTCTCCTGTTAATCATCATCATCATCATCATCTTCATCATTCCATGTCCGGTCAGCAATTCCAAAATGTAGCAACTCCGATGGCCTTGTTGTTTGACTCGATCAGTTCCTGTGTAGTACAGGGTTGTTCTAGTAGAGGACAGATGAGCAGATGTTTCGGATCTTGTGTTACATACTTGCACACGATTAACTGATCTCCAAATAGGGTAGGGCAGGTCATTTCATGGAGCTAGGTCTTCCTTTGCAGGGGAATCAGACGGCAGCATGCTCTTCCACCTGGTGATGCGGTTAGACTCCGATGTTCCTACCAGTGGTTGAGTCCTGGTGATGAAGCTCTTTCTCGACTTCAGTCAACAGACTACAGCCTGGTGATCATGCAGTGGATGGCGAGAATCATTAGTCTGCTTCGTCCTCTCTGCATCATCAGCAACAGCCCTTCTGATAGTGGGGAGAGCTATTCCAACAATCGGGTATTGTCAACTGGAATTGGCTACAGACATCCCGACAAGATTCCTGCGGTCTCGTTGATTGCATTGTCAACCTGTTTGGTGTGAGTGAATGCACTCCACACAGGTGAAGCTTACTCTGCAGCAGACACGCACAAATCAAGAGCAGAGGTTCTCAGGACGCGAGGGCTTGCTCCCCAGGTGGTGGCTGTGAGCTTTCTCAAAATATTGTTCCGTGAACTAACTTTCAGCCTGGTGTTGTGGCAATGTTTCTTGAAGGACACTGTTCGGTCAAGAGTAAAACCTAGATACACAGGTGTTGGACAATGTTCATGTCATTTGCCTTGCCATGTAATGTCCAGTTCCCACCAAACTTCTCTATTCCTTAAGTGAAATGCGCACACCTGAGTCTTGTTGGGATTTGGCTTTAGATGATTGCCTTCATAGTCAGAGCCAAGAGTATCTAGTGCAGAAGTCAACTTTCCCTCCACCTTTTCAAATGTCTTTCCTTGGGCAGCCACTGCAGTATCGTCAGCATAGATGAAAAGCCTGGTATGTTCCGTTATGGGATGATCATTCGTGTAAATATTAAAGAACACAGGGGCTAGCACACAGCCTTGAGGTAAACCGTTCTTTTGTATGCGCCATCTGCTCTTCTTACCATGGAGAGAGACTTGCAGGAGAATGCCAATAAGAGATGAGCTGGTAAATTTTCCTCAGCAACTTTCTGTGGTTGATGTCATAAGCAGCTATTAAGTCAACAAAGGTGACTTCTGTTACCTTACGCTGTTAATACTGAAGGTAGTGATTTATAGATATTTTCTAACTGTTGGGTTCGATTCACTGTCACTAACCATACTGTTTAGGGACCCTACTTGCTGATATGGTGTCTTACATTTACTGTTAATCTTGCACATTGGCACTGTATAGTTGTTTTTTTCTTGACTTGCGAGATTTATGTATTACCACTGCCATATTGTGAAAATCACTAGTATTATATTTGCTGGTATAAGTAAAGCATATTTTCCTTTTTGGTAGGATTAAATCTGTTTTCTGAATAATGCATTTAATAACTTAATTGGTATGAAATAATAAACACAGCATTTTATTAATACGGTCTTTTTTCGTCCATTTCTTCTTATGTGTAGAATGCAACTAGAGTGTATAAGAAGCAAGAAAAATCTGCAAGAACTCCTTCAACAAGGAAAACAATTTTACCTCCTCTATAAAGATCAAGTTCAGTTCAAATGGAAGGAAAGTTCATTATCAACCTAACCTTGTCTTGTCACGAATTTGTTACAGTTTGCAGACTTAGCCTTTGTGTATTCTTATTGACTTACAGCATAAGTACATGTAATATATTTGCTTGTGTGTAATATTATAGCACAGTTTCACTTCAGTCCAACAAGTAATAGCAGATTTCAAGAAGGGAACTGAATAATTTACACCAGGCAAACACTGAAGAATACGGTTATAGAAATGTGTGTATCAGAATGAAAGCAGAAATATATAACATTAAATTGACTGACGGTGAGAAAGTTTATTTCCTTAATTCCTCTCTGAGCTTGGAAACCGACTTAATTATGAATATCTTGATTGATCATTTACTTAGGTAAAGGAACCTTCATTATTGATATATTGACGTTAGCTTGTTGATGGTTATGTCTCATGATTTCAATACGTAACAGCTCAAGTTGGCAGCAGTGATGAGCCGTTAAAAATAAAAGAGTTTAGGGTTGTGTTATTTGCTTTCTGGTGTATAGCCTTACATGCCTTAGCATGCAAGGTAGGCCTTAATACTTTACTGCGAGCACCGAAAATTTGAACCGCAGTAGACTTTTGGGGTGATTCATCTTGATGAGATGTGCTCGGAGTGTTTCTATTCTCACTCAAACTGGATCAGTTTCTTATCTATATTAGATATGATAATTATCTTCCTTTAAGGGAACCAGGTAGTGTGGAATGACCAAAAATAGAATTGTTTTAAGGTTCAAAAAATTCTCTTATTTCCCGATTACACCAATATATAACACATAGGTATAGAAAACATAATTGAGGTCTTTATTGATAATTGAATGTAACCATGCATACGTCAATTACATGAAATGACACACCCTCTTTTTGTATTACATGTTATGTTATAAATCTCATTTTTGGTCCGTATTGAAAATTTACAGTTCAAAAATGATAAAGGCGTTCTTTCACCTATTCAGTACTTTAATTTCCACTTATAATGGTTGAACCGTGTGTTTGGTCTCCTCCCGCCTTAAAGGACTTGATACCTGTGCAGTGCTCCTAGTGAGCTCATTGAAATTTACTACTATTAATTGTGCGTATTTCTGTATGTCCTAGGCATTGATATTATGTAATAAATGTGTCTCTCCCTGTTCCTCACTTATGGCTCCATGGGCAAGGAATTTCATTCCGTTCTGGAGCGCCCCTCTGCGCTCTTTTGTCGTATCTGTCATGCCCTGCCGGCGACCGCTTATCCCCTCCCAGCTTCTCCGAGAGAGGGGGCGTGCTGACGTTGGTAGTGAGTCCTTCCCCCTCTCACTTACCTGCTGCTCTTGGAGTAGAGCACTACTCTTTCGTTGAACCAAGGACCGTAAGGGGGGCATGGGAGGTAAGATCTACTGGCTTGCTATGTGTTGGTAGGATGATGGGAGGAACTTGAAACTAGGAACTTGTAACGCCATGCATCTGGTTGTAATTTGATAAGGGACGGCTTAAAATGTTGTATGTTTCTTGTATCATGAGGAAAAAGCTCACGAAAATGAGAGAAAGGTGCCAGAATGTTCTGGACGTGTAGTTTAGGAAGTATGCGTGTCATTGTGCCCGAAAGAGCTATTCATTGTGTCTTCACTGTTAGAACATTTTTCTTTACCTTGTAACTGGTGAGCTGTATACGTTGCAGCGCTGTAGTGATAAGTCAGACATTTATTTTGTACCAAGGCGCGCATGTTACGTTATGTTAGACCATTTATAGAAGGAGAAGAATTCCTCATGTTTTACGAGGATGAGAAATGGAAACGGGTCAAAACCCTCCTTTAGTTATGTTGATTTCTAAGCGCTTCCGAATTTGTTTGTTTTCCATTGTCTGTGAATAAATGTTGTCAAGCTGTTTGGAATTGGGTCTTGACATTAAACCTCTGGGTTGGACCTTACATTTATATCCAGATCCCTGGACCGCTCTCCTTTGGGTCGTCCTGCCGGTTGAATTACGGCACAATGGTTACATAAACAGACTATCAGTTAAATGGGACATGTTTCGCCCTCAATTTAGGGCATCTTCAGTCTAAAAACAATGTTCAACAGTACACCTTATTTTTTTAAATTTCATTAGGGCCATCTATGGACCACGGTGCTTGTGTTTTAGCTGTTTCTTGATGTCATCATCGTTGTTTGCCACAATTGGTGTTCTTAGCGGTTTGGCAGCGGTTTTCTTGTTGGTACCTCAAGCTTTTCTGATGGCCCAGTAGTCCTTCATTTTCCAGCTAAATTCAATCTTACGTTCCTCAGACCATTTCCTGGTCTCGTCTTTTGGTCTGTGGGTAACTTCTGTGAGGGATGTTACAAAGGATTTAGTTTTAAGAGTTGTGTGATAGTTACTCCGATCAGCTATGTCATTTTGATTTATATGGAGTTCCGAAAGGTCCTTCTCCACTTGCTTCATCCACACGAATCCAGTAGCTTTGCCCTTGTTAGCAGCCTTGAAGATTCTATGGGATAACCTATTTGAGTCAATTCTGGATAGGTGTCCGTAAAAAGCCAGTCGCCTTCTTCTGATGGCATCTATGAGATTTTCTTGGTGTTTATATAGTTCACGATTTGGTTGATACCATCGGTTTCCATCAGGTAAAATTCTTGGTCCCATTATCCGTCTCGGAACTTTCTTTCTTGTACCTCGAGGGCTCTTACTGCATTGTAGTGTCTTAGTTTGATATTCATCAACAGATTTTTTGAAGCATATAGTTTTCTATAGGCATGGTAAGCCTTATCTAGTTTGAATTTCCTGTGTTCAAGAGCCATTGTTTCGCTGAGGTCCCTGAGAACCATTCCCCAAGGTACTTTACACTTTTGACTCTCTTGATGTAGATATTATCACTGACTCTCATTATTCCAGGGACATCTTTGATGTTAGTAACAGCTACTAAAATTCAGTACATAAAAATGTGAAAAATGATACATTATACAAACATGTTAATGGAAACACTGTCAATGTTTAAACCATAAACTATTTTGTCAGAGACTACAACTTATTCCGTTAAAATTTTAAAATTAAAATGGTTCATTTAAAATTGTTAGTGGAATACCAAACTGACAATGACATAATGCCAACGACGTGAGGGCGTGAAACACAAGCACAAAAATGAATGTCATAAATACAACATGTTCAAGGCCGCTGATGAAATCGTGAGCATAAGGTGAAATTGAAGCATTAGTAGAATTATTGCAGAAGGGGCCCTTAGCACCAGTAGGCAATATTATTGCCTGAGACCTTGTCAGGAAATGTCAGTAGATACTGGAAAATGTTCGCTGTAAGAGAAGGAAAGGAAGGATTAAGAAGTTGAATGCAAGGAGAGAATTCTGTTTATGTTGTTAGGAACAGATGAGGACTTACATGTTTGTTGAAAGCTGTCATTTGCTATGTACTGTTGCGTTGGTAGCCACCCTTCTGTTAGCTCTGAGTCTCGTATTATAACTGTGCTGCAGAGGCGGTAGTGAACTCGGAGGGGAAGGAATGGGGCAGCATGGAAGGGAGGAGAGGATGGGTGGAGTCAACTGTGTTGAGGCTGACAAAGGGGCAGAGTTATCTGTTTTGCTGGAAGTAGGCCTAATATCCAAGTCCCATTTAACTGATAGTCTGTTTATGTAACCACTATAAGTGGAAATTAAAGTATTGAATAGGTGGATTAAAGAACACCTTTATTATTTTTGAACTCTTTTTGTATTCCGGGAATATTTCTTGTTCTACTTCATGTAACTGAAAGCGGGAAAGTTTGTTAACTTGGGAGATTCTTCTGTTTGTCACGTTGACTAACCTGTGTATGCATTTACGATTTTCATTTGTTTTCCCGCCTCTCGGTGTGCTTTTGTTTATAGTGAAGTTGTCGACTGTGTTCTCCAGGGAGTAAAGAATACAGGAAGCTGCCCGCTACACTACTCCATTGAAGCCAACGGTTACCAAAACATGGCAGTTCTTATGTTGTGGATATATACAAACTAAGACATTTCTCGGGAGTAGGGAAACTTCAATTCGCTCAATTAAGTAGAATAGTTTCAAAATAACACGGGGATTAACTGTAACAAAATTTTCTGGCAAACAGACATATTAATGCTTGTTTTTTTTACTAAGCTCTAAGAAAGAGTTTCTCATGACCTGCAGCCTTAAATCTACCCTCTCGCTAGTTGACTATCGGTACTATAAACCCAGTATATTAAAAACAGTAGATGCAAATCTTCACCAGATATCAGTAAAGATTAGGGGTAGGCTATTAATAACAGCATACCGCAATCTGAATGCTTTAGCGGAATGCGCAATAAATCACCAAACTGGGCTTAGCAACATTGCTTGCTACATGTATTGGAGTGGTGGTGGTGGTGATTATTGTTTTAATAGAAAGTAAAACCATCAAGTAAACCATCCTCTGACACAAATGGAAACAATGAAGGACTCAGCTAAGGACCCCTTGGACACCAACCCACACTCCGCAGTTAAGAAACCCTTAGGCCCTTAATCGCCTCTTACAACATGTGGTGGTGATTATTGTTTTAAGAGGAAATACAACCAGGTAACCTCCTCTGTTAACACTAATCAGAGAGAAATGAAGATATCGGCCAAAGAAAGACAAGGGCCATGAAGGCCTCGAATCCTCTTATAGCTTCACAATTAAGTATTTATTTTCCACCTAGTCGATAGGTGGAAAATAAATACTTAATTGTGAATCTATTGAAGTGCGATACGGACCATGAAGCTGATTTTATGTAATCCTCTTATAGCCTCGGAGTCGGAAAAGAACAAGAGTTGTCCATCAGAGGTCGGACATGATAGATTAAAATTAGCCTGGCAAAAGTAAGTGGAAGGAATGCCAGGACTCAGCTAAGGGCCCTGTGGTTGCCAACCCATGCTCCCAAACTGAGAGCTTCTGGGGCCCCTTTCAGTCGCCTCTTACGAAAAGCAGGGGATACTGTGGGTGTTGTCTTACTATCCCCACCTCCCCAGGGACTTTTACGGCAGGCAGGGGATACTGTGAGCCTTATTCTACCGTACAGGAAGTACAACTGGGCAATGATCCTCTATTAACACTAATTAGGAGTAAAAATGGAAGGGATCCAACAATTTGAAAAATGAAGGTATCGGCCAAAGGAAGACAAGGGCCACGAAGGGCGTGAAAATGAAAAACTCCCTAGGCCTCGAGTGCTCTAATTCTGTAGGTAAGAAGGGAACGCTTCAAAAATAGTAGGTAGTGCATTCACCTTCAAAACAAATTTCCTCATGGACCGTTCAAACAATTCCGGTTTGAAATGTGCTGAACATATTCTGGTGTAAGGAGAAGGTATCCAATTTTCCCTTTTAATGGCCTTAATCCACTCTGCTCTCCTTTCTTCATGAACAGGAAACCTCAGGAAAAATTGACAATAAACAACAAGTCTAACCTAAAAATTCTTACAAAAAGTGGACGGTGCTTCTGAGACTTTGAAATACAATGAAGGTAGTATAATGTACTGTACTACATATTAGAAAGCCATACTTAGAATCTTACGTGTGAAATGTTATTCCAGGAATATTTTTGGATTTCCGATTCTTGCAACCGTAGGCACAACACAACATTGTAAGAGCTACAACAACTAAATATTAGTATCTCTTTTACATTTTAGCGTGTTGTACAGTGCTTGCATCTGAAAATTCCTGCAATTACAATTACAATTCCCGCCGTGATAGATTTGACTACCAAAAAAAGAGCATGCGTTCTCGCACCTATTTACGACCACTCCCCCTATGTAGACCACTGTCACTGGGCTTCACTCTCAGAGCTCCAAGGCATCTCCCTGTATTCTTTACTCCCTGGCGTTCTCTCGGTGTTATTTCGTTATAAGTTAGTGATGTTCAATAAACTCGTTTTGTTAACAATGGGGCACTCCAAAAGAGTGTATGGTAAACGTAGATTCTGTGGCAATCACTACAAACGACTTTCGAAGAAACCTGAAACTGAAAGATGTGTAGCTTCCCAGCAGTGTGAAACTAACCTAGTTACTCTCACTACGTCAAGAAGTGGCGCGACTCAATTCATTTCGAGTGCTTCAAAGAGAAAGCTTGTAATGCTAGAGGATTTCCATGGTATTTTGTTCTCCTGCACTAAGGCAAATGCCGGGACAGTTCCTTTATAGGCTAGGACCGCCAACCCTCTTATCTCCGCTACAAATGTCCTGGCCTGAGAGATGGCGTCATGGCGTCACCGTCTAGGAGGCCTGCCTTTCCCTTAAGGGGGAAATGAAAACATTGTTTCCAACTATCAGCTGTCGTGGGAATGGTTTTCAGTGATTTTCCATTCTTGTGCACTAACGCAAAGGCTGAGACACTTCCTTTATAGGCCACCTCACCTTCTTTGTAAATCACATCACCAACACAAATCTCCTTCACCTAAGAGATGGTGTACCCATATAGGAGGCACACTGTACTCTGTCCAGGTATGGAATGAAAACTTTTACCCAGCCCCCTCATATTGAAAATTAAGAGAGTTCACAATAGTCTCCGCACCTCCACACCTCATGGACAGCAAAAATATGAAGTTCAGGTGCTGGCATGGGAAACTCCAGAATTCACTCGGAGAATTATGCCAGCTTAACCTCACCCCTCTCAGGCTGTTGGAATGCCACTCAGTGTAATGTCGTACCGCTGGGTTTAAATAACACAGTTCGACATAGGAAAAGGGGAGGGAAGTAGAGAAACATTTTCACTGATCCAATCATCACTTGTTGGAACATACAGGATCACTCTGGGCATGGTGATTTTCAAGGTGATAAATGACATCACAACCAAGACCATGTGAAGAGTGAAGTAGGTAGATGGCTTGTGGTTTCTTCATTGACCAGTTTTTTAATGTGTAGAGCCAGTGTGTGAATAATTCTCAAGGTACATTTCAAATTATCATTTGATAAGTGGCTTCTCTGCTTTGGTTTGCATGTGTTCAAAATTGAAGATAGTTGCTCACATATATGTATGTAGAGCCAAACATGATCAACATTCTTAAAGCACAATGAAGATGAGGACATCTGTTTTTGTGGAAAATATTTGTACATAGTTTTTCCATATTTTGCCATATTTAACATGGAACTGTTCCCAGTCAGCATGACACTGCAATCGAAAGGTCTTCCACAGTTAGTTACTTCCCTCATCAACTTTTCCAGCCTTCCCATCAACTGCTCAGTTTCTTGCTCTGTTTTGTTTCCCTCGCATTGCTCTGTTTTGTTTCTCTCATGCCATAAAGGTGCTCTAATATCCACAAGTTAGCAAGCTAATTGAATCTGGTTTGCTGACAACAGTGAAATGTTTCTTGGTTCCATTTTCATATAATACTAATACAGTCAGAATTAGCTACACATTAGAACAAAGATATTTTTTTTCATGACATATCATGGTTCATGGTGTGGGTTACTGTAGTCATGTCCTAGTTTGTGAACCATGGGCAACGGCTGAGTGGCCTAGTAATGGTTCCTGAGAGTCGGGATATCAGTTGCTATGGAATGGGAGTGGGCATCTCGGACATATTCTGAGTCATGGCCCTCCTTGTGCTCAGGCGGCTAGGACTATACAATCCACCAGTGGTCCATAACCCATTAGAGGAGACATCCTCACTTGGACTATGTGTAAGTAGGGTAGCATCCTGCTTCATGAATTTACCAAGCTCAGAACATTTTAAGCAAGCCTCGGACCTATGGGAGTAACAGACTCCCACTCCCATTTGACAGGCAAGGGTCACCTTAAACAACTTGGCGAACTATCAATATTAATGGGGTTATGGAAGAAAGAAAGTAGAACTGGCTGAGTCAGCTAAAAGGATGCATTTCAGTGTGCTAGGAGTAAGTGCTATTCAGGCAATGGGAGATAACGAGGAAGAGATAGGAGATTATAAAGTGTACTTGATGGGTGTTAGAAAGGGAAGGGCAGAGTCTGGGGTAGGGCTGTTTATTAGGAATACCATTGCATGCAACATAGTTTCTGTTAGGCACGTAAATGAGCGAATGATGTGGGTAGATTTGTCCGTTGGAGGAATTAGGACAAGATTTGTCTCAGTGTATTCACCATGTGAGCGTGCTGATGAGGATGAAGTTGACAAGTTTTATGAAGTATTGAGTGACATCGTGGTCAGGGTCAACAGCAAGGATAGAATAGTGCTAATGGGCGATTTCAAGAGTTGGAAATAGAACTGAAGGATATGAAAGGGTGATTGGTAAATGTGGGGAAGATATGGAAGCTAATGGGAATGGGAAGTGCTTGCTGGACTTCTGTGCTAGTATGGGTTTAGCAGACATTCTTCAAGCATAAGGCTATTCACTGCTACACATGGGAAGCTAGGGGTACCAGATCCATAATAGACTATATCTTGGCTGGCTAGTGGCTTTATATCGCTCCGACACAGATAAGTCTTATAGCGACGATGGGATAAGAAAGGCCTAGGAGTTGGAAGGAAGCGGCCGTGGTCTTAATTAAGGTACAGCCCCAGCATTTGCCTGGTGTGAAAATGGGAAACCACGGAAAACCATCTTCAGGGCTGCCGACAGTGGGATTCGAACCCACTATCTCCCGGATGCAAGCTCACAGCCGTGCGCCTCTAACCGCATGGCCAACTCGCCCGGTAGACTGTATCTTAACCGACTTCGAATTCAGGAAATCTGTTAGGAATTCACGAGTTTTCTGGGGATTTTTCAATGATACAGACCACTATCTGATCTGCAGTGAACTAAATATCTCTAGGCCTAGGGTAGTGAAAGTGAAATCTCTCTGCAAATGAATAAGAGTAGAAAATTTCCAGGACAAGGAAATTAGACAGAAGTACATGGATATGATTAGTGAGATTTTTGAAAGTAGACAGTAAGCAGGTTCAGGATATAGAAAGTAAATAGGTGGCATACAGGGATGCTGTAGTAGAAACAGCAAGGGAATGCCTAGGAACAACTCTGTGTAAAGATGAGAAAAGGCGAACATCTTGGTGGAATGATGAAGTGAAAGCAGCTTGTAAATGTAAAAAGAAGGCTTATCAGAAATGGCTCCAAACAAGGGCCGAGGCAGACAGGGATTTGTACGTAGATGAAAGAAACAGAGCGAAATAAATAGTTGTTGAATCCAAATATAAGTCATGGGAAGACTTTGGTAAAAACTTGGAAAGGCTAGGTCAAGCAGCAGGGAAACCTCTCTGGACAGTAATAAAGAATCTTAGGAAGGGAGGGAAAAAGGAAATGGACAGTGTTTTGAGTAATTCAGGTGAACTCGTAATAGATCCCAGGGAATCACCGGAGAGGTGGAGAGAATATTTTGAACATCTTCTCAACATAAAAGGAAATCTTTCTGGTGGTATTGCGAACAGCCAAGCTCATGGGGAGGAGGAAAATGATGTTGGTGATATTATGCTTGAGGAAGTGGAAAGGATGGTAAAGAAACTCCACTGTCATAAAGCAGAAGGAATAGATGAAATTAGACCTGAAATGGTGAAGTATAATGGGAAGGCAGGGATGAAATGGTTTCACAGAGTAGTAAGATTAGAATGGAGAGTTGGTAAGGTACCTTCAGATTGGACAAAAGCAGTAATTGCACCTGTCTATAAACAAGGGAACAGGAAGGATTGCAACAACTAATGAGGTATCTAATTGATTAGTGTACCAGACAAAGTATTCACTGGCATCTTGGAAGGGAGGGTACGATCAGTCGTTGAGAGGAAGTTTGATGAAAACCAGTGTCGTTTCAGACCACAGAGGGGCTGTCATGAACAGATTTTCAGTATGCGTCACCGAGCTCGATAGCTGCAGTCGCTTAATTGCGGCCAGTATCCAGTATTCGGGAGATAGTAGGTTCGAACCCCACTATCGGCAGCCCTGAAAATGGTTTTCTGTGGTTTCCCATTTTCACACCAGGCAAATGCTGGGGCTGTACCTTAATTAAGGCCACGGCCGATTCCTTCCCACTCCTAGCCCTATCCTGTCCCATCGTCGCCATAAGACCTATCTGAGTCGGTGCGACGTAAAGCAACTAGCAAAGAAAAAAAATTTCAGTATGCGTCAAGTAATTGAAAAATGCTACAAGAGGAATAGGCAGTTGTGTTCATGTTTCGTAGATCTAGAGAAAGCATATGACAGGGTACCGAGGGAAAAGATGTTCACCATACTTGAGGACTATGGAATTAAATGTAGATTATTAAAATCAATCAAAGGCATTTATGTTGACAATTGGGCTTCAGTGAGAATTGATGGTAGAATGAGTTCTTGGTTCAGGGTACTTACAGGTGTTAGACAAGGCTGTAATCTTTCACCTTTGCTGTTTGTAGTCTACATGGATCATCTGCTGAAAGGTATAAAATGCCAGGGAGGGATTCAGTTAGGTGGAAATGTAGTAAGCAGTCTGGCCTATGCTGACGACTTGGTCTTAATGGCAGATTGTGCTGAAAGCCTGCAGTCTAATATCTTGGAACTTGAAAATAAGTGCAATGAGTATGGTATGAAAATTACCCTCTCGAAGACTAAATTGATGTCAGTAGGTAAGAAATTCAACGGAATTGAATGTCAGATTTGTGATACAGAGCTAGAACAGGTCGATAATTTCAAGTATTTAGGTTGTGTGTTCCCCCAGGATGGTAATATAGTAAGTGAGATTGAATCAAGGTGTCGTAAAGCTAATGCAGTGAGCTCGCCGTTGCAATCAACAGTATTCTGTAAGAAGGAAGTCAGCTCCCAGATGAAACTATCTTTACATCGGTCTGTTTTCAGACCAACTTTGCTTTACGGGAGCGAAAGCTGGGTGGACTCAGGATATCTTATTCATAAGTTAGAAGTAACAGACATGAAAGTAGTGAGAATGATTACTGGTACAAACAAGTGGGAACAATGGCAGGAGGGTACTCATAATGAGGATATAAAGGCTAATTTAGGAATGAACTCCATGGATAAAGCTGTACGCATAAACCAGCTTCGGTGAGGGGTTCATGTGAGGCGAATGGAGGAGAATAGGTTACCCAGGAGAATAATGGACTCTGTTATGGAGGGTAAGGGAAGTAGAGGGAGACGATGATGGTTAGACTCAATTTCTGACAATTTAAAGATAAGAGGTATAGAACTAAATGAGGCCACAGCACTAGTTGCAAATAAAGGATTGTGGCGACGTTTAGTAAATTCACAGAGGCTTGCAGACCGAATGCTGCAAGGCATAACATTAGCCTATATAATGATAATGTATGTATGTATGTATGTATGTATGTATGTATTTATGTATGTATGTATGTATGTATGTATGTATGTATGTATGTATGTCAGAATGAATTTGGGCAAATACTGCAGACGGTTTTGAAGGAAATATCCTAATGTTACTGCTAAAGATAGGAAATTTTTACAGCATAGTGTTCTGTCTTGAAAATTCTCCTTAAATACTTAAAAGACAGTTGGAAGTTTTCTAGAACAAGTGTATGGAGAACACCAACAAATAAGCTTGTACAAAATAAATATATTTCATGAATTGAAAGGTGTTCATTTCCAAACAGTAATTGAAATTTTATCATTAGTTTTCTTATCTTTTCATTGCCTAAAGCTCATGGGAGATATTTCCGTAACTTCTGTCATGATGAGTATAGAGTTGCCAATTGCAAATTAATAGATGCCAAGTTCTGTTCATTGCACTTCCTGTTTTCTGAGTGCTCGAAACCATTGAATGTTGCATATTGAATTACTGTTCAAAACCATCCGGTAAGTGGTGGCCACATTGCGTAAGGAATTTTTGAAAAATAATCTACAACCTAGGCCAAGAAGGCTGTGCACAAATTCAAGTTCAGGATGCATCATCAGAAGATGTCAATTTTTAGGATGATTGTGATTCCTGTATCTCGCATTTGAAGGGTACAGAGAAAGAACGCACAGAGTCAGGGAAACCATCCCCCTGTGGGTGGGGGCGGTAGAATAACACCCACGGTATCCCTTGCCTGTTGTAAGATGCAACTAAAAGGGGCCCCAAGGGCTCTGAACTTTGGAGCGTGGGTTGGCGACCACGGGGCCCTTAGCTGAGTCCTGGCATTGCTTCCACTTACTTGTGCCAGGCTCCTCACATTCATCTATCCTATCTGACCTCCCTTGGTCAACACTTGTTCTTTTCCGACCCCGACGGTATTACGTATGGAGGCTTAGAGAGTCTTTCATTTTCACGCCCTTCGTGGCCCTTGTCTTCCTTTGGCCGATACCTTCATTTTTCGAAGTGTCGGACCCCATTCCATTTTTCCCTCTGATTAGTGTTATATAGAGGATGGTTGCCCAGTCGTACTTCCTCTTAAAACAATAATCACCACCACCATCAGGGAAATCACATTTTCAGGGAGAACATTTTTAAATTTTGAAACGTTTTTATGATTGTAGTTTTGAATATATCACAGTTTTAAACATTTCGTTGGGTGTGTGAACTTGTTGGTGATAAGCTTTTAGTAAAACACATCATTATTGGAAGTTCATACAGTACAATTTTTTTTAAAATCTACCCCTCTCCATTTACTCTGATCGTTCTTTCTCTGTATCACTTGGTATAGAGATTGTAGATCACTCAAAATACTAGCAATAATTTCTGTTATTATGTTAATGATAGCAGTTATAAACTGAGAATTGAACTACATATATATTATAATTTATATGTTAAATTTTCCTTGAATGTCCATGTTTTCTTTCTTTCTTACGACTGTTTTAGAAGAGATCTTGATTTTTGTGTCTGAAAAGGAAAAAATTTTAATATTACTTTTTATTCTCTGAGAAGTTCCGAGTGATGAAGAAGTGAAGAGTGACATAAAATTTCATACCTCTAGTAATGGCTGTCCCTTTCCTGTGGGTGGTTCTTCTCAGTTCCGACAACATGATGTGTGTCTCAAGTATTATTACAATATTATAAGTCCACCTGTTCAATACAATACAATATGATCCACTATTTCATATGGTCAAATTTTTTTTCTTACTTTTTTTTAATTTATTTTATACATAATACTTAAAAGTCAAAGGTACATGTTTCACCCTCCTTACGGGCATCATCAGCCTATATCAATCTTAAAAATAATACATATACTTATAAATTATAGGTTAAAATGTTGAAAAATGATTTCGTAAAACATTATACAATAACATCTAAAACAACGATAATGCACCAAAGTATGTTAAAAGAGAGTGAATTGACAGTTTTGAAGATTAAAACGTGATTAAACATGAAATTTTCAAAATTTTCACACGGTAAAACCAGTCAGCGTTGCTCTTATGAAGCTGCATCTCATTGTGAAGGGTTTTCATTTGTTAATCAAATTCCTCAATTTTCTCTGGATCTGCAGAGTTACTTTTGGCTTTTTCTATATTAACTTCTTGTGCCTTTAGAACATCACAGGTGCCACAGGTGTCGGAACATGGGTACCCAAAGGAAAAGTTGTAATGCGTTACAAAATGTCTCTAAATTTTTGGTATGAAATTTGAATACTAGGGTTACTTTGAAGAAACATTCCCAAAAGCTTTTTGACAGTTAAATCCTCAGGCAGGTATACCTTCTGTGTGTCACTAAGACTGTAGTGTGCTTTACGCCCTTTCAGAGATTTGAGAAAATTGTTCATTGCCTCATTAGTTGGCTGAGGTAATTTATTCCCCCTCGATTCTCATGTTTTCCCCTTTGATCCACTGGAGCTCTTCCAGTCCTTGATAATGATGTTTTAATTGTATGAAGCCAACGGCGTGTTACACCGAATATAGACAAAAAGCCTTTAAAACAAACCGGAATCTCAGCAAGTTCTTCACCTCGGGAAATTCGTACCTTGTAAATGTAGGAGAAACTGTTTAAATGGGCATTCTGTTCATCCTGCCTAGGTCGCCTTTGTTTAACTGCATTTACACTGATCAAACCTGGTAAGAAAGCGTTTTGAGAATTTCTATCTCTCAAGTGCATTAAAATCCCTAATGAGGGCATCTCGCTCACGTTCTGAAACATTTTTAAAACATTCATAACGCTTACAACCATTGCCTGTTTCATGCGTTGTGTCTCTTAACTTTTTAGATGCACTAAGATACTGCCATATTTACCTTTCTTTTTGGAAGAACCACTTATATAACTGACATTTCACTGTTCACCAACACTTGAGCCTGCACTCATCTCTGTGAACTTTTACAAAACTGTGTATAAACAGATTAATGAACACGGTCTCTAAACAATGACTTTTCAATTCACAACCTCAGAACGAGTTTCAACTGGCAAGCTATGACGCCACGTGCAGTATGCAGGGGCAGGCTAGGCAATATCCTGACTCTGTGTGTTTATTCGCTGTTTGAGGTTGACTCTTATCGATACTTCTCTGTGCACAAAATCGTTTCCAGCGCATAACACGGACTACGTTCGTTTATTCTCTGGATTGCCTGCACGTGGTTATGCCTTACATAGTGATGAATCCAATGGTACCAATAACAAAAAAATAACTTTCCTCGACTCTGATCGTTCTTTTTCTGTACCCTTCATTTGTAAATGATATGACTATTTTTTTAAAAAATTTTATTAATATCTTCGATATGTGCATACACTCTAGTTTAAGTAGTGAAAAAAAAGAACATTGATCATTGAGCCAAACAATCTGTGACTGATTTAATGGAGGATATCAAGAGAAAGTAATTTAAAAATTTTCTTTGTTACAGTGGCTACAATGTGTTCCTGGGAATATCCAAAGTTTCAGCCGTATCCATGGTACTTGTCCCAGTTGTGGGTCGGTGAGTACTCTGAGCATAAAGACAAAATGTTATGTGATTTTTTAAGAAATCTTATACTTTCATATATTTTATCTCTTCCAGGCAATTTCATGCCCCATCTCCCCATAGCAGTAGGCTTAAAATTTAATCTACATCTTGGAATTCCACAAGTTGAATGGAACTGTCTATTATTAACCAAAGAGAAGAAGGGTCTGAAGGGAAGTTGGTTTCCCTAGGCTTTACATAACATGGCCACATGTCATGATACTAATGCTAAGAATGGATACCATTGTAACAAGACCAAAAGTCCATTGAAATGTTGCATATTGAATTACTGCTCGAAACCATTGAATGTTGCATATTGAATTACTGCTCGAAACCAGCTGGTAGGTGGAGGCCACATTGCGTAAGGAATTTTTGAAACATAATCTACAACCTGGACCAAGAAGGCTGCGCACAAATTCAAGTTCGGAATGCTTCATCAGATGATGTCAATTTTTAGGATGATTGTGATTCCTGTATCTCACATTTGTAAATGATATGACTAATTTTTTTTTCATAAGGACAACAGGGTGAGCAACATAAAGTAGAACCAATCCCGCAGCCCGGCAGTGCACCCTGCACACGAGAGGTGCGTGCGTGACAGGAAGTCCGCAGGAAATACATTGTCGCGTAAGCTAACAAGCAAAGAAACAACACAAAACAGCACCAACAAATAAAAGTACTCATATATATCCCGCCAGGAGATGTTGAAACTGCTTCCCTTCATTGTTCAAGCATTTCTGGCACCTGCTTAGGAAATTGTTCATCAACCTCTGCAGTTTCCTCTGAGAAATGGCATCAATTTCTTGATGAATGTTATTTCGAAGTTCATCTAAAGTGTGTGGATCTGTTTTGTACAATTTCTCTTTCAATGCCCCCCAGAGATAAAAATTGCAGGGGGTTAAATCGGGACCCGAGGAGGCCATATGTTGTTAGTGATAACTCTAATCTCAAACACTGCATGGATTTCCTGTAGGGAGAAGTGGGCTGTATGTGCTCTCGCAGAATCTTGCTGGAAAAACGTAACACTTCTTTTCCTCTCAGTTAATTAAAAAAAAAAAAAAACGCAAAATTGTTTGCACATACCTATCATTATTCACAGTTTCCGAAAAAAATTGGGCCTATTATTCTCTTACTGCTTATAGTGCACCACACTCCTATTTTTGCATCATGCATGGGTACTTGGTGAAGCTGATTAGGCTTTTCAGTACTTCGTATATTAATATATCCACTTAGGTGCCTCCTTGGCTCAGGTGGCAGCACGCTGGCCTCTCACCGCTGGGTTCCATGGTTCATATCCCAGTCACTCCATGTGAGATTTGTGCTGTACAAAGCAGAAGCGGGACAGGTTTTTCTCTGGGTACTCTGGTTTTCCCTGTCTTATTTCATTCCAGCAACACACTCCAATATCATTTCATTTCATCTGTCATTCATTAATCATTGCCCCAGAGGAGTGCAACAGGCTTCGGCAGCCGGCACAGCTCCTATTCGCGCCTCTAGATGGGGCTTCATTCATTCCATTCCTGACTTGGTCAAATGACTGGAAACAGGCTGTGGATTTTCAAATTATGATTAATTTTTTAAATTATTTTTTCAGGTGAAACCACGATTCGTCCAAAAATAACATTAAATTTGGGTCAATTTCTTTGCCATGTATCGCATTCAAAACCAAAACCCATTCACAAAATCACATTCATAACGCAGGATCACCCTGTTTAAGTTCTTGCACTGTAGTAATTTTATACAACTTTAACTTCAGTAACTTTGTACCCATTCGAACAGAACCATAAGAAATTTCCATTTCCTGACCAAGTCGTCGAAGTGATTTTGTAGGAGATCTTTCCACAGTATTACCAATGTTACCTACAGTTTCGTGTGTGAGTACTGTACATGGTTTATTTTGTTTCTTATCAAGAAGACTTTCCGTCTTACATAATTTATTTACTAATCTATGACTCAAAGTCTGACCTGGAACTTGAACATCAGGAAACTTCTTTTGAAATAATCTCCTTACGGTCCTCGCACTTTCCGTGCGGATATGAGTCATAAATGAATACTCTTTGGGGAACAGAATACCGATACCCAACTTGAGCCACGTGAGCCATTTCACTGAGTTCATACACTGTACTAATGTCACCAACGAAACAAGTGCTACGTTTGCTAACATTCAACAAAGACTGAAACCTGGCTCGGTAGTGTGGCCTTGAATACATCCGGCACTGTATTTCATCACCGGTCGACTCACACATTCAGGAATTCCTGCGCACAGGATGGAGCGGTTCTGCTTTATTCTGCTCACCCGGTATAATTAATCAAAGCTTTCGTTTGGATGGTTATATTCTTTTTGTCAACTGTTGTATCGTCAAGGAATATTAACTGTGTTATGTTATTGTTTTATATTTTGATTAATGATTTAAAAAATTATTGGCATGAGCAATTAATATGTATTTTATCAGTCAGTGAACTAGTTTTTTTTTAAAAAAAATTTTATTTTTATTTTTTATGTACTTGTGCCTCATATTTGGTCCTTCTCTTCATTTGTCTGGCTAGACATTCACCCCCCCCACTCCCCCAGTAAACAAGGCAGTATCGATGCCCACATGGGAGGATGTGTTTTCGGTTGATCGCTTTGGTAAGTAACCTACAGTGTAAGGCTCTGTCAAATTCTATTCTAGCCAAAGGAATTAAAACATGCTCGGTTCTCTCAGAAGGACATCCAATCAAGTCCTTATCAGGAAGTGAATAAGCCTCACCAAAGAAGAGACTACTGTTGAGCATGAACAACAACAATTATTCCAGTAAGGTCTATGGTTACAGGTATTAAAAAGCCATTACTCTTTTTATATATATATAATATATATATTATATATATATAATGTCGCTAGTCACAGTTTCCGGGGGGGAAAAAAATTGATCGTATTATTCTCTTGCTGCTAATAGCGCACCACACTCCTATTTTTGCATCATGCAGGGGTACTTGGTGAAGCTGATTGGCTTTTCAGTACTTTGTGTATTAATATACCCACTTAGGTGCCTCCGTGCCTCAGGCGGCAGCACGCCGGCCTCTCACCACTGGGTTCCGCGGTTAAAATCCTGGTCACTCCATGTGAGATTTGTGCTGGACAAAGCGGAGGCAGGACAGGTTTTTTCCGGGTACTTTTGAAATATATATATGTATATACAGAGGCGGACAGAAGTATTCAAATACAACATTATCCTACTACAAGTGTACATGTTTTTAAGTGTATGATGATGAGGCTATGGACTAACGGAGCATTTTATGTCCAACCATCAAGAGAGACTTTAGTACATAAGACAATTTCAGTTAGTCTTGTTAGACTGTTGCCCTTGCAGTCGCTGAAAAGAATGTTTCCCCCAGTCCAAAACCATCTCTCTGCAGATAACACTACATAACAAAAAATTGTTTTTATATACAGTATATATATTGTACCAGGAATGCATAGGACCTGGCACATGAGTTATAAAATCTTTATTCCTGAGCGAACGGCTAAGTTGCGACGTACGAACAGTTGTGCGAAAGAATGTTCTCGCCCCTACTGCACTGCGTGAGGAAGACAGCATGAGTGGAGCAAGGTCGAGTGACATCAGCACTGCTTGTAGCTCACCTCCCCGCAGAAACGTCTCAAAATTATTTTTTAAGCTTCTCAACGACTGGACCAATAAATATGAGACTAACACCAAATTGCAGCTCACATTTTAAAAGTACAACCCTGCAAAATTGAGACTAATCCGTCCAGTGGTTTCAAAGATATGATGAGTTGAAGTTTGGGAAGTATTAACACCCCTCTGTCACCTGACTCAGAGTGTGGCTCCCAGCCGGATATAAATAGGTCGATGAACCGAGGGTATAGTCAGTGTATCTTAAACTCTACGATCATGACAAGACGTCAGTATGCTCCGTCACGCTTCGCAACAGATATAAAAGTTACACTCTAGAACTTTGAAAATGTGCGAGGACGTCACAAGTGAAGTTTCAGCCGCATTGAGGCGTGTGAAATGTTATAAAATTTTCTCCAACTAAATCGTCATTGTATAAAATTTACGAGTGTTTTAACTAAGTGAATTTACAATAGAGACTGTGCATTGAAGTGTAATTAGGAAGTCGAGCGTTTAGTTTACCAGTTGACGGTATTGCGAACTTTGTCAATTTCTCGTAATTTTGAGCTTTGTCTTTGACAGTAACAGCATAGTAGGACATTGTGTGTGATAAACTGAACTTCCAATTTATGACAATTTAATTGATTCTGAGATGTATTTCTCGTATACTAGTACGATTACGAACTGTGTGAAATACTATTCCACTAAATATTCAACAAATAACGGGACTAAATGTGACTATTTTTTCACGTATTTTCTCGAACTTTCGATTATTACCCTGAAAAACTAACAGAATGTTAAGGACTTTTTATGGCAATATTAGGTCATACGAACTCGTGTCATGCAAATTCAGTCATAAAAACTTAATCTATGAACATTAGTATTCCAGAGACTGTTATAGGAGTGATATTAATGGCATTTTTACAAGTGTTTCATGGACTGTGATGATTATTCTACAATTGAACCGAAGACAATATCAGTGACTATTATGAACCGTGACAGAGTTCAATTTTTATTCTATAAACTGCGATAATAAAACATAAAACACTACAACACAGTTATAAAACCGGAAGCTACATATGCAGCAGAAACACTCTTTTACCTGAATAAACAATCAAAGACTGACAGACTTCAGAAAATTGAAAGGAGGATTGGAAGAACCTGTATCAACAAAAAATATCAGAAAGATGGACAGTGGCGGTTAATACCTAACAAAGTCGTGTACAAAGAGCTAGAACCCATTACAGATACTATGCGTAAGAGGAGACTGGGATTCTTTGGACATATCATGAGGATGCAGGACTCAAGACTTCTGAAATAACTAGTACAACACAATCTCGTCTCAAAAAATACCACAACAGGATGTAAATGGATCAGAGAAGTAAGAGAGGATCTGAAGGAAATAGGCCTTACAACAGAAGACACCAAAAATAAGATAAAATTGAATACAAAACTCAAGAATACAAACCTCCGCTTTACCCTTACACAAAACAAACCAACAACACGCACATTTTCAACTGAGGAAAGGGCACGAAGATCGGAGCGTCTGAAGAAGTACTGGGAGGACCGCAAAGCCCGAACAATTCCTTCAAAGAGACCTGAACGACGGACTGACTAAAGTGATCCTATGTGGTCATAAAAGAAGAAGAAGAAGAAACTGCGATTGAAAGACTGTGTTTTCCATTTTGAAAATGACTAGGTCATTACTGCATTAACTTGACTTATAGATCATACTATAGAATAGACTGTGATATTCTGAGTCACGTATTTAACATCGTAAAACAAAAAGTGAGAACACGAACTATGCATTAACACTTGTGTCAGTGTAAAATACCAATCTTAATGATAATTAAGATTTCTACAACCCATTATATTGTGCCAATTGAACTTTCCGTGTTTCAACATTTTTCTTTAAAAGAACATCGGAAATTTTGGCAAAGTGTCGTGATATTACATTGCGTAGAACGTCATTTCCAGTGTGGGATTAAACGTGGTTTCTTCAATTGTGGTATCCAGCGAGGGAATGATCGTGATTTCGATGAGAGATAATAACGTGGTGTCTTCATTGAATGGACGTGTCACGCTGCTGGAGCTGAGTTCGAGTCTTGGCTGCACGCTGCAGAAAGTTCCAGTCACCAAGACGCAGGACAGTACTTCATCAATGCTTACAAGCAGATTACAGGTGATATAAGTGTTTTTCATATACATTTTTTGAGTGAGTAATTCCACTAAGACACTAACTGACTTTTAACAAAGCACTCAATCATTTATAGTGCTACATTCATCAACAGAAAAGTGCTTCGTGTGAATTTTACTATTCCTAATAATTCAAGAAGACTCCATGTCTTGTTTTGAGCTGTAAATTTCTCTTTAAAATCTTTTATAAATTGAAGTCATTTCATTTAGACGAACTATAGGGTTTGCCATAAAGCAAGTGCACTATTTATAAAATCAATTTAGATGAACTGTAGGAGTATACAGCAAGTAATTGAAAACTTTTACTTGAACTATCAGATTATTAATGAAAGTGTGTTAATGTTATGTTTAAAAATCTTAGAAAAACTGTAGGTTTGCATCACAAGTGATGGACTTGGTTTTTACGCAATTTGGTTAAATGAGGTACTATGTGCAAAGTGTTATGTTGGAATTTAAAGCTATATAAGAGATCTTAGATGAACTGTAGGGTGTTAATGATCTCAGAAAATTGGTATGCCTTTTGCACATTTTTAACATCAAGTGGATGTCTCAGAATATAACAGCGCTGATATTTAATTTTTGTATTTTGAAAAGATTGACTGAAAATTTAATTTTGGCAATTCAATTGCAGGGTGATTTACATAAAAATTTCAATAAATATTGTCAAAAAGATTTTACCATCTATTATTCGCCCTGCGAAAATATCCGTCTCTGTACCTGCTCCAATAAGTAACCGCACACTACCCGAGATCCTTCCCATGTTCTGGCCTCATAATCATTTCCTGGTACAATATATAACTTTGTTTCTTGTATACAACCAACGTGCTGAACGCGAATATGTTGTTAGTTTTTTTTTTTTCAAATGTTGATACTTTTTGACATTTTAACAGTTTTTCATAAATTGTGAATTTACCACTTTTTCTGGTGGCAATCGTAGTTGTTCAAGGTGATCACCACTAGAATACTCTAATGTGATGTTCCAGCTTTATTGGTATATGTCTGAAAGAAAACTGGTGATGTGAATTTTTGTTTGTACATCAGAAACTTACTAAAATGCTCGTAAATACATATATATTTTTAGTTTATTCTACAAAATAAAAATTAACATCTGAGAAAAAGCACTCATACAATTGTGTGTGTCAGGACTTAATTCACTACTTACAAAAAAAATAAAAATTACCTCAATGCATGTGAATACACGTATGTACATGATCAAATGTTCTATTTTACAGTGGGGAATAATTTAAAACAATTAAATCTTCATTCAAACACAAGTAAATATTACATTTTCTACAATGAGGACGAATTTTGCTTTTACTGCCCTTTTGGCAGCAGCATCTTGTCGTTGGAACTGAAAGAAAACTGGAGGTGTGAATATTTGTTTGTACATCAAAAACTTACTAAAATGCTCTCAATTACATGTTTTTACAGTTTATTTTACAAAATGAGAACTTTCAGCTAACAAACAGAACCCACACAATTGTGCATGTCAGGACTTAATTCACTACTTTCAAAAAATAAAAAAATTCAGTTCAGTACATGTGAATATACACATGCACATGATCAAATGTTCTGTTTTACAGTGTGGAACAATGTATTCTTATACATTGTAATCTTACAATGTAATCTTATACATTACATTTCTCACGTAGAGTATGAGTTCTGCTTTCACAGTCCTTTTGGTGGCAGCACCCAGCACTCTTGCATGCACTGCGTGTAGGGAAACCTAGCCCTCACACTTGTGCGTATCAACATTCAAAACTTCATTGTATTATGTACGATGTTTTAAGTTCACAATTTATACTCGCTAAACAATTTACACACTTTATTGATTGTATTCTGATATTCAGTAGAGCTTCTAGATTAATATGAATGCAATAAATAAATAAATAAATAAATAAATGAATACTTATTTTAGGCATTACTGCTTCCCGCAATCTTGCCGATGAACTGTATTTTTAAACTCTTCTTCCTGCCCCTTGGTGGTCAAACGCTAAATAAAAACAACTGAAGTACATGCTACGTGTCCCGCACAAGCACTGCAGTCTGGTCTAGCGCCAAGAAAACGTCAAAAAGCTCAGACATCCGGCTGTAAAAATATGCCATATAATTTATGTCACCTCATCCCTGACCCCATATCAGGAAATGGGACTAAGGACTAGACATACAGTACATATATCATTGCCAAAGAATTGGTGAACTCTGGTTTGATGCTGCTGCTGATCAAAGGTCTACATAATTCTGTCATCATCAATAAAATCAATGGCTGAGGTACCAGGTTGTGAAAATTAGTCGGGGTGCTCTAACTTACAGTCCAACTGAACAAGTGGGGCTACCGTAAGTAAGGCCACAATCACTTCCTTCCTACTCCTAGCCCATTCCTGCTCCATCGTCGCCATAAGACCTATCTGTGTCGGTAGAAACTCGCATTCTAAAGAGGGGGAAGGCCCCAGAAAATTTTGAAATTTAACCTTCATGAAAATGCAGTTTTATATGTTTTTGAGTGAGCAATAATTGATAGAAAACAAACTATTGTTTTATTAGGCACTTTTTTAACAATAATGAATTAGTACAAACAAAATTTCACATAAATCCACATATATTGACATAAAATCCATAAACGGTGAAGGTGTGTTTTAATCATTAGAAAGTAGGAGATTTTGCATTAAAAATATATATGAATTAAAAAGATGGAAGCTAAAGAACTACAATCTCTGTCTCTTAAAATCTTAATGTAAAGAAAACATAATAGTCTAGTTTTCTCATGGAATGATACCAAACTGAGATAAAAATAAATTTAAAAAGGCAAATTGCCTCAGATTTGGTGTATATTAGTTGAATAAAAGAGGAACTGAAAGTCTTATGTTTTTTTACAAAGTTTAAAATCTTTGCAGAACCGAGTTTCTAATTCCCACCCAGAGAGATTTCCTATAAACAGTCGATCGTTTGATGAAAATGTTGCCACAGTTGCAAAGTTCCGTTTTTACTTTTTTGTTTCTTGATTGTGGACATATATGATTGTATTGTCATTCAATTTTCCTCGCAGTGTGATACTGCACAGGTAAGTTAAATCTATTCAAGGAGGAAAAGATTCTTCTGATCATGTAAAAATGGGTTTTGTTAAAGCTATCTTTAGCAAACTTAACTACCCATAGAATCAGTTACCCTTACTGAAGTTGTGGGTGAATGATATCTAATTAATAAAATAAAATATCCATATAACTCTTGAAAGAAGCCTAAACAAAAGTTTCTTAGTGGGCTATGATGAAAATTTCCCCTGCTTTTTTAATCTTTCTCTTCACTGTTTCTGCGAGGTGCTTGAGCACCATAGCAACCCCGGAGTCGGCGCTCCTGATCACCGGTATCTTTTAGACAATTAGAAATAGGAAAGTATTTCCACCTATCAGTACTTATTTATTGCACTTATTATGCTACAGTACCGGTTTCGACCCCGTACATAGGGTCATCCTCAGCTGAACAATACATTCACATCTATATCATGAAGCTATGATTAAGATTACATTGTCTATGGAATGCCATATGGTAATAAACATTCGTCACATCCAAATGGGGCATGTCGAAACAGGAACTGGTGTGTATGTCACTATGTGCGATAATGCAATTGTATGTCTATAATGATATGCTTTAGGTCTTAAAATGAGTTTATAAAACACATCTCCACTTAAAACTAACTTATGTATATACTGTATATAAGATAAATACAATTTATGTAGGAACACTTCATGCACATGAACGTTCGTGTCTTGCGTGTTGTTCAGTTCATCGGTTGACTTCTGTGTTCAAGTCTTAATTACATAGTTGTACACTTGGTTGCTGTTTCTGGAGTTTGAATGATATGATTTGCTTGTAAAACTGTCACGTTATATGTATAAAAGATTTTGTCTTTTTGTATATACATAGAATAAAACATTTTCCAATTTAAAAAAAGGGTGCCAGACGTATGGATAGAATTAGGCTAAAATATGTATATTCAGCTCTGCTGTGTGTTGAAGCTCGCATATCAAACACAACTTAACCACACCAAAAACAATAATATAACATCACTGCACAGCTACAAATGGGAAAGGAGCCACTACTTTGAACCCAACACCACTCAAATTTTACGGACGTCACAGGGCAACATGATTCAATTTTAACAAAGCCACAAGATTCAACACAGCAGAGCTGAATATACATACTTGCTGTCATAGGCTGTGTGGTTAGGGGCACGCAGCTGTGAACTTGCGTTCGGGAGATAGTATGTTCAAACCCACTGTCGGCAGCTCTGAAGATGGTTTTCCGTGGTTTCCCATTTTCACACCAGGCAAATGCTGTACCTTAATTAAAGCCATGGCCGCTTCTTTCCCGCTCATAGCCCTTTCCTCTCCCATCGTGTCATAAGCCCTATCTATGTCGGTGTGACTTATAGCCAATTGTAAAAAACTGTTTCACATCTTAGTTCTTGAACCATGGACAATGGTGGAGTACCCCGTTAGTGGTGCTGATAGTTCAGTTACCAGTTGCTATGAAATAGAAGTGGGCAGTGTAGCTCCATGGCTGAATGGTCAGAATAGTCACCTTTGGTTCAGAGGGCCCCAGGTTTGATTTCAGGCCAGGTCAGGGATTTTAACCTTAAATAGTTACTTTCCCTAGGTCGACTGGGTTTTTGTAGTGTCCCCAACATCTCTGCATCTTGCACACCACACACAACACTGTCCTCCACCACAAAACCACACAGTTCCCATACATGGCAGATGCAGCCCAGCCTCTTTGGAGGGCCTGCCTTACAAGGGTTGCATCAGGTGAGCTGAACATGTCCTCGGACACTACCGGCTCTAAATGCCATACTATAGAATTGATAGATAAATAGAAGTGGGCATTTTTGCCATATCCATGGTCTTCCTTGTGCGCAAGTGGTGAGGATGATACTGTAGTCCCGAACACATTAGAGGAGAGATTCTCGCTGGGATTATGTGTAAGTAGGGTAGCATCCTTCTTCACAGAAATTACCAATCCCAGAATATTTTAAGCAGGCTTCAGATCCATCGGGGTCCCACTTCTATAGGTCTGAAGCCTGCTTAAAATAATCTATGGGAGTCCCACTTCTATGTCCGGCTCCATGGCTCAGTGGTCAGCGTGCTGGTGTTTGGGCACAGGGACTGGATGTATGCGTCATCTTCATCATCATTTTATCCTCATCGTGAAACGCAGGTCACCTATGGGTTTCAAATCGAAAGACGTGCATCTAAAGATAAAAATTTCATTGTTCCGTATTGAAAGTATTAACGTTAAAATTGAATAATTGAAAAAGAGGTTCAACCTATTCAATACATAAGAGAAAGAAATGTAGTGATTACATTCTTATTTAATAGTAATTAGAATTGGGACCGGTTTCGACCATAGTCCAGGTCATCGTCAGCCGATCAAAACATAAAAAACATGAAAAACAATGCATATGAAAAAGAAAAAGATTAAGTGAACTCTGGATCGGTATAAGAGGCAATATAAAATGATGATGGGGGTAGAAACTGAGTCACTTAAAAGAAAACAGTGCGTAATTTTATGAATGGTGGTACGGCACACGCAATGATAGGTAAAGTCTCACAATGTTTATGAACAACGGAGAACGGTCAATTGGGTCAGTTTTTACACACCGTCGAACAACATATGAAGATCTATCAATATGTTGAAGTCGAAGACGAATGGATTTATAGAAGCAAACTGCCAGTTCCCGGTGATCAGTGCGGCACACTCGAGGTCATGCGCTGTAGTCACGAACGCCAAAGTAGAATGGAGAATATCCTGAAGATCCAGTATTTGCCACGGTTGCGGGAAATTAAGTACATATATATAGATACATACAACTCAATTCAGTATAATTGAATGAGTAATTGCGTTCGTGACTACAGCGCATGACCTTGAGTGTGCCGCGCTGATCACCGGGAACTGGCAGTTTGCTTCTATAAATCTATTCGTCTTCGACTTCAACATATTGATAGATCTTCATATGTTGTTCGATAGTGTTGTGACTTTGTGCTTGACGGTGTGTAAAAACTGACCCATTTGACAGTTCTCCGCTGTTCATAAACATTGTGAGACTTTACCTATCATTGCGTGTACCGTACCACCATTCATAAAATTACGCACTGTTTTCTTTTAACCGACTCACAGTTTCTACCCCCATCATCAATTTATATTGCCTCTTATACTGATCCAGAGTTCACTTAATCTTTTTCTTTTTCATATGCATTGTTTTTCATGTTTTTTATGTTTTGATCGGCTGACGATGACCTGGACTATGGTCGAAACTGGTCCCAATTCTAATTACTATTAAATAAGAATGTAATCACTACATTTCTTTCTCTTATGTATTGAATAGGTTGAACCTCTTTTTCAATTATTCATTTTTAACGTTAGACGTGCATCTGGCGAGCCAAACTTGTCTTCAGACACTCCCGGCACTAAAAGCCATACGCCATTCCATTTAATTTCCCCACTTTTATTTGACAGGCCAGGCTGAGTGGGTCAGACGGTTGAGGCGCTGGCCTTCTGACCACAACTTGGCAAGTTCGATCCTGGCTAAGTCGGGTGTATTTGGAGGTGCTCAAATATGTCAGCCTCATGTCGGTATATTTACTGGCGCGTAAAAGAACTCCTGTGGGACTAAATTCTGGCACCTCAGTGTCTCCGAAAACTGTAGAAGTAGTTAGTGGCACGTAAAGCCAGTAACATTATTATTATTATTATTATTTATTTATTTATTTATTTATTTATTTATTTATTTATTTATTTATTAGGGACTCCTTGGAAACAACTTGGCGAATGAAATTAAATTCCATGGGGTGATATCAATATTAATCAGCCTTACAGTAGAAGTAGCAAAATAAGCAAAGTGGATGCATCTGGATGTGATAGGAGTTATTAATACTTGGGTAATGGAAGATAAAGAGGAAGAGAGAGGAGATATCCGTGAGAGGCTTCAGTTGGTAAATAATTATATTGGCAGGACTGACCACAAATATAAAATTAGAAGGAATTTTACCAGAAGCGATTGGGGTAAATTATCATTCATTGGGAAGGGTGTGAAGGAGTGGAACAGTTTACCAGGGGTAGTGTTTGATCCTTTTCCAAAATCTGTACAAATATTCAAGAAGAGAATAAACAGCAACAGAGAAAATAAATGAAGTGTTAGAGGGCATGTGACCAGTGCAGGTTATTGTAAATAAAAAAATGTGTGTGAATAAATTAATTCCATCCCCTGGTCTAAGGAGTTTGGACAGCCAAAGTAGGGGACTGCCTGTAGGGGTGAAGTACAGTGAGGACTTAGAGGGCCCTGGGACTGCTACGGTAGTTGTGAAGGCCCTTCAGGAACTCTGAAAAGTGGTGGCAAAAGAGGCTCTGGTTAAGACAGAGCTGGTCATTATGGTACTTAGATTCCAGAATGGTTAAAAAAAAAGTAAATAAATGCAATGTAAATTTTCATCTTATACCAGTTGTATTGGCTAAATGGTTAGCGTGCTGGCCTTTAGTCACAGGGGTCCTGGGTTTGATTCCCGGCAGGGTCGGGAATTTTAACCATCATTGGTTAATTTTGCTGGCACCGGGGCTGGGTGTATTTGTCTTCTTCTTCATCATCATTTCATCTTCATCACGGTGTGCAGGTCACCTACGGGCGTAAAATCAAAAGACCTGCACCTGGCGAGCCGAACATGTCCTCGGAAACTCCCGGCACTAAAAGCCATACGCCATTTCATTTCAACGGGTGTTAAAAAGAGAAGGGTAGGTCTGTTCATAAAAAACACCACAGCATACAATGTAGTTTCTTTTAGGCAAGTAAATGAATAAATGATGTGGATAGATTTGGCAGTTGGAGGATTTAGGACAAGAATTGTCTCGTATTCGCCTTGTGACGGAACAGATGAGGATGAAGTAGACAAGTTTTATGAAGCACTGAGTGACATTGTAGTTAGGGTCAACAGCAAATATAGGATAGTATAGTGCTAATGGGGGATTTCAATGTTAGTGGAAACAAAACTGAAGGATATGAGAAGATGCAAAAAGTACCAGGAATGGGGAGCATTTACTGGACTTCTACCCCATTATGGGGCTAGCGTGCATATACAAGGAAGGAGAGGGCGCGGACGACCACGGTTGAGATGGAAGGACACAATCCAATGCAGTATTAGAGAAAGAAACCTGGAATGGGACACGATGTTGGAGGAGGAGTTGTGGAAGGACCAAAGAAAGTGGAGAGGAACCATATTTGCCCCTACCCGGCTACAGCTGGATAATGGGAAATGATGATGATGATGTGAATTCATTCTTCAAGCATAAGGCTACACACACATGGAACGGTAGGTGCACCAGATCCATTATAGACTATATCATAACTGAATTTTAATTCAGAAAATCTGTTAGGATTGTGCCGGTATACTGAGGATTCTTTGATGATACAGGTCACTATCAGATTAATAAACTATCACTAGGCCTAGGATAAGAAAATGAAGTCTGTCTGCAGACAGATAAGGTTAGAAAATCTCCAGGATGAGGAAATTAGAAGACAGATATGATCAGTGAAAAGTTCCAAAGAGTAGACAGTCAACGGTTCAAGATTTAGAATATGACATACAGGGATGTTGTGGTTAAACAGCAAGGGAATGTCTGGAAAAAACAGTGTGTAAAAATAGGAAGAAGCAAACATCTGAATTGAATGATAAAGTCAGGGTGGCTGGTAAACATAAGAAGACGTATCAAAAATGGCTGTAAACAAGAAGTGATGTACTGTAGATAGAGGTTCTTACATGTAGGAAAGAAAGAATCAGATCATTGTAGTCGAAAAAGAAATCATGGACAGAGTATGGTAATAACCTAGAAAGGCTAGGTCAAGTGGCAGGGAAACCTTTCTGCGCTGTAATAAAATATCTTAGAAAAGGAGGAAAAAAGGAAATGAATAGTGCATTGGGTAAATCAAATGATCACATTATAGACCCTGAGGAATTACTGGATAGATGGAAAGTAGAAAATCTCCTCACCATAAAAGGAAATCTTTTTGTTGATGTCTTGAACAATGAAAATCATAGGGAGGAGAAAAACAAAGGCAGTGAAATTACACTTGAGGAAGTGGAATGGATGGTATTTCAGTCACATTGTCATAAAGCAGCAGGAATGGATGCAATTAGACCTGAATGATGAAATATAGTGGGAAGGCAGGGATAAAATGGCTTCATAAAGTAATAACATTAGCACAGAATATGAGTAAGGTGCCTTCTGATTGGACAGAGGCAGTAATTGCACCCATCTATATAAGCAAGGTAAACAGAAAGGACTGCAACAACTATTGAGGTATTTCATTGATCACCATACCAGGTGTTAAGCAAGTTGGCCATGTGGTTAGGGTCGCATAGCTGTGAAGTTCCATTTAGGAAATGGTGAGTTTGAATCCCACTGTTGGCAGCCTTGAAGATGGTTTTAAATGGTTTTCCATTTTCACCAAGCAAATGCTGGGGTTGTACCTTAATTAAGACCATAGCCACTTCCTTCCCACTCCTAACCCTTTCCCATCCTTGCATTGACGAAAAACCTTCAGTGTGTTTGTGCAATGTTAAATCACTAGCGAAAAAAAAAACTATACCAGGCCAGGTGTTCCACGAATTTTGGAAAGAAGAGTATGATCAATGGTGTGGAGAGTAAGTTGGATGAAAACCAGTAGTGAGGTTTTGATGACAGAGGAGTTGTCCTACCAGATTTTCAGTATGTTTTATGTAATCAAGCTGGCCCCGCAGTGTAGAGGTAGCGTGCCTGCCTCTTACCCAGAGCCCCAAGTTTGATTCCCAGCCAGGTCAGGGATTTTTACCTAGATCTGCGGGCTGACTCAAGGTCCACTCAGTCTACATGATACAATTAAGGAACCATCTGACAGTGAGATGGTGGCCCCAGTCTAGAAAGCTAAGAATAATGGCCGAGAGTACACTTTGTAATCATGCAGGCCTTAGGGTTGAGCAGCGGTCGCTTGGTAGGCCATCATGGGGTTTGGTTTGGCTAAGTAATTAAAAAATGCTATGAATGGAACAGACAGTTATGTTGCGTACATCTAGAGCAGACACATGTCTGAGTACTGAGGAAAAAGATGTTAGCTACACTGGGGAATTATGAAATGTGTGGTAGGTTGTTCCAGACAATCAAAGGCATTTATGTTGAGAAATGGACCAAAGTGAGAATTGATAGTAGAATGAGTTCTTGGTTCAAAGTAGTTGCACAGGTTAGACAAGGCTGTAATCTTTCACCTTCGTTGTTAATAGTAAACCTGGAACATTTGCTGAAAGGTATAAAATGGCAGGGAGAGATTTAGTTGGGTGGAGAATGAAAGGTAGCATTTCCAAGACTAAAGTGATGTCAGTAAGGAAGAGGACTGAATACCAGGTAAGGAATACGAAACTGGGACAGGACCATCATTTCAAGTACTCTGAATGTGTCTTCTCCTAGAATGGCAATATACTTAATGTCATATTAATAAAAAACCCTTATACAGTTGTTTAACACTTGTATAATTATACATTGAGTAAACCCTGTGTAAGCGTTGCATATTTTTCTTACTAATAAACGTGGTATACGTATTGTATTACTATACTGCACGTATACACTCGTTTGAAGCCGTAGGAATCTCTTCCTGTAGTTCACTGCCGCATTTCTTCACGTTCATTGGTCGCTTTTGCTCGTTAGGCCTATCTGTATATAAATCAGAATGTCAAATAAAAAATCTTCATTGCATGGGACCTATCATGTCATAACTCCCATTTCATCTTCATTATGTTTCTAATTTTTTCACTGCTGGTAAAGAAACCTTTCAGCTCAACGTAGATAAGCTTGATTTTAAATTTGAATGATAAAAAATTTCAGTATGTGTCTTTCCTTACAGTCATTTTCAGAAATTGGTATGCGCAAGCACTAAAAAGTCAGTCTCTGGCCAACCTCTTTACTGTTAACTTTACATGGGGGTTCAAAGCAAGGCAAATGGTCTTCGCATACAGAAGTTATTTTTAAAACAAATCTCAAGCCTTTATCTCGCTTAGTTCTTAATTTATGACAGGAAGAACGTCTCGTTTATGTTTCACGTGTGACACTGCTGGCTGGCTGATGTACCACTAGGGATCTCCTTAAACAGTGCGCATTTAAATCTCCACACACTAGTATGCAGTGCATTTTATCATTTTGATAATATTGATCAAATAAAAATCAGTGATAAATGTACAATTCTTGAGGACAAGTGGATTGTGTTTGTGAAGTCTGTGTACTTTGCGAGTGCGTGCTTGTGCATAGGGGTTCTTAGTTCAAAGAACAAAGGCAGAAGGGTGCACAATGGATCCTCAAATTAAGAAGAAACATTCCATTGTAATAATTATTGTCACTGATAGTAGTTACTAACCTCTTTCCGCGGTCATGTCCGTAGTGCTGGGAGAACTTGAAGTTCGCAAGAAATAAAGCCACCTCTAGGATCTTTCATTACCAGTAAGTCATTTCTGTGTTAATGACAATTCGAGCATACTCCTTCGTAAATTGATATTTAATTTTAAAACATCCACCATTTAAGAGAAATGGGTCACTCCGCCTGTTAAAATGTTTTATTTTATGCACATTTCCAGCCTCTATAACCTCAAAATGTTCTGTCTTCTACTGAAAATGAAAACCTACAACCTGTTTTCCAGTCATTGACCGAGTCAGGGATGTAATGAATGAATCATATATAGGCTAGTAGTACGATGGGGTCGCCACTCCCAAAGTGATTTAGTAATGACTGATAGATGCTATGAAATGAGAATGGAGAGTGTTGCTGGAATGAAAGATGAGAGGGAAAACCGGAGTACCCGGAGAAAAAACCTGTCCCGCCTCCGCTTTGTCCAGCACAAATCTCACATGGAGTGACCTGTATTTGAACCAAGGTATCCAGCGGTGAGAGGTCGACGCGCTGCCATCTGAGCCACGGAGGCTCCCTGTCTTCTATTGTATGTTAAAAATATTGTGGAGATCATCAATGTTACTTTCCGTTCTTTCAATGTGTGTTCAATGGATAAGTCGGATATTTCACCATGGTTATATTACTGCAGACAGTAAATACCACTAAAATACACTGATAACTCATTTCTTTTTCGTTACTCGCTGCTATACAACGCTTATACAAGGGGTCTGTATAAGTAATTCAGTGAATAACTGTGATGGATGTATACACAGGAGGCTTATACACGGGTTATTAGTAACAAATTGCACATAAACCTTGTATAAAAGTTATACACCGCTTATTAGTAAGACTTAAGTTAAATTGGATCAAGATGCAGCAAAGCTAACGCAGTGAACTGATAGTTGCAATTAATGGTATTCTGTAAGGAAGGAATGAGTTCTTGTATGAAACCGTCTTTACATAGATCTGTTTACAGACCGTATTTGCTGTACAGGAGTGAAAATTGGAGGTGGGGTGGGGGGCTCAGGTTATGTTATTCATAAGTTATTTTTTTTTTTTTGCTAGCGGCTTTACGTCGCACCGACACAGATAGGTCTTATGGCGACGATGGGATAGGAAAGGCCTAGGAGTTGGAAGGAAGCGGCCGTGGCCTTAATTAAGGTACAGCCCCAGCATTTGCCTGGTGTGAAAATGGGAAACCACGGAAAACCATCTTCAGGGCTGCCGATAGTGGGATTCGAACCTACTATCTCCCGGATGCAAGCTCACAGCCGCGCGCCTCTACGCGCACGGCCAACTCGCCCGGTATTCATAAGTTAGAATTAACGGACATGAAAGTAGCAAGAATGATTGCTGGTACAATCAGGTATGAACAATGACAGAAGGGTACTTGGAATGATATAAAGGCTAAGTTAGGAATAAACTCCATGGATGAAGCTCTGGGGCGAGATGAACTTGGCTATGGAGAATGCGAAAAGTAGAGGGAAACCAAGGCAATGACTGTTGGACTTAATTTTTTTAATGTTTTTAAGGTGAGAGGTGTGGAACTAAATGAGGCCACAGGCCAAGTTGGAAGTAGAGAATTGTGGAGGTGTTAATTCACAAAGGCATGCAGCTTAGTTTTCATAATTATTCCTCAATACGCATACTATTTCAAAATTATTATTAACTGCCTCTGTGGGTCAGTGGTAGTGTGTCGACCTCTGGATCACAAGATAGCGGGTTCAAACCCAGCAGGGTTAGTCGGATTTTTGAAGAGCAGAAAAATGTTCACTTGACACTCCATTTCATATGATGTTGGCATGTAAAAGATCTCTGGTGACACATTTGGTGTTTACTCAGCCATAGACGCCCAAGTGAGATTCGGTTTACTCTGCCATCTGGCAGACCTAGAGTAAAGCAGAACATCAAAATTGACGAGCACCCGGCCATATGGCGTCAAATTAAAATGTCTGCACGCAGTAGCTGAGGCCATACAATTTAATTATTATTAACTTTACTGACCATATTGGACCACTTGAGTCGTTCTGCATTCACTTTCTACGAAGGTTAGGGCAAAAGTCATGGCAACTATTTTTTTTCTTGTAGATACCAGTCCAGTTGGAAAATGTGACATGTACAGACGAAAGGACAAGGTGTTAACTACATGTGTGGACAATGAATAGCACTGAAATATCGTAACACACTAATTTATTACGGTAGTATACTGGGCAATATGGCCTTCCCGGTGCAAAAGAATGACAACACAATACACATAAAGTTGACATAACAAACCTGGGCCTAAAGACCCTCAAAGTAGTCCCCTGCTACTGACACCACACGCTGCCAATGATGCGGGAGGCGCTGAATACCATCTGCCTCAGCATTTGCCGCACCACGTGTGAATCGGGCCACGTGTTGGTGCACAGCATTAGCAATGTCCCCTCGTGTTGCAAACCGCCTACCATGTAGTGGTTCCTTAATCTTTTGAATGAGATCAAAGTCACAGGGAAAAATGTCGGGACAGTACGGTGGGTGCTCCAATTCTTCCCATCCCCAACATCGCAGTAGCTGCCCTACACACTCTGCTTTATGTGGTTTTGCATTGTCGTGCAGGATTATTGCACTGTCCACAAGATCCAGACGTTTCTCCCGAACGCCATGTCGTACCTGTCGCACCAGGAAGTCCCAGTAGTACTGTGCGTCACTGTGGCAAACAATGACAACCCTGACGTCATACGCGACGATCACCATCAATTTGACTAGGGAAGGATTCTGACGGACCTTCTGCCCTTTGGTGATCCAGCATGTCGCCACTCCGCGGACTGACATTTCAGTTCTGGTTCGTATGCCCTTGCCCAAAATACATCGATGGCGATTATTCGTGACAAGAATTGATCGCCGTCCTGTTGCCAGCGTGCAAGGTGGTCGGAGCATATTGCATAGAACACCCACCTTTGAACTTCCATCAGTGCATGCGGTACCCACTGCGATGCGATTTGGCGCAGTTGCAGCTCATTACTCAATATCCCGTGGACGGTGCATTTCTTGATGCCACTTGCCCTCTCTAACTCCAGTAGCATCCATAGTCTGTCTTCATCCAGGAGCTGCTCGATGACGGCACGTGCCACGTCGGTCCGCACACTGACAGGTCATCCCGAATGTTTCATCACTGGCTGGCACACATTCTTGCTGAAACTTTCCTACCCACCGTTCTACTGTACGGTATGGTAGGGCATTATTCCCAAGGGCTTCCACTAATTCATTGTGACATTCCATCGCATTTCTACCTCGGAAAACGGCTATTTTGATGAAAGCGCGCTGCTCAACACGGGTTACGTCTATCTCGCACGACACTCACCAACTGACTTGATTTCACAGCCCTCGCTGCGCTACTACCAGCTATCACAGAACCATATGTTGTTCTGCATACACACTATGCCTGCAGAACTTCCACACGACACGCATACATTTGTGATCCGTTCACATATCTACAAGGAAAAAAACTGTTGCCATGACTTTTGCCCCAATCCTCGTAGTTGAATGTTGTACTGTTTGGTTCTTGTGATTTTCCAGTACTTTTTCATTCATTTTGATTGTAATTTTCTCGCTTTGTCTGCTATTTTAGTGAAATAAGTTTCCAATTTTAGTTTGAAATGCCACAGTTTTTCCTACCTATATATTAAGTTAAGGGATTAAGTTTAGATGGACACATTTTTTTCATTTTTCTGGAAATACTGGTACAATATTGAAAAATCTGACTTAAAAAGAGAGTCTGAAATTGTGAATTACCGGGCGAGTTGGCCATGCGGTTAGGGGCGTGCAGCTGTGAGCTTGCATCTGGGATATAGTGGGTTCGAATCCAACTGTCAGCAGCCCTGAAGATGGTTTTCCGTGGTTTCCTATTTTCACACCAGGCAAATGCTGGGGCTGTACCTTAATTAGGGCTACGGCCGCTTACTTCCCAATACTAACCCTTTCCTATCCCATTGTCACCATAAGACCTATCTGTGTTGGTGCAACGTAAAGCAACTAGAAAAGATTTTAAAAAATTGTGAATTGTATCTACAAATTTTAAATTTATTTTCTGTTTATAATCTGTCATATGCTCCCACTTGATTAATTTTGCGGCCACCATCAATTCCCAGATACAGCTGAGGCCCTCTGCTCCCATTTCCCCACTCCCCTCTCAAAGATGGAAACCCCTGCTCAAGAGAGTAGAAATACATTTATAACACTTGTTTTGGTAATTTATTATTACAATAAATGACCCTGTACAGTTTTATATGACCTTTCATTCACATATGCAAATTTTATAATCTCTTCTTTAAGAAGGTGAACATTGTACTCTCTTGACACATATTTGGTGAATTGTACTTAGGAAATAAATATGCACTAATCCATGCATTGTTAAACTGTATATTATTCATAATTCAAATCATTGTTAACTGCTTTTGGAAAGCAACAGAAGAACTGCTCAGATGGACATCTTGGAATGGAAATCTGAAGTCGTGGGCAGTTCTCAATCCTCTCACAACGACAGTTGGACTTGTAGCGTTGCACAGACCTTGGTAAGTTCTGAGACGGGACTCCACTGATGCTTCTGCCACGAGGTCCTGTTGTTTCTTGAGCAGCTGACAGAACCAACTCCATCATGAGCATTACAAAAATGGTAGACATCATTCTGTGACAAAAGATTGATATCATTAAGTGTTTAACAGTAATTATATGATGCTCCTATATATCACCTCTATATATATATATTGTACACAGTGTGCGTCATTTCAGAACATGTTCCTTGTTGAATTCTGCACCGATTTAACCCGACATACCTAGTAAATACTGTATGTTAGAATTAGGGAAATAATTATCTCATTACAATTATCTGTATTTTATTAAAAAATTAGGAGAGTTTGTAAAAGTGCACTCCTGCTGTGGAGCATGTAAGGTATCATTCCTCACTATTGCATGAACTTAAATTTGTACAGAAGCTCATGGAAGGCATTTCAAGTGTAACCTGCAGAAAATAATGTTGTGTAATATGTTTTGTTATATGTTTTGTTATATTTTCTTCTGTCTCTCATGTACTGTTGTAACAAGTTACTGCAAACTTATCAAGACCTGAGCTCTTTATACCGTTTGTAACTTTTCAAGCTGCACTTTTACAGACCATTGTTATTTCTAGCCCACTAAGGCATAAATAAAAAATATTGAACTGTATGAAGAAACCTCTATCGTTCCTAAGGTTAGTTTGTACATAGTTTTTAACAATGCTTTTAGTAAAGAATCTTTGACATTATTCATCATCATCAGCTGCAAGAAAATTCCTTTTGTATATTGATTAAAAAAGAATATCTTGACTACCTACATCCTAAAAGTGACTTATAGTATCATGGCTTCAACAAAAGTTTGTTACTGAAGTTCTCATGATACTTCTGTTAAAAAATGAAATAAAACAGAAAAATGCAGACACAAAAATTTGGGCAAAATCATGTATATAATTGATAAAATAATAACAAAAACACCTTGTATTACAGCAGATATGATTTGAAAACCACACAGATTATTAACAAGATACTAATTAAAATTGGGACAGTATTGTCGACTAATGTTCAAACGTTAAACGGAATAACAGACAACTGGTGTGTCACACAGAAGACTTATGACATACCAGTTTAATCAGTGTGCATGTGTTCTTACATGACATGATAAACTTCTTTAACCCTGGGTGCACACTTCAAGCTGTGGTGGAACTGATGAAACAGTTCTGGAACTAGTTGTACAGGATCCATAATATCCTCCTTTTTCTGTTTAGTAATGGAGCACTGCAACACCTTTGAGGTCGGAGAACTGCATTAAAGTCTTCAACATTATACACACTGTTCTTGAAGTTAATAATGCCAAACTCTTTGCTGTATCTGAATCATTAACTAACCGAATGGCTCTCCATTATGTCCTTTCTTTGTTGCTGAGTGCCCTATAGTAAATCCATGAAGTACAAAATACCAGGATGAAGATCTGTAACCTCAAAACGTTTTCTCTTCCCTGACATGCGGACCCGTTGGTACCAATCGTGCGGATGATGAATGGGTTTCTGAAGTTTCTTCTTTTGTTTCTCAATAATTGCACGGTGAACATTGCATTCCATACGGTTATGGTCACTGACCATCAAATTGTGATCTACGAAGGGAGTTCAATATGTAATGCAACATATTTTTTCCTTAATGCAAGTTGGTTTTATTGAGTATTCAAATATGCCATGTTATTCCTCAATACTTTTGCTACAATACCCTATTTATCAACATAATCTCAATTGAATGCTACGGTCTTATGCCACCGTAATGTGAGGGCCTGTATGCCTGCAAGCTACCATCTATTATAGTTTTATATAGAGTCCACCTTGTCAATACATCTTATAATGACAGAAAATTATTAATTTAACATACATGTTTAGGAAAAATCATCCATTCTCTTCATCAGTGATGTCAGCTCAAGGAATAAAACTTATATCTTTTGTTTTTTCTTACAATATAAAGAAGTATTGTATCCTAATTTCACCATATCAATGAATAAAGAATCTAATGAAATAATATGAAATTGATCATTACATAAAATTTAATGTTTTGTTGAATTGAATGAGAATACCTAAATAATTTTTTTAAGATCTTTAAGTTCTTCTTTTTCTTCCTTAAATGATTGTACAATGGGTTCTCTTCTGTGCTTCTTTCATTTAATCCTGATTCAAGGTGATTTTTTTGTGCAAGATAAATTTCTAAAATTGCCAAAACATTCATGAATTTTCCCTTTTTGGCTGAATGCATTAACTCCATGTCATTAGAAATGTCTGTAAATTTATGATTTTTTCAACCATATGCTCTCCCATTGCCGAATATGTTTTATGCATCTACATGTTTGGCATGTCAATTTGTAAATTCCTGATTTATTAACTATACATTTATTCTCTATTTTATCTGAATTGAAAATTATCTTATTAGTATTATTATCAGCTTTGTATGCGACACTGATGTTCCTTTTCCTGAAAATTTTAGCCAATTGATAAGAGTGCGTATTTGGAAGGGCCAGAACTGCAAATCTCTTTTTCTCCTTTTGCTCTTTAATTAAAGTTTCTTTAATAGATTCAGACAAGTCAATACAGGATCAAAGCAAATACCTATTACGGTTAAGTTTATCAACAGTGCATGCTACCACTCGATTGGTCGATATTAGAGCTAATGTCGTGCTGCATCAATAACATCCCCATCATCCACGTAGTGCTTCCCATGGAGTGCATCCTTCATTGGGCCAAACAGATGGAAGTCAAAAGGCGCAAGATCTGGGCTGTAGGGTGGATGAGGAAGAACAATCCACTTAGTTCTGTGAGCTCCTGTTGGGTGCGCAGACTTGTGTGAGGTCTTGCGTTGTCGTGGAGAAGGAGAAGTTTGTTTGCATTTTTGTAGCTACGAACACGCTGAAGTCGCTTCTTCAATTTCCTTAGAGTAGCGCAATGCACTTCAGAGTTGATCGTTTCACACAAGGTAGGACATAGAACAGAATAACCCCTCAGAAATCCCAGAAGACCGTCGCCATGACTTTACCAGCTGAGGGAAAGGTTTTGAACTTTTTCTTCATGGGAGAGTTGGTGTGGCACCATTCCATGGATTTTGTTTTGTTTTGCTTCTGGTTTGAAGTGATGAATCCATGTTTCATCGTCTATGACAATGTTTGACAAGAAATTGTCACCTTCAGCCTCATAACGAGCAAGCAATTTTGCATAGAAGTTTCTTCTTTGCTCTTTATAGTCTTCAGTTAAGCATCAAGAAGCCCAGCAGGAACAAAGCTTTGAATACTCCAACTGGTGGATAAGTGTGGCAGCACTACCAGCAAAGACATCATGTTCAGCAGCGAGGTGTTTGACTGTGATCCGTCAATCCCCTCGAATAAGGATCTGCACGTTCCAACTTTGGAGGCATAACAGCTGTGTGCAGCCAGCTGGCACACGGGAGATCAGACAAGGTTTGTTCAACCTTGTTGTGATGATGGAACACGCCTCGCCCAACGACTCACCGTGCATTTGTCTACTGCCTGGTCTCTGTAGACATTCTGCAAGTGCCAATGAATATCTGTGATGCCCTAGTTTTCCACCAAAAAAAAAAAAAACTAACTGCTCTCTGTTTGGTATGCACCTCCATTACAGATGCCATTTTGAAGGCTAGTTATAGCACTGCCACCTATTAGAAATTAATAAAACTACGAGACGAAGTAGGAATTCCAATTTTTTAAAACCAAAATTGACTGAGAAATAAAATGTGTTGCATTATATATTGAGTGGCCCTCATAGTATGTCAAGATTAGGGTTCTGTTGCATAACATTAAAAAAACATGGAGGCTACTTGGGACTTATTTTGCTGTCGACAGCTGTTGGAGTAAAGATAACACACTTAACATCCAGTGAGAGCGAAGTTAACTCCCTGTAGGTACAAGTGGCAATTTGATTCCCTCTTCCACCTCCCTCACCTTCGTGCCACATGTAGCATTTTACACTTTACTTACGACATTTTACTGAAGAAATTAATCATGTTTAGCAAATCTGTGGATTTGGTTGTATAAGCATTATCTGCTTCCTTATGATGGATGTTGTTTTCTTGCTCGATTTCATTACATTCCATGTCATCTTTTGCAAGCCTTTTCTTTGTATGAAGCACATCACACTTATGATATATGCCTGCTTTCAGTTGTTTGAGTGAAATGTTAATCTTGTGAAATTCTTGCTCATAGATTGATCCTGATACAGGATTATCCCTAGTTTCTCTGCAGAGACATATCTTTTACAGTTCTAAGTAGGAAGGCAAGTATGTTTTATCATTTTTACGCCAGGTGTAGTGCGACTTGTAAGAAAGAAATGAACATATATGTTTCCTTATCTGTTCCAACTTTGCTTGACTTGTTTTATATATAGGTGGTTTTCTTCCATTTTGATCCCCTCTGTCACTCCTGATACAGTTTTATCTCTCTCTCTTAGAACCTGTGCTACAAACTTACTAGTTTTTGCCAAGTGTATCTCTGAAGCACTGCCTACAAACCTGTGCTTGTTCGTCAGTAATCTCTGGCTCATCAGCCCTTTTTCTACGTGTTTTCGTATGACTGGAATCAACCAGACCACTCACATATGCCTTTCTCTTCTTTCTTTCACCTAAATCCCAGTACTCCTGAAATAAACTATCCTTAATGGGATTATTTCCCATGATTGGCTGCGCCCCATTCAGTATTTAGAGGTCTTCAGAAACTGGCAGAAACCATCTTTCATATACTCCTTTCCCAATCCTGCCTGGTGGCCATGATCATAAAAGCATCAAATTTATATGGTCTGACACTGTGCTTAGCCAGTTTGAGTCCCATTGGTGGGAAAACTTTTCACCATCAGAATGTTGGCTGGCAGGGCAGGCGAGGTAGTGATATACAATCTCTGATCACTAGATAGCATGCCAAAAGCCTGGATTAAATTCCAAACCTCTCCGCAATGTTCATATGGAGTGAGGGCATATGATGCTGTTGATGGTGATTCGCCCATCGGATGGAGGAGTTACACCTTGAGCAGGCCCCCTGGTGTTATTCCACAGCAGTTGGCTATGTGCTAACACAGGTTCAACCCTCTCCCTACATCAATATTATTATTGTTATCATCATCATCCGCATTAAGATGTGCAGGTCACCCACGAACGTTAACTAGAACGACCTGCACGACCTTGGACACTCCCGGCACTAAAAGCCATACGATTAATAAATGATGCTTCTTTCCCTTGTTATTTCTGATTTTTCACTCAAATTTCGTTTGTACATTGACATGTTTTCTACTATCCCCTGTATTGTTTTACCTTGCAAATTATTCATCAGATCAGGTCCTTTGATGATATTATTAACATTAGTATTCCTATTGTAACTTGACTGACCGATTAACGTGCTTTCATTGCTTAAAGCAATTCCTGAGAGGAGTTGATTTTTATCACTAGTTATGTTAACAGTTGGGTATGAACTTTTCTGAGATTTGAGCATACTGAAGTGTAGTGTACCTACAACTTTTGGCTGTCGGTATATACTTTTTTTTTTTTTTTTCCTAGTTGCTTTACGTCGCACCGACACAGATAGGTCTTATGGCGACGATGGGATAGGGAAGGGCTAGGAGCGGTAAGGAAGTGGCCGTGGCCTTAATTAAGGTACAGCCCCAGCATTTGCCTGGTGTGAAAATGGGAAACCACGGAAAACCATTTTCAGGGCTGCCGACAGTGGGGTTCGAACCTACTATCTCCCGAATACTGGATACTGCCCGCATTTAAGCGACTGCAGCTATCGAGCTCGGTAGATACATTTTTTGTCAATAATGTTTCTATAAGAAAGTTCAGATCTGGATGACTTAACACTTAATATGTAACTGAGAGGTATCTACAACCTTTAGTCTTTGCTCTTGAGATGAACCTTGATGAATATTTTGGTTGAGACAGATATCTTCTTCATCACTGCCTAATCAGTCATTGTTAGATGAATTTGCTGGCAATACTCCAGTAGCTACAAATGCTATTACTGTACTAAGAACTCAATTTCATATATACCACTATGACTACAAAGTAGCGAATGACCCATATTGTTCTTACAATGTGAAAAAAAAAAAAAAAAAAAAAAAAAAACTCATTCCACTTTTGTAATTTTAACTGTACAAATATTTTGGTGTACATACACCTTTATATATTCAATTTTAATGACAAAAACCCTTGTACATATGTAAAGTAATTCAGTTCAAGCATGTACATTGTGATAGTACATATATCACACCCCAGAATTATATGTAGAAGTTAGAGATATTATTGTCAGTATTCGATTTATTATTATTATTATCATCATTATTAGTATCAGTATTTCATTTGTATATTTTGCCATTTATATTGGTAAGCTGGAAGATATCCACATATGTAGGTATGAGTAATTTGTTTTGCACGAGTGGGAAAACATTGCTTTAATAACTCTGGTAATTTGAATGAGTCATATGGCTACCCCAGTGTTTGTTGTGATGTACTTGTGTCGGGAAATTCATGAGTCATGTATATATCCCAGCCTGATGAGATGAGCTTGTTGTTGTATTAGGAAAATTTGGTGACTCATGGAATATACCCCAGAGTTTGTTATTGTCTTGGGAGGAAGAAGTAGTTCAGGGCTTGGGCTTGAGAAGAGGACCACCCATGATTGGCTGGCAAGCACCAATCCAGACGTATCATCTGAGAGGAGGGGGATGTTGATGTCTATAAAGGTTGATCATACGGCGGCAACCAGGGACATTGTATGGGTAATTGTAAAGGAACGAGAAGGAAGATAACTACAACTACAACTGACGCACTGTACGGGAAGGAAGTGGTGCTGATACACGGTACTGGAATGACACGGCTGCAATGGACTGGACTTCAAACGTTCGTGGAGCGTAGTCTTGTTATGTTCGTGGAAAGTGGCTGATTGTGGAGAGTGCTTGCGCATTAAGTATTGTAGCACTTGTGGCGGCCTAGCATTATATGTTGGTGAAAGCTATCTCAGACTTTCCATAAATTTATATGTTGAGGATCGACAGACGTGTGTATATATCTTTACAACAAGTGTTAAAATATGTGAACACAGTAGTACAAGGTACAGTATCTGTGTGATGTGATAACTGCCCATTATGAGAATCGGTAAGTCGAATTGATATAGAGACAGTGAAGGGTATTTATCTTCATACATGTACATTGTTCATCGGACTTTCTACAAATGGTAGGTTAGTTCTCGCTTTCGTTTTCCCACGATTGTCATTATTATTGTTGTTGTTGTTGTTGTAAATATGGAGTCTTCCAGCAATATTTTATGTGTGTATTATATGTATAATGTTGTATGTTGATGAGGTGCTCATGCACGGAATTTGTTAAGAATATAGTTAGCTATTTTAGAATCAGTGTTATTGATGAACCTAGGTGCAGTTCCTACCTAATTAGTCGTTTTCAGGAGGTTAGGTAAGGCCTGCAGCAGATGTACCAGTACGCAGCATTATGCACACGCCCTGGGATATACAGTTTATCATGCTCTTATCTAAATTCGAGGGATCCATTCTGGTGAAGTCTGGCGCCCATATTACGGACATTTCGGTTAATTATGCTTATTAATTTTATTAAGTTTTTGAGTAATTTTATTTATATATTTTTATTCATGATTTTATTTATTATTATCATCAATAAAGTTACAACATTTAAAAAAGTATTGTAATAATTTTAAGAAATGTAATGTGCTCTATGTCCAATGTCTGTTTTACTTCCTAGGCTGATGATGGTATACCCTATTGCCGAAACCAGTCCCAAATAAAATGAATATGTGATGACTTTATAATTATCACTATTTCTTGCATCAAATAGGTGGATCCCCATACCTAACAATTTTTAATGTAAATCTCGATTCAATACGGAACCTAAACATGACATTTTTGTCATTAGATACCATCAACTTACTCAGTCTCACAGGAAAACGTGAAGAACTAGTGGACCTCATGGAAAGGAGGAAATTTATGATACTGGGGCTGAGTGAAACCAAATGGAGAGGGAAAGGAATGAAGAAATTAAGAAAACAGTACACACTGTATTGGCAAGGAAATTACAAAGAGATGAGGAATGGTGTTGGTTTCATCATGAGTAAAGAACTAGGAGTCGCTGACATTCACTGTGTTAATGAGAGAATAATAAAGGTGACTGTGCATTTAGGGAAAGAAAAACTAACTTTGGTACAGGTGTATGCACCTCAAACTGGTTGTTGTCAAGAGGATAAGAACCAGTTTCTTGATGATTTGGAAAAAGTTATTAATAAAGAGAGAGTAATAATCATAGGAGATCTGAATGCACAGATTGGGACGGCTAGAACAGGATATGAGAACGTAATGGGACCTCATTTCTATGTGTCAAAAGTACAGAACAGGGAAAATGCCAAAAATCAAAGTATGGGAACTCCAGAAAACAGATAAGAGAACTGAGTACCAGATAAAAACCCTGTTACCAATAGATGAAAGGAAAAATGGAGAGGCAGAATGGATCAGACTAAGGGACACATTGGTTAAGGAAGCAACTGAAATTTGTGGAAAGACAAGTATGAAAATAAGGGAGAAGGAAACACCTTGGTGGAATGAATGAGTGAGAGAAGCAATCAGGGAAAGAAATCTCTTGCGGAAAGAAAGGGATTGAGAGAAAAATAAAATGGATCTTACTAGAGATGAGGCAAAGATCAGAAACTTCGAACAATTATACCGAAACAAGAAACAGGACGTTAAAAGAACAGTTACAGAAGAAAAGACCAAGGCATGGAATATATTCACTCAGAAACTGGAGGAACACAGCAGAGGCAATAAGAAACTATTGTATACTGTTATCAAAGGTAAAACGAAACCAATGAATACCATAAAGGCACCTGAAGATGAAAATGGAAATTTGGTAAGGACAGAAAGTGACATGAGAAGGCCTGAAGAACCATTTCAACCACCTACTGAATAGACCAGTTCAAGAACAAAATACAGAACCAGAAATCCTAGCCTTAAATGAAGGACCTCCCATCACTTGGACAGAAACTGGGACAGCCTTAAAATCTATGCCTAAAGAAAAATCTTCAAGTGCAGATGAAGTGAATGCGGACATGATGAAAGCAGCAGGCATCCAGGGTATACAATGGCTGCACAGAGTACTAAATGCCGTTTGGACAGACAAAATACCTGCAGATTGGAGCAAGGGTGTTATAAATCCCCTGTTTAAGAAAGGCAGCAGACGGAAACCCACCAACTAGAGAAGAATAACCCTGCTGTCTCATGGGCTAAAAATTCTAGAGATCATAGAAGGGAGATTGAGAACCATCACTGAACCACAGTTAGAGGAGGAGCAATATGGATTCAGAAGTAACAGATCAACAATGGATCTAATTTTTAGCACCTGCATGCTGATGGAAAAATACTGGGAGAAAGGCAAGAACCTGGTCATTGCATTCCTGGATATAGAAATGGCCTATGATAGTGTTATAAGAGATAGGATCTGGGAGTGTCTGACGAAAAGAAATGTGCCTGAAGGACTGGTAAGGAAAATTCAGATGTTGTACAAAGACTGTACTAACTGTGTACAAATTGGGAAAGGTTGATCATTATGGTTTGAGACCAAGAGTGGAGTTCAGCAAGGAGGTGCACTGTCCCCACTACTGTTTTTCACTGTGATGGATAATATAATGAAGAACGTCAAGGAAAAGTTAGGTGAACTGAATGCAGTGGCCTTTGCTGATGATATGATTTGGGGTGAAACAGAAGATGAAGTACAGACCAGACTCAACGTATGGAAACCCTAGTTCCAGGAATATAACCTGAACATCAGTGAGACCAAGACGGTTGTGATGGCAGTCAACAGAGAAGGGTGTCCAGAAAGTGTTAAACTAGGAGACCACCAGCTAGAGAGCGTGGATAGTTTTCCTTACCTTGGAAGTGTAATCTCCACTGCTAAATTGGTCAGAAAGGAAATTACAGAGTTCAAAAGAGATCAGAATTTTACCAACAAGTAAGAACACTTTTATGGGATGACATGATTCCAAAACCAGCCAAATGGATGATATTTAACAGCTGTTTCATACCAATATTGACTTATGGTATTGAAGCGTGTACCTTCACAAAAAAAAAAAAAAAAAAAAAAAAAAAGATTCATCAAGACTTCAAGCATCAGAGATGAAATTTCTTAGATCCACCATACAGAAGACCAAGATGGAAAAGTTAAAAAATGAAGAGGTGATTAGAAAGAAGAATTATAAGGAAAATATTAGGTCCTCCAAGAATTGCAGAGTTTTGGAAATTAAGAAGTAACAATGAAATTTACCAGAACGTAGAAAACATATCAGAAACAATAAGAAAAAGGAGATTGCTATTTCTTGGACACATTTATAGAATAGACTAACTAAACGAATCTTCAAGTACCTTTGGGAAAATAAATCAACTAACACCTGGATACAAGTCAAGAAAGACCTGGAAAGGAACAACATACGAGAAGAAGAATTATTGGAAAGAAAGATTTTTAGGAAAAAAGTCTTACAAATAAAAAGATTCCAAGGGAGGAAGGAAAAGAAAACAGGCACAATGTGGACTGAAGACAGGAAAAAGAAACACAGTGAAACAATGAAAGAATACTGGAAGAAAAGGAAAGAACAACTAAGGAGGAACAATTGAAATTGTAACGTGGTCCTTAGAAGGCCGGAATGCAAGAAGAAGAGGTGAGGAAAGAAGCCAGAATAAAAACATCGCTACTAGACCGAATCGGCACATCCAGACTACAGTGGTACGGGCACGTGATGAGGATGGAGCCTTCAAGAACAGCCAAAATAAACATGGAAAGACAGGTGGAGGGAAAAAGACCTGCAGGAAGACCTAAAACCCAATGGATGGACATGATCAAGGTTGATCTAGTTACCAGAGGATGGACAGTGGAAGATGTTCTCCATGACAAGTTGTACATGGACAGGAAGAAGTTGAAGAGGCTCATTAACAGTACCCGGGAAACTGGAACTGTACAATGATGATGTTAGTTACTTGTGTCATATGTTTAGATCTGGGAATTTATTCAATTTATTGTCCAGACATTGCTGTTTTTTTGGACAAGATGTTAAACAGTTTTTGACATTTTAAGCAAGCCTCGGACCTATGGGAGTAACGGAGTCCCACTCCCATTTGACATTAGTAAATTCACAGAGGCTTGCAGACTGAACACTGAAAGGCATAACAGTCTATAATGATAATGTATGTATGGATGTATGTGCAATTGAAAAAAGTCCCACTGTAGTTTGGGTAAATTTTTTGCAGCTTCCAGATGAGTCTCATACAGCATATGATTTCGACAAAAAAAAAAATTACTGTAAAGAAACTTAATTTCATCCCTCAACCATATATTATTGGTGAGGTCTTGGGTTCTAGCAGTGTGAGATTAAATTCTATGTGTCTTTTGATTTGATTTTAAGAAATTTGGAATTAAAATGTTTTGCACCGTTTCAAAAAGTCATTATCCTTGCCAATTTTAGCTACTTTGATTTTTGGCCTAAATAATGATAGGCCATTCTCATTATTTGGTTAGCTGTACTATCATACAACTTCATGACCCGTATGTAACAAAGTTTCACAATAATTCACATCGCCGATATGTGTCACTCAGCACAACAGAATTTTATCCATTAAGAACACAAGATGGTTATTTTAATTTTATTCCAGTGTAACAGCTCAGCTCCAATTTTAATAATTTAAGTGTACATGTACATTAGTATTACTTATTACGACTGATCATTTTAGATGGCAATGTCACACAACATATTGACTAATGGATTTTAAATTCACTAATTACGGTATTATAGACTGAGGGATTTTTTTGCCTAATATGCAAAATAATTTATAATAATGTACAAATATTTTGAAGCATCAATTTGATTTTATTTAGTTTGACATTTGCACTACACACTGAGTGGCCAAAATTCATAGGAAGACACTGAATGTGATGTTAATAACGAATTGCTTCTCTGCGAGCCCTCAAAACAGTAGCAATACAGCAAGCATCAACTTTAAAAGGTGTTGGAATCGTTCTGGTGGAATAGGGACCCACACATCTTGCACTGCTACGCACAATTATTCTTGTGTAGTTGGTGCGGGGTTCATTGTCCGTATACCAGCATCGACAGCATCCCATAAATGCTCGATTGGATTTAGACTGGGGGATCTGGAGAGCCAATCCACGGTCGTAACTTCACTGCAGTGCTCCTCCAGTCAACTGCATGCCACCACAGAGCGGTGACATGGCACATAGTCCTGTTGAAACATGGCATCTCCATCAGAGTACTCTAGGGCCAGAAAGGGATGCAGAAGGTCTGAAAGAATGTCCAAATAACGTCACCTGTCAGCGCTCCCTGCAGCCGGACAATGGAGTCTAATTGTGACCATGAGAATGCCGCCCAGACCAGAACTGAGCCACCTTCTGCCTGGACACAACCTTGTTGACACACAGGATCCAAAGCTTCATGGGACATACGTCACACTCTCATGCACTCATCAGCTTGAAACAACTGGAATTGGGATTCATTGGATCATACCACACGCCGCCACTGTTCCACGGTCCTGTTTGTGGGCCCATGCGTGTTGTTGAACTCTGTGTCAAGGTGCAGCAAAGGGACACGAGTTGGTCGTCGGCTGGTGAAGCCTATCCAGTGCAGGTGCTTCCTTACAGTCCTGGTAGGAATGGGTTTCTGACTCCCAACATTCAACTGCGTGATGATCTGAATCACATTAGCTTGTCGAACGTCCAGTATGGCTCTGCAGAGGCGACATGATGTCTGTTCATTGTCTTCCCATGCGGTGGTTTACGTGGGTGGTAACATTCTCTCTGCGATATTGAAGATCCACCCACGAAACTGTTGACCTCGGAAATCCGAATTCGCGTGTAATCTCCGCAATGTTATGATCCGTGCGCCTTTGATCATTCCACATTCAGAGTCGGTCAACTCATGACTTCTTGTCATCTTCAAGACACTGGTGTCTGTGACAGACTGTTGGCTACGCTGCAGTGAGTAGCAACACTCAGGGGTCATACACAGCACATATTTTAATGGGACTCTCCTTCCCATGACTTTTCGCCCCTCAGTGTATATTGTCAATTTTAGTGTATAAATGGCTGAAGATGACCCATAATGGGGTTGATACTGGTACCAATGTATAAGTAATTATATGACACCATATTAAAAAGCAGAAATCATGCAGCCACTAATACAGTATCATATGAAAAACACCTTCCTGGGGAATGGACGAAGGGAGTCCTCATGAAGGTACCAAAGAAGGGTGACCTCGTGGATTGTAATAACTGGAGGGGAATAACTTTGCTCTCATATAGGGGAAAGTGATGTCAAGAGTCATATACAACAGAATAAGCAATGCTGTTGAACAAGCAGGTTTCAGAGAAGGTCGGTCTTCTGTAGGTCACAACAAGGATAATCATTGAACAATTTGCTGAGTATCAGACATCTTTGTATATGTTTCACTGATTTTGAAAAGGCCTTTGATTCTGTTAACTGGAGAAAAACATGGAGGGCTATAGAAAAGTTTGGAATCCTACAAAAGACAGTCTGCCTTACACAGGTAATTAAGTAAACTCGTGTCCTTGCACCGAGGTGGTGCAGCTCTTTTCAGACAAACCCCCAACAGAGGTGAGCTATGTATACCGCTTAAACCACATACCAGCCTTCCTGCCATTCATAAATTTCTGGCAGTACAGGGAATCGAACCAGGGCTTCCGAGGATGGCAGCTAATGGACACAGACAATTTACGATAGATATACTTGTCAAGTACATAAACTGTCCCAACCTTTTGCTGTGAAATTTGGGGTACGACAAGGATGTCTCCTGTCACCAATCTTGTTTATCATAATACTGGAATGTATCTTGAGAGAGGCAATAAAGAGAAAGTGGGGCATTCAGTGATTCAAGAACTGGAAAAAATCCAAAGAAAAGCAGCTCGATTTGTTCTGGGTGATTTCCGACAAAAGAGTAGCGTTACAAAAATGTTGCAAAGTTTGGGTTTGGAAGAATTGAGAGAAAGAAGAAGAGCTGCTCGACCAAGTGGTATGTTCCGAGCTGTCAGCGGAGAGATGGTGTGGAAAGGCATTAGTAGACGAATAAGTTTGAGTGGCGTTTATAAAAGTAGGAAAGATCACAATATGAAGATAAAGTTGGAATTCAAGAGGACAAACTGGGGCAAATATTCATTTATAGGAAGGGGAGTTAGGGATTGGAATAACTTACCAAGGGAGACGTTCAATAAATTTCCAATTTCTTTGAAATCATTTAGAAAAAGGCTAGGAAAGCAACAGATAGGGAATCTGCCACCTAGGCGACTGCCCTAAATACAGATCAGTATTCATTCATTCATTCAATTAAATAAAACTGAATGATTTAAAATAGAAGCTTCAAAAAAAAAAAAAAAAAGGCTCAAAGATAAATAAGAAAAAGGCTAAGGAAACGCATATAAACCACTGTAGATAATCTATACCGACTAGATGGAATTGATGTACAAAGGGTAAAGGAATTTTGTGACAAGAATCATGGTCAGTCAGGATGGAGATGCTTTTAGAGATGTGATGAGTTGTATAAATAAAGACAAAGGAGCTCTTGCACAGTTACAACCAATTTAGAGAGGGAGTTGATTCTAACAGCAGACAACAATCACAAATATATTGATCAGAATTAAAAACAAAACACTATTTTTTCAAACTGGTGATTTAGTGAATATTCTCAATTCGAGAGGCTTGAATTATTATGTATTTAATGATTGAATACTATGATTTACAAATTTTAGAACCTGAAAGTGAGAAAAGAAAAATGCCCTTCATAGGTGACTGAATGGGGGACACACTATTGGCTATCAACATGGGAGTGTGGGTTAGTGATCACAGGTCCTCTAGCTGAGTCTGAGATTGCTTCCATTTACTTCTGCCAAGCTCCTCATTTTCATCTTTTCCATCTGACCTCCATTGTTTGACTCGTGAGAGGCCAGGGGAATCTTAAATTTTTATACCCTTTGTAGCTCTGTGTTTCTTCCAACATTATCTTCTTTCTTGTCCGACTCGTTGGCTAAATGGTCAGCGTACTGCCTTCGGTTCAGAGGGTCCCGGGTTCGATTCCCGGCCGGGTCGGGGATTTTAACCTTCACTGGTTAATTCCAATGGCCCGGGGGCAGGGTATTTGTGCTGTCCCCAACATCCCTGCAACTCACACACCACACATAACACTATCCTCCACCACAACAACAGGCAGTTACCTACACATGGCAGATGCCGCCCACCCTCATCGGAGGGTCTGCCTTTCAAGGGCTGCACTCGGCTAGAAATAGCCACACAAAATTATTATCTTCTTTCTTCAAAGGGTCGGGCCTCTTATGTTTTTCTTATGATTAAGTATTAAGAAAATATGGTTGAGGAATGTGAAAATAGTCTTGTACCTTTAAAGGTCGTAAGGAATGATAAAGATCCGCTATATTATAACAGAGAAGTAAGGAGATTAAGAAGGAGGTGCAGGTTGGAAAGAAATAGAGTTAGAAATGGCTGTGGAAGTAAGGAGAAACTGAAGGAACTTGCTAGGAAATTGAATCTAGCAAAGAAGTCAGCTAAGGATAACATGATGGCAAGCATAATTGGCGGTCATACAAATTTTGGTGAAAAATGGAAGCATATGTACAGGTACTTTAAGGCAAAAACAGGTTCCAAGAAGGATATTCCAGTAATCATTAATGAACAAGGGGAGTGTGTATGCGAGAATCTTCAAAAGGCAGAAGTATTCATTCAGCAGTATGTGAAGATTGTTGGTTACAAGGATAATGTCCAGATAGAGGAGGTGACTAATACTAAAGAAGTATTAAAATTTACCTATGACCACAAGGGCATTTATAGTAAGATGCAAAAGTTGAAAACTAGAAAAGCAGCTGGAATTGATAAGGTTTCGGGGGATATACTAAAGACAATGGGTTGGGATATAGTACCATATCTGAAGTACTTATTTGATTATTGTTTGCATGAGGGAGCTATACCAAGTGAATGGAGAGTTGCTACTGCATAGTACCCCTGTGTACAAAGGAAAGGGTGATAGATATGAAGCTGAAAATTACAGGCCAGTCAGTTTGGCATGCATTGCATGTCAGCTTTGGGAAAGCATTCTTTCTGATTATATTAGACATGTTTGCAAAATTAATAACTGGTTTGATAGAAGGCAGTTTGGGTTTAAGAAAGGTTATTCCACTGAAGCTCAACTTGCAGGATTCCAGCAAGTTATAGCAGAAATCCTGGATTCAGGAGGTCAAATGGACTGTATCGCAATTGATCTATCTAAGGCATTTGATAGGGTAGATCATGGGAGACTACTGGCAAAAATGAGTGCAGTTGGACTTGACAAAAGTGTGACTGAATGGGTGGCTATGTTTCTAGAAAATATATCTCTGAGAATTACAGTAGGCGAAGCTTTATGTGTCCCAGTAATAATTAAGAGGGGAATACCTCAAGGCAGAATTATTGGACCTTTATGTTTTTTTATATATATCAATGATATGTGTAAAGAAGTGGAATCAGAGAAGGCTTTTTCAGATGATGTTATTCTGCAGAGAGTAATAAATAAGTTACAAGATTGTGAGCAACTGCAAAATGACCTTGATAATGTTGTGAGATGGACAGTAGGTAATGGTATGATGATAAACAGGGTTAAAAGTCGGGTGGTGAGTTTCAAAATAGGAGAAGTCCTCTCAGTTTTAATTACTGCGTTGATGGGGTGAAAGTTCCTTGTGGGGATAGTATGCGAACCTTTTCTTGAGCCCTGAGCTCCATAGTGCTGAATGGGAACTAGGACTCAAGAAAAGGTTCGCGTACTATACCTAGGTGATAACATAAGGAAAGATCTTTGGGGTAATCACATAAATATGACTGTAAATAAAGGGTACAGATCTCTGCACGTGGTTGAGGGTATTTAGGGGTTGTAGTAAGGATGTAAAGGGAAGGACATATAAGTCTCTGGTAAGACTCCAACTAGAGTATGGTTCCAGTGTATGGGACCCTCACCAGGATTACTTGATTCAAGAAATGGAAAAAATCAAAAGAAAAGCAGCTCGATTTGTTGTGGGTGATTTCCGACAAAAGAGTAGCGTTACAAAAATTTTGCAAAGTTTGGGCTGGAAAAACTTGGCAGAAAAGAGATGAGCTGCTCGACTAAGTGGTATGTCGTGATATAAATGATTCCCATAGGGAATCGGAAATATTTGTCCCAAATGAGTAAGTTTATAATACCAATATAGATTGTCCGTTATTGGACATTATAAATTTCCCAGCTAACTCATTCCTGGTTGCCAGCGTTTTGCCCCCACGTGCTAGGCTTGGCTCATCAGTTGGTACCTAGCACACCTACCAAGACGCATGGCAAGTGCATACCATGGAGGCTACTGCATAAGCTACTTGGGACCACCGACAGTGCTAATGCACTATGACAGTCTTTGTCTCATTACCAAAAATTGATGCCTGCTTGGCCATCAGATGATATAGATGTTGATTCCCATAGGGAATTCCCACATAAATACAGGAAAAGGGAAGAAATACAAAAGATTGAAAAGGGAATTTTCTATTATACAGTAGTTGTTAGGTACAGATTTTTGGTAGCAGTAATATTTCTGCAGATATTTTATGAAATATGTGGCAATTAAGAATCTCGTTATTACTTCTGGCATGAACAATCAATCATAATTGATCTGCATTTAGGGCAGTCGCCCAGGTGGCAGATACCCTATCTACTGTTTACCTAGTCTTCTCTTAAATACTTTCAAATAATTTGGAAATTCATCAAACATCTCCCATTGTAAATTATTCCAATCCTTAACACCTATAAATGGATATTGTCCAAATTTGTCCTCTTTAATTCCAACTTTATCATCATATTGTGATCTTTCCTACTTTTAAAGACACCACTTAAACTTATTTGCCTACTTATGTCATTCCACGCCATCACTGGCGCAACAGCCCTTTGTGGGCCTTGGCCTTCTGAAGAAGTTTTCCCCATTCTTTCGTGTTAAGTGTAGAGGTCCTTGAATTCTTGACTCCAATTATCTTTACATCCTCTCTCACCCCTTCTTCCCGCCTTAACTTTGGTCTGCCAACTTTCCTGATTCCTTCTGGCACTGCATGAAATATATTATTTATAATTCTGTCATTAGCATGCAACACATGTCCTGCCCACTCCAACCTTCTGATCTATTAAAATTGCTTACTCCCATGATTTAGTTTTTATCATTAAATATAAATATTTAATGTTTTAAGGGTGATGTTCTTTTACTATCAGGACCCTAAAGAAATATGTTAATTGGTTTGTTTAATGCCCGCATGAGTTTCCACAAGCATTGGATTACTAGGATTCGTCCCCTTTCTTGTTATTCATTTTTGGGTTATCCTTATACTTTATTTAATCTCATTACCTGATGTTTTCATTATTCTTGATTCTCTTTTGTTTATTCGTGTATTATTATTATTATTATTTTTATTATGTGTTTGGTTTGATTGTCGACTTCTTGCATTTTGCCATGGTAATGTTTACTGATTTGATGAATTGTTGATTACTGAATGACCTTAAGAGGTGAAATATTATTTCCTGGCATGAATTTAGAATTTTGTGCAATAATTCACATGCACTTTGGTTCTTTACCGAGGTTTTAAATTCTGTTTCTCTTTATCTCTGTTTATTTTTCATCCTCTTTCGGATGTTGATATATTTAGCCCATTACTGGGTCATGTTTGGATCGTGATTTATTTTGACGCTTGTAGGAACTCACGGCACGAATCTTGACCTTACGCAAGTGAACCTAATTCTTTGAAGAGTAATCTTCTAAATTTTGTAAAGCAAAGGTTAAGAACAAGGGTCATTAATTGTTTTTATGTAGGTTGTACTTAACTTTAAATATTATCTCCCTTTTATTGGCTTAGGGCGGCCATACCTAACAATTTAATATAGCTCTCAATTAATTCAAGTAGGTTTTTAATTTTTAATTCACTCTTATTATGTTTACAATCCATTAAACCAAATCTAAGGGCATTACTTCCTGGAAGGACGTGGGTTCGAATCCCCGTCAGGAAGTCGTAAAATTTGAGAAACGAGATTTCCACTTCCGGAGGTGCATATGGCCCTGAGGTTCACTCAGCCTACACCAAAAAATGAGTACCAGGTTAATTCCTGGGGGCAAAGGCGGGCGGCCATAGAGCTAACCACTCTACCCATCACGTGCCGCGGTTAACAATGGTGGAAGCCTTTACCTTCCACTCCTCCAACGGCCTTCATGGCCTGCACGGAGGTGTCCGTCTCTTTAAAGGCATTACTTCTTTCGCAGTTGTTAAGTAAATTGTGAAATTAAACTCATTTTATTGAATCCTAGAATCTGGTTTGTTTTTCTTGCAACTAGTGCCAATCGGTTTCACACCATACCAGTTTTGTTTATCTGTATCTGTGGCAACACGTAGTGTACTCAAGTTAAGTGTCTCATTGCCTTTTGTCTTTATTTGTGTGGGGTATGTGCCTGCTTCTGTTTACTTTTAAAATTTATTTAACCTTGTGTTGTATTCGTACCAGCTAAATGCACAGTACTGGCTGGTACACTTTTTTATGATAAATGTAAGAAATTTATTTCTTTTCCACCCATTCAATACAACTCAGTATGTTAATGTTGAGTTTAATCCTCACTAAAATAAAAATTGATACATGTTTCACCCTTTCTTATGGGGCATCATCAGCTTTATCATAAACTCAAACCATATCAGGTACCTGGTTAAAATTGATCTAAAGTCGACTACAAAATTGAATACATTAAAAAACTTCACTTAAAAAACGCCGTCATTATATGAGTATCTTGATTTAGGTACAAGTGAAAATTACAATATTGATGGCCCTGAGCCATGGTCAATGTTGAATATGAATGAAAGTTTTAAAATATTGTTACAAAATGATGAAACAATACAAATGATTATATACAAACTAATAAGGAATTGCATTCCAACACTACCATTTTTCGTAATTTCTCCTTACTTCCATAACCATTTCTAACTGTATTTCTTTCCAACCTGCACCTCATTCTTAGTCTCTCTACTTCTCTGTTATAATATAGCAGGTCTTTACTATTCCTTACCACCTTTAAAGATACATACATCTTTTCACATTCCTCAATAATTGCTTTAAACCCATCCCACGGACTGTTTAGATTTTTATTTACTGTTTTCCATTGATCTTATTACTTTTTTTTTTTTTTTTTTTTTAACTTTCTCATGTCCGTTGTATCAACCATAGGATACTGCCAAACAGTCTTCCTTACAATCTTCCTTTCTATCATATTTATTTTTAACTATGAGCTTTCTGATCACTTTTACTATCTATTGCTTCACTTTCTTCAGTAAAGCTCATTTAGTTTTACAAGCACCACATCCAGAATATTCTTCCCTCTAGTTCCATCACTTTCTGATTCAGCTGTCCTTCCCTGATTAACTATTTTGCAATTTGTTGGTCATGTTTCCTGTCGATCACATTACCTTTCCAATTGAAATTCGGTAAATTGAGCTTATTGCAAGTGATAAATATCATTGTGGTTCCATATTGAACATTACTATGTTTATTATATTGTTAATTTATTTATTAATTAACCACCTATTCAATACTTTACAGTCTTATACAATTAGGATTTGATCATTTTTACATTATAAAATATGAGACATGTTTCGCCTTTCATAGAAAGCATTTTCAGTTATTGTACCTTCTCAAGGTGAAATCAGGCACCTGAGTTGAGACTTAATATTAACATACTTAAAATAGGAGCAGTCTAAAAGAAAGATTGAATGACAGCCATTAGCTGTTGATTAATAGTTGTGTCAAAGGTACAAAGTACAGTGCTTATTTTTTAAAGTTATTTAGATAACAAAATAACAGTCTATTGTTTCATTATAGTTTGTAGTGAGCCCTGTATAAATTTTTATTGAATTATTAAAATCTTGTCCATTGAGTATACCAGGAATACATCTGAAATTCTGATAATTACAAAATGTTGAAATATTTTTTTTCATTTGACTTGTTTATAGCACTACTAGCTGATGTACAGGACTCTCAAAAAGATTGACTGTATGGTTTTCCTAACTGAAGTTAACATAGGTCATTACAAAAATGTCAGTAGGGAAGTGGCGATTAAAAGCAATGTTATCATATAAAATACGCGATCAAATGAAAAACCGCACATTTTCTCACCTTTAACGAACAGTACTACAGTGCCGATCTAACAGTCCGAAGTTCCAGAGCTGGAATGACCAGGCCGTAGACAGCCGTGAGCACTCCTCTGCCATTATTCCGTTAAATATGCATACTGCTCATTCCAATCAGTGCCTCAGAGTAGGGATTGAATAGCTCGAATGCTATGATGAACCAGTGTGTTACGTACCAGTAGCATTAGAAAATTTATTAACCAGAGGAATGGCATGCTAAAGAAGAGTTATCTAACTCCCCAGCCACTTCCTGCCAATATTCAGGTAGGCTGTTACACTCGGTACGACCGGGCGAGTTGGCTGCGTGGTTGGGGCGCGCAGCTGTGAGCTTGCATCCGGGAGATAGCGGATTCGAACCCCACTGTTGTCAGCCCTGAAGATGGTATTCTGAGGTTTCCCATTTTCACACCAGGCAAATGCTGGGGCTGGACCTTAATTAAGGCCAAGGCCACTTCCTTCACACTCCTAGCCCTTTCCTATCCCACCGTCGCCATAAGACCTATCTGTGTTAATGCTACGTAGTGCAAATTTAAAAATAATACTCGGTATGCAGCAGTAATCCTATCTATCAGAGATGAGTGGCAACAGAAGACACAAATCACATCACAACAAACAATGTTCAATGTAATGTTATCCTTGATCAATTTTATGAACTTTCTATATTGTAGGCCTTCACATTTAGTTTTCTTTCGACTCTGATATTAGAGCGCCTTATAAAATTATTTATAGCGTAGTCTGTAGTTCTTTAATCTTTGACTTAACATACCAATTTTCATTAAATTTTGTTTACCCATTTTCTCGTGACTCAGCATTGATATGGACTTAGTAACAAAAATCCAAATTCATGAATATCTCTGACCATAGCCAGTTCGGTAACAATGTATAAGACATAAATGATCGGAAATGTAATACTATATAACCTTAATAATGTAATTATCGATACGACCACTAATATCATTTTAAAAAATTCATTCTTCATTTCCCCTAAACTACCATTTTACTGAGTGTGAATAAAATTATTTATGTCCTAGATTATAGTGACTTATTCCCCGACTTTGCATACTGATTTTCATTAAGATAGGACCACTGAGAATTAAATTTTAGGCCTTCCCTTAAACTACCATTTTTTTCAGCGTAAATACAATTATTTATGGCCTAGATTATAGCGACTTATTCCCTGGCTTTGCCTACCAATTTTCGTTAAGATACGACCATTAATAACAGAAATATTTGAGAATTAAATTTTAAGCCTTCCCCTAAACTACCATTTCACTCAGCATGAATACAATTATCTATGGCTTTGATTATAGCGACTTGTTCCCCGACTTTGCATACCTATTTCCATTAAGATATAACAACTAATAACAAATATTTGAGAATTAAATTTTAGACCTTCCCCTAAACTACCATTTCATTCAGCGTGAATAAAACATTTTATGGCCTAGACTGTATCAACTTATTCCCCGACTTTGCATACCGATTTTCGTTAAATTCTCTTCAGCCGTTTTCTAGTGATGCATGTACATGCATACAAATACACAGACAGACATTACGGAAAATTAAAAAGTGCATTTTCTTATTACTGTGGACCCGACTGATACAGAAATACCATCCTTTTTAAATTCAGAGCAATGTACAGACAAAACTCTTATTTTATATATATATAGATTTACAGACACTACACATTACAATTTGTCAGAATGTTACAAAATAAATTCCAGAGACATGAGAACAGCTAAGTGAGATCTTAATCAGAAATAATGTCTTAAAAATTGATAAACCACCTGGTTGTAGTCCTTGGTTCGAGATTTTTTTGACTTGTGATAAGTAATTGATGATTTATCATTTGGTGTACACCTACAACTTGATTTGAATGTCTTGACGTATTTACATACTTAAAATAGCAGCAGTTTGAAAGAACTGAATAATAATTTTTGGTGTTATTGTGAACAACAATATTATCAGCCTCTGGCTGTTGATTAATAGTTGCATCAAGGGTATATAGTACATTGTTTAGTAGCAGTGGTCTATATTGAATTTTCAAGTTGGAATGGAAGGACAAGGAAAGGAAGGTCTTGTAGGGCCCTTTGGATATGGAAATGTAAATTCAGAAGGCAAGTTGTTGGTGGATTTTTGCATGAGGAACCAAATGATTGTTGGAAACACCTGAAAGAACAGACAGAAGATTACAAGGTGTGGCTGGGGAGACACGACGAACAAAGACCATGATTGATTATATAATCACAGGGAAAGAACACCGGAAGAACCTTTTAGATGTTACAGCCATGCCTGAAGAAGACTTTGGTGGAGATCATAAGGCTTCGGCCACAGTGCAGGCAGCGAGCGGAGCGTTGCCGCTGTCAAAAGTTGAAGAGTGGGGGAGGAGGTGGCGTTGGTGTGGACGTCTTGCGAGAGTCAGTAAGCAGCGCGGCGTGTAGCCTGCACAGGGTGATTAGTTCATGGCGGTATCAACGTTTTCCCGTTTGTCTTTGCTTTTAGAAAATTCTTATCTAACAAGAAAGACTAATCATTACAATAAGGTAAGGTTATTTTTTAATTAAATGCACAGGTTCTTGGATTCTATAAGTAATGGTGCAATTGTGTATATAAATTAAATTGATTAGTTCATTGTCTCTGTAAATTTTTGTGGGAGAAATTAAGTCGCATTCATTCAAAATACATCCAAGACCTGTCCTACATGGCAAGGAAAAGTAAATAAGAACAAGTTAGTTTCTACTTAAAATTTGCTTTTCAATATTAGAAAAAATATACTAGAAAGGAACGAAAGTTCCAATGGTTTCAGTCCGTTTCACTTGCTTTGTGTCTTTTTATTTCATTTAAAACTTCAAGCAAGAGTTTACTTTGCAATGTTAACTTTTCCACTGCGCTGACTGCAGGATTGATGGTCTCTGGAAGTTGGCGACTTGCTTCTGTAGTCGCGCCTTGAGTTTGGTGAGTAAGAAGTCAAACGTTTGAATAGACATAAGAGTATATTAAAAAAATCTATCAGGAAATCTCCTTAGTTCCCCATATAAATGATGAAATTCTCCATACATTTCACATCTTCATATGCGGCAGAAGAGTCATTAAGAAACAGTAATCGGGATCACTGAAACCCTGTCTCTGCCTTTGTTCTTCTAATAATATGTCCATCTTTTTTTCCTTGAGCTCCAGCATCTTCTCATTGAATGGATCGATTTTACGCTTCCGGGCTCTTGGTTTTGGTATCCGAGGACACATTTGCCTGTTGCGATACCTCCTCACCATCACTGCCAATAGTATGTTCCTTTCCCCCACATAAAGAGGCACTTGACAGCGATGGCATCTCTTGTAGGTAGAGGTTTCCCTCCGTTCTACCGGGAAGAACGACGTCCTTTACAAACATCATGGCGTCGTACAACGCCCAAGGGTTTTGCTTCGGAACCGCTGCGTCTTTGGAAGCTTCTGGAGTTACTTCCGAAATGCGTCTTTCAGATTCTTCTACTTGTTTTTCACCACGTCTCCTGAAGTAGAACACAGTAATAAATATTCATTAACTACTGTATGTGATAATTAATATGATCTTATATCAGTCCTAATGGCTTAAAATTAAAAGTAAATTTCTAACATTGTTCTTATTTTCTAGGTTTCTAGCAACAGGTTTATCGTTTCGGTGACTGGCATTTTCCTTCAGGGTAGGAAAATCTACGGTTTCTGTAATAGTGAAAGAAACCTGTGAGGTCATCTGGAGTGAACTGGTTGAAGAATTTATGCCACAACCAACTGAAGATAAACTAAACAAAGTGGCCGACTACTATGAATGCTGGGGGTTCCCTAATTGCTTCGGTACAGTCGACGGAAAATACTGTGAGATAAAGTGCCCTCCTAATTCCGGCTCCAGTTATTTCAATTATCTCAAATATTTCTCCATAGTACTACAAGGTGTTGCTGACGCAGACAAAAGATTTTTAACTATTGAAGTAGGGTCGAGAGGGAAACAGAGTGATGGAGGCATTTTCACAACTTCCACTCTTTTCAATTTATTGGAAACCAATAAATTTAATGTGCCTAGTGATAAAGGACTACCGAACTCAGATGTAAAAGTGCCATTGGTACTTCTTGGAGATAAAGCCTATCCTCTACATCCTTACCTCATGAAGCCATATCCGGGGAGAGGACTAACGCCTAGAAGGGAAAGGTTTAATAAACATTTATCTAGTGCTCAAAAATGTGTGGAATGTGCATTCGGAATATTACGTGCTAAGTGGCAATTTCTGGATACAAATATTGACACAAATGTGGAAAAGGCCATCACTTTTATCAAATGTGCTTGTGTCCTCTATAACCTAATAAGGGAAAAGGATGGTGACAGTGATCTACACTATCGTGAAGTGACTCTACAATTTCCAGAAAATGAAACTGTCCAAACTTGTGGGAACTTAGACTGCAGGAACAACAGTTGCAGTGAATATGCAAGGCAAATAAGATAGTATTTCACTGATTATTTCAATGACTTGTAAAAAAAACTGCAAACTTAGAAATAATCTACATTAATTTATTACTGTATTTAATTGAAAGGCATATTGTAACTAACAGTACAGGGAAACTGATAGAAATAAGTACTGCTAAAACAATACACCAAAGGTTTCTTTCGAGTTGTAGGCTGAGCAAATCTGTCGATAACCTCACAGAACATTGTTCTCAGTGTTAGTAGTACATAAACACTAGAACATTCATTTTTCTGTCCCCAAGGACTCCTTTTAGTATTTTTAGTACTTTTAGTATTAGTAGGCCTATTAAAATTCAAATTTCATATCTCAGTTAAGTACTTTAATAAAAGTCAGATACAATGCTGAAAACAAGTTTCAACACAGTATTATGTTACAAAATATAATAATATTAATTAAACAATGATAATAGGACGTACAATAACAACAATAATAATAGTTGTACCATCATGGTAGATTGGGAGGAGACAGCCTTTCTCCACTACTATTTAATTGCATTTTAGAAAAAGTTATTAGGGAATGGAGGCTGAGAATGACTGAAAATGGAATGAAGAATGGGGTAAAGATAGGTTGTGGAAAAAATGCGATGATGTTGGATTGCCTTGCCTTCGCAGACGATGTCGTTCTTATTACAGACAACCGTCAAACAGCCAAGAAACAAGTCGAAGAACTACAAAATGTTGCAGTCAAAACAGGGTTAAGAATCTCTTTCGAAAAAACAGCATTCATGGATTCTATAAAAAAAGGCGACACGGACAGACTTGTTACATTGTATGGGGATATCCAGCTTGTGCAAAAATTTAAATACCTGGGAGAAATACTCACCCCCAATGGAGATGAAAAGGAGGGATTAAAGGAGAGGGTGAGAAGGATGGAGTTGGCATTCAGACTATGTCATGACACCTACAAGTCCAAGTCTCTCTCAATTCAGGCCAAGTTAAAACATTACTGCACAGTGGTTAGAACAGAGTGCCTTTATGGAGCAGAAACCTTGACGAGGATGGCTGACCCAGTCCTTGAAAAAAAAAAGAGAAAGAAGATTCTTGCGAAAAATCTTAGGCCCTAGAAAGTCTACGAGTGACCCAAACACATTCCGGTTAAGATCGAATTTGGAGCTCTACAAGACAGTAGAAAGAATCACAACTGTGATGAGAAAAAGGAGACTGACCTTTTATGGACATATCAAAAGAATGAACCCTGAGAGATTGGCCAACAGGATACTTCTTCTGCAGGAAAGGTGGAAAAAACAACCGGGATGGCTTACACACGTGCACAATGACTTGGCAGAAATAGGTATCAAGGAGGATATAAAAGAAAGGACATCATTTAGGAAGAAGGTTGCGGGATTGAGGGATGCGTCTGAAGAGCAACATGCGAAGCCACGGAACATCTCGGTGGAAGAACGAGCAAGAAGAAGTCAAAGACTCAAGAATCTTTGGCGAGAGTGTAAAGAGAAGGGTATCAGTCTGCGTGACAGAAGGAAGATTGTGTAAACGTGGCCCACAGGTGGCCGTATCGATTAATAATAATAATAATAATAATAATAATAATAATAATAATAATAATAATAATAATAATAGTAATGTGTAAGTTATTAAAGGCATTGTTTATGTTCAAAACCGTGTATGATTTTTAGTTTAATTTACATGGTATATTTAACGTCGTTCCAATCTCTTCCCAGGCTTTCCTTGTCATTGATAGGTTTTTGAAGTTCTTGTTTCTGCCATTCCATAGGAAAGTGTGGGTTTGAACTTCAGAAATTAACACTTCCTACTCTGCTCTTGTTAACTCACGAACAGTCATTGCGAGCGGCGCAGCTGAAATCTCAAACAGGAGTGAGCGGCTGGCGGCAGGCAGCGTTGCCCTTGAGCCAACTTCCCCTCCAAAATGACGCGCCGCTGGCACTATGGCCACATGCATTTGCTAACGCAGGCTTGAGTTTCACCCACGCCGCCACAGAGAGCAACGCTCCGCTCGCCGCCTGCACTGTGGCCAAAGCCTAAGAGTTGTGATAGGAAAATTTAAAGTGGGAAAGATTGAAAAACCCCCATTAACAAGATAGAAAAGAATTCATGTATGGAAGTTGAAGGAGAAAAGCATACAAGAAGAATTTCAAAGGGAAATACTGGGTACCCAGGACAAAGATGGGGAATGTTGAAGATGAATGGAAAAGATTTAAGAAAGCACTGGTTGGATGTGCAGAAAGGGTATGTGGTAGAATATCAGGAAATATGAAAGACAAAGAGAATATTAAAGTGAAGGCAAAGAAAATGGCATGGAAAACATGGAAAATATCAGACTGAAGAAAGTAGCAAATATGTGGAGGCAAGAGGAAAAGCTGGGCCTTATTCACACAGAAATTGAGGGTGACATGCAGGGCAGCAAGAAATTACTGTATGATATCTTAAGAAACAAAAAGAGACATAATGTAAACACCAGATTTGTGAAGGATGAAGACGGCATAATATTAACAAAGGCAGAAGATATAAGAAATAGATGGAGAGTATTTTCAGAAGTTGCTGAACATAAGAACTGATGACAGTCATTCAATGGACCACCAGGAAAGGCAATTATTTGATGAAGAAATGAATAAAGAAATTACAATGAATGAAATTGAAATGGCAGTACGAAAGATGACGAATGGAAAAACTGCTGGAATAGATGAAATTTCAGTGGAGACGATAAAGGCAGCTGGAGCTGTAGGACTGCAGTGGACATATCGGGTTCTCAGGAATGTCTGGGAGAATAAGAAGGTCCCTGAGGATTGGCAAAAAGGAATAATCATCCCAATTTTCAAGAAAGGTGATAAGAAAGTTTTAAAGAACTACAGGGGAATTACTCTAATATCCCATGTTGCTAAGATAATGGAGAGGATACTGGAAAGTAGGATAAGGTTGAGGGTTGAAAATCAGATACAGGAAAATTAGTTTGGTTTTGGAACTGGAAGGTCAACAATAGAGCCCATTTTCATTATGAGACAACTAATCGAAAAGCAATGGGAGTATAGGAATGATATAGTGATGACATTCATTGACATTGAAAAGGCAAACGACAGTGTCTCCAAGACTAAAGTTTGGGACAGTGTGGTGCAAAAAGGAATTGGATAGGGATTAATAAAAATGATCATCGCAGTGTACAAGGAATGTTGTAGTTCCATGCAAACACAAGTTAGCAGGACAAGTTGGTTCAAAATAACTAGTGGGCTGAGACAGTGTTCTATCACCAATCCTGTTTACAGTAGTAATGGATGGCATCATGAGAACAGCAAAAGCAGCATATGGAGGAAGAGAAATGAACATGTTATTTGCAGATGATATTGTGATTTGGGAAGAAGACGACAGGAAGGTTCAAGAACTGTTGGATGTGGTGAATGGGAAAATCGAAGAATGTGGATTGAAAATAAGTGTAGAAGAGAGTAAAACTCTTGTTATGATTAGAGGGGAGAAGGAAGGGAAAGGTCAGATTAGACTTGCAGACTCTATGGAAGTAGTGGAAACGTTCAAATATCTGGGGAGTGAATTAATGGAGAATGCTCGACTGGATGCTAAGATTAGTAAGACGATTCAAGTGGGAAGTTGTTTCTATCATAGTGTAAGAAACATGTTATGGGACAAAGATGTGCCAATGGAAGGAAAGGAAACTGTGTACAAGATTTATTACGTACATGTAACAACTTACAGAGCAGAAACTTGGACAATGACAAAGAAGGATGAGAGTCTAATACAAGCAGCCGAAATGAAGTTCCCGAGGAGTATGATACAGAAGAGTAGAACAAAATAAGGAATGAGAAAATCCGAGAATCTCAATTAAATATTCTCACGTCGCTGGAATTAATTTCCTAACATTTTGACAAATTGTAATGAGTAGTGACTGTAAATAGTTCTATAAACACTTCATATGAAAATTATCAGAATCTCAGATGTATTACTGGTATATTCAATGGACAAGATTTTAATAATTCAATTAAAATTTATATAGAAATATATTTATTTAAAGTTAATTACAAGTAGGGCCAGAGGTCCCTTTGGCTGTAACTAACTGCCACTTTAACTTAAATGTATCACCTAACATACAAAATCTAATAAAAGAATACATAAAAAGCATAAGATACATTTTCCTACTGAGGATATAAGAATAAGATTAAGAACTAAACATCTAGGAGATTACAATCAGTGGCGAAGCGTGAACTAAGTAAGGTGGGTAGACAGATTTATTTTATTTACACATATTATTATTATTATTATTATAATAAGGAATTTTGTTTTCGACGCATACATCTGTATTCAGTAGTATATTAATGACTGAAAATAAGATAAACCCTATAACAACCTATAAACCTACGTGCACTTGATACATTTTTAAATATAGACGAAATGTGCCGCGGGAGTTGTCAAATAACAACATACTTTTAAAATAAAAAATAGCAATATATTTCATTGTTATGTAGATTTAATAAGAAATAAATAGTTGTTCGTACAAGTCACCTTAAACAATATTCTTGAAAATGAGTTTAATCCGCCTGTCCTTCATTTCGGCAAATATATCTATTACTCTCGTCTTGAAGTCGGGCATCTTGCTAAGATTCCACAGAAATACCTTCTCTATAGCTAGAGTTCTCAAGTTAGACAGTCTCTGGTTGGTAACCAATTCCTTAAACACGTTTTAATTCGTTGGAAGGCTCTCATAGTGCGTTCAATAGAAACCGACTTGAACGGAATATACAGCATCAAGTTAAGCAATTTTTTTCCGTATGCGTACTCTAGAATACCTTATTAAGACTGGAAGCCAATAGTTCTTGGAGTTATAATACCGCAACTAACATTGGCGGGCAAGAAAATGCACGTACTTGCAGGGTTTTAATGCTTGTCATTCATTTATTAGGTGTAAGTTTACTATTCTTCGTATCTGAATATTATTAATTTATTTTAAGACATGTCTTATAATAAAGTAAATTCAAATTAATTACATTAAAAGCATGTCTGAGATGGTAGCCAATAAGAGCACCTTTACAAGAGAGATCCAAATACTAGCCAATGAGAGCACGAAGAGACGCTGGTAAGTCTGTCTACTGGGCGGAGACATCTCGCTATAGGAAAGTCACAGTTCCACAGTCAGTGCCTACAGATAGCGTTAGTGTTGCTCTATCTGAAAGCTTTGAAAATCAAAGGGAAAATACACAGATTGGACAGAGTCTCATTTCGCCTATGTGCTTCGTGTAACTGATGCAATCCTTAGCATTGCTGAAGTGAGAAGAAAATAAGTAAAGCGGGGAATACAATAACGTCACAAATGTGGAAATAATTAATGTTCTAAAAACTAATTGCGTTAACTAGACAATATTTCTTTCACAAAATGTTAAGGGTACACGCTGTCTACCCTGACGCTTCGCCCCTGATTACAATAATACTTTCAACATTTCATAAACATACACTATACTAACAAGGAAGAGAATTTTAAAGCCAAGGATGAATTGAGAGTAAAACTGAGTATCTAAACTGTATCTAGGGGATTATGATATTTTGTACTATTTAATTACTTTGGTGAAAATACATTTACATGAGGGAGCATTAAATTTTAAAATTCTCAGAAGTAAACAAGTAGCTGAGTATGATCGTCTCAAATTCTCAGAAGTAGCTGAGACATGTTTCGCCTTTCATAGAAGCCCTGAGTTTCAACCACTCTGCAGCTTTGTAGTAAGATGTTACGTAACAGTCTTTACGAATATTGAAGATGAATCGAACACAGGCATTCTGAATATGCTGGAGTTTGCTATTATATTTCTCAGAGATATCGCTGTAAATTACAACGCCGTAATCTAAAATAGGAAATACCATAGTCTGGATAAACATCTTTCTCACCAAGAAAGGAAGATACGGCAAGTTTCGCCGAAACTGATGCAATATGCCGGACACTTTCTTGACCAAGTGCTTGGCATGAAAGGTCCAGGACAGAGTGTTATCCATTAGAAACCACAAACTGCAATGAAATGATAGACTGTTATTTTGTTATGTAAATAACTTTATAAATAAGCACTGTACTTTGTACCTTTGACAACTAATTATCAACAGCTAATGGCTGTCATTCAATCTTTCTTTTAGACTACTCCTATTTTAAGTATTTTAAGTATAAGTCTCAATAATTATACTTCTATTTCAAATCAGGAACCTGATTTCACCTTGAGGAGGTACTATGACTGAAGATGCCTTCTATGAAAGGCGAAACATGTCTCATATTTTATAATGTAAAAAGGATCAAATCCTAATTGTATAAGACTTAAGTATTAAATAGGTGGTTAATTAATAAATTCATTAGCAATATAATAAATTGAGATCACCAGCTACAATCACATTCCTTATGTTGTCGTTTCGCACATAGCTGATTATCTTATCAAATAATTCTGCATCAGCACCACTCTTTCCAGGTACACCCAATAAACATAAAAAAGGTAACAAACACATGAAACATTGGATGTGATCCACCCAACAATTAGTATGTTAAGTATTTTTATAAAACTAATATAATGGAGAAATTTGATATTTCCTGTTTTGATCACTTTAGTTTTGCTACACCACTGTATACTAATAAAATAGCCTAGTTCACAACTTGGCTATCCCTGTACTTAAATACCAAGTTCCAAAAAATTCTATTAAGCCATTTTCCCATGTGTGACAGACAGACAGACAGACAGACAGACAGACAGACAGACAGACAGACAAAAACTGAACCGAACCTACTCTTGACTTTTATACAATCAAGATACAGAATGGAATATGAGGCAAAAGTTTAAAGTGTAGAGTCAAAATTATAATTTTATTCCTTTAGAGGAACTACAAAATACCTTAGGAAGAGTGAACAAAATTGTATGAGAGAAATACAACGTAAACATTATTACAAATAAAGATAAAAAAATATGGTATGCAACTGCCAACATATTGCAGTCAACACTAGAATTAATTATATACCACTCAGACAAGTAAATTCCTTTATCTACTTAAGAGGTAAAATGACCTTAAATGGTATAAGTTTAGCCGACATAAAGAGCAGAATAGCACATGCAAACGTAGCATTAATTTTAATTTTGGTCACAATAAAAGGATGCTGCTTACCTCAAAGAATCTAAATGTGGAGACCAGAAAGATATTATAAAGTGCTGTGTCTGGAGTGTGGCCTTGTATGGCTTGAAACCCCCTGTGGATGGGGGTGGTATAATAACACCCATGGGGTTCCCTGCATGTCGAAAGAGGTGACTAAAATGGGCCGCAGGGGCTGTGAACTTCGGAGCGTGGGTTGGCGACCACGGGGCCTTTAGCTGAGTCCTGGCATTGCTTCCACTTACTTGTGAAGGCTCCTCACTTTCAACTCTCCTATCCGACCTTCCTTGGTCAACTCTTGTTCTTTCCAAACCCCAACAGTATTAGAGCACTCGAGGCCTAAGGAGTCTCATTTTCACACCTTTTGTGGCCGTTGACTTTCTCTGTCTAATGCCTTAATTTTTCAAAGTGTCGGATCCCTTCCATTTTTTCTGCCTGATAAGTGATACACGAAGGATGATTGCCCTAATTGTACTTCCTCTTAAAACAATAATTACCACCACCACCTCTATGGCTTGAAAATTTGAACTATTGGTGCATTCAGTAAGATATAGAGCCATTTGAGATGTGGTGCTGGACGAGTATGGAAAAGATTTTATGGATAGCAAAGCTCATAAATGAAGAAATTCTTAGAAGTGAAAAAAAAAAAAAAAAAAAAAATCTCTACTGTAAACAGTAAGGACACGAAGAGACCAATTAATTGGCCATCTCTGCAGGTGCAGTAGTTTGCTTGTTTTGTTAAGGGGCCTAACATCAAAGGTCATCGGCCACTGGTGCAGTAGTTTTATATTTTATGTAATGGAAGTAATGATTCAAGGTAAGAGGGGAAGACCTATACTGCAATACTCCAGGCAGAAAATATAAGTCCAGGCTCATACAAGGAAATCATGAGACTAACAGAGAACAGTGAGGAGTGAAGGAGAATTGCTGCAAATCCATCTTCAGATTGAGAGTTAAGAAGAGAGGTATTTTATTAGAACAGCTGAAGTTTACTTGTGCATAGATGGAGCAAGGACTCTGCAAAACCGTAAGCTTTCCAGCAGTTTATCTCCTTCATATAACATAAACCCAAAAGATTATCATGTCTAAAAATACCTGCTTAATTTATAACAATACTTTCCAGAAAAGAATAGTAAAAATGTTGAACTCAATGTTATTTGATAATAGCAATTAGGTTTTTTTTTTCTCTCTTCTAGAAAAGATGCTTGACAGAATTATGTACAGGAACTTCAACAGAATAACCAAAGAAATCTCGACATTCCTGGACACATTTGGAGTGGCATCAGACATTCCAGGAATAATACGAAAGTGAGAATATAATACAGTACCATATTCATAATCACTAACTACCTGTTTACATCAGAAGTACAAGATAAAAAGACTTGAAGTCAAGCCCTTTTATCAGCGTATACAGTATATTTCAGTTCTCAATGGAGAGGAAAAATGTTTATCATTTAAATATAATTGAGCTCTTTCTCGATTAATTGAGAAAGGTCTTTCAGACCTCAAAAACACAGTCCAGCTTAAAACATAATTGCAGGGTCATGCATGACAGCCAGTAAAATTTCTTTAAAAAACATATACACACACATATGAGAGAGAGTTATCTCTCTGTAGTTACCTGCTGCTTCCTTTCTTGAGTCAAGATCAAGGCCAACTGGTGGCTGCAGCTCTTCACATCCCCAGCATTCCTGGCCTTGTGCTGAGTCACCTGATATAACAAACCAGAAAGGGAAAGTGGGAAACAGTAGGAAGTGCTGGAGGCTTCTTCACATAATGGTAATTATTATACCTCAGTACCTGGTATGGCTTCTTAAAGCTCAATGAAAAATGTTTATCACCATTATATAAGACTAACAGCAGTACAGAACATAGAGGTCGAAGAAGGTTTCATACTATATTAGTTATAAAGGTATTGGGTGATTTGTGTCTCAAAGAAGATAATGAAGAAAAAAATCTCAGTGTCTAAATCTTCTCATTACTTCTTTTATACAAATGTATAAGATATTAGGAAAGAAATGCTGAAATGGAAACTTGGTAAATGAATGCACTACAAAATGTTCAGAAGTTTTGTCCATCAATGCTAAGTTAAAGTGTGTATGACTAAGAGGATGGTAGAGAAAAATAATCACTAGTACAACTAAGCCACAATTATGTTCAAACTCAGAAACATGTTGACATAATGTCTAGCAACATTTGTGTATATATATATATGTGTGTGTGTGTGGTGGTGGTGCACAGTCATTGCCTCTCACAAAGGTGGTTTTAGTTCAAATCCTGGTGGTGCATGAGAGATTTTTGAAATGAAAAATCACATTCTTATGTTTCAGATTCCAGGTAAAACTGGAGATCTCATGCCTATAATTATTAATCATGATATAAATATTATTATTATTATTATTTATTTTCCACTAATTGTAGTTACAATTTAGGGATGGTGAATGGAGAAAGGGCATAGCCCCATATACACAAAAGTGCCTCCATCACCACATAGTCACATAATACTGAAGAACTCATGATATCTATGCTGTAGAAATAATGGAGTTTCAATAGTAGAAGTGTTTTGTTCTTTTACCTTGCAGGAAAAATTTTTGGCTCATGGTATGAATAAAGTTTTTAAAATCTAAAGTAACTGTCTTCCAGTTTAAAATTATTGATATGAAGTGACATAGCATGTAATCTATAAGAAATTCTAGTGTACCAAGCAATGCATGTATACAATTAGTGCTTTTAGCTATTCTATACTGCATCAACATTATACTGGAAGAAAGAACCTAACATGACAACACTTAAGTCTGGCTACCCCTCAAGTAGGTATGTCTCATTCATATTCACATGGCACAATCTATCAGATTTCTCTTTTTAACATAGCATGCTTATGAAATAGGAAGATCATTTCAACACACATTCCAAGATAAAGAAGTGAAAGTTGGTTCACATCCCAGACATGAATGCCAGTTGAAGCAAAAAAACATGGAGATTGTATGTTACTGTAACACCACACTTGTCAAAGATGATCTTAACTTGGCTATATAAATATCCTTGAATAATAAAGAATGTAACTAATGTTGGGATTAAAAGATATAACACTGGAAAAGTGGTAGGTTAAATATATAAACCTGAAATGTAACTGCTTGCAACTATTCTATACACAAACAGCATAAAGAAAAATATAAGTTAGCATCTAAAGCACTGGGTCTTAGTGTAAAATAAAAGCCAGATTTGCAGAGTTCTGCAAGCTGTTGAGATTGGACAACAAAAGATGGTGGCCTTGATGGTTGGAAAATGTTCAGTTATTCTGAGGAACCATTTACAATCATGAGTAACATGCACAACTGGGATCTTTCATTTCTAGAACACATCTTTCTCTTATCATCTTGATTATAAGACACATATGTTTGGAATACTTTGTCTTCTGAACAGCCTCCAGTTAGAGGCAACAGAATGGCATTTGCTGTACAAAATAAATTGGATGATACAGCATAAAATGATGAGCAGTAACACATGGTATATTTTAGTCTGACCTCTGCTCAAATATATCTTATTCAAGTCCACTGTATATATTCCAACAGTAGTCAATATTTTTAGCAGAGCATGCTAATGAGATTTGTTCATCCATCGTCACACAACTGTTAAATCTTTAGCCATTCAGTGTAAGCCTCTGAATTGAATAGATGGCTCCAAAACCCTCTATTTGCAACTTCAGCAGCAGAGTGGCTGCCTTCCTTCTACACTTCTTATCTTGAAATAATTAAGAACCAAGTCTAACTTCCTTCTGATTTTCTCCTAATTCCCCTTCCTATAAATAAATATTTGCTCCAGTTTGTCCTCTTGAATTCCAACTTTATTTTCATCTCTCCTACTTAAAAAAATACATTCTACCTTATTCATCTACTGATGTCATTCCACGTCATCTCCACTGCTAGTCAAATAGCTCGTCTCCTTACTCTCAGTCTTTCCAGCCCAAAGTTTGCATAGTTTACAAAACACTACTCTTTTGTCCGAAATCACCCACAAAAAATCATGCTCCTTTCCTTGGGATCTTCTCTAATTCTTGAATCAAGTAGTCCTGGCGAGGGTCCCATACACAGGAACTATACTCTTGTGGTCTTACCAGTAACATATGCCCTCTCCTTTACAACCTTACTACAACCCCTAAATATCCTCACAACCATATGAAGAGATATGTAATCTTTATATACAACCTCATTTAAGTGATTACCCCTGCATCAACTATTACTGCAGCCTGTTAACGTAAAACTCGCAGTATGGCGAACATATTTTGTCTTCGTACTCTGCCGTACACTTATGGAGCACAACTCAATTCCTATCAAACACTTCTCAATTACTTGACACAATCTGGCCCTGATAGCCTCTCTGTAATATAAAACCCTGCTGGTTTTCAACCACCTTATTCTGTTAAGAAGTAAGCCATATTTTTCAGTGTCAACTCAGTTAAATATAACTTAAAAGTTTTTCAGCCTGTTGAACATACGAGTTAAATATAAATACTACACTACAACATACCTGTCAAACAAATGCATTATTAAACAAGGAATAAAAATATGCACTATTAAACAAAGAACGACATGTTCGTACTTAAAAGATCATCATCAGATACTATCAAGTCACATTCAATATTTGGAAATGCACAGTTCAAAAAAATTAGGGGAACATGTTCTTGAATGTATACCATGCTCCACAAAAATATACCTCACACCCAGGTATATTACCAGCTAAACCTTTATTCTTTACCATTGAAGTATACAAAAAGGCCATCGATGGATTCATGTTTTCAGAACACAAACGGAAATGTCCGAATAGGGACAAAAACAAAGTGATAACAGTCATCCAGGGTGGATTTTTATCACAGCTGGAGAGCTTCAGTATGGCGTATGTCCTTCACGAGCATTTATCACAGCTTGGCACCTATGTGGCATACTCTGCATAAGTTGACAGGTCATGTTGCGGTATCAGGTCCCATTCTTCAATGAGAGCCTGTTTGAGGTCTTGGAGAGTCTCTGGTTGAAAAGGACACCCACAAACACTTCTGTCAAGCCTAACGCACACATGCTCGATGGGATTAAGGTCAGGACTCACCGCTGGCCATTCCATCTCTTGAATGTCCAGTTCTCGCAAGACAGCTCTGGTGATGCGCGCTACACGAGCCCTGGCATTATCATGCATGTGTATGAATTCAGGGCCAACACTGTATGCAGCAACCAACATATGCTGTAGCAGTATCTGCTCCATGTACCCCACAGCGGTAAGATTACCACGGACGACAAGATCCGTATGGCCATCAATACTTATGCCACCCCACACCATCATAGGACCTGTCCAAATCGGTCACCTTCGTGGACATTTGGCATGAACTGTTCACAACGACGTCTCCATACACGTTGACGTCTATCACGCTGTGTCAGGGGAAATCTGGACTCGTCTGTGAACAACACAGGTCACTATTGGTGAAGTTGCCACCACGGAAAACCATTCCCTGGGGCAGACGCAAATACAGGCCACAACTTGTTAATGGCAGATATAAGAACACGACTGAAACATATCTGAAGTCAACACCCTGGAAGGAAGTGGGACGTAACTGAAAAATGAAAAAAATCGGAACTTACATAAGAAGAACTGGAGAAAAGTTGGAAAACTCGAGAATGAGTATGGATGTATCACAGGAATGGCTTACTATCAGGACTGAAATAGTAAAAACAAGTCTGAAGGAAAAGAAATAAAAAGGAATGGATAACGAAGGAGGTGGAAGATAAAATGGCTGAACACTAATTTCTGTAGGTGTGTTTGAGGTGAATAGGATCACCATGCCAAGAACTTACAAATGAGATCCACATACAAGGGCTTACAAGAACTATGATCCTGAGACCATACAATTGGCTAAGGATGCAATTAATAAGAAATGTGTTAGCATAAGAGCTGCAAGTACGCAGTCTGGGATACCGTATACTGTGCTGCAGACACATTTGAAAACTAATGTGGTCAAACGGCTCTAACAGCATCAGAAGAGGAAATGCTAGTGCTGAGTGGCGAATGAGGTTATCCGTTAGATAATTATGACCTACGTTTGAGTGTGAAAAGCTACTTCGACTCTTGTGGCAGAAGGGTTAAAAAATTTAAAAACATGCACCTGTATCACCGCAGATTCCGAATGAATATTTTGACAAATTAGAAGAAACTTTAGAGGGAATTGCAGCCAGTCACATCCTGAATTATGACGAAACCAGCATCTCTGATGAACCAGGCAGAAATAAAGTTATTTTCAAAAGAGAAATAAAGTATCCTGAACAAATTATGAATAGCTCCAAATCTTCCTCCTCGGTTATATTTTCAGTGACTGGAAACAGTATTCTTTTGCCTTGTTATGTTGTTTACAAAGCCACAAATTTGTACACAACATGGGCTGAAGGTGGCCCTAAGGGCACACGGTACAATCAAAGCCAGAGTGGCCGATTTGACTTCTCATTTGATGATTGGATTGCTTTGGTAGTGATCCCTGTCTTCAAAAATGTTGAAGGAAGAAAAGTTCTAATAAGGGACAACCTATCTCTTTGCACTTATCAGTGGACTCCATAAAAGCATGCTGGGATCATAATATATAATTTGTCTTCCTTCCGAATAATTCCATGCACTTGACGCAGCCTTTGGACGTAGCATTCTTTGGACCCTTGAGAAGGATGTGGAGAATGACTAACTTCTTGGAATTTAGGGCTAGGAAGAAAGGAAGCATTTGTCCCAAAGACTGTTTTCCCACACCTCTTGAATAAATTAATTTCAGCCATGCAAGGGAATGCAGAAGATAACATCAGGGCAGGCTTTTCTAAATGTGGAATAATTCCACTTGACAGGGAAAGAGTTTTAATGATCCTGATCACGTCAAGGCTTTCCTAAGGAGAATTTGATATGAAGAGAACGTGGTGCGGAAGCAAAAGAAGCTGGATGTTGCTCCAGGCAAAAGTGTGGGACATATGTGAATTTTCCTATACTCAGGTAATAGGAAACTGGGTAATCCACATATCATGGGAAGGGGCCAATTGAAATTCAATGTGCACTCTCAGACTCTGTCATCATAGAATGTCATTCCTTGATATATAAAAAAAAAAAAAAATGTTTCTCCTTCATATATGTTGTTGACATTACATACACATTAAATTACATTCGAACTATGTACTATAAATAGCATTTTTGTTATTTTATTAATGAAGACACTATTCCTGATATAATTGTCAGATGTTTTAACTCTGACAACAATGTTTTTTTACCATAATCAATTTTGTGTGTTGTTTCAGAACATTAAACAATAATAGAAAGTGTAGTCAAGTATTTTAACTATCAACCGATCCCACTGACCTTGGTGATGATGTGAATCGATTAACTTCCATATTAATATGCTTGATCCTACTAACCCCAGTCAAGGGGTAAATAGGATCACTTTAAAATTGGTTAAAATCACGAAAATATGAAAGAATTTAAGAATATTTGTGCATTAAGTTATATAACATAGTAGGATCCATGTACTGAAACCAAAAAAAGGAGGATACTTTGTTACTTATTCTGTTGCTAGGTTAATGTTTCTCGTGAAAGTGATCCTATTCACCCCATTTTATGGTACAGCATATAATGCATCCATTGCTATTATGCTTGAAGTATTGCAAAAAACAACGAATGAAGGGAAAAGGAACAGAAACTCAAAACAGTATTTGTAGAAAAGGGGATGTTAGTGACTGTCTACAACACCAAGAGGGATGCTGGGCGATGAGGGCATCACTTCCCGACGGCAGGTTATTAGAGAAAATCGCAAGTTGTTATTCTAGTAATTAGGGTCCATCATTTTGAATTGCCCTGTATATTAGAAATACGTAGGTCGATTCATGTCATAGCAACTATTTTTTTCTCGCAAACAGGAGACAACATGGAAAATCTAAGATTTGCATTTGGAAACGTACAGTATGTACTTGTGTATATGCCATTAGAATGTGTATGTAAACAACAGTGTGGGTCTAAGCACGCTCCCAGGTTCAGTGTGAGAGTGAGCGCGTCACAAAATGGAAGTCAACAAGCAGACAAGCAGGAGCAACGATCGTACATTAAAATAGCAATTGTCCGCGGCAGAAATGCACGCCAATGCCATTCAAAGTTGCAGGAAGTATTAGGTGTGCATGCCATGCCCTACAGAACAGTGGCGAGGTGGGTGGAGACGTTCAAACGGGGTAGAGTATCAACTGCCGATGGTATTCAGTGCCCGCCCCACGGCTGGCAACGCACAGTTGAAACCTTGGGTGATCATTTCAAAGGTCTGTAACCAGTGGAGACCTGTCCTTTGTACGGAGTCTTGTGTATTTGCTGTCTATACCATAATAAAACAATGTTTACCAATGGCCTGTGTTCTGTCACTTTCCTACGGGAATCTCCTACAGTCAGAATTTGTCTTCAGGCAGTATGCATTAGTACATGCCCTATATTTCCAATTGCATATCTAAGATTTTCCGTGTTGTCTCCTGTTCCCGAGGAAAAAATACTTTCCATGACTTATGACTCGACCTTCGTATAATTGGTGTGATTTTGTCCTGTTTTAAACCAGATTAAATAAATAAATAAAATAAATGTTTCCTACGTTCATTATTGCCACACATTGTGCACAAGAGGTCAAATCTGCTAAAATGTCAATCCATTCACACAAATGCTCCATCTCTGTTTAAAACACAAGAAAGTTTATACATGTTTATGCTCCCCTATATCTGAACTTACAAAGCTAATACCACATGTAAGATCTTGCAATAAAAGAATAATATGACCAAGCATGTTCCACATAATCCACTTCATTACTCATCTACCATATTAGACCCCCCTTGGCTTCTCGAGACGAAGAAAATGAAAAAATAAATCTTGCATACAAGACCCCCCAATGTAATTCGTCAGAGAAGAACGATTCCGCTTCGAAGCGGGTACGACCCACGCAACGAATAGTTAAGAAATGTCCGCTTCCATAGTGTAGGCCTACTGCAGCTCTGATGAAGTCGCACAAATAGGTGAATAGTTTCGTGACCGACCCGTGCAATGCAAGCACACATCAGTCATGTATATATGTCTGTTTTTTGTAGTTAAGAATGTCCGCCAGCGTAATGGTTAGCACAATTAGCTGCCCTTGTCGGGAGCCTGAATTTGATTCCCGGTACCGTATAGCTAGAGTTTTACCAATGGCAGGAAAGTTGATTTGTGGTAAAAATGGTACACGCTATTGTCTAAAAAGCCAAGACTAACAACCGAGAGGATCTGTCATGCTGACCACATGACACCTTGTAAACTGCAGGCCTTCGGGCTGAACAGCGGCCGCTTGGTAGGCCAAGGCCCTTCAGGGCTGTAGTGCCATGAGGTTAGCTGGTTGTTTAATGGTACATGCAACTCCCTTCCACTGGGGGCCTGTCTAAAAAAGAGCTGCACCACCTCACGATGAGGAAACTAGTTTACTGTACTTTATTTAAGAAATATTCACGGTTGTTGCTAGGCCTATTAATATAGATAGGCGAGATCATTAAAGTGATCTTTTAATATCTCATAACTCCGGTAAATATGGAGTTTTTTGGGAGAGAAGTAGATTTAAAACGTGGTAAAAGCAATCCAATCAATTGTTTTACCTGCCAACGTACCTGACAAATAATAATAATATTATTGATTTTTATGTCCCCACTTTCAACGATTTTTGGAGATGCCAAACAAAACATACTAGGGTATGTGTTAATAAAAAATGAGAGTACATACGAAATTAAACATTATGATAATATAACACACATTACCACCACACCTGTAGACACTGCTAACTTCCTGCGATTTATTTTTATTACTTCCATCGTGGAACTCTTGGCAATATCCGGGCGATAGCATACGTAACCTAAACAATGTGGTCTCTCTTGTCTCATTTACAGCTGTTTTGGTAAATCCTGATGTGATAAATATAGAGAGCAAGCATTAAATATACTTAAAAATAAGAGTGTGGTTTTCAACAGCTGCAGTTGTCTAAAGAATACTTCCAGTCACTATGTATTACTGGTACATTTGGATACTACTCGTAACATACACTAGTTATCAGCTGGTGGTTCGGTACACTTTCAACAACACTGCTTTATTCAGGAGTGGCTTTTGCTACACATACAGCAGCTGGGAATATGAAAAACCATCTCCAGAAAATATTTGAGAATAGCTTCAAACAGTTTGGATTTTTAAAAGATTCAAAAGATGGGACCTCGAATAATCTCTGCCTGTATTGCAGTGCATGGCTGGCAAGATGGCAGTGAAGATGACGTCACTTGGAATGACCACACGCTGGTAGCAGGGAAGTAAGCAGCGCAAGACAATTAAAATGAAAGCAGTGATCAGATTTACTGTGTGGTAGGCCTACTGCTCAACTGACAAATGACAGGCCATCGAGTTATTTAGTATCAATATTGCATAATACGAGAATACGATATCCTTATCTCTTCTCTATGGGTCGAGTATGAAGCGAGAAATTTTCGCAGCAAGTCTTTATGACCATATGCCCTTCCAGAGGAATTAATGAGATTAAATGAATGACGTGATATGAGTAACTAAAATTATGTTTACTTTATATGCAGGCCTAAAAGTCGTGTTCACCATTTGACTTCTTGCATTTAAAAATACTGCCTTCCAACGAAAATAGCCAGCATGACTGACCCAAATACATTCATAAGTTTGTTAAAGAACAGAGTAGAATGTACTACTTATAGCTCTTCATAGCCAAGAAGTCATGTGTTCACTGCATAAAATTTGAGGTCATCGCATATTGGACCCACTTTACTGTTTTAAATTGTAAAATTGGGGAAAAAAAGGGGTCCAATACGTGAGTAAATACAGTATTTAGCAAGTAAATACTTTACACAATTCAACAAACCTAAAAGCTGGAGTACTTTCAAGATTTGTTTATATCACGGGTTTATTAGCAGAACACGTCACAATGTTATAGTTCTAAGAAAAACATGTTTGGAAGTCTTTATTTGCCAATATCTGCTCTCAGAGTAAGAGTACAGTACTTATCTTCAGCAATGGGTTTGTTGGAAATACCTAGATTATTGATGTCTAGCTGAAATTGTATTAAATGTCCTGAAAGTCACCCTTGAAATTTTGGAAGATAATTTAAATTAGAAATCCAGTAACCAAAAGGAACTTCACAACTTAATGAGATCACCAGTGAATAGAGAGGAAAAATGGCACCAGGCAGTGTCAAAAACTCAAAACCTGGCTGTGTGTTATGCTCATAAATGCATGAAATAACTTTCTTTTCAGTGAAATGGAATTACGGTTCCCTACGGGGAACTTAATTTATTGAATTAATATGGATTTATGTTATATAAGAAAATTTACATTCTGTGTAACATTTGTTCATGTATGGATAAAACAAAGGAAATGATAACTTTATTGCACATTGTGCATGGAATTCCTGTCATAGAAACCAATAAAAATGAAGATATTTTCTTTAAGGTATGTATGTGCAGCTCATTTTGAATATAATAGGTCAAATGCCCCTTCTCTTTTTGAAGAAAATACAGATCTAAAAGGGATAAGAGAGAAGAATAAACAAACCTCAACAAATATATTTTCAAGTAATTGTTTTATTTAACTTAAATCTACATTAGGAATACATGAGTCAAATTTCCAACTTTGTCACTTGCTGTTACACCAGAACATAAAACAAAGCTAGTTTCATACACTGAACAAAAAGACTGCATAATAAGACTCATTCAGCCAACAGCTCACAGGATGGAAAATGATGCAAGGTGTGAAGTGTTGGCAAACAGCAAAGATGATGTATGTCACTGAAGAAAGTACCGGGAATAAACCCATGACAATTAAGTATAAAAATGTAATTCTACACGTACCTCTCTAACTGAATTTTTTTGTAAGATTACACAAATCTATCAGAAATGTTCAGTGTAAGACTGAATTACAATAATGAAATACTGTTTGTGAAAAATTAAGGCTACTGCAACTATAAACAATGTAGTTGTTCAAAAGTTGCTAAGTGCTGTGAATGAGCCTTAAAGCTTTCTGAAAGAAACACACTTTCTACAAAATTACATTATGATTCGCATAAACACATTAATGCTGATGACATACACGTAGTTCTAAATAGAACAAAATAACAAAGGATGAAAAAGTCTTTATGGAACATTTAAGATATACGACATTCTTCCTTGCACATTTAACATATGCACAATGCTCCAGATTTTCCCTCCAAACTCAGTCCTATTTCCACTTCTTGAAGGAACACAATGTTCACTGTGACCTGGCAGCTTGACGCCTAAGAAGAACGTAAATTTTCTCCTTAATCCAATCTTTGTTGTAAGGAGCATATGAGTTTGTACTTTTCTGGTACCTGAAAAATTAAAACAATAAAACAGCAGGAAAGATGGCTACAATATCAGTTACAATTTACAAGTTCTTGGCTATTGCCTGGAGAAATATTAAACTTTATTAAGCAAGAAAACACTGCCGCACATAACATTTGAACATACTGTTATCATGAGCATATATAAAAACAATGAAACTAAAAATACTCGCACCTGTTCACTAAAATTTTGATATGACGAGACATTTATCTAGTCAGTGAAAAGGCTACCTGCTTGGTTTCAACTGGCTGTGAAATGATCTGCACAGTAAGTTTCCAGTGCATCCCATCTGTAACACATGGACACCGTGTCCAAAGTCTTTACCAGTGCCGCAGAATTGTGTGTAACAGGTTTAATCTGTACTGTTACACTTTTTCATTGTTTATTCATCTATTTGTGTAATACAGTAGGTTTTTTATGCTTTTCAGCGTGACAAACATGAATATTACACTTAGAACACTATTGAATACTGGTAAAGAAAAAAGTTATAAATACAGCTGAAAACAAGAAATCTATACTCAAATGAACAAGAACACACACACAAATACATAGTAAAAAACAGGTCTTAAAATAGCCTTTACAACAAATACAAAGACATCAGGAATAGCAACCTGAACAGAAAAGACCTCTTCTCCCAATTACAGATTATGAACTAAAATGTCAAGAACTAAACTGCATAACCACATATATAGGCCAAACCAAACTTCCACACCAGATACATAAACACTATTTTATACAATTGACATTCAGCATTTAGAGGTCAAGTATACGACAGCTCACATGACTTTGCTAACCAACACAGATCTAAAAATGTTACACAGTGAAATAAAAGCAAAACATTAAGCAACAGTATACCACATTTTGAAAGAAAAAACCGCACCAGCCTGAACAACCACGCCCTCCGAAAAATTCACGCTGATTGTTCTACTAAAATAATTCCCATGGTAAAAAGAAACTAATCTTTAAACGTAAAAAAGCTTTCAACCATACACTGCAAAATAGACTGAGTAAACCTACCCCAACCACACACATCTATGAACAATCCCTCATCTACAATACTAAATTATAGAAAAATATTTCACATTACTTTTCATTAGTTCTAAATGAATCTCACTGAAGGTCACTCTTGATGCAATGTAGTCTGGAATGTGGGTCCGATTTATTGGCAGAGGTGCCAACTATAACAGATTTCACCTCACAATTACGGTCAAAGGTGAAATTATTACAGAAAAGCTAACATTATCACAAAAAAAAATTTTGTACAGAAAAAAGAAAATGAAAAATGTTCAATTCTTTCGAGCCTTTCTCCTCGTTTTAATGCTTGTGAGTTGGCAACAATACTTATTTGATTGTGATTTCCTTTTGCTACCCATAGTGTTGTAAAATTCAAAGACTTTAATATTACTTATCTAGATTCACAGAGCGTGCTGATGCTAAGCGGAATATTGAACATTTTCACGCATCGCCATGTTGCGGGCGCTTCAGCTTCAAATGCATGGCTAGCACATGGTATTGTTTACAGACCCTTGCAAGTTTTCGATTTGAATCATGCCTGTTAGTGGGTCTGGTTTGGTATTATATGTGACGGAGTGATAATATATTGTCAAAAATTTTCAAGGAATGTGGTAGCTGATACATTACGTTAGTTAAATTGATCGGCAATATTAGGCCTAAAGTTAGGCATTACCTGTGGAATGGAAAGACATTCACGAGGGTGAATTCATGTGCATCCTTCATTTGTACAGACTGCTATCAGAAGGGATCTGGTATTTCTTTTCACATGTGGGTAGAAATTGAACTGTCAAAAAATAAGTTTCATTTACCATAATCGAAAACTAAACAGGTTATAGGGTGGTTGATTCAGAGAACGCATTGACATGAAATATAGAATATTTAGGCTTCTTTTTCTTGTTTGCCTTTTTCCAATTCATCGGGGATAATTGTTTAGAACTGAAAAGCTGTTTTGAAAAAAACTACATATTTTTCATACAAACTGTGTAGCGGTATTACAAATTTGATAAACCTGGGCCTAGAATCCGTAAGATACGATTGATACAACTTGATAAAACCTAATATTAGGGTAAGGTATTGCTTTAAATGATCAATTATCTGAAAAATGATTTCTTAGTATCGTACGTCTTAATTTCTCCAATTTTTCCCCACAATTGTTAATACGCTATTCCAGAAAAATATGACAATATAAAGTCTAAACAAAGCTCATTACAATCTCATCGATCCTAGTCTGCATTGGAAAAAGCTAATCAAATTAACTTTTCACTATGATATTAACTTTTTTTGTTTGCAAGTGCTTTACTTTCAATTTCATTTTATTTTCTTTCTGGTATAAATCATGGTGCTCATATTAGAGAAAAAAATAGAACGCACTTTCAATTTTTATGTGCTCAGATAATGTTAATTCAGAATTAGTTTGTAAATGCAGTAATATTTAAGAAGATAATATTATTAGGAGGGTTTTACATCTTAAATGATAACATTCTTACTTAAGCCCAACCGGACGAGTTGGCCGTGTGGTTAGGACCACCCAGCTGTGAGCTTGCATGCGGGATATAGTGGGTTCGAACCCCACTGTCGCCAGCCCTGAAGTTGGTTTTCCGTGGTTTCCAGTTTTCACACCAGGCAAATGCTAGGGCTGTTTAAGGCAATGGGCTCTTCCTTCCCATTCCTAGGACTTTCCTATCCTATCGTTACCATAAGACCTATCTGTGCCGGTGCGACATAAAGCAAATTGTAGAAAATAAAACTTAAGCCTAAACCACGCAGAGAAACTCAAACTAACCCTAGACATTGACTTCATTTTAAGAAATACACAATAGAAGACTAGCACCAGTGTAACGAATGTCAGGCAGCATTGACCTAAATCCAAATCACACAAACATGATAATTTACTCATCCAATTATGTTATTTCATATCCAAACCAAACCAAACGGCACAACAGGCCCGAAAGGCCATGGCCTACCAAGCGACTGCTGCTCAGCTTGAAGGCCTGCAGATTATGAGGTGTCATGTGGTCAGCACGGCGAATCCTCTCGGCCGTTATGTCACCGTCGGATAGCTCTGCAATTGTAATCAGGTATGCTGAGTGGACCCCCAACCAGCACTCACATCCAGGTACAAATCTCTGACCTGGCCGGGGATTGAACCCGGAGCCTCCGGGTAAGAAGTAAGACACGCTACCCCTACATCACAGAGCCGGCATTTCATATTCAGAAAATGATAAAACATTTACCTGATGGTTTTAGAAAGATTTCTGCAGTCATGTACTTTTTATTGTTCAGGTAACTGAGTAAAATTTGCTGTAATGACTTATCTAAGAGGAATCATAAGCTATGTACCTTTCATAGAAGGATTTTATTCCACAGGTTTCCTTTTTTTTGATACTGAAGATTATTGTTATTGTTACAGGAGTTTGTAAATATTTAATTTATGTGTTCTCCAGTCTGCTGAGATACAGGTAATTTTTATCACGTGACATGCAATCATACTTAAGTTGTAGACCGCTTTTTGAACATGTCATCATATTTTCAATAAAGCTAAATAATTGTTGATCCTAGGTTTCTCAAGAGACAGACTGCCAACGTGATTCTCGTCCTTTGAGTCTGGCCTTCTTGTCATACGTACAATGTTCAAACACATCAGTTACAAACATGACCCTTAAGTGAGCGACATGATCATTTTCGAGGTACCGCTAGTGTATTTTTGTAGTAGTGTATTTTTCAGTCTTCTTATTCAGCCTGCTAAAGGTTTCTTTTTTTTTAGGTACGCCACCTATAGGCTATCCAAAGGATTTGTGTAGATTGTTCAGTTTTTATACAGAAGTATATTTTAATATTACCACAGTCTTGATATTATGCATATTTATTGCATGTGTACACGGTAGTTGGTGTAGGCTGTCAATTTTATAAGGCGAATGTTTTCATGTGTGCGAAATGTAAGTTAAAGCATGATTTCCATACGATCTCTGCGCCAAGCTGAGGAGCGCCCGCAACATGGCGGTACGCGCATGGACATGTCTTCCCCAGTCACACGCTTCTGCGCAGCCAGCGGTGTGGGACCTTGGTAAAATTCATTGTGAATGAAGGAGCTCAGGTGCTGCTCCTCTCCACTATAAATGTACCTGACAGTTGACAGAAAGGTTGAGAAAGAAGTGAGGCCTACATTAAGCACATTTGCACTGGAATCGCTTATAGTTCAGCAGACGAGAATGTCATCACAGTGGGAAGGATTCTTCAAGAAAATCTATACTGATAAGCAGCTGCTGCATGAGAAACATGCTACAAGGAATGTTTTATCACGGAACTAACAGGTTGTGTGCAAATGTTGTGTAATATATATTTTCGAATAGATTGCTAGAGGGAAGGGCAAAAGGGGTGTCATTATCGAGAAGGAAGGAGCATTCTTTGGACCTGACTAAAATTTTTCTCGGGTGCAGAGGGAGATTACTGTTAACACACTTCAAAAGTTGGCGCCTCTGTATTGGTAAAAAATTATATGAATTTAGGCTGCAGCTTGCTACTCAAGATCATATGTAGGTTATGTAGAGTATCACTAAGAAAAATTCCATTGGCTTTATGCATCATTCCCGGAACTGTCGTTTTTCCGCATTAATTGTTAAATTTATTCAGTCCCAAAAATGTTCTGTATAAACCAATGTTAAATATCTCCGGATACATCATTCCTCAAACTATAGTTTTATCATACTGTTCGTTAAAAAATATTGTCCCTTGACACAATTTTCTTGCAATCATCGATCGTTTATGAAAAATTGCAGAAGTTTTTTGGATTCAAAGAGACAGTTCAATACTCTAGCATAGAATAGTGGCAACCAGTTACGCGAGAATGAACGAGTGATTCCGAATTGCAAGTCTTCCATGGATGTATTAGGCTGGAGTGCAGCGCGCAGGTTATTCAAGCGCAACCACACTATGTAACCATGCATATGAACCTCCTTTCACCAACACTTCTCCTTGACCCCTTAACCGGCCACAAGAAGTATTCTTATTTAGGAGAAGAAAAACAGGCACTGTGAAACTCCAGATTTCCCACCATTTTCTGTGTTGCTATTGGCCAGATTGGGCAGCCACCTTTGCCGAAGAAAATTGTGCAGTTTCAAATTGTCATGGCATGCACCACGTACTTAATTAGGTGATCAATCGCATTGTACGTTGGGGTGTGGGATAGTGGAGGCCTATTGAGTGCTTTGTTGCCCTCTGCCCAACTGTCTTTCACAAGCTGGACCTAACCAATCCAGGCCAACGATCTTTTCACTAGCCTTGTCTTGTAACTAGTTTCTAAGTTGGCATAGCCCACTGTGATATCATCCAAGACTCGCCAGGTTGAATTTCTAATACCTGTGACATCGTCCAACCCACGTAGTGCTGGATCTTTAACCTATCGTCCATGAAGGGTCTATGGAATCTTGATCACAATGCAGGTTATTACCGTGATATCTAAGTACAGCATTAATATGCAATAACAGAACCAAATTTGAAGGTTTTCAATTATTACGAGATGTAAAGAAATGTGAAAAGGAACTCTGTAAATGTCACACTTTTTATTTTCATCGCATATTTCATGGTTGCAATATTTAGACGGTGTCATGTATAGTATGAATGAGTCCGGCTAGAAGGCTAAATAGTTAGCGTGCTGGCCCTTGGTCCATGGGGTCCGATAGGGTCGGGGATTTTAACCTTCCTTTGTTAATTTTGACAGGGGGCTAGGTGTGTGTGTGCGCCATTTTCAGCTTTAGAATTCATCATATTTTCATAGACGCACAGGTCGCCAACAGGCGTCAACTTCAAACACCTGCAACAGGCCTCTCCGGACACCAGACACCATTATCTCATTATTATCATTAGATTTATACACAAAGAAAACCGACAAAATACAGTATCCGTACTTTATTGTTTTGCTTCCCCCCCTCTCACCCTTTAAAAGTGATGCATTGAGGTTTTACTGTACATGCCAAGATAAGCCACGGCCAGGGAACATTCTACACGTCTCCACTGAACAAAGACTACCTTCCAGCCTCCGCCCATACCCAACAGACAAGCGGATTAGCTAACCATGAAAGCAAGCACCTAACTTGGACTTGAGCCCAACTGTCGGAACCAAAGAAGGCTGGTTAAAGGTAAGTACACAAACTGTCAAAGTGTGCCAAAAAACGCCCTCCGATTCATCTCACCTCATTTGTTTCACAATATCACCAATTTACAATTGCTGACAAGTTTACCCAATGTAAATAACTTTGTACATAATGTATGCACAGTTAAACGTGATAGGATATTTTTTTAGAACAAAACAAGTCATTCCACTCACAATTGAATGGTTCCGTCAGATAGTGACAAGCCGCACTGTGTGATCTGAAGTTTTATTAATGGCTGTGATGCTTTTCACCAAATGTCTATACATATCTTCAGGTGATATCTGGTGGCAAGTTATCACCGGGCGAGTTGGCCATGCGGTTAGGGGCGCGCAGCTTTGAGCTTGGATCCAGGAGATAGTGGGTTCAAACCCCACTGTCGGCAGTCCTGAAGATGGTTTTTCATGGTTTGCCAAATTCCTACAATGGTGGGAGAAGGGAGTGAACACTATTTAACAGATACTGAAAAAGCAAACCTATTTAGTAGGGAATTCAGAGATTCAGTAGATGATTGTCAGGAGTTGGAAACCGAAACAGAAGATAGAGAGGGAGAGAGACAGAGGGAAACAAGAAGCTTCTCATTCACAAATGAAGATATTCTCAGAGAAATTCAACTGCTTCAGCAAGGAAAAGCAGCAGGAAGTGATCAAATTACTGGGGAGGTATTAAAGACAATGGGGTGTTACATAGTGCCTTATTTAAAATTTCTCTTTGACTATGTCAAAAATAATAATGTAATACCAAAGGAATGGAAGGAATCTATAATAATACCAATTTATAAAGAAAGGGTGATAAAAGGAAACCAGAGAACTACAGACCAATTAGCCTGACCAGTATAGTTTGTAAAATACTGAAGAGTTTAATATCAAAGTACATCAGAGGGATATGTGATGATAAAAATTGGTTCATGAGGAGCCAGTATGGATTTAGAAAGAAATTTTCTTGTGAGGCACAACTGGTGGGAATTCAACATGACATATCAGATCAATTGGATTCAGGAGGTCAGTTAGATTGCATAGCCATAGATCTTTCCAAAGCCTTTGATAGAGTGGAACATGGAATATTATTAAAGAAATTGGAGGAAATAGGATTGGACGTAAGGGTTACACGTTGGATAAAAACATTTCTAAATTCAAGGGTTCAGAAAGTCAAAGTACGAAATGATGTATCGCAGGAAGAGAAAGTTTGGAAGGGAATTGCACAGGGTAGTATAATCGGTCCGTTACTTTTCTTAATATATGCAAATGATTTAGGGAACAATATAACATCAAAAATAAGATTATATGCAGATGACATAATTGTTTATAGGGAAATAAACAACATTGAGGATTGTTCAGAATTACAAAGGGACCTTGAAAGTATCCAACAATGGGTTGTAGAAAATAATATGAAGGTTAATAGAGGCAAATCAACTGTTACAACTTTTACAAACAGGAGTTTTAAAACTGAATTTGAATATACTTTGGATGGGGTAGTTATCCCAAAAGATGGCAAGTGCAAATACTTAGGTGTGAAATTTGAATGTAATTTGCACTGGAAGGGTCATGTTGATGACATTGTTGGGAAAGCATACAGATCGTTACATGTCATAATGAGGCTAATTAAAGGATGCAACAAAGAGTTAAAAGAAAAAAGTTACTTGAGTATGGTTCGTTCATTATTGGAATATGCAAACAGTGTTTGGGATCCTCACCAAGAATACCTAATAAAAGAAATAGATAGTGTGCAGAGGAAAGCAGCAAGATTTGTAACATGGGATTTCAGGAGAAAGAGTAGTTTGTCAGAAATGTTAAAGGAACTGGGGTGGGAAACTAAGTGAGAGAAGGGAGAAAACTAGACTTATAGGATTATACAGAGCCTATACAGGAGAAGAAGCATGGGGAGATATCCGTGAGAGGCTTCAGTTGGAAAATAATTATATTGGCAGGACTGACCACAAATATAAAATTAGAAGGAATTTTAGCAGAAGCGATTGGGGTAAATTTTCATTCATTGGGAAGGGTGTGAAGGAGTGGAACAGTTTACCAGGGGTAGTGTTTGATCCTTTTCCAAAATCTGTACAGGTATTCAAGAAGAGAATAAACAGGAACAGGGAAAATAAATGAAATGTTAGAGGGCATTCGACCAGTGCAGGTTATTGTAAATAAAAAAATGTGTGTTCAAAAAAAAATTAATTCCATCCCCTGGTCCATGGAGTTTGGACAGCCAAAGTAGGGGACTGTCTGTAAGGGTGAAGTACAGTGGGGACTTCGAGGGCCGTGGGACCGCTACGGTAGCTGTGAAGGCCCTTCAGGAACTCTGAAAAGTGGTGGCAAAGGGGCTCTGGTTAAGACGGAGCAGGTCGTTATGCTACTTAGGTTCCAGAATGGGTAAAAAAAAAAAATTAAATAAATAAACGCAATGTAAATTTTAATCTTATACAAGTTGTATAGTATCATTTGAAGTAATTCCACATACTGTATATCAGTTGACTAAATTTGTAAGTAGTACAGGAGATATAAGTAGAATTTTGTAAACAATATAAATTTATTAAGGATGAGCCGTGTGTTTAATAGAAAAAATTGTTAGCGTAAATTGTATAATATTGTATTATAGGAAAATTTTCTTCTCTTGTTAATTTAATATTCAGTGCTTGACAATAATGTATTTTAGTGTACCATTTGCCACCGAGGTAGACACCTCATTTGCAAATGAAGAGAATTTCATTTCATTTCATTTTCACACCAGGCAAATACTGGGGCTGTACCTTAATTAAGGCCACTGACACTTTCTTCCCACTCCTACGCCTTCCCTATCCCATTGTCGCCGTAAGACCTATCTGTGTCGGTGCGATGTAAAAAAAAAAAAAAAAACAACAATCCAAAGTTATATACTATCCCGCTTGCCTCAATGTTTGAAAATGCTCTCCTGAAAGGAAAAAGGAAAATATTTGTGGCTTATGAATATCTCTGATGGAACCCTTCAATTGTTCAATTTTACAGGTATTTTATAGGGTTCGCCCTTGAAGGGTGACCAAAGTCCAGCCACAGTTACAAAGTTCATGAGCCGAAGATTTTGTTTCGAACTGCTACACAGTTTTTGAGGAGAAAGTAACTATTCTATATCATTCCACTGAGCTAGGACACAAAGAATTCCTGCAGCTCAGCAGATAAGCAGAAGTACCGTATCGAAAGCCCCCCCCCCCGAGAGAAAATTTTGGTACTATGGAACATGAAATACCTCAGCTATCAACTCCTGAAAACAAACTATAGACTTACAAGTCCTACTGCCAGCAAGATTGGTTCCTTTCATGAAGATAATATACAGAATATACAAATATTCAATAAGAGAGACCCCCTACATATAAAATTTAGTACTCGTAGCATCTGTAACCATGAGTTATTTAACAGAAGTAAATCTTTAAATACAATAAAATACCAGTACAACAAAATTATGGGGACCTCAGAATATGATTTGTTATGGTGAAATTTTGTTATACTAAAATAAATCAATTCTTAAGAACTTGCCCCTTGCTAAACCTGTAGAAGAATCTACGTGTTTCAACATGAATTTACACATAAAAAACCTTAATACTGTACTTATTGAATGAGAGGAAAATTAGGCAGATCGGGTTTAGGAAAGTTTATTCCACTGAAGCTCAACTCGGATTACAGCAAGATATAGCACATATCTTGGATTCAGGAGAGACTACGGGCAAAAATGAGGGCTATGTTTCTAGAAAACAGAACAGAGATAATCAGATTCTGTAAACATTAAGAGGGGAATTCCTCAAGGCAGTATCATCGGACCTTTGTTTTCTTACATAGTAGAAGACTGCTATAGCAAGCAAGGCATATAACGAGAATCCCGTTAATAACAGTGTTTTGTCTGTACCTTCAAAATTCTTAAAGTAAACTAGTATACTGCGGTTACAGCAGAGCCCTTCCACTGACACATCCGTTATTATGAGCAACTGAGGGTGGACAATGTTTACCGTTACTGGTGCTTATGCATCCAGAGAATCCATTATGAGTTTGATTATATTCGATAACGTTTCCTCACTATATCCAATAGCGAGCTCTCTCGTCGACATCCGAAGAGAATTTCAGAGTCTATTAGTAATAATGCTGATCTTCAAAGAAAATTTGAAACGAGAGAACATGTTTTCGTAATAAATATGTAAATAACATGACCAATAGCAATTGCTAACTCGGTAGAAATAAGGGCTGAAGTAAACGATCGCTTAATTTTAAAGTTTTATACTGAAATTAAGTAAGAAAGATATGGCAGAGTACATCACTGATTTCAGAGGATAGATTATATTTTCTCGAGTCTAGTTAAATTTCAGAAAGGCTATTCCCATGAAAAATTTATAGCAAGGAGGTTATCATTTCTCTACCTGCACTTGAAATATATTTTCATTATACATATACAGTTAGGTTAGGTGACTGTTCGAAGAAGAAAACCGTAATGTTTGCCACCGATGCCTCTGGAGTGATAGAATTTTTCAGAATTAAATTAAACATGCACTTCCAAAGTAACCCGTAGTGTGGATGTTATCCACGAAAATGGACGTTATGAAAAAAACGATTACTGTTTAATACCGATTTTAATGTCTACGGGGTTCTTCCCAACCTTTATGAAAAATCGGATATAACAACATCGATTATACCAAGTATATTTTTCGCCGTAACGAATTCTCGTTCTAACGGGCTTCTACTGTACATAAAGAATATGAGTAAAGAATTGGAATCTGAGATAATGCTTTTGGCAGATGATGTTATTTATTACTCTATACCAGAATAAGTTACAAGATAGTGAGCAACTGCAAAAAGATAGACAATGTTGTGAGATGGACAGCAGGCAATGGTATAATGATGGGAGTTAAGTCAGGTTGGGAGTTTCACTGACAGGAAAAGTCCTCTCAGTTTTAATTACTGCACTGATGGGGTGAAAGTTCTGCATAGAGATCACTGTAAGCTTTCTGCCATCAGCTGTTACAGCAAGCAGTGTAGTACATTGTTATTTTTCGCTTCCGGTAGTGCTTACTGTAACACTATGCCCCTTTGTGATCGATTAACTTTGTAGCATATGGAAACCGACAGGCGTCTGACCTGCAATTCCTATTTGGGAGATCAAATATTCCTTTACTCAATCACAAAGCGATGAAAATCAATTACTTTTTGGTTGAAATCATTCAGCATTTTTTGGCATAAAATTGTTCTTCGAAGAGAAAGTCCATCTCTCCTCATAAAATTAATCATCCAGCTGCGGCTAACCTTCAAATCCGAGACGATGATTCCATGTGCGGCAGCTATTTCTTGTCCCTTAAAATACAGCATTTTGCGAGAAAGGGCATATGCAACATTGTGTAACTAAATGATATATTTATGCAGATCCTCTTCTACTTGCGGAAACTTGCCATTTTTTTGTCTGTGAAATGATTTGCGAGACTTGTTGGTCGTTTGAAGTGCACTTCTGTTACTGCTACCGCAGTAGTGCATGTTTCATTCGGACACTGAACACTTGCGGCCCACTGCCCTATTCCTGTATGTTTCGGTGTAACTGATCACCGCAAGTTTATATGATGCAGTATTACTCTAATACTGACTCACTGTGGACTAAAACAATTTTGAGATCACTGAAAATGCATGTCCCATACCAGAAGCACTCGTAAAATACGTTTGTACCAGACTGAAATAGACAGTCACTAGTCAGTTCTGCGCCGATTCTCTCACTGAATTGGTGCAGTAGTATTTCCTATCAACTGATAACAGCACGTTGCATAGTATTTGCAATAGGAAGGCTGCTACTTGATTAGTTGACATCTTTATTTCGAAACGCATCTGGTGCTGCGTCATGGATGCTCGAAGAAGTTGGTGTGTGAAATACGTGAACGTATGTTTTTCTCCACTTTGGATCCAAAGTAATTGGGATGCGTAAATTACGTGCAAAAGCGTTATTTATGTGAGAAAATACGGTAAAGAAGTATGAAAATGTTAATATAATGGAAAGTTACATCAAATAAAATATCATCTGTGCAAGGAGCCTACCACGTCATAACTCCCATTTCATCTTCATTTTGGTTTTAATGATTTCACTGCTGGTAAAAAACCCATTTCGGCTCAACGTAGATACGTTTGATTTTAAATTTGAATGATCAGTATAAGTATGTGCCTTTCTTTACAGTCATGTTCATAAATTTGTATGTGCAAGCACGGAAAAAGTCAGTCGCTGGCCAACATCTGGTGACGTCTGTACTGTTGACTTTACATGGAAGGCACAGGGTCTTTGGATATAGAAGTTATTTTAAAAACAAATCTGAAGTATATATCTCGCTTATTTTTCCGTTATGTCAGGAAGAATGTCTGATTTGTTTAGGTTTCACGCGTGACTCCGCTGGCTGATTTGCCAGTAGGGATCTCTCAAACAGTGCGCATTCAAATCTCCAGACAGTCTTATGCAGTGCAGTGTTCATTTTATCAACAGTATAACATTGATTAAATAAAAAATCCGTATAATTTACTGTACTATTGAGGACAATGGATTGTGTTTGTGTAGCCCATGTAGTTTGTGTGTGCTTGTGCATTTTTAGTTCAAAGAACATAGGCAGAAGGGTGCACAATGGATTCTCAAATTAAGAAGGAATGTTCCATAGTAAGAATCACATCTCCAATAATTGCTAATTTTATTCCGCGCTCAAGTCCGTAGTGCTGCGAAAACTGGAGAACTTGAAGTTCTCAAGACAGAGATCCGCCCCTAGGATATTTCATTAAGTCATTTCTGGCTGTGTTAATGATAATTCGAGCATACTCCTTCGTAAATAGATATTTAATTTTAAAACTTCCGTCATCTAGGAGAAATGGGTCACGCCTCCTCTTTAAGAGGATTATTTTACAAACATTTCCCGCCTCCTTGATCTCAAAATAGTCTGTGTTAAAAATATTGTACAGATCATCGATGCTATTTTCTGATCTTTCAATGTGCGCTTAAAGGATAAGTCTGATATTTCACTAAGATTATGTTAGCATTAAAATAAACTGATGATTCATTTCTTTTACGTCACTCGCTGCTATACAACGCTTATACAAGGGTCCTTGTCTATATAAGCAATTCAATAAATAATAGATTTATACACACGAGGCTCATATGCGGTTTATTAGTAACAAATTGATTATAAACGATGCATAAACCTGCTATGTTTGTTGTTTTAAGGGGCCTAACATCGAAGGTCATCGGCCTAAACCTGCTATAAAAGTTATACATCATTTATTAGTAAGACTGCAAGAATACATTATTCATAGAGCTGTATTATGCGCATACAGCAGAACACCTTGTTTTATGAATTTCAGGGGGATTGTATATTTGTTCCTTAAAAACAGATTTTCCTTAAAAAGGGGTTCAAAGAAAATAGGCTATATATCACAAGAAATAATAATACATTTATGTCTAACTAATGTAATGTCCACAAATAATAAATATACACTCGAACCATGATAATTTAAAATCTCGCCTTATTCGAAAAAGCTCTCGTTCTCAGAAACATGAGGTAAGGGTTTGCATGTTATTTAAATGGTTTAATTCGAAATACATATAGTTCGTAATTCAAAGAACAATGTTCGTCCCATTCCCGAAATTCAGACTTCAAAACTGCCTTAATATTAACAAAAAATGTTACAGAGTAATTTAATTTCAAAATTTCTCCGTGTCGTGAAAGACCGATCCTTTCAGAACGTGCCTGGGTAACTTTCTGCACTTTCACTCACTTCAGTGTGTCTACAGTGTGCTACACATGTGCTTAGTTCGAGTGAAATCATAATTATTTTGTATTCAGCGATTTAAGGAAGGATACATCACATAGCAGGCAGCGAGAGTGTGAGGAGCATAATCCATGAACACTAGAGATGCCGACAGTTGGCGAAAAAGCATGGCTCATATAATCAACTCGTATGCACCGAACAATGTTGTCAGTGCCGATGAAACTGCATTTTTTACTTTTTCTTCAGAGCCCAAACGGAATTACTGTTTAAAAGGAAAGAATCGACAGCCGAGAATTTTTTGAAATTCTGTCACTACATTACTTTTAAGAAACTCCAAATCTAGTGACTAGTATCTAGAAACGACAAGACTGATGTGAACAAACATGAACATAACACGCAAGAACGAGAGACTGACAATCTATACATGCTCTATAACCTATTAACTTCATTGTCCGTATTGATGGTTAAAGTATTCGCAAATATAAAGACAGGAACTTTCCACCTAATTAATACATTTATTCTATTATAAAGTACTTAAAACATGCTAATATGCTTTATAATAGAATAAACATATTTAGGTGGAAAGTTCCTGTCTTTATATTTGGTAATAATCGAAATACGCATTGCGATACACAGGCTTAGATAAATACTGCACATTTGTCCGCATTTCTCATATTAATAGACATAGATATTTCATTTCAAAGCGGCCAAGGAGCGAAGGAAATACGGCCACTGGCGTACAAAGCTGAAATGGCGGGATATGAAAACGTTTGAAATTTTTAAAAAAAGCTAAAATGGGTAGAACTAAGAGTAATCAGGAGGCTCCCGCCGAAATTGGGAAAGTTAGCAGGTATGCTTTCAACATCACCGATGTTGATCTTTTGTTGAAGAGTCAGCTTCTTAAGTTTAGCAGCCACAATGAACGTAATCCGCTGTAACTCAGTACAACACTTATGACAGAGACAATAGTAACTTGTAGCACAAATTGCAACACAGGAACAAAAACAGCGAATTAAGCTGCAGATATTCATCAGCAGCAATTGGTGCTGCGAGACTGAACTGCCTAGCTGGTGTAACTGTGCTGTGGCTATAGGTTAAGGCAGCTGACCTCACTGGAGACAACTATTTTAAGTATCGGTAGTGAAGATTCTCCGTTTTTAGATAATGACCTGAATATAGGATATTTAATTTCACTAAGGGATTATTCATTTATCATTGACTGCTGTTATTGTGGATGCTGAAAAATATGAAGGTAGAATTGTCGCAAGCTTGATGTACGATATGAAATTAATCATTTTTATGGGTATTTTAAGGTTAACTAGCGACCCACACCGACTAAAACGGTCCTAACTTCCAAACAGTTTGTGCAAATCATTTACTATTATTTTAATCCTTAACCCTCTTCCACCCTAAGCACCTGACTGTTCACTTTGCCTTCCGGTCCTTAGTGCACGAAAGCGCCCGGCTGCATTATCTGCACACGTCTGTGTTCTATGCGACAGTTTTGTATTTTTTTTTCAGCAGTGAAGTGTTTATAAGGCATTTATGAACACGCATTACAATCTACAAGGTTTAGGAAATAAAAGAAGTGCGATTATTTGCCTTGATGTTGCTTAGGCAACAGCCTTGAACTTCCGCGAGCGCGGGTCAGCTATTTCGTTCGTAAACATGGCGGCATTGAATACTGCGGATATTGAAGCTGAGCTGAATATAGACAAAAAGTGACACAGAATCGTTGAGTAAGGGCGGAGGTGAGTATTTAATGCCGGAATGACATATCATCGAAGATAACTTTAGTGATAACAGTGATGTAAGTGAAAACGGACATCGAAAAATGGACCTTATGGCGATGTCCCTGCATTTAGGGTAAAAACACATTTCCTTTCGTTACTCCAAATTATTATATGGATGACATTGAACCTGTCCAAAATTTCAAAAGAGTATTATGAGAAATTATTTTTTTACACGTTACGAGGACACGAACTATTCAGTGACATAGCCAATCGCCTATATATGAATGCAGCATTCAAACAGGAAGATTCCAATAAAATAGGTACAGGATGGGACGACACTTGCTCACAGGAAATAAAAGCTGATTTACATGGGCATAATTCCACTTCCAGAATCACATGATTATTGGTTTAGAGGGATTCGGACAACATGAGAATGTGGTGACAAATACAGCCTACCTCCGTGTCGGGTATCATCAGTAGGGGGTGGAGGTTTGAACCAACCACCTTATGACTCAATGAATAGAGAAATGGATGTAGGGGGACGTTTTTTAATATTATTGAAAAATTGAATATATTGTGATCAATAATATTTATTTTATTTAACTTTTTCTGAATCAATGGGCTCTGCTTCAATTTTTCCTAAATACTGTATAATCCTGAATAAGACCCGCACTTCCCCCCCCCCCCAAATAAGTTCTAAATCTTGGGTGCGGGTCGTATTCAAGCCGTTCATTCTCGTAAATATTTACTATGCTTAAATAGAGTATTGAAATAGATTTGAATACGGTTACCGCACTCAATATACCACATGTAAACAGGCTTTCACGTCTTATTGTGTTTTAGTTGCGTTCTAGAAAACAAGATTGATTTTTCTCAATACAGTTACAGTGGCATGTAAACACGAAATGTAAGGTAATGAAATATGGTAAATCAAAGTGTATGGGTAAATATGCGGTAAATATGAAAGCCGCCGCTGCGGATGCTCAATTGTCATTTGTTTCACATGTTGCTGGCATGCTGGGTGCACGAATAGCTGATCTTGCGGGATATTGTACTTTGTGAGAGTCGAGGCTGTTGGTTACAGAAGTCTACCGCGCTCACAGTCGAGTTCCGCATCTGTCCTGCGAAAGTGCTGTCTCAGTTGTAAGCAATGGATTCAAAACGGCGTCTACGGTCATTTACTGTGCGTGAGAAGTTGGAAGTGAGGTTGAAATATATAGAAATTGTACAGAAAGTCCGATATTGATGAATTGTGTATTCGTGATTGGCGGAAGAAGGTAAAACTTCTAGAAAGTAGCAGAGCGTTCTGCGGGCGGAGTGCAGTGTTTCTGGAAATTGAAGAACAACTCCACAAATTTGTGATAGAAAAACGTCAGTTAGGATATGGTGTTACTAGTGAAATGTGTCAACTGAAAGCGGAGGACTCACTTATATTCTACAGCCATTGGATGTGTGCCGTGAACTGGCCTTTCAAAAGTGCAATGAAACAGTTGTACACTGAATGGTTGTCTGATGGTGATCATGTGTTAACACCAACTGGATGAGTGAAGAGGTCTGAAGTGGGACTAATATGCAGCTGGATGAAGACAGCATGAGCACGCACTCCCAACGACCTTGTGTCCAAAAACTTTAACCCGATGAGTGCAACACCTGCTTATAGACGGGCTGACGTGGCCGGCCCAGCACTGCAACGCCCGTCTATACACCGTGGGCGAGAATTTTAATTTTGTCGAGTTTCCTGGTTCACTTTCGAGTGCCAATTTGATCTCTGACACGTTCTGCCGTCTGTTGGGCATTATGTAGAATTAATTGATCAGAGATTATATATTTGGGAATTAACTTACAGAGCTTTTTTCTAAATGTCTGTGGAGTTCATCTGTGATGTAAACAAACATGGCGGAACAACAATCTAGTTGTTCTTGCAGCGATGTTATTTCAGACCACAGAATCTGTCAGTTATTAGTGCAAGTGATAGAGTGCCGAAATATCGTATGTGAGAGAAACAAAGCCTCCTCCTAAAGGAAAGAAGAAGAACATGGCGAGTACAAAAGCTATTTTATCACTATTTTCGTGGCAGATGGATTTTTTACTTCACCAGACTTTCAAGTAACTGACAGGCTCTGAGGGTCAAGTAGTGTTTGATGACAACCGAAAAATCATTGATTTTTAAAAAACTTTTGTGCCAGTGGAGTTGGTGCAGATAGTTGAACAAATCGGCATCACAACCAGTAGAAAATATTTAACTATCACCACAATCCAGGTTTAGAAAGTATTTTAAAATATCAACTTATATAATTCTAAGAAGTTATATGTATTAGTGGCGCACAGATTTTAGGAAGAAATATTATTTTGGGCTCTTTACTTTGTATAAGGATAATGCACGCACGGGCACACAAGTGTAATTTTGTTTCCTCTGAAAATAATATTGAACATAAGTGTAGGATTTTCCATTCGAATTTAGATTTATAAAGAACCAACATTTATAATATTTTAAGCTAATCACTCCACTGATAAGTTAAAAATTTAGGGTTCTACAAAAAAATTTTACATACGAATGAAACAAACAGTCAACTGGTAACTCAGCACTTAAAAGGTTAAGAAATGTGGAATTTCATATTCTTCAGTGGACGGTAGTGAGGATGACTATTTGTAGATAGACGCCAGGGACGAAAGTTTCTATGGTGAAACTTCAGATGACTGAATTGTGAATGATCCGAGTACTGGACCGATTTTATTTACGATTTTCTCGTGATGCGTGTACATACATACATACATACAGGCAGGCAAAAATTACGGAAAAGTAAAAATTGCATTTGCTTGTTACTATGGACATGACCGATACAGAAATACCATTCTTTTCAAATTCTGAGCAATGTACAGACAAAACACTTATTTTATATATATATATATATATGATTTTATTAATTGTAAGCTGTATGTATATTTGTGGTATATTTCAAGAAAATTAAATGGGTATGTAAGTTAATTTTTTCCATATTTTTCCGCCTCAAATTTAGGGTGCGGGTCTTATTCGGTGGCGGGTGGTAATCGGGATTATACGGTAATATGTTGAAACCTGGGAATAAGGCAAGTGAAAATATGGGCAGGAAAGGGTTAATGAGTCCTAAAGGAGATTAAGGCACTTTATTTGGATGTAAAACTTGGGGGAACTCTACTTATTTATATGAACATTTTTCTTTTACCATAGTGATTTCCAAAGTCAGCTCCGCTCATTCTGAGCGGAGGTATGGCACGGTACAGACGTAGGCGCGACCGGATATGTAGGGCCCCTGCGGCTGTTATTAAGAAGAGCGAAGTGCGTATTTATAATGCTATTAGTGGCAATGGTTACCATGCTTTTCAGTTCTACAAGCCTGAAAAGTCAGGCGTACTGCTTGGTTGGAATTTGAATTTGGCAGTTTATAATTTACGAGATGAAGGTGAAGCTTGTCTGAACTGCTGTATGGCGGTATTCTGAGATGCTATACCCCTTATTAAAACATCAGCTGATAAATGATACTATAATTGCCAGCAATATTATTACTGCTTTTGCAGGCAAAGAGTCTATGACAGCAGCAAATAGACTTAGATTTGTATGTACGCGTAAAGCAAAATTATGGAGAGGACACATTTTATCATTTATTACTATGTTGAAACGAACTAAAATCACTCTAAAGGTCATATGGTTGGAGATAAGTATATGCCCTCGCAGACATTTTTGTAGAGCTTGAACAGTTCTACATTACATACGCTTGAACCTGGGGTCTATAGACAACGGTTCAGGCAGCGCAAGCTTATTCCATAATTTTTTCTGTTGAGTGTCCATAGCCTTTTCAGTGTCTAATTGCTTTTAATCTTCCGAAATAAATCTTTCACAGTAGATCCATGAAATTTGCAAGAGACCCTCCACCTAAATGGTTATATTTTGTGAAGTTATTTGTGTCTCGCGGCATGTACGCATACATCAGTCATGCCTCTAGGTCGTACAACTAGTCTTGCTGGAACCTGCACTTTGATCCCATACAGCAGGCATTCCGTTACTGCCTACAGTTTAGTGGACATGACTAACCAACGGCATCTAGCATGACAGTGACGGCTGCTTGTCGATAACAATGATTTCCAAAGGCTGCGCCAATTAATCATGGTTCCACACATCGCTCAAGGAGCGCTGCAATTTTTTTAACACATTAACTTCGGAGTGAGATTACGTGAAAACTGAACTCAATATTTCAAGCAAGTTTAGAAAAAAGTACGATGAAACCTCGGAATGTGAGTAACTTGGTCTACGAGTGTTTTGCCAGACGAGCAAACATTTTGAATAAACTGTAACTTGATAAGCGAGTGAGGTTCCGCAATACAAGCGTCACGTGTGCCTATGTTTTCCCCTCCTCTGTGCCTTTGTTGAATGGATGAACGAGGTCTTTGGTCCTGCATTGAAGAAATACCTTTCAGAAAATTATCTGCCGCTCAAAGTCTTGCTGGTTATGGACAATGCTCCTACTCATCCTCCGGGCCTTGAGGACGACTTACTGGAGGAATTCAAGTTCGTTAAGGTTAAGTTCCTTCCTCCCAACATTACTCCAGCCTATGGATCAGCAAGTCATTTCGAACTTGAAGAAGCTATACACAGAAGCACTATTTCAGCGACGCTTCAAAGTGACCGAAGGAACAAACCTTACCCTCCGAGAGTTTGGGAGAAATCATTTCTCCATCGTGAACTGCCTGAAGAATATCAATAAAGCCTGGGATAGAGTCACCAAGAGAACTCTCACTTACGCTCGTGGAAAGCTGTGGCCTGACTGTTCTTGGACGTGACTTTGAGGGGATTGTTGGTGAAAATGAGCTGCTGATTGTCAATGAAATTGTCTCCTTAGGGAAGACTTTGGGGTTGGAGGTGAATGACGTGGACATTCGAGAGCTGGTGGAAGAACACAGCCAGGAACTGTCCACCAACGAACTGATAGACCTGCATCGCAAACAACAAGAGGAGGTTATGGAGGAGATCTTGCACGGGGAAGACGAGGAGGAAGAGTCAATGGAATCTCTCACTTCAACTGATATTCGGGAGAAGTGCAAAATGTGGGAAACGGTGCAAAATTTTGTAGAAAAACACCACCCGAATACGACTGTAGCAGTACGAGTGATGGATCAGTTCAATGACAATGCAATGTCATTTTCGTGAAATCCTCAAAAAGAGGCAAAAGCAACAGTCATTCGACAGGTTCCTCGTTAAGTTGCATGAAAAGAAAACGATTCCAGTGAGCCAACAGATAGCAGTGATTCCGTTAGTGAAATTCGTGCTACACTGTAACCCTTCTCATGTAATCTCTTGTGTCCCTCACACCAACAATGATTCTATTGTAAGGTAAAATGCAGTTTAATTTGTTTTAAGTTATATTTTGTTTCAGAAATGGTATGCGAATAAATATTTTTGTGTTGTGGACGAATCATCCGTGTTTCAATTGTTTCTTACGGGAAAACTTGCTTTGATATATGAGCGCTTTGGATTACAAGCATGTTGCCGGAACGAATTATGCTCACAATTCAAGGTTCCACTGTATCTTACAGTAAATTTTCATTGCAATGGGATGTGCAATGTTTTAAAAAACAGACTTTTCCTTATGTCGGGGTTTAGACTCCAATAACATTTGTTTTCAATGCCTCGAACCTTAAAGAATACAGTTTTCCTATCGTTGATGAAGAAGTTAATCTCATTGTGGAAGACAAAGGAAATGAAGATACATGGGATGACTATTTACCGACGGACGAATTGGATAGCGAATGATGTGGAGCCTATACAAGACTGGAAGGCAGGATATTGTACTATTTCAGAAATAGAGTTATTATTCGATCATATGTGACATGATAAAGGATGACTTCATTGAAGAGGAAAGTTACATTTAGACCATGCACGAGTATGAAATTTCTCCTTTCATACGAAATTTCATTTTTGAGTAAAGGGGGAATATAACCTTCCAATGTATGTCAGGATGAAGTTGGTAAATACATTGGAAGTTTATGATGAAAATAACGTCAATGAGATCATATGTCCGATCGTCATACGTCCAGGAGTGTCTGAACTCAGGTGATTCGTCTAATTATGTGAACGACAGGCGGCGGATTAAAAGCGTCAGCGGAATGATAAGCTCTAAACCCCGTGGTGCCTTGCAAAATTTCGATAAATAATAAGACGTCGTGGTACATAATGTAGAATTAATTGAATATTCCACGTTCCTCAAGTAAAGTTTGCTAAAATGCGTATAAATGGCGGAAAACAAATAGAAGAAAGGTACCGAAGGCCATGGAACGGTTGAATTAATCGGAATAAGCTGTGTTTATATGTGGTGGCCATACCTTGCTCATCTAGTCTGGTGCGATTCGATGATCGATATTGATGACGAAATTGTCGATTAATAACCTTTCAAACAAATTTTAGCCAACACTAATTTTTTGATGAATTCGAATGAAACCAAACGCTTGGTAAATATGAACCCAGGATTACCGAAATTGAGGGCTATGCCTCGATTTTAATCCACTAGCTGAGGAAGAGAATGCATAATATTCTCGAAACATGTACTACATGTTAAGGTGAAAGGTTAATAAATAGTATTGACTAGGCGGACCATCTTCCAACATATTTACTGGTAATAACCTAAAATACGATGCAGTAAATTGTTAAACGAGTTCCTTTGCCGATATAAATGATTCGTATGGGATCACTACGCATTATGTGTCGTGTTTTAATTGTCAAAAACATATAGGAGCTAGAAGCAAGAAGAAATCCTAAAAAAAAACCGTCTGTTATTATTATATAGTAGTATGGAATTTGTTTTTCTGATGAAGGTGGATCGTAATCTTGTTACGTCTTAGAAGGATCAGAACTATTAAATACGCAGAGAGAGATTGTAAAGCTAAACATAGTGCAATATTAGCATATTATTCATTAATAACCTATTGTAAAACAAAATATATACAGGGTGTTTACAAATGAATATCGGAGTTTTAACGCCTTATAATATTGGATACGTTAAACTTACAGTTATACATTATATATCAAATGAAAGAGCAACTCAAACAGTTTTGTTTGTTGGCAACAGTGCGCATGTACGTGCAATGGTTTCGCCGCAATCCGCTCGACAGCGGTAGTAGCAAAGATGGCGACTAGTGAACAGAAAGCTTTTTGTGTTTTGCAGTTTGCAAAGACAGAATCTCTAGTTACTGTGCAACGTGCGTTCCGCATTAAGTTCGGTTGTGATCCTCCAAGTGATAACATTCGCAGATGGTATCATAAGTTTGAAGACACCGGTTGCCTTTGTAAAGGGAAGAGCAAGGGACGACCAAGATTAAGTGAAGAGACTGTTGAGCGAGTGAGAGAGTCATTCACTCGTAGCCCAAAGAAATCAGTCCGGAAGGCTAGTCGTGAATTACAACTTCCTGCGTCGACCGTTTGGAAAGTTGTAAGAAAACGCTTACAGCTACGTCCTTACCGTTAACAGTTATTACAGGCTCTAAAGCCGGCAGACCACAGATTACGTGCCAACTTCGCAAACGACATGTTACATGATTATGAGTTTATGAATCGTGTTGTTTTCAGTGATGAATCGGTCTTTCACCTTAGTGGACATGTAAACACTCGATGTGCGTATGTGGGGCTCAGAAAATCCTCATGAGTTGGTACAAATGCAACGAGATTCCCCTAAAGTGAATGTTTTTTGTGCCGTATCCCGGCGAAAGGTTTATGGGCCTTTCTTTTATGGTGAACGTACTGTAACAGGTACTTCTTACCTCGATACACTAGAGCAATGGCTCTTCCCTCAGTTGGAAGAAAATGAGCCAGAGAACTTCATTTTCCATCAAGATGGTGCGCCACCTCACTGGCATGACGACGTACTACTACCACTGTCTAGCGGATTGCGGCGAAACCATTGCACGCACATGCGCACTGGTGCCAACAAACAAAACTGTTTGAGTTGCTCTTTCATTTGACATATAATGTATAACTAAGTTTAACGTATTCAATATTATAAGGCGTTAAAACTCCGATATTCATTTGTAAACATCCTGTATTTTGTTCTGCCAGAATATTCAGGCAAGTGTGGTACTCGAACTTTGTGATTATACTAATGCAGGTAACACTGTTCTAATAGGTATTTTAAGTTTCAGGTGATATGGAGCTAATGAATATCAGATGTGATTATGAAATAACAGCAAATCCCAACATGAGCAGTTAAGCAATAGAGGGACCTCAAAAGATCTGATGAGAAATATGATTGATTCCAATGGCTAAAGATAAAACTGGAAGACGAGAGGTGTCATCGTCATGGAGCTTAACCAAGGATGAGTACTTAAATAATGATTCACCATTCCGCTAAGTAGTTGCTTTCTTTTAAATGTAGAGTAGCGTATTCTTTATGTCGATTTATGACATGTAGTCTTACAACTTGAAGGCGACCGTTTCATTTATTTATCATTGCTTGGCGTTGAGCAAGATCGTAGCGTCTGTGTGATAATTCAATCTGTGTCGTGATATAATATACGATGAGTCGTGTGAATTCTTAACGATCTCTGGCAAGGTTACACGGGATGATTTAGGCATCGATGGTGCTCGTGCCGAAATAGTGTCATCGTGAAGATTGTTAATTTAATTTGTGGTTCGAAATACTTCGGAGGAATTCAGTAATTGTGATGTGCGCAATTTTGAGTCATCAGAAATCATGTTCTTGTACTAGATACAGTGTTCGGGAAATGCAATCGCGATGTCACGGTAATATTGTGCTAATACGGCGGTAAGATTAGTAGTCTTCAGCGTGAAATGCCTGAATAGATTGTCTTTAAAGTAATGTGAATTCGCTGTGCATGACGTTTGAGTGTTGTGATGAAGTGTTGAATATAATAGGGTCATTGAAAATACGTAAATGATTAATATAATATGAATTGTTATAGATGTGTCATTAGGATTATGCATTCTTAGGATGATATGATATGAAGGTCCTGGTGAAAATTATTATGATAAGAATTGAGTCAGTCATGCGTTTAAACCTAGGAATTTCATTTTTGTCCGTATTGAACTGAGAAAGGATGATAGGAAAAACTTAAAACGGTCCACCTTTTCAATACAAATAAATAAATATAACATTTTTGTACTGAAAAGGTGGACCGTTTTAAGTTTTTCCTATCATCGGTCATGCGTGTGAATTTTAATGTTGTCATAATGATTGATAATTATTTGGGCATGAGGCCGTATGCTGGAATGATATTCTTCGGGTTTCGTTTCGAGAACACTGTTAGTATGATCGTCAGATTAGTCCAATTAAATACAATATAGATAAGCGCGCACAGCATTAGTGGAAACATTTGGGATCTTCACGAAGTAAATAATGTTGTGCGATATCGGATCACGATATAAAGGATATGATCTTCGAGGGTGAGTAAGTCAACTCTTTTGCTAGTCGTATATCTTGTAGATCATTTGACTTGGTGCCTAGAGCTGACGTAGTTTTCCAGGCTGAACTTCGCAGTGGACTCCAGAGATGCAGAATCAACGTAGTTAGAAAATCATATTAGATGTTGCAATATTTCTTTGATGTCCATTATCTAGGTGCAGATGTTGGAAATGTCCAAGAGGGACCGAGCTATTTTTCACTTGTATAATGTTGGTGAATGATGCATTATGGTGCAATCTCATGTCATTCGAACATTTTCTTGTCTGTGCGATGATCATGAACATAACTTACCGGTGTTTTCAAGTTGTTAAATAGATTTTTCCTCAACACTTAACGCAATGATTTGAGTAAGAAATAACGGAATGTTGAAACGTATTTAAGTAAGGATAGTTCTACAATGCGGACGAGTTAGCAATTCCCTGTTACCTGTTTAAGGATATGTGATGGACCATAAATTTTATCCAGTTTAAGCCTTCAGCACAGATACTTGTTTCTTTATTTTTCGATTTTAATTGGTGATATTACTAACAATTGTTAACCAGAGTTGAAAGTTAGGCATTTTATTTTCTAATTAACGTAATATTCAATTTTTATTTATGTCCATTTGTGTTGCTTTCAATTTGTTCATTAAGTTATGTAGTTGTTATTTAAAGTCATTTTATTAGACATTAAACGGAAAATCCTTCATAAAAGAAATATTTTCAGTGTTCTCCTTTGTTGTATAAGGAATGTTAGGATAATTATCTAATTTAGGATAGTATGTGGTAATCATCTCTTCACACCGACCTTACCAATATTAGTCCACCGTAAGATCTGTGACCCAACTCGTCGAACTTGCACGTCCCGTGAGTGGAGTTTCATGTATCTCCGCATGATTACCAGCAGAGGCGCGACCCAACATTAAGAACCCCGATTTGAGATGTACGTGAAAGGTCACAATATAGTTACGACATAGGCAGCGGTGCCAACCTTTGAAGTGGATTATCAGTAATCGCCCCCCGCCTCCGAGAAAAATACTGAGTCAAGTCCAAAGCATGCTCCTCCTTTCTTCGTAATGACACCCCTTTTCCCCTTCCCTCTAGCAATCTATTCGAAAGTATATAATTTTACAGAATAACACTTGCACACAACCTGTTAGTTCTGTGATAAAACATTCCTTGTAGTATGTTTCTCACGCAGCAGCTGCTTTTCAGTGTAGTTTTTCTTGAAGCAACCTCCCCGCTGTGATGGCATTTTCGTCTTCTGAAGCATAAGCGATTACAGTGCAGATCTGCTTAATGTAGACCTCACTTCTTTCTCAATCTCTCTGTCAACCGTCTCACATACACTTAACACAGCAAATGCAACATTATTGAAGGATTTATAGCACAGAAGAGCAGCGTCTGATCTCCTTCAGTTACAATGAATTTTACAACGCTTTATGAGTAGCAAAAGGAAGTCACGATCGAATAAGTATCGATGCCAACTCAAGCATTGAATCGAGGACGATTTAGGAGAAATGTTCAATACTTTGGAGCATTTTTTCTTTTTTCCGTAAAAAATTATTTTTCCTTATAATGTCAGCTTTTCCGTAATAATTTTCCTTTTGACCGTAATTCCGTAATTGTGAGGTAAAATCCATAATTACAGACAATCCGTAATAGTTGGCACCTCTGCAGAGCTGACCATAACCACCTTTGAACAAACCAACTGTAAAACCTTCAACCTAATGTTCATCCATACAGTTGGAGAAACCCCAATTCATGCTGTGATCAATCTAGTCAATATAAACATATTTGCAAAAACTTTCATCCATACAGTAGGAGAAATCCATTTTACACTTTGGATGTTTTCTAGTCATTGTAAAATAATTTAGTTGCTTCCTTGTTCACAAATTCTGACTTTTCATTAATGTACATATTGTAAACTTTTGTAAAAAAAAAATTTCTTTTTAGCAAAAGACCATTGCATTTAGTATTAAGTTCCAATGTTTAATAGATTTACGACTTGACCTTACGATTAGTATTAGGCTGAAGATGCCAAAAATTAGGGCGAAACCTGTTCCTAACTGGTGTTAGTAATTCATGTAGGATTTAATCACTACAAAATATAATTGTATTGAATAGGTGGACTCTAATTTTATTCTTGAAAGAATTTTACTTAAAAGCAAGAATTCCGTAAAAGCAGGCATGTTTAAAACGGGGTTTTACTGTACAAAGTCTGGCAATCATCCTCGCACACTGCTGCCAAGTGTTGCAAATTATTTGAGAGTGTCCGCAGAACTCCCAAAACGGAGCACGGCTGACTGGACGCATCGATCTAACTAGCGCAATGGAGATCTAGTTGACCGTGTTGCGAAATGTCAGTAACATCTCAAATTCGTTTCATATTCATACGTGCACACCTGACTGATAATGGCATCGAAAAGAAGATTTGGGAAACCAATTGGAGTCAAGAGGAAAAATGATTCATCCTTTTCATGTTTGGAGAAGAGATTCCCAGTAATGGAAAAATAAAATCTACTTCGACAAATTCAAATATAAAGAAAATACATTCATTTTCTTCAATTTCTTGTAAACATAATTATGCTAATATTATCTTCCCAGGTACTGATGATTTTACATTTCATCACCTATAAGTTTATAAAGTAAAACTTTAATAGCATTGGATAATATCAGGACTGATTGGGTAAAAGTTTTCATTTCGTACCCAGACAGGGGCCAACATGTGACTTGTGTCTATATAACAGATAACACGCTGATACTGCAAATGTGCTAATGGCATTAATGTGACATGCAGAAACATTTTTGACATGCTCTATTGGTGAAAAATATCTAATTCCCTCCATGGGAATTTAGAATTTTCCATTTGGAAGAGAAACTTGTCAACAATGTCTGCTTGCCTGCTGATTCACATTTTCTTGGTGCGAGATCCCACCATCGACGATAATCCTTCACTGTGAGTCATCGTTTTCTCCTTTTGTTCTACAATGCCTCCTTTCATCATCCTCATTTTCGTTAGAATTCACAAAACCAATAATATCAGGGTCAGTTCAAACAGCTGATCTTGTGCACACAACTAACTCACATCTTGAGTCAAAGCATCCCCGCAGCCAGCAATGCAATTCAGTAAGGGAACAATGTGTCTTCTTGTACCACCTCCTCTCGATGTTTAGCCTCACTCAACAATATGTTCCAAGACTTTCTAATGTCTTCGTTTCAACATCTTCCCATGACTGTGCTATCCAGTATGCCACGTCTTTCATGTTTCGTTTTGACTTTTCTATCATGTCGTTGCCATTGTCTATTTTCTCTATCAGGGATGAAAGGAGTTTCCGCCGATATTTCCTCTTCAATGTTTCCAGCACACCTTGGTCCATTGGCGGCATAATGACGTCATGTTAGGAGGGAGGAACAGGAACATTAACAGAAATATTTTTAAATGTCCTAAGCTCCTTTGCTTTACCAATCATAAGCAATTGTGCTTTTAAGTTCCCAGTAATATTACTACTGGCAAGAACAGTAACTGCTTAGTACGCTTGCAGCTAGGTGCAGACGTCTTGGCTTGGGCTGCGAGAGTTTTGATGACAGCATCTTAAAATTCAGCCCAGTCTCATCACAATTACAAATCTGATCACAGGTTAATCCTTCAACAAGAATTATTTCTTGAAATTACCTTTTATATTTCACAACCTTATCGGATGTAGCTGACAGTTTTTCTCCACAGATATTAAGCTGCCCAATGCCGTACCGTTTTTTCCACCTATCAAGCCATCCAGCAGTAAAATTAGGGACCCTGTCATTAAACTCCTTCCGGAAATATACCGCCATTTATTGCAGAATGGGGCTAGACACTGACAGGCCTTTTTCCCAGTTTTGAGTGAACCAAAGAAATAGTGCATCACTTACTTCTATGTTCTCAGTCATTTTTTTCTAACTTTCAGTGCATCACTTGTTGCTCTGGTAGAACACCATTTTTCAATTTCTTCCCTCTTATGTTTCCAGTCTCCCACTGTAACACATCCAACACCATAATCTGAAGCCCTTTTTAAAGAGTTTCCCCTTTGTTTCTGTGGAAGACAAGTTGAGTGGGTTAAAGAGACTGGACAATCACTTTCTTCCATTTACTCGCCATACTCACAGAGGATACGAAAACTATAACATCCGCACACAACCAATACTACACTGAACAATGACTGAAAACTCGCTGCACCTGTCCTTGAGAAAAACCAGGTCCCACCGCATGACTGCCAGTGCTTGTCCCACGGTCGCACCCTCCACACCGGGTGTCCCAGAATTGCCTCCACCTGAAGTTATAATTAAGCCTACCAATGTTAGATAACACGGAATGTCAGAGAAGCAAAGGTTGTTTGAGTGAGACTCTACTGTACCTGAACATTTAAAGAATACTGTCGTTTTCTGTTAATATAAATTTATGGGTCTTTCCCTCGAGGATTTTAAATCCAAATGTGTGTTTCATCAATGGTCCCAATGACCTAGAACAAATTTATAATGATTATGACTGATGGGGTGAAACCCAGTGCCGACACACAGCTTATTCCTGTCAAATAGCACGAAGGGTTCTGCTTAAGCCTTTACGTCCCCATCCCATGGACGAATTACAATCAACAGCGCCATATGCCCTTACTTCATATGAGCAATGCAGAGAGGTTTGGCATTTAATCCAGGCTTTTTGACATGCAATCTGGTGATTAAATATCGTATATCACCACCTCCCCTATCCTGCCAGCCAACATTCTGATAGTAAAAATTATTGTTGACCAACGGGACTCAATGAAAAAAATGAGAAGTTTTCGTCCACCTATTCAATACAACTCAATATTTAAGTTAAATTCTCATTAAAATAATGAATTGGTACATGCTTTCCCCATTCCTATGAGGCATTATCAGCCGTAGCATTATCTCAAACCATATCAGGTACCTGATTTTTTAAAACTAAAAATATACTACAAAATAAAATATGTCAAAAAAACTTCACTTAAATAAGCAGTCATTAAATGAGTAACTTGATTTAGAAGTGGAATGAACAATATTGATGGCCTTGTGCCATGGTCAATGTTGAAAATTAATGAAAGTATAAAATATTCTTTTTGTTGCTATTGGCTTTACGTCGCACCGACACAGATAGGTCTTATGGCGACAATGGGACAGGAAAAAGCTAGGACTGGGAGGGAAGCGGCCATGGCCTAAATTAAGGTACAGCCCCAGCATTTGCCTGGTGTGAAAATGGGAAACCACGGAAAACCATTTTCAGGGCTGCCGACAGTGGGGTTCGAACCCACTATCTCCCGAATACTGGCCGCACTTAAGCGACTACAGCTGTCGAGCACGGTTTCATCATTTTGTAAACAATATTTTATACTTTCATTCATTTTCAACATTGACCATGGCTCAAGGCCATCAACATTGTTCATTCCACTTGCATCTAAATCAAGTTACTCATTTTTTTGACTGCTTATTTACGTGAATTTTTTTTACGTATTTAATTTTGTAGTATATTTTTAGATTTTTAAAAATCAGGTACACGATATGGTTTGACGTAATGCTACAGCTGATGATGCCCCATAGAAAAGGGCAAAACGTACCAATTCTTATTTTAATGAGAATTTAACTCTAACTTAAATATTAAGTTGTAATGAATAGATGGAAGAAAAATTTCTCATATTTTTCATAAGATTATTTTCAATACGGATTCGCTATGATTTTCATTACTTGTAATACAACGGGACTGAAACCAGCTAATCACGGTGTCAGACCATAATACAAACTCAACGCCTTAATGAAATGAAACGGCGTATGGCTTTTAGTGCCGGGAGTGTCCGAGAACATGTTCGGCTTGCCTGGTGCAGGTCTTCTGATCTGACTCCCGTAGGCGACCTGCGCGTCGTGATAAGGATGAAATGATGAAGACGACACATACACCCAGCCCTCAAGCCGGGGAAATTAACCAATGATGGTTAAAATTCCCGACCCTACCGGGAATCAAACCCAGGACTCCTATGACCAAAGGCCAGCACGCTAACCATATAGCCGGACAATGCCTTAATGATCATGTCCCACGCCAGCTGACCTAGCCTACTCATGTTATAAATGGTATAACTGCAGTTAATAGACCAATCCAATTCAGATAATTATTGAGGAAACTGAGTAATATCATGAAAGCCCCTCATTGCTTTTCTTCTTCAGCTGAAGGAAACCTTAAGTAGTGAAGTAAGAGTGTAGCGGCCTACTGTTAGCATGCTCGTATAGGTTAGGATGCACAACTGCTATCAGATCTGTTGTATTGGTCTTCCTAAAACGATATCTAATAATAAAACCGGTATCATCGGTACTTTGGGAAGACAATCAGTTGTATTCCATACATTTTCATAAGTCTTCTCTTCTCCCTTATTTTGTAAACCATCCGCAACTTCACGTACAACCTCCATGTTGCGGAAGTTAGTCCTCGGACTAACGGGAAAAAGAATAACGTCCGTCTGCTCTTAGACCAAATAACTTTGAAAAATACCAAACATTCCGCTTCTTAAACTATTCCATTCCCAAATACCTCTTCCTATAAATGGATACATTATTTACCCCAATTTGTGGTTCCAACTTCATCTTCATAAGGTTAATCATTAGAATGAAATACATCATCAATAAATGGAAGCACGTGGAACTAAATGAGATCACAGAGATAGCTGCAAATACAGGATCGTGAAGATAATTCACAGAAGCCAGCAGATAGAATGCTCAAAGGCAATAAATCCATAAGGAAGATGCGTGTATACATACGTATATGGAAGCATGCAAAAGAGGATTAGGAACAACAGCAGGGAACAAAAATAAATTTAAATTTGACGACAGAGAACCTGTGTACCTTCTAATTCAGAGCAAAACACTTGACCACTCTGCAATGAGAATATTTTCCGAATAGCTGCCTTACACGACAGCTTATAACTGGCATGAGAAAATGTAAACATTAAAATCTCAAGATTTTAAGCCCAATTAGGTATTACTTTTGAACCTCATACCTCATGGATTAACCTCGGCAAAGCTCGACATAAATCGTTGTCCGTAACTCTACAGAATCCAGTTATTAAATCTGTTGGTGACAATGAGCAGATGCAAGTACAGAAAAAGAGGGCAATCAAAATTACCTTCAAACATCGAACGATAGCACTTCAGTCAAAAGAGAGATCTCGATGAAAATGAATCTAGCTAACCCCGAACATCAGCGTCTAGCTCCGGGTAGGTAACCAGCGCTTACACAGAGATGGTAGCATGCAAGCCAACGTACCTGCTGATTTACAGCCCTGGGTAGTTTACCTCCAGCGTAGCTGCCATTTAGTTTACCAACAGATGGTTGAACTGGCTATTAGTTTTTTAAGAAATTATTTCAATGTTATTTAGCAATATGTTCACCATTATTACTGATAATGGTGAGCCCAGGGTTAACCCTTCCTTTTGACAGATTTTTGTTGGTGAATACAAAACTGCTTTGGTTTAAGGTAGTTCTGATAAGTTGATACACGATTTTCCATAAAACCTGAAAAAGACTATACTCGCACAAGAACACATTAAAAATCAATGTGAAACTGCAATTAGTTCGTTTAAAAAATTTCGGGGTACATTTCAAACAGCGGCTTACCCATTAGCACGATATTTTCTAATTACAATAGTCTGAACATGAATATTCAGTTTCATTCTTAAAAACTGCAATAGCATCACTCCAGAGGCTTGTGGCAAATGTTTCCATTTTCTTACTTCAAACTGTTACAGAAACTAGGTTTATCACGCACGTATTATGAAAAGATATTTCAAGCTCCCAGTAGAGTAATGATAACCGTTTCACTACAAATTTACACAGGAACAGCCTTTCTGAAATTTAATCCGATGCGAACTCTGTTTTGCACACTGCTGTATCTTGAGTATTTTATTTCAGTACTAAGTATTAAAAATTAAGCAAACGTTTACTTCAGCCTTTATTTCTAAGGAGTTAACAACTGCTGTCCGTGCATTGATTTTGGAAACATGTTCTACCAATGTTTGTATACACCAGTCTAAGCTGTAGAGAATTACAGACGTTGAGGGTTCCATTAAATGTCTGGGAGAGCTCGCCTGTGCCATGTAGAGAGGAATCTATACTGAGCCATCCCCTGGATGCCTTAATATGTAATATAACACTGTGGACGTATCTATTTAATCATATGCAAAGAGCTTGGTACGAAGTAAGAGAGTCCGTTAAACGCCGACACAGGCGAGGCACACCTTGTATTTTTCCAGTAAACACCGAGCTGTTCAAATTCAAAGCGAGTCGCTGCCTTGGTAACTACGCACGCAAACCCCTTCCAACTTTCAAATTCAACGACCCGAGCTTGGGGGAGGTTGTATTTGAATGAAGGCAACCCCGCAACAGCATTTCAGGTTGGCCAACTTCGACTTCACTGGACTGGGATGGCAGCATTTACATAGCTAAATTCGCCACTAAGCTAGGAATTCCACAGGTCCGAACTGCAGAACACTTGCATATATATTCATCATTCACTCATATGTGAAAACAATGACTGCTTGTATACTTTTATTTGAATGGAAAGTCGTTGGGCCAAGCTAGAGTCCGTTACCGACAGCCTCCAATATTATTATATATAAGTTTCATTTCCGTAGTGATTGGATGCACGTATATAGACAAGAAAGATGTTCCACCTATGAATAGTTTATTATAAACAGAATCACATCAGCTGGTATATTACAATATTGTAGCCATTAGACATTGGTGTATGTCACAAGATGTTATGGTTAGAGCATCCGGATGTCTAATAGGGTTAAAGATAAAATGTATTGTGATAAGTGTTTCATCTGTGAATGATTTGTGGCAGTGAAATGCTACAGTAAGCTAAAACTTATTGCGTATGCATAAAACATAATGAACACATTAAACATATTAAAGTAAAAACGGTTACACGCTATGTGCACGTTGATATTTAATATATTATCTCGAGCAGAAACTTTTACAGGATAATTATTATATCATAAGATTTTGATTGGAGTACAATTGAAAGACCAAGTGCGGTTTGGTAACGCGGATATAATAACTTTGTCACTCCGAGAGTAATGTTTGCTCGAGACCCGCGGATGAGATAAATGTAAATTCCGAACAGTGACCAGTATCTCATATCAGTACAGGATCGCAAGTTACAGATATGCATCGTGTGTGCTCCACTTATTTTATTACCGATGAGAAAGACTGTTGATTGGGCCTAGACCCTTGATCTAATGTCGCAAATTCAGACTAAATACTTGAGCGTAGGCTGCGCAAATTACAGTCTAACATTAGAATCAACATCGTGTGCTTGTACACGCAAAGCGGTGAAGAAGGGATTGTAATCCAAAAATTCTACAGAGTTTTCCAGGGATGTAAAGAAGACGACATGGCTGTACGTGGAATCGACGCCAGGACCAATCAACTGTGGCTCACTGTTGTCATGATGAGCTAAGCAGCTGAAACACTGCGGACATGTGGTCCGAGGTGAAGGGCACCTAATTTCAAAAGATAAGAACGAAAATCCATTTCTAGGCATGTTCCGAAAAGGCTAACACATTAGGCTAGGGAATGTTCCAATATGTTTCGTAAAATTAAATGTCAGCCACTGTGGCTGGAGATTTGTCTTAAATCCAAGTTAAATGTTTGGCTGAGGCTGGCTTGCATGTGTTTACCCCAGACTATTTGTACATATATATTATAGTTAGATGGACATAGTACTTGCTATCATCTGCTTGTTGCTGTGTAGCAGTGCCTTCGTGGAAGAATCAGCCAATGTACCACCGTTGCCCAGAGAACGCCCGAATGCCTCATCTAGCACTCTTCGGGGGAGGCTCATTCCCCGGGGTATCGTAAGACGTATATACCAGGATGGTCAGAAGAATGTAATCAGCTTTACACCGAATATCAGAACTCTCATAATAAAACAACAGCTGATGAGTTGCTAAGGGCTCAAAATAAATCTAGGAGAGAGAAGTGGCACAGAACTACAGCAGAGATGGACTTCACACACCCTAGTTGTAAAGCCTGGAACATCATAAGAAAACTTGGTAGTGACCCTACAAAGAAACGCAGAAGTTTGCCAATGAACCCAAACACCACTGCCTCCAGACTGACACAAATCTCCAGAGCGAAGATGGCAAGGTACATGCAAGGAGTGTTAAGAAGCAACTAAGAACGAGAAGATTTCAGTTGACATCTCATCCGGAGTATTCCTGTGACTTCAGTACTGAAGAGCTGGACAAAGGCTCTATCCAAGATCAAGATAAATAAAGCTGCTGGTCTGGACGAAACCTATCCAGAGTTCCTGAAGGCCCTAGCCATAGGCCCTGGTACAGAACAATGCAGAGGTGCCAACCTTTGGAATGGCTTTTCCGTAATTCCCGTTCCCTACCCTCGGAAAAATGTTGGGAGTCAAATCCAAAGCACACTCATCCCTTCTGGACACCCTCTTTGTCGTTCCCGACAACAATCTATTCTAAAATATATCCTATTATACAATAGGTTTGCACATTACCTGTTCTGTCAGAAAATATTCTTTGTAGCTTGTTTCACACGCAGCAGGTACTTTTGTGTGGGATTTTTCTTGCAGCATCCTTCCTCCTGTGAGGACATTTTCCGCGTATGAACAATAAGCGATTCCAGTGTAGATGTGATTATTGTAGGCCTGAAGTCCTTCTGTTTTTTCCTATTAACACTGAGAAATCTTTCTGTGGGAGAGTTACTGGCAGGTATACTTAATACTGCAATAATAGAAAATTACATTTTACAGTGAAGGATAGCAGAGTACAGTTCCTCACAATGAATTTCACGACGCTCACGGGTATCAAAAGGAAGTGACGATCGAATAAGTATCGTTGCCAACTCACAAGCATTAATCGAGTCGAGTACTAATGCTCGAAAAGAATAATTTTTCCTTCTTTCCTTATTTTTTCCGTAGAAATTATAATGTCGTTATAATGTCGCTTTTACGTAATAATTTACCCTTTGGCCGTAATCCCGTAATCGTGAGGGGAAATCCGTAATAATTACGGATAATCCGTAACAGTTGGCACCTCTGACAATGGCTAGTCAACTTCTTCAATGAAATTCTACGAACTGGTAAATTACCTAAGTTGTTAAAACAAGCCAAAGTAATTGCAGTCTTGAAACCAGGAAAGGAAGGAACTGATGCTTCACATTATCGACCAATTTCACTCCTTAGCGTAATCTACAAGATGCTTGAAAGAATGATACTTAACCGTATCCAGGAAGCAATAGAAAGAGTCATCCCAGTTGAGCAAGGGAGTTTCAGAAAGAATCATAGTTGTGATCAGGTGTTAACACTGACAACAGAGATTGAAGCAGGATTCCAGAAAAGACTGAAGACTGCTGCAGCTTTTGTCGACCTTACATTAGCCTAGGACACGGTCTGGAGAGAGGGACTGTTGCTCAAGTCATCCCTTGTCAGAAGCTAGCATGCTTACTAAACAACATGTTATCCAACCGTAGACTTGCTGTATTTTTGAATGGTGAAAGAAGCAGGTGGGGATCTCTAAATAATGGTTTACCCCAAGGGTCAGTTTTATCTTCCATTCTATTCAATCTTTACATCCATGACCTGCCAGAATAACAACAAAGAAGATACAGTTTGCAGATGATCTCTAATTACTCGAGTACGGATTTGGCACGCTGTAAGGATGTACTTACAGAGGACCTAGCTACCATGTGTGACTATTTTCACAAATGGAGACTCCAACCAAATCCTAGTAAAACGGAAGTAACAGCATTCCACTTGCATAACATGGAAGCTACATGTGCTTTTTAACGGAACAGAAGTCTCCCACAACTTCTTCCCAAAATATCTGGGTGTCACACTGGATCGGTCCTTGTCGTTCAAACAGCATTGCTCGAATCTGTCAAAGAAGCTGAGTACAAGAGTAAATATACTGCATAAACTAGCGGGCAGCAACTGGGGTGGAGATGCAAACACTCTTCGCACTGCTTCACTTTCTCCAGTATACTCGGCTGGTGAGTACTGCGCTCCTGTGTGGGAAAACAGCATACATTCGAGCAAGATTGACGTACAGCTCAATGAAACCATTAGAGTTGTTACTGGTAGAGATCGGGCCAGCTAGGAAGACATCTGGGAGCGCATGCTCACTTTGGACTATCTCGCGTAGTGTATCCCCTACTAACAGAGCTCCTGCTACAAGGACAGTTCAGTGCATAAGTTTACACTCAGCTGCCGCGCTCTGCTTTCTAATTTCCCGTTGAATAGTAACTGTAGTTAGTGGTGATCTACGTTAGGCCTGTCTGTGACAGTATGGAAGGCGTTAAAAGTAGCCTGCATCGTAAGGTGCCAAAGAGTCAGACTCGTGCAGCAACCTTGAAAGTTATAGACTTTACGGAAAGGGAGGCAATGGAAGAGAAGTTCGTGATAGATTGTAAAAAAGTGCAGGAAAGAGTAGCAGCAGCTGTTGGAGTGTCAGAAAGTTCTTTGGTACGGATTAAGAGCGAAAAACGAAATAATTAGGAAAACCTATGGATAGTCTGTTTGAAACACCAAACAAAAACAGAATGTGCACAAAGAATATTACTGGATTGGACGACTTTGACGAAGGTGCCGTACGTCGTATTGTTAGCAATTTTTATTTAGATGAAAAATGTTTACCTACAGTTTCAAAAATTCGTGCAAAGTTAGGTAAAGACTTAAAGTTCAAAGGATACAATACTAGTGTCAAGTGAATTCTTCGATCATTAGGATAGCGTCAGAAAGAAACACTAACAAGCACATCGTAATGGAAAAACATGACATAAAATACAAAAGGTTTGTTTATTAAAAAAATGCCCAGTATCGGGCAGAGGATAGTTGTACATGCTGTAGGTGAAATGGGTTTCATCGAGAAGTCTGCTAATCTGGAAGTCTGGCAGCAAGAGTGGCGACTACCACGATGACATGAATAGCAACTTTTTTTTTAAGAGAATGAAAGATATGAAAGATAACTTCCACCTCGCAGTGTTCTCGTGATTGACTACGCGTCATATCACAACAAGGAAGTAGATCGTGCTCCAACCTCCAGCTCACGTAAAGCGACGATCTCCTGGCTAGTGAAAAGGAACATTCCACACCGTGAGACGATGTACAAACACGAGCTTTATGAGCTTATCAAACTGCACAAGCCGGCACACAAAACCTACGTCCTAGATGAACTCGTTGAACAGTACGGACACTCGGTGATTCAACTGCCCCCATATCACTCTGAATTAAACAGTATTGAAATAATGTGGGCAAAAGTGAAGAGCTGGGTAGCTTCTCACGACGTCACCTTCACTATTGACGACGTAGAGAAACTCACTGAACAGAAATTCGCGTCATTATCCGCCGAAGACTGGAACATAAGTGATGGGGAACAGTATGAAGACATTATGGAGACCTTTGTGATCCAGCTGGGAGCCGACGACATGTCATCCGGTGATGACTACAGAAGTGATGACTGAGGACTCAGTGGAATTGAAGAGATGTAGTGAACATAATAAAACAAGAATGTGCTCATTTTGTGAATAATTATAGTGTAATTATTTTATTACTTATTATTTCTAGTGCCATTTAAGTTATCTTCATATACATACGTTGTTACTTAGCATATGTAGACCCTTTATGGTGTTTCCTTTTATGAATTATATTTTGTTTCTGTACCTGAGAACAAGTATATAATTATATATGTCATACTGTTAAGTCACATTTCTTATTTTACAAGAAAGCAACAAAATATTGGCATTAAGGAGCTAGGGACAAACGATCATATAGTCTAACATTGCTTTCTCGCCTTAAAGCAAAAGTACTTATTAGTATTATTATTATTACTACTCTCCTTCTTTCTTAATCTGCTTACCCTCCAGGGTCGGTTTTCCCTCGGACTCAGAGAGGGATCCCACCTCTACCGCCTCAAGGGCAGTGTCCTGGAGCGTGAGCCATTGGGTCGGGGGATACAACTGAGGAGAATGACCAGTACCTCACCTGCTATGCTGAACAGGGGCCTTGGTGGGGGATGGGAAGATCGGAAGGGATAGACAAGGAAGAGGGAAGGAAGCAACCGTGGCCTTAAGTTAGGTACCATCCCAGCATTTGCCTGGAGGAGAAGTGGGGAAACCACGGAAAACGACTTCCAGGATGGCTGAGGTGGGAATCGAACCCACCTCTACTCAGTTGACCTCCCGAAGCTGAGTGGAACCCGTTCCAGCCCTCGTACCACTTTTCAAATTTTGTGGCAGAGCCTCGGAATCGAACCCGGGCCTCCGGGGGTTGCAGCTAATAACGCTAACCACTACACCGCAGAGGCGGACATTATTATTATTATTATTTCACCCTCTTTGGGGTATGTTGAATCAATTCTTTCTCTGTGTGTTGTTCTTTTCTTAGTGCCCAGTATTTCTTCATTCTTTCTGATCTTCATTTCTTCTCGTCTTCCGAGATAATATATTTGGTTTTTAATGTAGATTTGTTTTGGGACGTTATGTTTTCTTTAATTATTACTTTAGCTGTTCGACCGAATAGTGAATTTTCTGTAATTTTTAATTCTACCATGTCTTTTTCAGTTTCTTTAAATCAGTTCGGTTTTGTTTTGGGTTACGGAAGAAGTCAAGATTTGTTCGGTTAATCAGAGTTCATTCTGGGGAGAAGATGACCGTAAAAATTTATCCTCCTTCTTCGCATATTATCTGCGAGTTTTTCAATTTTCTTGTAGCTTATTATTATAATTATTATTATTATTATCATCATCGAGTTATTTTACATAACGTGGCTCAGATTATGAAGCCTGGTGTTATAGCAAACCATATTCTATACTGTACATCTACAGCGTCGTAAAGTTAATTTCACATCAAATTATAATTTAAAAACAAGGACTACGCAAATTGATACACGGAAACGATTTTGACAGCTACTGTAATAAGAGGTTAAATTATGTTAAAACTCCTTCAATCTATCCGTCATCTGTAATTTACAGCCGGAAGGGAATCCACTAACTGAAAATCTGCGGAGTGTTACATGTCAGTTATAACAAATATTTCGGGTCAACTGTACGTCGCCACAACACTGAGCGAGAAGGGGAAGTCAGCATTCTCGCTCCCACGGCTCTGCTTTCTCACTCGCACACTTCCCCTCACCGGATGTCTTCCTAGCTGGCCTGATCTCTACAGTGAGGTCCACTCCTACTCAGTGGCTGCCTGTTTTAGCAAACATTGCTCCTCCAGATCTGAGGAGAAAAGCAGTGAAAGTACAGTTGCTCAAGAAGACCATTGCACACAGGAACTCACGTTTGTTCAATGCTTTACGAGATCCACCTGTGATGTATTTAAAATCCAGGAATCCACTCTGGACTGATCTACACTGCAATGAAAAATTCAGTGCAACAGCAGAATGGAGACAGCGATGGGAACAATGTCCACCCACGAACGCCTTTCTGATTAAAGACCCAACGAAGAAAGTGCCAGGTTTCGATCTTCCACAACATGAGTGGTCAAAACTCAATTGTTTCAGAATAGGCCACGGCAGGTGCCAATATATGATGAAAAAGTGGGAATATTGTGAAAGTGCTGCGTGTGAGTGTGGTGCTGAGAAGCAGACATTGCTTCATGTTGTTGAGAGATGTCCACTGTCAGCATTGAAGGACGGTTTACGGACTCTGCATTAATTGACACCAAGTGCAGTGGACTGGTTGTCAAAGCTGGACATTCTAGTTTAATTACCTCTATATTTTAATTTGTATGTTAATTGTATATTTTTACAGATTATGCTTGTAAATGCCATACGATAATAATAATAATAATAATAATAATAATAATAATAATAATAACAACAGTTAGATGGGATCGAGGGAAGACGCTAGGAGTCACGTAGTTATTGAATTTGCTTGTGTAGTGTTTTCTGTGTAATTTCATGTCATTATTTTTTAGAGATATTCAGGTAAAAGTCATTTTCAAGCAGGCTACATGCCTTCTGCGTTGGTTATATTTACTTCAGTTTACCCTATAAAGATTAATCAGGTTTCTTTCTATGGATGCGGAATGTATTATTTCAGCTACTACTAGAACTGCAGTGACAATGTGTCCATTACTGGGACATAAGAGGCTCATTTAATTTAGCAAGAAGGCGAGTCCGGGAAACCAGCATGGGATTGAACCAAAGATACATAAAGTGAAAGGCTTGAAATGCCAGAAGGATGATTTTAGGGCCAAGTATATGTAATTAGGCAAGATATGCCTTGTTATTGCTGGGAGCTATGTCTGAATATGAAATAATTATTCGGCCGTAAAGTTGCAAAGAATGCATCGGCCGAGCAAAGAAAGAAATGAATATTTGTTACCTCCTGGGGAGGTGTAATAATGCTATTTGCTTTACGTCTCACTAACTACTCTTTTACGGTTTTCGGAGACGCCAAGGTGCCGGAATTTAGTCCCGCAGGAGTTATTTACGTGCCAGTAATTCTACCGACACGAGGCTGGCATATTTCAGCACCTTCAAATACCACCGGACTGAACCAGGATTGAACCTGACAAGTTGCGGTCAGAAGGCCAGCGCCTCAACCGTCGGAGCCACTCAGCCTGGCCTGGGGAGGTGTGGTACAGGCATTGGCCTGCCTCATTGAGCTCCATAAAAAGTGGAAGTGCCCAGCTGACAGTCTAGAGCTGCTTTTCCCCCTCGTCAGAGTATGTGAAAGAACACTCCTTTTAAGTCTCCAAGATTAAGACCTCTCTTGCCTGTGAATATTTGTTTGCTTCTATTACAGCTGACCAACTGAAGACACGGATATATGTGAGACCATTTGTGTCTGCTTGCAGACGCATAACCAACGTAGCCTGCTGATGTCAGGTTCGATCCCCGATATCCCTGATTTACTCATGTGTTGTATATATGTTTTTTCCTACAGGTGTGATCTTGTGGTGTTGTCACGTACTGTTAAATCTGGGATTATCAGCTCGTTAGCCGAGTTTTACTGATAACCAGTTCTGCCTGGTATATTTTTGTATGAGCACGGGCTCATGTAGATTCAGTGCTAATTTTAAGCTAGAGTAGGGAACCGCCGGAATGTAAATATAGTGTTATAGCTATTGTACCAATGTATTAGTGTTTCCCGGTTCATAACATGAACGATTTACCTTCGTCGATGCCCATGGGTAAATATGGATATCCATACTTATCTAGCGCAATTACCTATTCATACATAATGATCAACGTTTTTCCCTTGAAAATTGACATTGTAATTTAAATTGATTCGGGGTCGTTGCCCGCATTTATTTACCTTTCGTTATTTTTTTCGATGTAAGTATTCATTTATCCGTATATCGCAATTTTACGACCAATTGAGGTCGATATGTTTATTCATATTTCAAGTTAGCATGGACCATTTTTTACGTTTTTAATGGATAAAAAAATCCATCTTACCCCTTATTCTATGTTCTCATTTCAAGATATATCACCATTTATCCTGTCAATATACTCTCTAGCAGAAGTTTAGTTAAAATTTGCTTTGCCCATTTATCGGATGTTACTGCACGCTCTCCACCCCGAGTCGGATCTAAAGACAGGATACGGTGCAATACGGAAGATGATCAATTACATTCAATATAAACGCTGGAGTACAGTATGAACATTTATAACTAAAAACCTAACGTGCCCGAATTTGCCCATAATAACTGATAATTCAGAAAATGGGTTCTCATTGTTACTGAACAATATTGCACAAATTATTATAGAAATTCTTGAAGCGCTAAATATTGCCATTAGAATGGGGTTCTTTTCTACTGTACTAGAGCAGGCGAAGTCAGATGTGTGTCCAAGTCTGACACCTCACTTTAGCCCTAAGTTCTAAGTGCCCGCGCTCTAAATTCCTCTTCTACCTTGAATCATCCTTAGCATCGTTTTCCCAGGTTCTTAATGCCCCATAACCATTAAAGAATAGAAAAAATACTTGAGAATAGAAACATTTCCTTACGCTAAATGTGGCTTTTGCCCCAATGTGAATTACTTTACACTGCAAGATAAAATTGCATTCCTCTTATGGAATAATTTTTGGGACTTTAATTTTTGAACATTAAAACAAGAATAATTTAATAATTTAATTTTCCCCGTTAAATGCGGGTTTATGCTAAATCGAGATCATATAAAATTGGGGTTATACTGTATTTTGTTTTTGTACTTTTCTTCATGTTTAAGTGAATTTTTTCCTAAGAATATGCACGGTACCATACATTAAAAGACTTGATTCTCCGCGTTGTTATAATCTTGTGACCTCAAACAAATGAATGTATACTTTTTACTTTAAGTCACACCAATACAGATACGTCTTATGGTGATGATGGGATAGGAAAGAGCTAGAAGTTGGAAGAAAGCAGCCGTGTGAGAAAATGGGAAACTATGGAAAACCATTTTCAGGGGTGCCAATAGTGGTGTTCGAACCCACTATCTCCCGAATGCAAGCTCACAGCTGCGCATTCCTAACTGCATGGCCAACTCGCTCAGTGAATTTGTACTATTTTATTTTCTTCTGGTAGGCACTGACAGCATTACATTACAGCGCCATGACATGTTTGACAACACAGAGTTCGAAACTGTTTTTGAAATGCTAGATTTGGAGCAAGTTGCGATTTATCGTGATATTGTTTGTAACGGCAATGTTCCTGATAATGACTGCGAATAGAAGAAATTGGAAAAGGGGACATCATTCCAGGATAATTCATATTGTTCAAATAATTCCAGTTTGCTGATTCCATATTTGTATGAGCAATTAACATTGGATAATAATGAAGTGATTGATAAACAATACCACATAAGATTGTATTTCTAAGTTTAAGTGCAAGGTATGATCAGCTGACACCACACTAGCAGTGCAGCTCAGTTATTCAATGTTTGCACCCTATTTGTCATAGCAGTACGAGATAATCCAACAAAATAATAATATGCAAAGCCTCGGCATGAAAGCAGAAACTGTTTGAACTCTCAAAGCCACGACAGATTAAGATGTTAAAAAGAAATGTGCCAGAGAGCATTGCAAATTTTAAATTTTCGCTGCACTGACAGAAACTGCACAAGAAATACAAAGGTACACTAAAAAGAAAAATGAAAAAACTGGAAAAATACTTACACGAGGCATGATAAATCAGCAAGCTGATCTACAAAATCAAACAGCTGGCTGATATCATAAGTGATGGACGGTGTATTAGGATTCTGACGTTTGAGATGTTCTTCATAGATCTTGCACACTCCTGAAAGTAAATTAAATGTGTATACATAGTTAGAAAACTTGTCAAATGTCCTTGGAAGACAAGAGGGCTATGAACAATTCATATGATTTTTATGTACATTATAAATCGTGCACAGAATAAATAGCAGAATACGACATTTTTACTCTTTATAACCTCATTCACTAACAGTTGTAGGACAGATGCTCATTTACCTTTACAATGAGCAACTGATCTTTATCAATGAAGATTCAAAACTAAGCATTTCATAGTACTACACTTACTGAAAAAAAAAAAAGCATTTCAGACAAAATTTTATTTTAGTCCACTTGAAACTTGGTAAAATTAAAATACAACTCTTGATTATCTGGGATAATCACCAGACAAATTTGCACTGAAAATACGATTTTGTGCATTTTAATGCACAACTAAACTTATAATAATACACAACATACAATACTGTTTGAAAATGCAATAATGTCAATTAACACATTCCATAAACACTTATTCAAAAATTACAGTAGAACCCCACTTAACCAAAATGCTCTGGCAAAGTTGTTTTTAATATTTTGTTTTTACCCTCTCGTTCTTAGCCATCAAGATGAGTAATTCTCTTGCTATATGTGCTGAGAGCTACTAGGCAAACCCTACTTTTACATGGCGACTTAAGCCAGAATGCACGTGTAGCATAAAAACAAAACAGTTTCTTAACCCATAGTTCGTTCCAGGACACAATTTCTCTTGAACAAACAGGAATTATTATTATTACTGTGTTATCATCGGTATTAGTGTATTATTCGCCATGAAGATTATGCAGACGACTCCGACCTTCTTGACAATAGCAGTTCTGAGAATCAAGTTACATTAGATAATGGATTTAATGCATTGGAGGTAAGATTGATTTCAAATTTTTATTAAAATACAGTACCACACGCTTTAATTAGAGTCCTGTGATAAAATTACTGTCTACAGTATTCAGTTCAGTAGTATAAAAAACTGTTTTATTATTTCAGATTGCTTTGCGAACAAAGCGATGAATCTACACCAGGTGATGTATTGTTGATTAAACGGTGGCGCGACACAGCTGCGCGACAGCACTTCACCAAGAAAATTCAAAAGAAAATAACTTGATTTTATATTATGAGTGACATTATGTAAATATTTTAATGTTAATATTCATTATGCACTTTTGCTTAACAAAGTTTATGCATTTTTATTTCGATATTTAACTCCCGAAAATATTTACCACGTGTCATCCAAAAAAAAAAGTAGTGGCTCCGCCCCCTTTATTTCGGATAAACAGGGTTCTACTGTACTTACGTAGAACACTTTAGGTACAAAACGTGAATTCTAACAGTTTCTGTTTGCTATTTGGAACGTATCTTAACTGTACGAACACCAATCCCATAATCATTCACTAATTTCTTTACTGATTCTCCTTTCTCGAACATTTTGATTAATTCAGGCTTTAGTTTTAAAATTAAAAGTACTTTCTTCCACTTCATAGCCATGGCTGCTATCACAGAACACCAAAAGAGAACTGTTATACAGAGCATTGTTTAGTGTTTGGTTCTTGAACAAAGCACACTTGCACTCGATATAGCGTTCCAATTTCAAGCACGCAGTTCAACATGTATTTAAAGTGCTGTGACAAAAATGAAGGAAATAAAATAAAAATACAATAAACCTCAGGGAACGGCAGGGGGTGGGGTACAGATAACCCACAAACCGGATAATTCGCACCCGGATAATCTGGAATTTGCCATTGACATTACAAAAATATAGCAATGTATTGTAAATTAAACAGCCCAATAAAAAATGTTTCAGCTCAATAACTGAGAAACATTGTTCGTGACAATCACAACAGTCCATCAACACGAATGTGGAAATGTCAAAACCTGGAGCTCTGCACAATTTCGTATGGAGTCCATTTTTAACAAGTTTTCAACACATTTCCATTGCCTCAATAAATGGTACTACCACATCTAGCCGCTGTTACATCTGTCATTCGATCAGGTATGCTCAGGATGCAATAGCGAACGTTCTCTCATGATGTGAACTCCCATTCCGCCTTGAGCGCAGCCCGAAGTTGAGCCAGTGTGTCAGGGGTACAACTTCTAGCACGTATTTCAAACATTTCCCAGGACATGCTCTGTGGGTGGAAAGAAAATCAATTTTATGTGGTCTAATGGTGGTGGGTTATTATGCATGGTGCAGTGGTCCAAAAACAGCAAGATTCTGCGTTTTTCCTTTTTCATGTCACTGTTAACCGAGGTCAGCCATTCATTAAACAACTCTGTCGTCATCCATGCTTTTTTGTTTGACCGATAAGCTGTGGGCAACGATTTTATTCCTTCGAAGCAGCGTGGTTTGGCAGATTTCCCTATAATGAGTGGTTTCAACTTTTGAGATGCGTCCATGTTACATGCTACAAGGACAGTTATTCTTTCCTTCAGTTTCCCTCCATGACACTTCTCGTCTCTGAACGTCAGGATGCGATCAGGAAGACATTTATAAAAAAGCCTGGTTTCATCTGTGTTGAATATGTTCCTTGGGTCATAGCCATTCAAAAGTTCATTTAGTTCGTCAATCCATTCGGAACAAACGGAACTATCCACGCTGTCGCTCTCTCCACAGATCTTTTTAAATGTGATGGCGTGTAGGTTTTTGAAATATGATAACAGCCCCTCACTTGCTGCAAATCCTTTAATCTTGAGAGACTGCGCAAAAGACTTGGCTTTTTCCTTCAACATGAAACCGCCCAGGGGAACGTTTTGTCCTCTACACTGACAAATCCACTTAAGCAAGCACTCTTCTTCAAAACGGGGAAATTCACCCTGACGTGACCTTTTTCTACTCGCACTTAAGGCACTTTCGGTGATGAAATCTTTATTTTTCAAAATCATCGACAATGTTGATGGTAAAATACCGAACTGTTTGGCGACATGTTTTTTTAATTGTCCATCCTCCACAGCTTGAATCACACGCTTTTTTTCACTTATGGAAAGACACTTCTTGTTCTTTCTTGAACTCATTGTGTTGCTTAACCCTAGAATCATAAACTACGCACCCCTGTAGTTTCCGCGGGAATTTCCAGACGCTAATGACCTGTGCTTTCCCCCCTCCATCTAATCTTTCCCAGCTATCAACAATAAGTGCTGACCTTGGTTTCAAGCATAAAGGTCCAGTTGTTTGTTCACTGCAATATGATCGTTGTCTGAGAGACGAAAGTTTATGATTTGTGAAAGTGTTCGTGATTTGTGATAGCTGTAAATAGTGTGAATATTTGGTTTATTACAGTAATGTTTTTGTGTACTAAATACGTAAGCTTAATAGGATACTGAAATGGAAAATCTAGCGCACGATGATGAATTTATAGCAGCAGTTCTTTCTGAATTAGACAGAGAACCACTCTCTTCAGGAGACATTAGTGGTAATGTGTGTCGTGAATGAAATTACCCGGGCAATACATGGATCAAACAGAAATATTACGACCGACAATTGGTTCACCTCAATAATTCTTTTGGCTGATTATCTGCATTGCGACAGTAACCTGACAGTCATTGGAACAATGAGAAAAGACAAACCACAGATACCGCCAGAGATGAAAACAGTCAAAGTAAGAAAGCTTGGGTCCTCCATGTTTTGTTATAATGGTATAAAAACAATGGAATCCTACAAAGGAAAATCAAACAAGAATGTAATGCTTCTTTCTACATGCCATGAAGTAGGAACAATAGCAGCCAGTGGGAAACCAGATATGGCGGAAGACTACAATGGGACTCAAGGTGCCGTGGACAATTTCGATGAAATGTCAACATTGATGTCCACTTCAAGAAAAACAAGAAGATGGCCAATGTGTATCTTTTATTGTATGATTAATACATCACTTGTCAATGGATACATTATTTATGTGCATAAGATGGTTGAAAAAGGCCAAAAGCCACTTTCAAGGAGAGAGTTTGCAAAGGATATATCCGAAATGCTAATGGCTCCAAAGCTGCAAGAGAGACTTCAGACACCAACTTTGAGGCGCAGCCTGAAGAGGACCATCGCTGAAATTCATGGAAAAGATGGCATTCCTCAAGAGCCTCAATCAGGTACTGCTGAAGGAAGAATAATTTGTGCGTTTTGTCCATCAAATAAATGAAGAATGACCTGACTCTTTTGTAAGACATGCCGAAGGCACTTGTCTTGATCACCAGGCAAAACAGTGCATTGAATGTGCCTATTGAAGAAAAACTGACCAGAGTGTATTGTCATCACTACATGTGATAGTTTTAAGTATAATATTTTGTATTTCGTGTAAAATGTTGGGTTTATGCATATTAAAGTGCTTTTCTTTTAGGTAGTCTGACAGACGAAAGTTTATGATTCGTGTTACACTGGAGGGACTTTATGATTCTAAGGTTAAAAATTACACAAATCAAACGTTAGCATACTGTACCACACTTTAACGTTTGAAAGAAGACGCACGACTGCAAACTCACTCATACATCTCATTATCGATGTAAACAAACGACAGGTCTGTGCACGATAATACATACTGTAATCACCGACTTCAAATTATGGAGAGTAGGGAAGCCTGACTTCAAATTATAGAATGTCGGCGAGCAAGATGCCATTCCTTCAACTTCAAATTACCGAGGGGACCAAATAACATTGATTTTTTCAATTTATCGAGTATTTTTAAAGGGACAAGGAGAAAACTTCAAATTATCGAGAGATTCAAATTAACGAGTGTCAAATTATCGAGTCTCGACTGTAAATACAATGTACTGTATTCAACCAAAACAGCTGGGTCCTATTGTGAAGCTCGAGTTGGGTTTTTGTACCAAAACAACAGCTGATTGGCCGAGCATCTGTCAAGGTGTGTGTAGAATGGGTAGGTGGGGGCTAAATAAAAAAAAATAGGTGGGCCTGGTACCATTGTTGAAACTAACGAGAGTAAGTTTGAAAAAAGGAAATTGAATATGGGGAGACGTGTAGACAAGACAGTAGTGTTTTGGAAGCATGGAGAGGGAGAATTATAAAAAGTAAAATTGTTGTACCTGTGGAGAGGAAGGGCAAACAGAATTTGCTCCAAGTCATAAAGGGCTGGATACTGCCCGGAAGACTGCTGGAAGGCGTATGATTGCGTAAATCATTCTGTTTAGTTTGCTGACATCATAAAGAGTGGTCACGTCCATACGGGGAACAGAACAGTAATGCCCGATAATCGCCCTGCTGTGCATATGCAAGATATAGAAAATCGGTGGTGACATTTTAAGTATGGCAGCTATTCCGTTCCAGGGTTCGGCAGGAGGACACTGCATTTCCTCAGATATCTTGCTGAATCCCTATTCAATTTCATTCACGACACACATTACCACTAATGTCTCCTGAAGAGAGTGGTTTTCTGTCTAATTCAGAAAGAACTGCTGCTATAAATTCATCATCGTGCGCTAGATTTTCCATTTCAGTATCCTATTAAGCTTACGTATTTAGTACAAAAAAACATTACTGTAATAAACCAAATATTCACACTATTTACAGCTATCGCAAATCACGAACACTTTCACAAATCATAAACTTTCGTCTCTCAGACGACGGTCATATTGCAGTGAACAAACAACTGGACCTTTATGCTTGAAACCAAGGTCAGCACTTATTGTTGATAGCTGGGAAAGATTAGATGGAGGGGGGAAAGCACAGGTCATTAGCGTCTGGAAATTCCCGCGGAAACTACAGGGCTGCGTAGTTTATGATTCTAGGGTTAAGCAACACAATGAGTTCAAGAAAGAACAAGAAGTGTCTTTCCATAAGTGGAAGGTTGCACGAATTCCTCAAGGCTGCCACAGCCCTGTATCCGCCACTGCATTAAGTATTATATTAAATTATTGCTGTTGTGTATTTCACATTGTTTCCTTCACATGGTGTTTTTGTTTGTGCAGGGTTGGCAACGCAATCTAATTATCAGCATTGATGGCAATGATGTCACATTCTGTTCATGTTGACCAATAGCTACTTTGGCCATGGACAATGGCAGATGCTGCTCTTTATTAGGTTATAAAAGTAAATTTACTTCTGGGACGGGATGGTGGGTTCCTAGACATCACAATGAACACATCACTCGTCTAAAAGGAATTCCAAGTAATATTTACATTATTTTCACTTCCTTATAATGTTACAAACTGTGGGTAGCTACTAAAGACCTGGCAGGTCTTTGAGAAAGTGGTTCAGTCACTAATTCCTAAGTTGGCCACCTTTCGTAGCATGCTGAGATGCCATCCGAAACGCACCATGTTGGAATCGTAACCCATCTTTCACAAAGGGTCAATGGAACTTTTATAACAAAAATGGAATAATGCTAGCAATCTCTCTAGCTAAATCTCAGTATTTGGAACAAAAACGTGGAAAATAGATCAACTCTATGGGAATACACACATCTGTGACAATTTTACTGTGTAGGGTTAGTTTATTTTAATGCCGTGTGTGTTTAAAGTAATGCCAAGTAAAGAGTAGTTAGCAGACTTAAGTAACGGTGACAGGAAGAAATCCACTTGTCAACAGAAATAGTTAACCAACAGGTAAAACAGAAATCACTACTGGTACTCCGTCCTATAAAGGAGTATCTACCATAAGATTTGAGACACAGTATAGGAGTTCCTAATTTTCTGAATTAAAATTCATGAGTGGAGTATATTTAAAATATTTTGAAACTTGCAGACATTTTTAAAGACGTAGCATTCTGTAACATAACCATAAACAATAGCGATGTTGCGGATACGGTTGAAATAAAAAATAATCCACATACCTACTCCAGACAGAGCTGTAAACGATAGAAGTTCCGTACCAATTACTACACAATCAATCGTACAGCTAATATTTTTAAAAATTTAAATCCATTACACTTCAAAAGAAGCCCTGTTAACTGCAGAAGTTAATGAAGTGGAGGGACACAATTTGTTCCAAGCCTTCCCAAAATGCTATCCATAATTGCCTTATAGACTTACTGCAGTCAAAGGCCATTATATGAAGAATACATATGATCTATATATTTTTGTATATCATGGATTACGATAACATAGCTGTTATTTCAATACCGGTATTAAGATCGTGCATAATACAGAATAGTAAAATATGAGTTGAGGTTCTAGTAGATATCCCTCGGATCCCTTGAAGAAGAGAATCTCCAACTCTAGACCTATTTCTGTCCAACAAACGTCGAAGACGAATTTCGGAGATAAATACCATAACCAATCATATACAAATTGAAAAACGGACAGATCTTCTCTTCATTCCATAAATAAAACAGCCAAAATACATACCTTCCATGCATTCATTGACCGATTCATAATCAGAGAATGTCCTTGTCTCTGGTTTGGATGCAGGTTGGATCAGCAAAATGGTGTGAGACTGAAAATGAATTATGAAATCACAAAAACATATTTCCAGGTTGAAGCACGCTACTTAAACAAAGCAAGCAGCTGACAACAAATGCATCAAACACGTTCCCTAACAACAACACTGAACATTAACAGGTATTAGGCGGCATAAGAACTTGCTCATTCAATAATTGAGATATAACTCCACCACTCACCATTTTTTAATAAAATATAAATATAAATCCGAGGAAATCAGAAACAAAGCCACAAAGCCAACTGCCGTAAGCACCACAAAACACCTCCGAAAATAACTCAATGCTCCGAAAATCCGAATGAAGGCCGACAACCATGAACGAACGGAGCTATGTATCCAACCGCCGGAATCAACAGCCAATCACAGGATCATAACGTCATGGAAGCTCTATATAAAAAATAGTTCTCAAAGGGACATGCCTATTTCATTTCACCAAATACGCAGACCCGCTTGCAGAAAATAGTTAAATAAAATATGATGGTCTATGTCTGAAAATGCCCTCAGACTTTGCATGAAACCTCTCACCGCCTTTTCGAAGATTCTTCCGGACCTCCCCTTGGATGTTTCTCGAAAAAAATTCCTATGAGGCACGTGCACGTGTCTGGTACTCCATTAAATTTAATAGACACTATTCTTAAACTTCTTTATATGTGATTCGGCCTTGTTTGTATGGTATGCTAGAGATGAGCTTAAATGGTATTTCACAATATCTGTAACTTGTATCTATGATTCAGTCACAGGAAGAACGAGCATAATTATATCGTAATTGTAACACTTTGGACACGAGCGGCCAGAATGGAAATATCTCTAGTTGATATGATGACAATGCCGGGTAGTATTTTTCGGAAGATTGGCGACATTAGAAGTGGGAAAGATAATATTCACATTTATAATTTGAAGTTTTAATAACACATAGGTTATCCTGCTACGATAATGGAGTCGACCGTACAGCCAGCGTATAAACGCAGTGTGTTGGGCGGCTGGTCTTAACACTCTTTACAACATCTTAGGGTGGATGAGCTCCTTTGGGTGGGTAATGGTCCCTCACAGGCCCGGAACTTTGGCGGGGCAGAGGGAGCACGTACCCCGGGCGGCAGATTTCAGGGGGCGGCAAAATTTGAAAAGTATATTAAAAAGCATAGTAAGTTATTTAATTTTTTAAAATAATAATACCACAATTAATATTGTTTAATTTTATTTAATTTTGTTTCCCAATCCATCAACTTTATTACACTGAGACTGTATACCAAGTTATTTTCTTCATTATAAGACACGACACAAGAATTAACGTAATTCAGGGTCTATAGTGAGTCTTATACTGTTATGCCTACTACTGATATGAATAATTAGTAGCCTGAGCGCTAGGCAGAAGGGTCGGGCTCGAAAACAGTCTGTACTTGACGCGATGCGCGAGCATCTTATCTATCTCACCCCCTTTAGGCGTCCAATAAACAGTAAACTAAACAGACACCTGCAGTCATCGTTGTCGTTATCGAGGGCTACACGTGTAGCCTCCGTACACTGTTGTCTGCGTGTGTTGATCACTGCCTGCTCGATCTGCATCCGATGGCTGCTTATACTGCCTGCTCATTACAACATTTTAACATGGCACTAAATGAAACACTTCGTTTACAAATACACACAGCAGGTGGCAGCACCAACCGGCTCCTGAACTGACGGATTGAAATAGCGGGAAATAGGGTAGTACTGTATTTGTTTACAGTGAAAATGGTCTACTGCTGCGTGCCTTTCTGCAAATCAAAGAAAGGGAAACCAGAATGCCGTGGTATTTCATTCCATGACACGGGCTTTTTCAGGAGATCCAGTTGAAGCCATGTTTAGTTCTATAAGAATGGGAGGAGGGTGCAATGCCATGACTGACTCCCGGGCTACTCGGAATTCTATAAAAATAATTCTGAAATCCGGTATTTTAATGTCCACCGATGGTGCTAAATAAGCAAAATTCAAAATTTTCTGCCTCAGTATCCTCTCCCGGACTTGACGAAACAGAACCAGTGATGCCCGCTGAGTACGTACTTGATTTACTGGAGGATGTTCGTGAGCACCCTGAGTCGGTGTGTGTCACTTTGGAAACTGCTTCCCATGCATTAGTGTGTGGTTATTTAGTGCGTTTAATCGAAGAAAAAACAATGCAGCACGTGCTTGAGTAACATTTCCACCTCAGTTAATGCATCCCCGTTGATGAACTTAATCAGACAGTCGGATAGCGGAGGCCTGCGCTATCCCCAACAACGATTAATTGGCCTAATTATGGGGCTACAGAAATTTGTTGAGGCGGCTCTCTCGTACTGCAAGAAATCTGCAAGTCTGCTCCAGTCTATTAAAAATTATGTTCTACCCTCTTTGTGCCACTGTAAGATTTTAAAGGGTTTTAGTAACAGTAAGCACCAGGAACTTGTGGTGATAAAATTCGTGAAACCTCTACCTATAATGTACGGAAGTACCATACAGACAAAGTGTCCAGGTTTTCTTGTTCGTCGAAATCTCTTTCTCGAAAAGTCCTGAAGCTATCACTCCCTAGAGCACCACTTTATGCGTACAATTCTTTAATATTTCTGTCACTTTCAGATTTTAAATGTTGCTTGTATGCTTATCTATCTGTATTCACGCGATAATTGGGTACGTCTGGTGCTGCGATCTAACGGCAGATTGTTTGTAAGTCGTGTTACACGTTTGAATATGGAATGAGCAGGCAGTATAAGCTGCCATCGGATGCAGATCGAGCAGGCAGTGGTGTTGATACGAACCGACAGTTGTTTTATTTTATTTGCATTTAGTATTTAGTTATTAGTGTTCGGAATGTTGATTAGTTATTCGTGTTACCGTTTATCAGCGTTCGGAAAATGGAATTGTTCAGTACAATTTGAGCTGCGTTTTTATCAGTTTCCAAATTATGGATGGCAGAAAATGACTCAGTGGAGCCGAGTATAGAAAACTTGCCAAAGAAAAAAGGAAGAAAGAAAGCGATGTGCTGTCACAAACTCCAAAATTAGAATCATTTTTAAAAAACCTAATGTTAATGAAGATGATGGCTCAAAAGAAAAATCAGGTAAGAAATATTAATTTTTATTTCGATAATTAAATTATAGCACATTAGGGAAGAGATGAATTAATTGTGCCTTATCGGACTTTATGACAATTCTTTAATACTTCATTTTGTAACTGTAGAGGCCAATCCTAAGACAATGGGACAAATATGGCCGGGAAGTGTAAAGGAGTTCAGTCCAGACTACTTCAGGAGAAGAGCTAGCATATTTTGTCCCATTTGCTGTTCACTCCCTCAATTTAGTTGCTACTAATGCGGCCAGTGATACTATTGAGGCTCAGAATTTTTTCGGAACTTTTAACAGTATGTATTCTTTCTTTGCGGCTTCAACTTCACGCTGGGAAGTTCTCCGAAAATATGTGCCACCGACATTGAAACCTGAAAGCAATACAAGATGGTCTGCAAGATTAGATGCGGTCGAACCTGTGTATAAACTGTACGGTAAAGTTGTGCAGGGTCTAGGGGATCTTAGAAACCATGATCTCTCAACACCTCAAACTAAGAGTGAGGCCATTCCCCTTTTAAAAATATTCGGAAACATGAATTCATCGTTTTCACATGTTTTTGGCATGCTTTGTCCAAAAAGATCAATACTGTCAGTGAGTTTTTGCAAAGAAAAGATGTAACTGTAGATTTGGCTGCCCGGAAACTTCAAGGTCTTTTAATGCCTGATGAGCTGTGTGGCAATGAAGCTCCGAAAAGTACTGAGAATATGTTCCAGTAGGTATGTTAGAGTTTATTGACCTGATGATTACGGAACTCAGTGACAGGTTTAAGGCTTTGGACAACATAAACAGCAAGTTTGTATTTTTTAAAGGCAGTTCGAATTAAAGAAATGCAAGTAAAAGATCTTAAAATGAAAGCAGAAGAATTGGCAAATGTGTACACTACTGATCTCAACATTGAGAATTTAAATTTGAAATAGAAAGTTTCAAGCACCACGCTTTATCAGTTGACGAAAATTTAAAGGCACCACATCAAGAGAAATGTTGTCTTATTTATAAAAATAAACTAGAGGAAGGCTACCCTAACATTACTACTGCACTGAGAATGTTTCTCACGTTGCCAGTTACAGTGTCATCTGGAGAACAAAGTTTTCGCAAACTCAAAACCATCAAAAACTACATGAGAAGTACAATGGGACAGGAGAGATTGTCTATTCTCAGTATAATATCAACTGAACACAAACGAGCATCCCTTATCAACTTTGAAGACATCATCATTACATTTGCAGCTAAGAAAGCTCGAAGAATTCAATTTTGAGGTACAATACATAAGAAATGTTTGCGTAGTTTCAATTTAGTTACACTACAAAAGAATTATTTGTATTAGTCATGTATAAGTGTATTAATATAAGTGTTTTTCAATACAAGTGTAATGTATGTATTAATATGTATAAGTGTATTAATGTAATTTTTCATAAATAAAACTTCTTAATAGTATACATATGGTGTGTAATTTCAACGGCCACATTTAAAAAATAGCTTAGGAAGGTATTATATTTCAGAGGTAGGGGAAGGTGTGGGGAGGGGAAACGGGGGATAGGGGAGCGGCAAACTGATCTTTGCCCCCCTGACAAATCTGCTAGTTCCGGCCCTTGTCCCTCAGTAGAGGAAATGCCACTGAATCCCATTCGGTAGCGGCTGTATCCCATGATCGGGGCGGCTACCAACAGCGTCTGTTTCCCAGGTTAGGGGCGGCTGACTAGTGACCAGAGAAGGCAACGGGAAATCACTCTCGTATATTTTCCCCAGGATATCATTATGGAGAGAGTTAATGAAATAATTGCCCCTAGTCCCAGCCAGCCCTTTAGTGGGCAGGGGGTGCGAAGAATCTCCTGGCTTAAAGTAATGAAGTCCAACACAAGATTAGCAACATGGAATGTAAGAGGTTTGTTCAGAGCTGGCAAACGTGATAACATAGTTAAAGAAATGACGAGGTTAAAATTTTCTATGCTTGGGATAAGTGAACTGAGAGGGCCAGGTAAAGGTACCTGTCAAAGAGAAGATGGAAATCTATACTATGCTGGCAGTCCTGAAACTGACAGACGTCACTGAAAAGGTGTAGCAATATTTGTAAAATCAGAATTCATGAAATATGTCAACAATTTTGTCCCAATATCAGACAGACTCATGCTTTTACAACTACATGGACAACTCTTCAAGATCAATATAATACAAGTATATGCTAAAACAGCAGATAAAAAGTATGACGCTGAGGTGGAAAGATTCTATGAAAGCTTGCAAAACGTTCTGGAGTCAATAAAAAATTATAGCATAACCATAATAATGGGAGATTTCAATGCTAAGATCGGCAAAGGCCGACGAGGAAATTTGGTAGAAAATTGAGGACTTGGAGAATCCAACGAACGCGGGGATAGGTTATACGAATTTTGTCAAAAATGCAATGGTTATTACAAACAAAGGTTACCAACTTCATGATCGTCGATTATACACGTGGGCTTCGCCTAGTAACAGTGAACATCATGTTGAATACATCCTCATAGATAAGAGGTTCAGAAACTTCATTAAAAGAGTTATTACATACACAGGAGCAGATATAGGTTCTGATCATAATCTACAACTTAAAATGAATATTTTACAGAAAATGAAACATTCCAAACGAATTGACCAAAGAAAATTGGTAAACAGTGAAACAGAACAAGAAGTTGCAAAAGTAATTAATGAAGAGCTAAGACAAGTATCATTGAACAGTCAACAGGTAGAAAACCAGTGGGAGGAAATAAAAAAGCTATACAGAAAGTAAATAAAAATACATACAGTCTGATAAAAGACAAAAAAGGAGAAGTAGATGACGGATGATATCTTGGACTTAATGAAAGAACGCAGAAAATGTAAGGACAAGAAGGCTCAGTACTGACAGATACATTGTCAAATTAGAAGAGAAATTAGGAAGGCAAAACAAAATTGGATGAATGAAAAATGCAGAAACATTGAAAATTTGGGAGAAAAACATGATACCTTCAATATGCACAAAGTTATAAAACAAGTAACTGGAACTTTCAGAAAAAAGGTGCCTCTTGTTCTAGAAGATAATTCAAGGAAACCTATTATAAATCATCTTGACATAATTAAGATATGGGAAGAATATATAGAAGAACTCTTCTATGATAATCGACCGACATTAAATGAAAATCGTGAATGCTCAAATGGACCGAACATTTTGAATTCGGAAGTAATTCATGCGATAAGCCAATTAAAAGATAGGAAAGCTTTAGGCCCAGATAAAATTCCAGCTGAAGTTATGAAACTTATCAATGAAGAACAAATTAATAAGATAGTGGACCTTTTTAATAACATATATAACTCTGGAAAATTACCCAAAGATTAGCTAACCGCTACTTTCATTCCCCTTCCAAAAATACAACCTCAAAAAATGTGGTGAATGTCGTCTCATTAGCCTAATGAGCCATTTGCTAAAATCTTTCTTAAAAGTTATCCATGCTCGAATAAGAGCGAAATGTGAGGAAAACCTGGATGATACCCAGTTTGGATTTCGGAATGGATATGGAACTCCTGAGACTATTTTCAGTTTAACGGCTCTTCTTCAAGATTGTTGGGATCAACAAAATTATGTCTTGCCTGTTTCATAGATTATGAAAAAGCTTTTGATAGAGTAAAACATACTGAACTAATCAGACTAATGCAGCAAACTGGAACTGATGATTAAGATGTAAGAATTATTGAAAACCTGTATTGGCATCAGAAGGCTGTGGTGAAGGTTGATGATGATACAACGGACCACACAGAAATCCGACGAGGAGTTGGTCAAGGCTGTGTTTTGTCTCCGTTATTGTTTAAAATCTATTCAAATGCCATATTTAAGGCAGCATCAAGCAATTTGGAAGTGGAAATTGAAATAAATGGAGAACTAATTAGTAATTTGCGATATGCAGATGACACAGTAATTCTTGCTAATAGTGCTGAAAGTTTGCAACCATTCCTGGACAAAATTAATATAGTTGGGGAAGAGATGGGTCTAAACATCAACATCAAAAAAACAAAACTAAATATTTTCAGAAGCGGAAGAAATAATGCTACTCTGAAACATACAGACCAACATATTCAACAAGTAAATAAATTTAAATATCTTGGTTGTTGGATAACGGATGATTTGAATCCAGACCTAGTAATTAAGAGCCGAATAGAAAGTGCAAGATCAACATTCAGGAAGAAGCAAACATTGTTGTGTGATGATGCATTAAATTAAAAACTTCGGCAGCGTATGGTGAAATGTTATATTTGGTCTACTCTCCTTTATGGGGTTGAAGCTTGGATGTCAAAAGAGGCCACCATTAAAAGACTGGAAGCCTTAGAACATTGGCTTCATGGAAGAATGCTTAGAGTCTCATGGATTGACCATGCCACCAATGAACAAGTACTACAGAGAGTATAATGAAAAATAGAACTGGTAACCACCATCAAATGCAGAAAAATTGCATACCTAGGGCATGTTTTGCGTGGTGAAAAATTGAAAGGTAAAATTGAAGGGCGCCGAGCAGTAGGCAGAAGGAGAACAACATGCTTTAAGAATATTAAAGACTGGACAGGCACCAAAAGTACCGAAGAACTGTACCGTGTTGCTGAAGACAGAAAAGCACTCTCCACATCGATCGCCAAAGTCCGGGAGACTGGGCAGGACACACAGAAGAAGAAGGAGAAGAAGAAGAAGTTAACGAAAAGGTTGTTAAGATGACGCGCAAAAAATTAACAAGCGGAATGTAATTGCACGCGTACTGTCTCAGGGATACCAAATATTTACAGTACTATACCCATACATACATACATACATACATACATACATACATACATACATACATACATACATACTGTACCCGTAAAAATGTGTTCATATCTTTAAGGCGCTTGATATTAAATGAACGAGCATGGTTCTTAATCTCGGGAATGGCTTATCATTGGAGCTGGTACAGAGAGAGGTATAGTTATCAATTTGAGAGATTATTTTGATAAATTGAGTTTATTGATCATCAAAAGCAAGTTCATATCACCTTCATACAGCAGCGTGGAAATGTCGTGGCTGGTTGGTACCTCCAAGTCCTGGGATGGTGCTGAACATCGACTGGGCAGGGACCACACCTGCTCGGATGAGGAGTTCTGGAACGTCTGGAGGTTCTGGAAGTGTCTCGACGTTCTGGAAGTCTCGACGTTCTGGAATGTCCCGAAGATTGGCACGCGTTCCCGGGTTCGATTCGGGACGTAATTCACACCTGAATTTCCTGTACGGCACTCCACACATTCAGGGCACTGTCTGAACAGATATGACCTTTTAATTATGATTACTGCAAAACGTTCTAGAATAATCACTCGAAGAACAAGTACTGATAGAAATGCAAGTTCATAAGGCAAGCTCACTGTAAGTCAGAATGTTCTAGAGGATTACTGTTACTGCAGTTCTAAATGCATAGTTCTGAAGGTTTAAAACATATTGGCAATGAACTGAATAAGTAGCACTCGGAAACTGTCCTGTTGCATGAATAAACGAAGTGAATATTTGAAAGAAAAAGTCTGACTTCATAAATTATGGATCACTCAAAATACTGGAAAGTTCTAGGCTTTCTGGAAATGCGATATGCGTATTCTGAATTGTCACAGTCTTTAAGAATCTAAATATAAGTCCCTGTGCAGCACTGGGAAAGCATTGCTTATTTCACAATTAAACGTAATGTTGAATGTCCCCTAAGTTCAATGTTCCAGAAATTGATTCAAAAATATAAGTTCGAATAAGTTCGAAACGTAAGTTCAATGCGGTACACAACACTCGTGAAAATTCGAAGTCCCTTCAATCGTCGTCGAATAAGTAAGTCCCTATGTGGCACTTCAAAAATAAACAAAGTTCCAATGTGTAGAAACAAAGTTCCAATGTGCAAAATGTTAAAGTCCCAACACGACACTCGAAGAAAATAAAGTTCCGTGGTGTCAAAATGTTAAAGTCCCAACACGACACTCGAAGAAAATAAAGTTCCGATGACAATGTTCCAGTATGTCACCTTAAGAAAATAATAAAGCCTTGTCACGACACTTGGCGAAAATAACTAAGTTCCAATGAGACACTTCAGAAAAAAAAGTTCTTATATGGCACTTTAAGAAAATATAAAAGTCCAATCACGACACACGAAAAAAAACCAAAGTCCCAATGCTTCAATATGACAAAGTTCCAATACGATGCTCGCAGAAAACAAAGTCCCATTCAGGCACTTCAAGAATATGGCAAAGTCCTGATACAACACTTAGAGAAAATACCGAACTTGGATATCGCAGACTGTCAACTAGAAGTTCGACACACACAAGACTTCTCTTGTCACCCGTGTCACAGAGACGGCGGAGTGACAGACACTGAATTCGTAGGTCGGGTGGTCCTCCTTTTATACGCGTTCGCATGGAAGTGTCTAGAACTCGGGTACAGTCTACCCTTATAACTTCTATAATACTCGGTGGATTTTCTTGAAATCTGAACAGATGATGTCCATTGTACAGGCTTTTATGTTGGCAGTGTCAAAATAGCGATAAATTAGCTCCAAAATGTACTTTTGAGGACGAGCTGGATCATTACCATATATGGTAGCGGAGAGCTGGCTTACGGCGGCCACGTCACTCGCTGGGTACGTCACGGCGTTCGGCGGGCTGCCTACCTTCCATCTCGCGCGAAGTTCAACAAACATACTTCGGACTTCTCTCGTAGCGGCGTTCCCGGTACAATACATACATACATACATACATACATACATACATACATACATACATACATACATACATACATACATACATCATTATAGACCTCTATGCCTTTCAGCGATCAGTCTGCAAGTCTATGTGACACGTCGCCACAATCCTCTATTTGCAAATAGTGCTGTGGTCTCATTTAGTTCCATACCTCTTATCTTCACCTCCGTAGCTCAGGCGGCAGCGCGCCGGCCTCTCACCGCTGGATATTGAAGTTGGTGCTGGACAAAGCTGAGGCGGGAAAGGATCCTCTCCGGGTGTACCGGATTTCCCTGCCATCTTTCGTTCCAGCAACACTCTCCACTATCATTTCATCTGTCAGCCATTAATCATTGTCCCAAAGGAGTGCGACAGGCCTCGGTAGCCGGCACAAATCATATCCTCGCCGCAAGTTGCGAGCTACATTCATCATATCCCTGACCCAGGCATTGACTGGAAAACAGGGTATAGGTTTTCATTCACATCATATCTTCAAATAGTTAGAAACTGAGTCTAAGCATCGTCGCCTTGGTCTCCCTTTACTTCTCTTACCCTCTACAATAGAGTCCATTATTCTCATAGGTAAGCTATCCCCCTCCATTCGCCTCACATGACCACACCGCGGAAGCCGGTTTGAACGTACAGCTTCATCCATAGAGTTCATTTCTAACTTAGCCTTTATCTCCTTATTCCGAGTAGCCTCCTGCCATTTTTCCACCTGTCTGTACCAGCAATCATTCTCGCTACTTTCATACATGTTACTTCTAACTTATGAATAATGTATACTGAGTCCACCCATATTTCGCTCCCCTAAAGCAAAGTTGGTCTGAAAACAGACCGATGTAAACATAGTTTCATCCGGGAGCTGACTTCCTCCTTACAGAACACTGTTGATCGCAACTGCGAGCTCACTGAATTGATTTAACTACACACTGATTCAATCTTACTAACTATATTACCATCCTGGGAGAATACACAACATAACTACTCGAAATTAACCTACTGTTCCAGCTTTGCATCACCAATCTGACATACAATTCTGATTAATTTCTTACCTACTGACATCAATTTAGTATTCAAAAGTCTAATTGTCATACCATACTCATTGCACCGATATTAGACTGCAGGCTTTTAGCACAATCTGCCATTAAGGCTAAGTCGTCAGCATTCGCCAGACTGCTTACTACATTTCCACCTAAATGAATCGCTCAATGCCACATTATACCTAACAGCATATGATCCATGTAAACTACGAACAACAAAGGTGAAAAATTACAGCCTTGTCTAAACCCTGCAAGTACCCTGAACCAAGAACTCATTCTACCATCAATTCTCACTGAAGCCCAACTGTCAACCTAAATGCGTTTGATGATTTTAATAATTTTAATATCTACCCTTAATTCCATAGTCCACCAGTATGGCGAACATCTTTTCTCTCGGTACCCTGTCATAACTTTTATCTAGATCTACGAAACATAAAAACAACTCCTCTCGCAACAGTTTTCAATTACCTTGCACATACTGAAAATCTGAACCAGACGGCCCCTTTGTGGTATGAAACCACACTGGTTATCATCCAACTTAAGCTACTCGTACACGATGCAACTAAAATGGCATGCAACTTCGATTTGAGCAAGAAAAGTTGAGTGGCTTCGTGTAAACAGTCATGTAATTCGAAGAGTTGCACGCGCCACTCGAACTCTGCTAACTTCCAAGTTGCGTGCAAAGTCAAAAGTGGTATCGTGTACACAACGGAAGAGAGGAAGTTGCGCCATCTGAAAGTGGCGTGAAAAGTTCAAATCATTTTTGTGGCGCAACTTTCTCACGTGGCCGTCTGCTGTGACATTATACTGATGTTTGAGAGGTTCACACTCGGGAGTAAATTAACGTAAGTACGTACCTGTATATCCTTTATTGTAAATGAAATATAACATACCTCAAAATAGATACCCATCTTAGAAATAATTGCATAATTTCCGTAAGATCATTTACATGTTACAATACCTCAGAACAGGAAATAAACGAGGGAGATGTCGAGAAAGCTGATATATTTAGTTGAAACACAAGAATGTTTATGGAAGGTTGAGGCAACGGACAACAGAAATTAAAAAAAAACGGCAGAGAGCATTCATCACGACGTAAATTGCATCATAAACTTCAGATATTACACGTGTAATAGAGCATGTCGGTATCAATGACTGATAACTGTCACCTGTAACAAAACAAAATGTAGGAAATCACAATAAGCTAAAAGAAATGATCCCTGATGTGTACTGTATAAAATCCATATTTTTAAAAAATCGGCTTACCAGTTGCTAAATATCACAATGTCAACACAAGGCGTTCCATTGGTGATATACATTTTCTCATTAGCGTGTCTTTCTTTTGTATCAACCGCGCTGCTCTTCTCAGCAGATATTCAAAATCAGTCGCTGACCTTCGCAGGATATTCTTGCAGAAGACTTAGCCCCCCATGTACAATTCCTGTAGCAAGTTATTAAGAACACCACAATGTTCACGACCTAAAATCCGTTTCCTCATACAGCATTTCCGTTTCGCTCTTTCTCGTCTTTATTTTCGTCGCCATAATAAAATCAGCGATAAGCAAGCCCCCGATAACACCTCGCCAGAAGACATGCTTGCTACTATCAACACTCACATCCGCTAGAACAGCTGACTAGGAAAGTTGCTTGCGAGAAAACTTGCGCCACTTAAATAGCCTGGTGTAAACACTCGGTGCAACATTTCCTTGGGCGCGCAAGTTTTGTTTTGCGCAACAAGAAAAAAGGCAAACTTGCGTGCTGTGTGTAAACAGTGCCTGCCATTTTTCTTGCGCAACACAAAAGTGGCATGCAAGTTTTGTTGCATCGTGGACGAGTACCGTCACTCTCAACCACTGATCGCACCCCCTCACCCTTCCAAGATGCCAGTGTGAATACTTTACCTGGTATAATAATCAATGAAAAATGAAATCGCGTATGAGTTTTAGTGCCGGGAGATTCCAAGGACAAGTTCGGCTCGCCAGATGCAGTTCTTTTGGTTTCACACCCGTAAGCGACCTGCGCGTCGTGATGAGGATAAAATGATCATGAAGCCGACACGTACACCGAGCCCCCGTACCAGCGAAATTAACCAATGATGGTTAAAATTCCCGACCCTCCCAGGAATCGAACCCGGGACCCCTGAGACCAAAGGCCAGCACGCTAACCATTTAGTCATGGAGCCGGGCACTCATCAATGAGATACCTCGATATGTGTTGAAGTCCTTCCCGATCCCTTGCTTATAGATAGGTGCAATTACTGCTTTTGTCCAATCTGAAGGTACCTTACCAACACGCAATGCTAATCTTACTACTCTGTGAAGCCATTTCATCTCTGCTTTCCCACTATACTTCAACATTTCAGGTCTAATTTCATCTATTCCTCCTGCTTGAAAATGGAGTTTACTTACCATCCTTTCCACTTCCTCAAGCGTAATTTCACCAACATCATTTTCCTCCTCCCATGAGCTTGGTTGTTCCCGGCACCGCAAGGAAGATTTCCCTTTACGTTCAGAAGATATCCAAATATTCCCTCCACCTCCCCAATAATTCCGTGGAATCTATTATGAGTTCACCTGAATCACCCACAATACTGTTCATTTCCTTTTCCCTTCCTTCCTTTCTTTATTACTGACCAGAATGATTTCCCTGCTGCTTGACCTTCCCTTTCCAGGTTTTTACCAAAATCTTACCACGACTTCTTTTTGGATTCAACAACTATCTGTTTCTTTCATCTGCGCGCAATTCCCTGTCTGCATCGGTCCATGTTTGGAGCCATTTCTGATAAGCCTTCGTTTAACGTTTACAAGCTGCACTCATTTCATCATTCCACCAAGATGTTCGCGTTTCCCATCTTTACACAAGTTGATCCTAGGCATTCCCTTGCCGTTTCTACTACAGGATCCCTGTATGACACCCATTCTCTTTCTATATCCTGAACCTGCTTACTGTCCACTGTTCGAAACTTCTCACTAACCATATCCATGTACTTCTGTCTAATTTTCTACCCTTATTCGATTGCAGAAATATTTCACTTTCCCTATCCTAGGCCTAGAGATACTTAGTTCATTAAAGATAAGATAATTGTCTGTATCATCACAAAATCCCCTGAAAACCGTACATTCCTAACAGACTTCCTGAATTCGAAATCGGTTAAGATATAGTCTATTATGGATCCGGTACCCATAGCCTCCCATGTGTAACGATGAACAGCCTCATGCTCGAAGAATGTATTCTTAACTGCTAAACCCATACTAGCACAGAAGTCCAGCAAACGCTTCCCATTCCTATTAGCTTCCCATTCCTATTAGCTTCCATATCATCTCTAGATTTACCAACCACCCCTCCGTATCCTTCAGTTCTATTTCCAACTCTCGCATTGAAATCACACATTAGCACTATCCTACCCTTGCTGTTGACCCTGACTACGATGTCACTCAATGCCTCACACAAAACTTGTCAACTTCATCCTCATCTTCACCCTAACTTAGTGAATAGACTGAGACAATTCTCGTCCTAATTCCTCCAACTGCCAAATCTACCCACATCATTAGCCTATTTACGTGCCTAACAAAAAATATGGTGCGTGCAATAGTATTCCTGATAAACAATCCTACCCCGCATTCGGCCCTCCCTTTTTTTGCACCCGTCAAGTACAATTTATAATCTCCTATTTCTTCCTCGTTATCTCCAGTTACCCGAATATCACTCTCCCTAGCGCAACCAGATGCATACTCTTTCCTGACTCAGCCATTTCTACTTTATTTCTTCTATAGGCCCCATTTAATGAAGGTTAAAAATGACTAAAAATAATAAATTTATGAACTTAATACAAAGATTTCTCCTATATACAAGGTTATTCAGCAAATTTGTCCATCCCAAATAACTCGTGAACGGTTAAAGATATTGACCTTTTGTTTTCACTTTCAGTAATGGTACCAAAGGGCTAATCATCGGACTTAAAATACTGTGTTGTGACATTAATACTTTCTGAGATCATGATACTAACTTCGTTTTTTTAACCTGCACTATTCTATTTTGTACACATAGCCTTAAATGTACAAACATTACAAATAAAGCTCCGTGAATATTTTGAGGATTGGACAATTGCATATTATGTATTCAAACATGGCTCATTTGTTGCTCAGGACTAATTTTGTTCGATTCGCGTTACGCATGAAACATGAGCTAGCTACTGCCATACAGTGTTGCTAGATATGTATTCACTCTACTGTGCTCATCAATACAATATGATAAAGAAATAGGATCTAACACCTTTAAAATCACCGTAGGTAACTAGAGAATGTAAAAACTATATAGATATTGAGCTATAGCAGATAGCATAACACTGTGAACGTGATCCAAGTACACAACTTAAACGATATTCTGCGACAGACCAGTTCTCGAATCTAGTACTTCTAGAGAATGAACCATACTGTAAGTGGGGTCTCACCAGAGACTTAGGCTATATACTCTCTCCTTTACATCCTTACTACAGTCGCAAAATACCCTCGTAACCATGTGAAAATATCTGTAGCCTTTATTTACATCCTGTTTATGTGATTGCCCAAATGAAGGTATTTCCTAATGCTGGGGCTGTACCTTAATGAAGGCTACGGCCGCTTCCTTCCTATTCCTAGGCTTTTCCTGTACCATCGTCGCCATAAGACCTATCTGTGTCGGTGCGACGTAACGCAAAATAGCAAAAAATATAAGATCTTTCCTTACATTAACATATAGGTACTTACAGTGATTCCCATAAGGATCTTTCACCCCATCACCGCAGTTTTTAAAACTGAAAGGACTTTTCCCTATTTTTGAAAATCACAAGCAGACTTTTAACCCCGTTTATCACCACACCATTGCCTGCTGTCCATCTCACAACGTCAGCTAAAGCTTGGCCTACTCTATTTCTCTGAAATCTATTTTCTAGAAATATAACAAACCATTCAGTCACTCTTTTGTCTAGTCATACTGCACTCATTTTGTCAATACTTCCCATGATCTGCCGTATCAAATGCCTTCGACACGCCAATCGCGATACAGTCCATTTGACCTCCTGAATCCAAGATATCTGCTATAGTGTCCTCATCAGTTTTGTGTTTTTCGGGTATTTAATTATGTGCCTGTTAATAGCCACTGCCAGTGCCAGTGCCACCGATCGAACATGTGGAGATCACGTGATATGCTGGCATATCAGCCCTATCTTTCCTCACTGCTACAGAAGCTACTTCTTCCTCCCTTCCCCTCCTAAAATGTGTTTCACCTGTCTTTTGGCTATCTTCTGTTCTACATTTCAATTTCCTACCTTTTTCTGTCCTCCTACTTCCACACTTCTCAGAAGCAGTTTCCTGTTCCTAATATTCCCTCTGTTTCTTTGCTCTACCTGCAGTGACTCGTACCGATTTCTCAAAGACAACTGTCCTGAATCTGATCCTGAATAGAGCCCTTAGCCTGCAATCTCCTTCCTCTTACAACATTAGACCATCTCTCTTCTACAATTCCCCCTTTCCATCCCATGCATCGTTTACACCTACTGTATCCTGTACATTGTTTTAGGGAGGCCTACATTCCTTCCTAATCTCTGAGAGAATCCTAATTATTTCCTACAAACTCTCCATCTCCTCCCTCATACTCCTTAATGCCTGTCCACGCCAACAGTTCCTAAACTTGGACTCATTAGCCATTCTTTACTAACTAATGAAAAGTAAAAAAAACTTATTCTGTGTAAAATAAAAATGAAAGGAATATTGTCTAGGAAAGTACAGAAAGATCACACGACTATAAGTTAATTAATATAGGCTACTATTACACTACAGTACAATACTACTTAGTTGAACTAATTTTTTATCCTAAAACACACTAACTGGATGAAAAATACCGTTAATAACTGAATACCAAAAGGAATACACAAAAACTACACAATTCTAAACTCCAGTTAAACATACTACAACTACTACAACAGAATTCTTGTGAGAGAGCTACTAGAGATACTTCTTCTATACTACACAAACATTCACAGTAATAGAATAAGCACACTAATTTCTAATAAGATTCTACAATCTGCTACACTAATTTCGAACTACGTTCAGACATATCCTATTAGGTTATTACTTTTTTCCTGCCGCTTTTCCCACACTTGTGGGGTCGCGGGTGCGAACTGTGTCGCACATGTGGATTTGGCCCTGTTTTACGGCCGGACTATTAGGTTATTACTAATAAATGGAAATTACAATTAAGGTTAGAAATTCTCAAGAACTACACATAGATTACCAACAAAGCTAAATGCGTAGACAGATTATTATTAGTACTAAGTTACTTTATCCTACTATGCACTGAAAGAAATTAAAACAGCCGTTTGTTTAAATGCTGAAGGAGCGAGAGAGTTACCGTACACAAAGATACACACGAATATATCAGGCAAGATATTATCTAATATACGGTACCGTATGTACACTAGATTTCTTGAATGAAATGTGGTTATGTAAGTTTTACAGCTGGTGGATTACTATTATTTTCCTACTACGTGGGATGTAGAGTAAAAGTACAGTAAAAGTGTCCTTAAATTCTGAAAATTAAGAGGTTGACTACAATTATTTCTAAGAAAACTTTTGTCGAATTTACACCGGTGATATGAATTGCAATTATTGGAATATTAGAATTTGATTATTAACATTTACTCGATAATCGAAGGTGTACAGTACGAAGTATGCTGGGGACTTGGAACTATAAATTATCGGAATACGGTATTCAACTGATCCTTGAATTTCTTTACTAAGCTACCCTCTACTCTTCGAACTCGTCGTAATGTAGCGATCAACCGTTAGCAATCTTCAAAAATCCAAAGACTGCCGAGAAATTCTCCAGTGAAATACCGTGTATTCTCATTAACTTCTCTTTTAAATCGAAGTTGACAGGCATATCGTGTTATTTAATTGAATAAATGATTACCTTCGAGGTAGTTTCAACGGACATCTGCATGAAATACCATGTCTCTTGCCTTCTCAAATGTAAAAGCTGCAGAAGTTAGAACTCCTTATGATAATCTGTCTTTGTTAATAATATACCAATGAACCTACAGATATTTAAATGTTAAAAAGAAGAATATTAATACTATTACCTAAATAATTTCCTAAACAAAATATTCGAAACAAAGTGTACCTAGCTAGCGTACTTAACCTAGAAAACGTAATCTACTGGAGTAACTGAACTACTTGATATCAAATTCAAATAAATATCACTGCTCTCAATTTCTATAAACAAGCACTAAACACCAATATATAATTTGAACTGAATGGATCACACACACATACACAAAAACTATATCAATAGGTGTAACTATTTTATAACTACGATAATGCAAGAGCACTCTCAACAGCCGACCGTTCACAAGCGCATCCAGCAATAGATATTATAATATGGTTCTCGACAACGTTTTTTAGGAAGAGGAAAATATTTTCGATTTTTCTCTCAAAATCTACTTTGAAATAATAATTTAAGATACAAAAGAATATAGGTAACGATGTAGAATATATTTATAAATACAATTATATAAAATAATTACACTGAACGAGAAAAATAAAAACAAAAAATAAATACTCAAACGTACCGTCTGTCTGTTAAGTCATCATCCCAGAGGCTGGTTGGATCCTCAAATAGCACCACCAAAGGTTATGCGGTTATAAGGAAACCCCAAAAACCAATGGCAGCACCAAAATGAGGCGTACTAGGCAAGATGAGGAGTGAGGTAGTTTGCCATTGCTTTCCTCACTGGGCCAGAAAGTACTATAGCAGTACGACTGACCCTATGAGCAGCACCTTTCATAACACACAGATGCACTAGTCATGCTCTGAATGTCATTACTCAGCACTGCCCATACCCCAGCAACTTCCATATTGTCACAGCCATGGATGTTGACTGGGACTTCGTGGAAGCTACACTTTACTCTGGCCTGTGCCAAGAGATGGATGCAAAAGTACTGTATCCACCAAGAAATGGCAGCAGGCAGATTTATAAATACAATTATATAAAATAATTACACTGAACGAGAAAAATAAAAACATAAAAAATAAATACTCAAACGTACCGTATGTCTGTAGTAAAATCAAGACAATTTTACTCACAAACAATCCACGTGTATATCGATGTATGGCAAATACTGACAAGATAGTTTCTACGTGCGGACTACATAGTATAAATATAATCACGAGTTATTATAAAAATAACAAAAATAATAGTTGATATTAGAGTTTTTATGTCGACGATAAATCTTTCGTCGTTTTCGGTTCCAATATCTATTTAAAAAAATTTACAATACAATAAAACATGCGTTATTAAAAATTCTATGGCGCTAAAGCCCTGATGGGCCTTGGTATACCACGCGACCGCTTTTCAGTCCAAAGACCAGCATTTTACGAGGTAATGCATCGACAGTGAGATTAATTCTTTCGGTCATTACTCTTGGTTTTCTAGACCAAGTTTTTCCTCCCACCCTCATATATCTCCTTAATTGTAATCACTTAGGGTCACTTAGGTTGAGTGAACCTCGAACCAACCCTCAGGTTCTTGACCTGGCCAGAAAACGAACCCAAGAACTCCGGGTGAGAAGCAGGCACACTACACTTGGTCCGCGAGGAGCGACATTTACGTAATGATAGATAATTTATTTCTGAACAGAATTCTGTAAGATAATTACTCTGATCGAGGAAACGAAAAACAATAAAAATACAAAATCAAACATGTATAGTATGTCCCTTGCAAAAATAAGAAAAATGACAAAATAAATTTTCTCTCCGGAAATTGTTAGGTTGAAGGCGTATCACCAGATAGATAATGTTGTTCAAAGTTTGAGACCATTGTTGATGCACTTAGGGGTATAGTCGTATATTTACACTAACACTAATCACCTATCACTAACACCAATAGGAACAATAAAGGTATTAAAAATATTAAGCCTAAGTCAACTTTATAGCAAAGCTGTGTGTTTTGTTGAAATAGAACGTTAAATATATTTTGTTTATTTAGGGCACTAGTGAAGAGATGCATATTTACTGTAGTATGCAGGCCTTTATCCCACTTGATGCACACAGTTCCCGACCTCTTCCTCTGCTGCGGAGAGCTACATACAACGCACCGTCTTTCAAATTTACCTGACATTTTTTTACGCCACACACATGAATATTCGTGATAAATTTTTGTCTACTCTCAAACCATTCAGCACTCAGAGATTTAATTATATTGGAGTAGAACTGAAGCCTAGTCATTTCATTCTTGTTACAGTTTTCTAAATACAATAAACAAGCACTTAAGACCATCCTCGAAATGATACTGAATGCCACTTTTCCGGAATTTCAAATTTCTACCTTCTTCTAAATAAAAGTACACCATCATGTAATTTGCATCAATGCCACCATATAGCAATTATAGTCTAAGATCACATTAGGTATCCTCTTTGGCTGATTACTGTCTTTAGCAGTTGCATGCCCTTTTGTTTCTATTGCAGCTCCGCATTTACTTATAACCACCACTAAATTTTTCTGAGATAATTTTATTTGGCTCCCACTAATAAAATAATTTATTCCTGTCTGAAATTTTTATTACACACTAATTTAAATGGCTTTTTCAAAGCATCTGGTAGTCCCTGTTTCTTCGTATAGCATTGGTAATAAACGTTCCAACTGAATATAAATATTGTGCAAAGTGGATTGACGTAAAATAATTATCTGCGTAAACGTGAAAACATTTCATAAAATAATTCCCTAGAGATAGAAATTTCGTCAATACAGAGTAGGCCAGTCCATTCTGATTTCGTTTTCGTCTTCAGTGGATCTTGCTCCTCGGTACGTATAAAACGAAGAAAGTACTTACTAACTGCGTCACACAACATGCAAAATTTTATTCCCTACTTGTGATGGCGTCGGCATATATTGGAGTAGTTTTGTATGGCATTTAGTTACAACTAAAATTTCGTGTATGGATAGTTTGGTGAGGAGTGTAATGATGTCTAAATAGCCTACTGGCATGTTCTACAAGAGGCTGAAATAGAGCACATGGATCATAGTGTAGAGAGCCAGAACGAGAAAGTTTACTGTTGTCAACTAAATGAAAAAAATGTTAAACGAAGCGGAAACCTATTCCTTGAGAACATTTCACCAAACCAAGCGGTGATGATATGGTCTACAGTACTCCAGCACGAACAATAATAGGTTTCCTTATCAATCCCATATACAGGATAACAGCAATGAACGCCCTTATTTCAACAATTGTGGTGCGTCTCCAACATCGAGAGCGGGAATTGGGACACAGTTCATTACAGGTAAGGAGTTGGTCAGCGTAGCGATTGTTATCTGTGACTATAAAGTTTAGCAGAGGGAAAATGAAAAATAAATTGAAGTATGATATGGGCGGAGAACCAGACGGAGGGGTATGTTTAGTTCCAGGAAGTTCCACGAAGGAGATAGGAGGCTGAGGAACGTTGTCAGGTTCATTGGGAGAAAGTTCCACAAAATGTTTTCCATAGACATTATCATCATCATAATCATCTTCGTCACCACTAGTTTCATCTACCACCATATCCGTAGTAGCTTCACTGCCCTTATAAACAAACAAACGGACCTTCTTTAGCTGCGGTGATTCCATTGGCGTTTCTGGTATAATTCCTTCGCTACTCTCTGAACTAAATTCACTATCGCTATCCGATAAATCATTCGCGTAGTTTTGTATGGCATTTAGTTCCAACTAAACTTCCGTGTATGGATAATCTGGTGAGGAGTATAATGATGTCTAAATAGCTTGTTAGCATGTTCTACAAGAGGCTGGAATACAGCACAGGTATCATATAGTAGAGAGACAGAACGACAAAGTTTACTGTTGTCAACTAAATGAAAAAAATTAAAAGAAGCTGAAACCTATTCCTTGAGAACATTTCACCAAACCCGTTTACTATAGGATGTCACAAAAGTACACACGTCACTATAGGTTGCCGCAAAGTTATGTATTGCGCGCTGGTGGGGATGTGATAGGCGTCATTCAATTATAATTAATTATTGAGGAATATACATTTCATTTTCAGAAGAAAGAATATCTTACTTTACATATAGTAAGTGCAGGCCAGGCCGAGATGGTATTGTGCAACCTGCCACAGACTGTTGTATCCACTAAGATTAAGGATTACAATGGACAGCAGAATTAGAATTCTCAGAAATTGTGACGAGGGGGAAGAGACAGGCAAGAGTTATTTCCGAGTCAATGGAAGGTTTCAGGACCGCGGGCGAAATTATAGTGCGACACATTGGATGGAGCCATGTGCAAAATTCCTAGCAAAGATGTCAAGGGAGCTCCAAGTTACTAGCAGGAGCTGAGAGCAAGGTTGGCACTTGAAGAAAGAAATATGAAACTTCTCTCTCCAGCGCCAGCTTGGACCAATACTAAAATTCATAGAGCAGTAGTAGGTACGACAATATCTATTGTAAGAAGCGCTGTCAACCTTAACTCCACGGATTAAATTTATAGAAGGAAGTAATCAATAAATTCGGAATAAGGTGGAATTTAGAAGCCTAACCATATAATAAAAGTTATTAAAAGTTATTAACTGAGGGAGATTTATTGACGTAATTCTGAGAATTCGTGGATGGTATCCGTTGATTGGCTGCAGACAAGAGACGCGGCAAAAGAGCGCGAAATCCCAGGCCGGAATACGAGAGCTAAATTTGCAAGTATATCAATTACCAGCGAACGATATTAGTTGAGAATTGGCGTAGAGCCTTTGAGATCATAATTACATCATTGGATCCCATATTTAAGCCACTGGCAAAGGTGCAAATAGTCGTGTGAGGATATCGGAGCTGCACGTCGTAAGATGACCTTTCGTGAACTCGGAGGAGAGGGGAGACGAATATAAATATAGGGTCGTGGAGACGGACTTACTTCTGATAATGTGTTCGAGCTGTTACCACCCCAGGGGTGCGTAACTTACTTGTGAATATTCCGAGCTGTTACAACGCCAGGGAGCATGTGTAAATTTACTCGTGGAGTAGTGTTCGAAGTGTTAGAATATTACGTAGCACAGTGATTCGTGACGTGTAGTATTTCATATTACAGTCTTGAACAGTCTACTAGCAAGAAGAGTTCCAATATTTACCGAACAAATTAAATTAAAACCTACGGATATGAGTGTGAAATTCTACAAAACGGAATTACGAAGTACGTGGCGTGAGAACGATCACGGGTGTTCGACATATTTCACCCAGTAAACAGTCAATCATCAACTGATACCTGGTCAGCTGCGTAAACACGCGACGGGAATTCGAGTGCGCGCCCGGGCCGTTGTAAAAGGGGATCGCGAGGTATCCCACGTTCCTAGTGTCCGGGAAAGGAATGAAGAATGTATATTTACAGTAAGTGGGCTTGATAAAAGGCCATAAATATAAAGTTTCAGTTCAATATTAGTGTGTGTAAAATTGTTAAAATTTTAAAATTTTAAAACTTGAAATTAATGTGTGTAAATCTGAAAAGTGCATTGGATTACCTCTTCAAGCTGGCATGAATACCAGTAAGATGCAATGCTAAACATGGATGAGGGCTGTGCTCCTCGTCCGCTTTAGCAAACTAAGGCTGAGATGAGTACCTTTTCATAAATTTTTAGATTGCTATCGTTAGCGGGAGGAAATCATATTCCTTCATTATGGTAACTTGATTGTGAAACAAGCCGTTTCCGGCTCGTATAAATTTAGAGATAGATAGACAAAGGAACAAATTAATATGTACATAATTAGATCAAGCACTCATCATAATTTTGATTATTTAATAAAGGAGAGTAGGGTTGATTTGTTTATTCAAGTGCTTGAATTGTTTGAAATTTTATGGAGCACGTTTCACGTAAAGAAAAGATTAATATTCATTTTAGGAGTGCTCAAAATGTGTTTTCCGTTATCGGAAACTTTATAGATATTAAGGCATGTTGTAAGATTTTTCCGGAAGTACAGGGTTGCCAAGTGATTTTTGTTCTTGTGGGACGGAATGAAGTCCATTGAATTGTCTGTAAATATCGATGATTATTCGTGACGCGAAGTTTCGCCAGTGGACAGAAAACATAATAATCAGTAGAAGTATCGGAATGATAAATGAACAGGGGTAATGTGTAAATGAGTGTTTAGCGTAATGCTTTGTGAATAAAGGAACGGGTCTAATTTGATGGAATAATTGCAAGTTAAAGTAATTTCGATGTCGAGATAACATGTGGCGTGAATATTTTGATTCGGGCAGAAAATTTGATTTTAACCTTCATTGTTGATTTAACGTTTTTGGACTCCATAATAATCATAAATATTTGTTTAGAAGTGATAGAGGCTCGTGTATAGAATGGTCATGATATGTTGAAAGCCCAGAGTGGTTTGAGCCGATTTTTGAGATCGGAAGTCGTGCGGGACGAAAATCCGGCATGAGATGAAAATGAATCGTACTGATGTTGATAAAGAAATAGATGGATCTTGGGGCCTACGTCGATATAATATGCCGATTCGGTGTCATGAGTGGCAGGAGTCCACGTACCGAAGATTAATTCTTAAATTAAATGTTTGAAGAGTTCCAGTGGAATAAATGGAATTCAAAATGAAATGAAAGGAATAATTTACCACTTGCAGAGATTGGATGTATTTGCCCAACTGCGAGGTGCCATGGGATTTGAGATTTGTCTTGGGAGGACATGGTGTTACCATAAATTAACGACAGTACGAAAATAAGTTTGCGGGTTCGAATACTGTTATTATATCCCAACCGATATGAAATCGGATCTTGGTGGTTCATATTGGGAGTTAACATATGTGACTAAATTCTAAAGATTGAAATAAAAATATAAATTTTTGAAATAATAATAATAATAATAATAATAATAATAATAATAATAATAATAATAATAATAATAATAATAATAATAATAAAATTTGAAGCATCAGAAGAAGAAGAATTATTTTTTATTAACATAACAATGATGGTGGGAGTTGAAATGAAAATATTGAAATTTTCAAACTACTATAAAAATAATAATAATATTTAAAAAATCAGAAGAAGAGGAAGAAGAAGAACCTACTTTTTTATTTCAGATGATGATAATAATAAGAGTGAGAGGTTGAAATATTAGAGCGAGGATGATTACGGGTTACGATAATCATGTTCTCCACTGTTAATAATAATAATAATAATGAAAAATATTTTTTTATTTTAAAATTATTATTTCGGATGATGATGATGAATGATACTAGGGAAGTCAGCTGGCGAAATAACGTAGTAATGTCAAGTTGTTGTAAATAATAAGTTAAGTTAAAATTAGTACTATGAAGGCAAATCCCTACATCTGGACCATTAGGTTAGAGTCCCTTTTTCGTTTCCTTCAGTTAAGCATATCTTGGTTAGGAATCCGGGGAGAGTTTGTAGTTTCCCGCGTTGGTCTTACCTCAATAAAAGTGGAGGCGATGACATGGGTCATGTGATCGTGCCCACTTGGCCAACAGGTAATTGGCCCATGATCATATATGGTCATTGTGTTAACTAGGGTAAATCTGATACCTTCAGATATCAACGGTTCCGCCACCCAAATGGATGGGTGGTCAAAAGTGACAAATAGTGTGTAAAAATTTCAGGAATAATTTGCCAATCCCGGCAAATTAAGGATCAGCAGATTTTGGTTGTGTGTAAGAAACTTTATTTTGTTTACTTAAATAAAATGCTCCTTTAGCATTTGCAAGGAAACAGTTCCAGGTTCTTGTTCTTGTAGAATAGTAAACCCTTGGTGACCGTTTAAATATCCGTCCCCATTCCTAGGACGGAGCCTTCATATTTTTCCTTGTGATCTGATTTAATATATATTTTATGTGTTTTTATGATGGGCCTTAAAGTTAATGATTATAGAGTGTCCCTTTCAACACTGTAGTACTGATTTGATGGCGCCCATACATTTAGTTTGAGATCTTATATCTCTATATTAAATCTTATTGTTTATTAGTTGCGATAGATTCGGACCGTACCACCCCCTGAGATAAATGCTGGTTGGGACTCAGGCTTTGAGCGGGTGCAGTATATCATAGAATTTTAAGCCGGCCGATGTATTCATCACTGACAACTACCAACCGGATTTTTAAAGGCCGACTGATCGGCTCTGGTAATTTAAAGTGCGGGTGCTCGCAGTATCGTCAGGCTCCAAGAGGGTTAATCTCTTTACTTCTCTGTTATAGCAGGTATTCTCCATTCTTTAACACCTTTTAAAGTACATACCTCTTTTCATATTCCATAACAATTGCTTTAAACCCATTTACATTTTTATTTACCATTTTTCACCAATCATTATTCGTTTTTCCCTAACTCCCACCCTCACGCCAGCCTTTTCAAACATATGTCACTGCTTGATATTTCTACCTAGTAATTTTCACATAAAAGCAAATAATAACTATTTTAATATCATTGCTTCTATAAATAATAATAATAATAATAATAATAATAATAATAATAATAATAATAATAATAATAATAATAATAATGGCCCTCCCCTGTGAACCATGTGACCTTGCTGCGGTGGAAAGTCTTGCTTGTCCCAATGAAGCAGGTACCCGATACGTAGGTGCAACCATGGGTAACTGTCGAGAGACCAGACTAAGAAGGAGTTCATTAAAAGGGGGGAGAGTAGCCTTTCGGAAGTTTCAAGGGCGGCAGTCTAGATGACTGACTGATATGGTCGGGTAATAATACCTAACATGGATTACCTTTGTTGACACTGCTACACGACTGAAAGCAACGGGAAACTACAGCCGTAACTAAATCCCGAGTACATGCAGCTCTCTATGTATGAGTTATCTACTGGTGATGGCTTCCTCCCAGGTAAAATATTTCGGAGGTAAAATAGTCCCCCATTAGGATCTCCGGGAGGGGAGTACACGAGAGGGGTCAATCATCAGGTAGATGGATAGTGACATTCTGCGAGTCGGAGCGTACAATGTTAGAAGTTTGAATCGTTGAGTAGATTAGAATATCTGAAAATAGAGATGGATATACTAAACTTAGATGTAGTTGATTTAAGTGAAGTACGTTGGCAGGAAGAGCAGGATTTTTTCAGGTGTCTACAAAAGTATCAACACAAAATCAATCAGGGTAAATGCAGGAGTTGGTTTAATAATGAATAAGAATATAGGGCAGCGGGTAAGCTACTTCGACTAGCATAGTGAAAGTATTGTTGTTGTCAAGATAGACACCAAACTGATGTCCACTAAAATAGCGTAGGTCTAAATGCCTTTTAGTTCCGAGAAATCGAAAAAAAATATACGAAAAGATAGAAGAGTTAATACAATATGTAAAAAAGTTATGAGAATCTAATTGTGGTGGCAGAATGGAATGCAGGGGTAGGCCAAGGAAGAGATGGTAATACAGTAGGAGAATTCGGATTGGGACAAAGGAATGAAAAAGAAAACTGCCTGGTTGAATTCTACACCGATCATAATTTAGTCCTTGCTTTGACCTATCTTCACGGAACACATAGTGGAAGGAGGATATGCAATGGCAATGTGTGTCAAGAGAATTTCAACGGAAGATAAGGTCAAGAAATTACAAGAAACGTCTACAACATTCGGAGCAGAAGCTATGCAAGAACGAAGAGACTAAGAAGGTGGTGCAGACTGGAAAGAAATAGAGTTAGAAATGGCTGTGGAAGTAAGGAGAAATTGAAGGAACTTACTAGAAAATTGAATCTAGCAAAGAAGGCAGCTAAGGATAATATGATGGCAAGCATAATTGTCAGTCATACGAATTTTAGTGAAAAATGGAAGGGTATGTATAGGTATTTTAAGGCAGAAACAGGTTCCAAGAAGGACATTCCAGGAATAATTAATGAACAAGGGGAGTGTGTATGTGAGGATCTTCAAAAGGCAGAAGTATTCAGTCAGCAGTATGTAAAGATTGTTCGTTACAAGGATAATATCGTGATAGAGGAGGAGACTAAGGGCAAAGAAGTAATAAAATTTACATATGATAACAATGACATTTACAATAAGATACAAAAGTTAAAAACTAGAAAAGCGACTGGAATTGATCAGATTTCTGGGGATATAATAAAGACAATGGGTTGGGATATAGTACCATATCTGAAGTACTTATTCGATTATTGTTTGGTCGGAGGAGCTATACCAGATGAATGGAGAGCTGCTATAGTTGCCCCTGTGTATAAAGGAAAGGGTGATAGACATAAAGCTGAAAATTACAGGCCAGTAAGTTTGACATGCATTGTATGTAAGCTTTGGGAAGGCATTCTTTCTGATTATATTAGACATGTTTGCGAAATTAATAACTGGTTCGATAGAAGGCAATTCGGTTTTAGGAAAGGTTATTCCACTGAAGCTCAACTTGTAGGATTCCAGCAAGATATAGCAGATATCTTGGATTCTGGAGGTCAAATGGACTGTATCGCGATTGACCTGTCTAAAGCATTTGATAGGGTGGATCATGGGAGACTACTGGCAAAAATGAGTGCAATTGGACTAGACAAAAGAGTGACTGAATGGGTTGCTATATTTCTAGAAAATAGATCTCAGAGAATTAGAGTAGGTGAAGCTTTATCTGACCCTGTAATAATTAAGAGGGGAATTCCTCAAGGCAGTATTATCGGACCTTTATGTTTTCTTATATATATATAAATGATATGAGTAAAGGAGTGGAATCGGAGGTAAGGCTTTTTGCGGATGATGTTATTCTCTATAGAGTGATAAATAAGTTACAAGATTGTGAGCAACTGCAACATGACCTCGAAAATGTTGTGAGATGGACAGCAGGCAATGGTATGTTGATAAACGGGGTTAAAAGTCAGGTTGTGAGTTTTACAAGTAGGAAAAGTCCTCTCAGTTTTAATTACTGCGTTGATGGGGTGAAAGTTCCTTTTGGGGATCATTGTAAGTATCTAGGTGTTAATATAAGGAAAGATCTTCATTGGGGTAATCACATAAATGGGATTGTAAATAAAGGGTACCGATCTCTGCACATGGTTATGAGGGTGTTTAGGGGTTGTAGTAAGGATGTAAAGGAGAGGGCATATAAGTCTCTGGTAAGACCCCAACTAGAGTATGGTTCCAGTGTATGGGACCCTCACCAGGATTACCTGATTCAAGAACTGGAAAAAATCCAAAGAAAAACAGCTCGATTTGTTCTGGGCGATTTCCGACAAAAGAGTAGCGTTACAAAAATGTTGCAATGTTTGGGTTGGGAAGAATTGAGAGAAAGAAGAAGAGCTGCTCGACTAAGTGGTATGTTGCGGGCTGTCAGCGGAGAGATGGCGTGGAATGACATTAGTAGACGAATAAGTTTGAATGGAGTTTATAAAAGTAGGAAAGATCACAATATGAAGATAAAGCTGGAATTCAAGAGGACAAACTGGGGCAAATATTCATTTATAGGAAGATCAGTATTGATTGATTGATTGATTGATTGAAGAGTGCTAGTTTACGTTTTCACCTAGAAGGAAGGAATGACACGTGTCATTAATGCAACAGTGCGTTTTCGCGAATTGTTGTTCCAGAAAAACACGATTGCATTCACTCGCGGATGAGACTACACAATTGTACAATATGCGGTAATACGTTATCATGAAACAAACTACAGATTAACCAATATATTAATGCTCTTCAGGACCTGCTCACCTAATGAGCTAAGCTGAGCACTGTCCCTGCACTGCAGGAGACCATAGCCCTTAGGAGATTCACACGGCTTATTTATTTATTTATTTATTTATTTATTTATTTATTTATTTATTTATTTATTTATTTATTTATTTATTTATTTATTTATTTATTTATTTATTTATTTATTTATTTATTTATTTATTTATTTATTTATTTAAATTCGACCTATCTAAGGCATTTGATAGAGTAGATCATGGGAGACTACTGGAAAAAATGAGTGCAATTGGACTTGACAAAATTGTGACTGAATGAGTGCCTATATGGTTACAAGGATTATGTTCAGATACAGTTGGATGCACTAGCGAGTGGTTGGCTGTTCCAAGAGCTCTCTGTTATCTGTGATAAAGTAGTTAATGATTGTTGAAATTTACCAATTTGTGTGTGTGTGTGCGTGTGTGATACATTTTGCGATTAGTGGTATTTATTTACAGACTTAACACAGAGTAGTTCCGTAGGCGTTCGCTAAATTACAACCTGTAATTTCGGACTGCGTGAGAGAAGAAATATATTTTTTTAAATAGTATTATTAAAATATCAATAGGTTTGTTGATAAAATACTTACAAAGACGGGATATTAAAAAGAGCTGTAACTTCGGCAGCTGTTATAGTCTATTAGTGCAGGCCAGTTGCGTATATTGAGGGCTAACAAGGCTATCGATAAAGCCCAAACCTCAATTGAGAATGATGGTGGTCGTAAGCTTATTATAATGTAAGCATCTGATACATTGTTCCATTTACAAAACTTGAAAGCAGTGAGAAAAAATGTCATACGTATTTATGAGAGCAAGGCATCGGAGACGGATATTGCAGCCCAGACTCTCGTCCTCTCGTCCCTCTCCCCTCGACCCACATCATGCGGTTTGCTGACGTATGTCCTATACGTACTGGGACCGGGGTGATTGCTGCGCTAGGCTTCGTTCCGCCAGATCGCCAGTAACTATCAACCATGCGTTACTCATCTGTTCACTTCCTCACCTCATCCTTCTGACTTGAGTGCTGATATTTCACTCCCGTTTACTTCTACATCATGTCCTTGTAGGAAGACACTGCGGGGCTCCTGTTATAGGAGTAATATAGTTTTATTTGTATAGGTAGATCTGCTAAAATGAAATGTAAGCTTTCAGGTTTAGTGCTCTTTTTTTGGTTGGATCCGAACTCGTGATCATGGAACAGACACCATCACTGATCTCCCAAGGAAGCTAATTAACCAGTGAACGATGCGTACGACCGCTGTAAAATTCAACATGTTTATTTAATAGAATAATAATAATAATAATAATAATAATAATAATAATAATAATAATAATAATAACAATAATAATAATAATCCCGTGGGGTTTCAGCCTGTTCCCCTATCGGGTGCGTCCCAGGTGGCGGATCGCCGGACTTCTCCGGAGGGTTTGAGGGAAATAAAACACCTCTCGCGGACCAAAAACAGACCTAGCTCGCCAACATCTTCAGCAACCTCTGAAGCTCACTACTTCAGTTGTAACCATGACACCGACATAGATAGATGTCCCCTATACTTTTAACTTGATAGCATGATGGAATCAACCTACAATATAACTACCCCAGGTCCTAGTAGACATACTAGTTTTTCTCGGTCATCGGATTCTGGGAGAACAAGAACATCATGCGGGAATGTACCGGAGCTTCCCAAATCTCTTCGCCCAAAATCCAAAACTTTCTTCGGTAGTCTGAACATCACCACACTTCGGAAGAGTGTTAGATAACTTAAACATCCAAATTTTAGCACTTCAGAAAATTAAAAGGCTTGGACCAGACAACCAGAGTTGATTATCGAAAAAGTTACAAAAACTGACAAACGCGTATATAGGCGTAAGTTTAAGAGGGAAGCATACGAAACACTCAAAGTGATTCTGTGGATGTAGATCGAGGATGCGCTTTTTGTATGCCCTGTTTATTGTTCAACAAAGAAAGGAAGTGTATGGAATTCATCTGGGTGCATATATGGCGTATATATTACGTATTTTCGAGTACGCGTAACATGAAATTATCAAAACGCCGTTCAACATCCAATAGGGATGTATAGAACTAGCACCGATAGAGCGCACTGCTATTGTACTGGGTAAGCGCAATGCGCTCTTCATTTGTCTCCTGTGTACTCATGCCGCTAAATATCCACGAATTTAAGTTGCTTAAATTGTTATTTTCGTGACTATGCCGAGCTATTACAGTGTTCCTCTTTGAAAAAAAACAGGGAAGCCCATTTTCGTTTCACTAGTTCCCACAAAATAAAGAAATGAGGAAGAAATGGATACATGCTCTTAGAAGAAAAATTTCGGTGAGAAGAATCTGACCGAAAATATTAAAGTGTGTTTCCATTTTCACGAATACGATTTACGAAGAGAAATAATTCCTATTTTCTACCTATAAACTGATTAGGCATTTTGATAACTACCACCGAATTTATGCGTTTGTATTTAAAGGTGAGAGAGCAAGATTAAAACTGGGCCTTGCTCCATCGCTCTTTCCGTGGACCACGAACACAACAAAAGCAAGGAAGAGACCATACACCAGAAAATTGCCGGATTACTACGATAAGCCTACAATATCGGAATATGCAGAAATCACCACCTTTGAAGTACGGGAAGAAATCGTGAATATACCCGAAGAAGTGAATGTTACATTTGTGACTCCCATTTTCAAAGACATCAGCACTCAAAAAATGCTACAGGTAATTTGGTTGTTGAGCAAACAATGCGTAATCCTGATGCCATATTGCGCTATACAGGGTTTGTAGACGTCCAACATTGAAATTTGGTGTTTGCTGTTCTGGGAGAAAACAGATACTGTTTACAGATATTCCCTCTTGAACCCAGACTGTGTTTCTTCTTGACAGTTATGAATCTAAGGACCAACAAATCTGACAAAGAACTAAGCCTTAACTTCGGAATCCATGAAACTACTGTTGGGATAATATTTAATGTTTGGATTGATTTCATGTACGGCCAATTTAAAGAGTTGAACATGTGGCCTATAGGGAAAATGTCCTTGAAAACATCCCCCTTGCTTTTAGACAGAAATATCCCACGACTAGAGTTATAACTGGTGCAACTGAGATTATAATAGCAAAACATGTTCCAAGGGCAAACATTCCACTTTAATAGGGCTAACTGTCCTCAAGCGTTTGGTACGGGGATACTGAAAAGTTTATAAATTTTGGCTGCATGTTTCTGAACACTGAATAATATCAGTCTTAGGGAAGTCCACTAATGGGTAGCTTACAGCAGCAATATGCTTACAACATGCCTTGGGGCCTGCTCCAGCAAAACGTTCACATCCCCTTCCTATAATGTCACCAGGTACTCCTAAAATAAGCTTCACATTATAGGCCTTATGTTTTGTGTACTCGGATTTTACAGCACTGCATTTTAGAATTTCACCCGATTGAAATTAACCTTTTATAAACTAAACAAACTTTTCGCTGAAAAGTCTGTATCCAGCATAACGCAATCATTTGTAGTTGGAAACAGGTGTTCCATCTATTTTCGATTTTCTAAATACGAAATCATCCGCCAGATGCAAATCTGTGATAATGATCTTCACTTTATGGCTGATGGTCAAATATTCAAAGAAACCAGCACTGGGAAACTCAAAAATATTCACATGCCTTTGGTGGTGGATAAAGGCTGTATCTGCAGTTTCATGTAAGTAAGCCATCAACCTTAAAAAATACATGAATTGAAGTCTATAAGCAAGGGGACCAAGTGCGTGTTTAAATATCAATTCATGATTTAAGACTTGTGGAGGTACATTTATATATTTATCGATGTACAACACTCAAGTAATTGTAATCTTTAGGAAAAGGCATGCTGACTCCTATTCATTATTTGGATAATAAAGCGTGTTAGAATTTTCTAATTACCGCTGTACTAATTCGTTACTCCCGCTAGTTTTAGCGTTTCTGGCCCCTAGCTCATTTTGCAGCTGTTTAACGCTTAAACGCTGAAAATCGTCCGTAATATACTAGGGGATATACCTATACAATTAATTAATATAGTCTTCGAGTAAAATTAGAGAAGATACAGTCCGCTTTAGCTCAGAAAACTCGGTCATATTCTATACATTACTCGCAGCTGACTGGGAGAAACATAAGACGATCGCCTTGCGCTTACCCAGTAGTACACGAGCGCTATCTGGCGCGAACATTCTCTGCGTACATCCCTATTGCATTGTAGACGATTCGCGAGAGGCTGGCTTCCTATTAGCAGTACGGTTAATGAGCGCTGAGCGCTGATTTTCGGACTGCGTGTCCAATCTGAACTACACTCTCCTGCCATCTGGGAGCGTATAGTGAACTACTAAGTCGCCAGCGGAATTATCGATCGAGTACGGCAATATTTTTGATGCTGCTTTGTTTGTAGTTGTTTGAAGTCTGTGGAAGGAGTGCCTTGTATCTGGTCACAGACAGTTGTTTTTAAACTGAACCAAAAGGAAGAAGAGAGGCGAAATGTGGACAATATTCGATCCAGGATGAATTTCTCGCCAACCGGCGGCAATTTCTAGTTTGCTTTCAGCTGCCTTATATATTTTATGTATTCATTGGCAGACTGCAAAAAACTGAACATGTTTCTGCCCGACTGCATTTTATTACTGAAGTTTCTCCAACATATCAAGGATACTTCGTTTGGACTGAGTTGTTAAAGGTTTCTAAATTGAGAAAGTGTTTTAATTTAATGTAATCAAGTACAATTATTTTGAGATTGCTCGGTAGCCGTTTATCTGGCGTTAATTGGTTATTTCATTTTTAATGGGACTCGGATTTCTTATGTACATTGTAAATTTCAAAACCTTTCTTGTAACACCAAGTTAAGTGTTATCTTATGGATCACAGGTGAAAATCAGTAAGTTAGAGTTTTTCGACAATGACTATCTAATAAGAAGTTGGAAGCCATCTTTCTTTTATCGTGGCACGTGACCCGTTTCTAAGGGTGACAGTCGTAATGAAATGTGAGTTCCTTGTTGATGATGGAAAACAGAAGTTTGCTGGTGATTGTATCATGTTGGTTCGGTATGACGAGACGTATTGTGCTGTGAATTAAGTTGATCTCGACTCTATTTTAACACCTAAATTGAAGTACATCCTCCCTTTTCTTATGATTTAATTTTATTGAGTATTTTCTTCTAATTTCACCTAAAACTGTTGGTCAGATTAATTTACGGTTCCTTTATTTCACTGAATTCATACTAGAAGTGTCGGAGAAACAAGTCTCAACATACTGTTGGTTAATTCACTGCAGCACAAATAATTAATTTAATGATCGATAATTTTTCCTTTTTTTCAGAAGTTGTGATTCAAAAGATTGTTTTCTATATTTTCAAAGGGTCGACCCAGCTAATATGATCATTTATTTTAAAGTAATAATCATTTTACTCTATTTGTTTAATCATCGTATTGTAAGTCCAAGTCCGACTCGTAGGCTGAACGGTCAGCGTACTTGCCTTCGGTTCAGAGGGACCCGGGTGCGATTCGAACCTTATTTGGTTAATTCCAATGGCACGAGGGCTGGGTGTATGTGTTATCTTAATCATCATTTCATCCTCATCACGACGCCCAGGTCGCCTACGGGAGTCAAATAGAAAGACCTGCACCTGGCGAGCCGAACTCATCCTGGGATATCCCGGCACTAACAGCCATACGACATTACATTTTCAGTAAGTCCAAAATATTATTATTGTTCACTTAAATTGAAATCTTGATTCATTAAAATTATTTTAAATTTTAATCGATCTTTTCCTTTAGAATCGGTACATTCTCTTTTGATTCACATAGCCTCTACGCCCAGTGGTTTGTTTTTCACGCTCCTTCTTTGGACCTATGATGTAAGTAACTCGTCTCTGTTGTTTACTTGAATGGTCCAGTGTTGTCCAACTGCTATCTTTTGGGAAAGTTCTGGAGACACTAAGGTAGAGTTGGGCCATGTACTGTGGTGTTGTTACAGTATTTGGTGGCATCGCGCGGGTTTGAAGTATTATTACTGCGGTGTTGGCTACCGTATGGACTGATTTATTTATCATCAATAAGTGGTGTTGCTCTCACAAGAGAATATACTTACTTACTTACTTACTCCTCGGCGCTACAGCCCTTGTAGGGCCTTGGCCTCTCTGACGATTGTAGCCCAATCTTCACGATCTTCTGCACGCCTCCTCCATCTTCTTATTCCCATCTTTCTTAAATCCTCCTCCACATCATCCAGCCATCTTTTCCGGGGCCTTCCTTTCCATCTTCTACCACCTGGATTTCCCTTATAGATCTTCTTCACAGCCCTATTATCTGGCATTCTCTCCACGTGTCCCAACCACCTTAGTCTGTTGCTTTTTATTTCGGTTACGATACTTGGATGTCCATAGAGTTCTTCCAATTCCTTGTTTTTCCTTATTCTCCACAAATCCCCTTCCTTCACCGGGCCAAAAATCTTTCTCAGTATTTTTCTCTCCCATCTGTTCAACAGTTCTTCATCTACTTTGGTCATTGTCCATGTTTCAGAGCCATAAGTTACCACTGGTCGTAATACTGTTCGATAGACTGTCAACTTTAATCTTCTACCAAAGCTGCGTGATCTAAACACTTTCAATAAAGCTAAGTAAGCCCTATTGCCCGCAGCAATCCTCGCTTTTATTTCCTCTTTCATGTCATTATCTTTTGTCACCAGCACTCCTAAATACTTAAACTTTTCACATCTCTCGTAGTTAATCCCATTTAATTTTATGCACTTGTCTTCCCTTACTACGGTCCTCCTAGATGCAAACAAATAACGAGTTTTGGCATTATTCACTCTTAGGCCCATTTCACCTCCTTCCTTTTCTAATCTATCCAGTCCTTCCTCTAGGTCTTTCAATCTTCTAGACAGCATATCAACATCATCAGCATAAGCCAGATTCTGTGTTACACGGTTGAACAGCGTACCGCCTGGATTACTGACCTCCACCTTTCTCATCACACGCTCCAAAACCACATTGAAGAGCAGGGTAGATAACACATCCCCTTGCCGCAAACCTTGGTTTACTTCAAACTCTTTAGTAAGATTTTCTTCTATTTTAACCATGCATTTAGTACCTGTTAGGGTCATTTGTACCAGTCTTATCAATTTAGTTGGGAACTCCATGTCCATCATTGTTTGATACAGTTTCCTTCTCTTCACACTATCATAAGCCTGCCGAAAGTCCACAAACAGCTGATGCACATCCACATTATATTCATAGCATTTCTCCATTATTTGCCTGACAGTGAAGATGTGATCTGTTGTTGATCTACCCTGTCGAAAGCCACTTTGGTTGTCTCCTAGTATCTGCTCAACCAGTGGAGTGAGTCTCATAGACAAAACCTTGGCTAAGACCTTATAAACCACACTAAGCAAAGATATACCTCTATAATTTTCACTATTTGCTTTATCTTTCTTCTTATGAATTTGGCAAATAATTGCTAAGCTCCAATGCTCTGGCATTTGTTCTGTTTCCCAAACTTCCACAATTAGTTGGTGAACAAGTTGCGTCAACTGCTCACCCCCGTATTTAATCATCTCAGCTGAAATGTTATCACTTCCTGGAGCCTTATTATTCTTCAAGTACTTAATTGCCGTCCTCACTTCTTCTATAGATGGTACAGGCACTGGTTTTAAATCTAGGCTAGGATCCTGCCAAGGCTGCCCATCCACTTCTTCCAATCTCACCGTCTCTGCAGCCACATTCAACAGTTCACTAAAGTATTCCGCTCATCGGTCAAGAATCCGGTCTCTTCCCTCAATCATGTTTCCTTCTTTATCTCTACAGAATACAGCATGTGGTTGAAAACCATTCTGTACGTCATTTATTTTCCCATAGAACTCCCGTACTTCTTGCATATCATATTGTTCCTCCAAATCTGTAATCCATTTCCTCTCCGCCTCTCTCTTCTTTTTCCTACAAATTCTGTCTGCCTCTTTCCTCTTCTTCCTAAATTCTTCTACACATGTTCTTGTTTTCCTGCTGAACATTTTCTTCCTTGCTTCATTTCTTTCCTCAACTGCTCTTCTGCAATCATCATCAAACCATCCTTGCCTTTCGGTCTTTACCTCAACTCCTAGTACTTCAACCGCAGTTTCCTGCAATGCATCCCTCAATAAAATCCACTTTCCTTCGATGTTTTCCACTGCCCAGCTTTGTTGTTTAGCCTCCAATTTCTTCTCCATCCTGCATTCATATAGTTGTGCAGTTTCTTTATCTTTCAATTTTGAGACCACATATCTCCTTGGAGCTTTCCCTTTCTTAGTAGATCTGTAAGTTGCAATACGTTGCCTGTATTTTACCCGTACCAAGTAATGGTCCGAATCACAATCAGCTCCCCTACAACTGTCAACTTGTAGTACGTCAGATGCATGTCTCCTATCAATTACTACATGGTCTATTTGATTAAAGGTGACACCATCTGGTGAACACCAAGTGGCTTTCCGTATATTCTTTCTCTGAAACCATGTACTCTTTACCACCATTGAGTTTTCCATGGCAAAATCAATTAGCCTCTGTCCATTATCATTTGACTCATCATGCAAACCACAAGAGAATATACTGACTGGAAAATGAGATGGCTCTAAAATTGAAAGTGTAGAAGAAATTGCGAGGAGAAAGACAAGGTTATCTTTAATTTGGTTGGAATTTTCTGTTTCATGTCCAAAATGTCTGCCCGGTCTGACTTACTGCCACGCATGTTAAGGAAAAGTGAGCTGATATATGAATTGAATTGAATTGAATTGAATTGAATTGAATTGTAGGTATGCGGGGTGACCTCGTCTGGGTGGTTCCGGGTGATGTTGCATTACTTATGGATTCCCTGGATTGTCTGGTAAAGCCTAGAAATTTGAGCTACGAATTGGTGAGTCAGTGCAGTTTATTAGTGATGCATTATTTGAAATTAATACCGTTGTGAAGGAATTAAGTGACATGGAACCTTCGGCTTATGAAATAAAAAGTTTAAAATCCAGAACTAGTTACTACATCAACAGGGTTCAGGATATGATATCATTGTCACCCGATCCTGAACTGTTTGCTCGGTGTACCTCATTGCTAATGGTGGGAACTAATCTTTCCGTTGAATTAGATATAATCATGAATATTAGAAATGTCAATGAACTTTCCTTAAGTGATTGATCTAGAAAAGATGAGAATGACAGTCAAGAATTGAATAGCGCTTCTGCTTCCCCTGAATCGTCGCGTAACAGGACCGCTCATTGCTGCGCTCTTGCTCCCGCTTTGGAAGGTTTGTTAGCTAAAACTAATGCTACTCTTAATTCTTTCAAACTTTCAAAAAGTTATTCAAAAATGCAAATATATTTTCGATAAACTCTATTGATGAAATTATTAGATTTATGCGTTTTTAGTGGAGTTGACGGAATCTGCCAATGTATTCTTTATGGACTCCATGGGTATGTTTAGAGATATATTTCCTTACTGCAAGGGAATATAAAAGAAGGAAATTTCTAGGGACATTAGTAGCAATCTAAGTATAACTGAATTCCATGAGCTAATTTTGTCTAAAATTATCCTATCTCTTGCATTAAAGAGTTTGATTTCTAAGTATTGTTTCAGGATTCAATTTCTTCATGAGAGCTTGTTAGCATATGTTCTAGACCTGAAGGTTTTTGCGAAGTTTTCAAAATTGTTGTCTCTGAAGACGAAATGGTAGCTAGGATTCTTAAGGGAATTGCTCCTCACTACAGATCTTTCTTATCGTTAACTAGGACTCCCATTAATTTTGCTGAGTTAGAGGAGGCGTGTTCCTTCGCTGAAGATGTTAAGTATGGTGATGAATCACGTCATGTTAACTATCCACCCCCCCTACCTTCTAGTAACTCCACATATTTTTCCTCTCATACTTCTACCGAGGTGCAGGGTAAGAAATGTAATGCGTGCGGTTCGAAGGACTATCTCAGGAACAAGTGACCTTCCGTTAGAAATGGATGTGGTGTAGTCCAAAATCAGAATATCTGTTGTTTTATTCGTGGTTCCAGACAAAATTTGAAGAGACAGTGCCGTAGTTTCAACAAGAAATATTCACGGTGGCTAGTAAATGAAATTAATGAATTCAATGAAAGCGTGACTAAGCAAAAGGAGATAAGTGATGAGTTTCGTGTCCCTCAAGATTTGAGAATTTCAGTTAGAGTCATTCCGAAAACTTCTATGATTCAGGTCGAGGTTAATAACGAACCTGTATTGGGTCTAATTGATTCTGGGAGCATTGTCTCTTGTGAATGAGGTCTGAAAAGTTGTTGTAAATTCCCGAAATTGTAACCTCGAAACATAATTGTGTAACTGCCAATGGGAGTAGGTTGGAAATTGTTGGTTCTACGGTGGTCAAAATTCGAATTACCGAATTTACTTGGAAGATTAATTGCCTTCTGGCTTCTAAGTTATCGTGTCAAGTCATACTAGGTGCCGGTTTTATAGTTAAATTTGGAATGCTTCTGAATTTGCAAGATAGAATGTTTTCTTGTAAATTATCCCCTAATCGAAAATTTTATTTCAATGATGTTAAGATGTTTCAGAACAGGGTGGCTTGTGTATTGGATGAGAATGTGAGGAGGGTGAGAAAGACAAATTGGATCTTGATCATCTATCGGAAGAACAGGCTTCAAAAATTCGTGAGCTTTTTGCTCAATACACTGAAGTATTTACTGATCAACTTGGGTAAAATAATGTATTCAAATATCATATCGATGTAACTGATAACTTTCCGGTTAGGTCTCGTCCTTATAGACTATCTCTCCATGAGATGATTGAGTTAAAAAAATAATTGAACAGTTGCTCAAAGATGGTGTAATACGACCTTCTATTTCTGCGTACTCTGCCACCATGTTCATGGTTCCTAAGTCCTCTGGCGGTTATAGGCCAGTTATTGCTTATCGAGGACTGAACCGTAAGATCTTTCTACAGTCTGTTCCCTTGCTTGATTTACATACCTGTTTTTCTTGGTTCCATGGTGCTAATTTTTTCAACTTTTGACTTGAATCAAGCATATAACCAAATACTTCTTGATGAAGATTCCATTCCTCTTACTGCATTTGCTACTGGTTGGAAAATGTATGAATACACGAGAATTCCTTTCGGGTTATCGCCGGGAGCTACCGTGCTCACTCGGTTGCTCGATGCTGTGTTTGGTGATGTAAGATTTATGTTCGTGATCAAATATTTAGATGACCGGTTCGCATATTCAACTAAATTTGAGGATCGTCGCAAGCATAAAAAAGAGGTTGCTGAAAGATTAAAGAAGGCTGGGCTAACTGTAAAACTATCAATAACTAATTTTGCTAAACCCCAAATTTCTTTCCTTGGGCATATTATATTGGCACAGGGCATTTCTGTAGATCTGGGACTACCCAGGCCATCCACAATTTCGAACCACCCAAAAATGTGAGGGGGGTGGCTAGGTTCATCGGGATGACCATTTTTTCGAAAATTTGTGCCTATTTATGCTGAAATCGGTTCTCCGTTGGACTTATTACGGCGGAAAGATGTCAAGTTTGTGTGGGATCAACCTCAACAAGTTGCTTTCAATTCCCTGAAAATGGCCCTTATCAGTGCTTGCTATTCCTGACTTTAATAAGAAATTTATCATCTAAACTGATACCTCACGCAAGGCTTTCGCTGGAGTCCTATTGCAAGATCCGTTATGATAAAAGGATAAAGTTTGTTGCTCCGAAGATTATTGTTCCTACGATCTTCCAGCATTATCATGATAGTTCTCTTGGTTGGGATTTGTGTGTATTTAAAACGAGGCAAAAATCCGGCAGTTTTTCATATGGAAGAAGATAGACAGTGACATAAGATATATGGTAAAATCGTGTAGAATTTAAGCAGTTAGTAAACCTAATCTAAATAACCGAATGGGATTGCTGTCTTCTTTCCAAGCATCCATGCTCCATGGGGAGATTGTTCATCGACCATATCGGACTCTTACCACGTACTTTTCGTGGGAATACTCATGCATTAGTGTGCATTGATGCTTTTACCCGGTTTTGTTGGATCTTTCCAACCAGATCTACATAGTCACTATTAACTGTTTAAATTCCATTTTTGCTCCATTTGATACACCTAAGTTTTTAGTTTCAGATAATGCTAGTGTATTTACCAGCCACGCATATAAGAAATATTTATTTGACTTGAGCATTTCGCATGTCACTACTACTCCCTACTACCCAAACCCAACGTATTCGGAGAGGGTGAACAGGAATTTGAAAGCTGCACTAATTGAATACCATCATTCGACTTGTCTACATTGGCTGCCTTATGCCTTCAATTCAGCAACCCAAGAATCTCATGGTAAGACTCCTATGGAATTGATGTTTTATTTTATTCCATTTTCACCTCTGTCAAATCTCTTTCACATTGAAGAACTGTTACCGGATCTATCTACTCCTTGTAATGTCCGTAAGGCGTGGGATGAAGCCAAAGCACAGTTAGCCGTGTCATATGAGAAGGTTCGGAAAAACTATGACAAGGGACGAAAACCCACCAAGCCGACGGTTGAAGATCAAGTCTTTGTTAAATGTTATCCTATAAGCAAGGCTATCAATAAATTTTCTTCTAAGTTAGCTCCTAAGTTCCAAGGTCCTTGTTCCATCTTGTATTTTTTGAGTCCAGTATCTATGTTGGTAAGTGATCCTATTGCCAAAAGGATAAGGAGAGTTCATCTCTCTCAAGTCAAGACTGCGTGAATTTCTGTACAATTGTGTGTTTGGTATTGATTAATTCTAAATTCAAAATCTTGAGGGTAATTCTCCAGTTATCATTTCGGTTAAACTTTACCGTCCTTAATTTGAAATATCACTAAAGGTATTACTCCAGGAGTTAATGAACATGTGGTGTGGAGTATAGAATTTTGAATGATACATGTGTGTTGATGTTGGGAATGTTCTGTATTTGGGTTTGCACCCTACTCGGGTCTGAACGGGTCGCAAATAACTCCCGGCAGCTCGATGTAATCCCAGAGTATTTCGTTCAATGAGAAAAATCTTAAAATTTTTCATACGGTTTCGCTTTACGTGGGATCAGATAGAGAAAATTTCAGCCATACGCAATAGTATTTGAACGATTGTCATTAACGAATGCTAATGTTAAAACTTCGCCATAGTCCGCTTCATATGTACGCAATCTATCAGTGAATCAACTTACAAACTAAGGTTAAAAATTAACTATCACTAAAAATTAACACTCACAGAATTATATAAAAAGAAATAACGAACCACATTTATTTAACTAGAGAAATGCCCTAAAGAAATGAGAACTAGTTTGGGAATGAGCTACAATTATCACTGCATGAATAAGTTACTAAAAAAATTGTAAGTTAAAGTCAGCGCTGGCTTATTAAAACAAAAATATAGCATTACATAACTTGAATTGTTTCTGAAATGAAATCAAAATCTGAATTACTGTCCATAACTATTCTTGAGACATTATATGTATCACTGCTATACGTTCTCCAGCTGCAGTCATTACATCATTATGAAAATTCTAAGTCTCTTCTCAAATTCCATCACCATTAATCGAGAAAATCTGAACTCAATCAAACGGATTTCATTTTGGAAAATTAATCAGTAACGATTGACGTGCCGAGCCTTTACACCCCTAATGCCTGCTAAATCCGGCTCCTAATCTAATCACCCTCCTATTTAGTAACCTTTCATAAAATTCTAATTCATCAATTCAAAGTTTTAAAATAATTAATCTTCCTATTCTATCCACATAATTCTTATATCTCTGGCCCAATATGCATATATACGTCGTATTCTCATCAAAATCCTACTGTGCAAGTTATTTAATTCGTATCTGCAGTGTGAATATCTCAATACTATGCTTCGCGTTTACTTAACCATATATGTATAATATGTCATTTATCTCGCATTGAATACGTTTCGAGAATGTGTCACTCAACTCACATATTTCCGTCATAACAGCTGTCTTAACATTACATCACCATCTAAATCTCGGCTAAATATGAATATTCACAATCCATACCTTATATCTGGTCAATCCCGCGATGTACTTCCTCTTAATTATTCGCATCGTTTCATTAGATCCATACCTTCCACATATAACGTTTATCTACCTCCTATATTGTCCCCGTTTTTACCATCAAGTTAATTTGCCCCAGACTAGTCAGCCGATCCCAGGTGTGCTCAGTCCGAAATATGATAAAAATAATGCCCTAAAATACATACACCCTGGATTTTGATGGGAATATATAACTAAATACGGACACGGTGAGGTCAATTAAAACTACAAATAAAGTAAGGCGAAGCATGACGTCAGTTTTGGAGGAAAATCTGGTTATTAATATAAACAAGATGAATATCTAAAAATAGCAAAGTATCAAATAATCAGATTTACATTACTCAGATTGTTGTTTTCCTTTACAGCTGGATAAAGTCCATCTTGAGAATGAGAATATTTTACAAATTTATAATGTATGCTGACACACATACTTAACAAATCAAATCTTGAAATTCCATTAATTTTAACATATTGGCTTGCGTACGCGCATCACGCTCCTGGCTTTTACTTTCTTGTTAACACTTTTAACTGTAGATGAGTACGTTCCCCATTTCTGCACACTTGACATTGCAGTGAGGTCCCTAACCTTAAGAAAGAAGTGATCTAATGCGCAAAGGGGGTGGGGGAACTAACCTAACTGTACAATATATAACACGCTGAGTGGTAAAACATCCTACGCACAAAATATATATCTCGAGCCATGAACAAACTCATGAGCATAACAAACAAATGCGGATGGGAACCACACAAACAAAACATGTAAATGGCAATATATACATTCAAAGAAACAAAAATATGATATTGTATTTTCCAGGGTTCACCAAGGAAAGCATGCGGCTTTCACGCAACTCGCATCCACTTAAAGCCACAACGAAAATGAAAGGAAACATAATTAGACGTTAAGCAACACTTTCTATTTAACACAGGTTCCTGAAAAATAATTGCAGGACACAAAAACAATAAAACATGACAGAGTAGGCTTTACCTTTCAACACCTATTTCAACGTTGTAACCTGAAAGAGATGACAAGACACAAATAATCCTCAGCGCGGTTATATCATAAAAGAAAATCCGAAACAAACGTCGCGATATAAAACTCTCGCCAATGCCACAACCGTAGAGACATGGACAGAAACAATAAAATCACGAAGTATAGGCCGCTCATATAAAACTCTCCTCGGTAGACAAACGTATCACCCTCGCCAACACACGGCGGAATGACTCAAAGTGGAGATCAACGTCTCCCAAAATAAAGCAGCAATACCAAAACCACAGGTCCAATCCTTTACACACGCTGCTCAACAGTCTACCTGAGGCAACTCACGCAATCAAGAAAATGCAGGCCTTTCAGATAAGGAACGCGTCCTCTTACTCAAATCACACAAATAATATCTCATGTCCTAAAGTTGCGTAAAACTCAAGAAATATGAAGAACGTCGTCTAACATTCGCTCGCATGAAAAGAAACAAGACCGCGCTGGTCACAAAGCACTCGAGCACAAAGTAAACATGAATAATAAAGTGGCCCAACTCTGTAATAATAAATATGATGAACTGAAACTAAGAAATTGCTACATTGACGATCGGTCATGTCTGAACATCGGAAAGTTATTGAAATATCTCAATCCTACATCGCGAGAAACTCATATAGATAATAATAATAATAAATATTAAATTGATAACAATAATAATAAAAATAATACATTGTACACAAAATTTATTCTAATATTCGGAACTCGAAATACGAAACTGCGTTCGTGGAACTCGATAATTAATAATTAATTTACCACCTAGATATACAAAATAGTCGTGAAGATGACGCTAACTTCGTGGATCCACACACCACAGTCTTACACACTCTCATTCACTCATCATGCAATAAATCTCAGAAAACGTGACGGCATGTTTCCGTACACTTTGAGCTCCCATTAACAATACATTAATCTAGTCCTTCCTGACTTTAATTTGAATCCTAATCTACATTTACAATTAAGCCCCGAGACGTACACTGCGTCTCAAACATCGAAACAAAACAAATCAAAAAAATATAAGGAAAAAGAAGACTGACTCGTAAAAGAAATGACGCTAACCACTCAGCTAAATAAATCAGAATAAAATGTAAGAAAGCAAGCTGTGACCTCTTGCAAACGGTCCACATTTACGTTACAATTATATTTACATTAACAAGTTTCCTATCATTTATTTTAAATAGGACGTAGACCTACCAAACAAAGCTACATCTACAGAAATTAAATATCAAACTAACCTATCCCCTTTCGCAATATTAAACACGTTCACACTCACATAATTACATTAAAACTCTGTACTCATCTGTTACCTTGACTTGTGGCCGCTCGTACTCAGGAGACAGCCGACCACATTTGGCTTTTAGCCCACCATATCGATGATAATGGTGCCTTCAGAAAATACTTGGATCAGTCCTTTAGTCTCTATCGAGGGGTAGGGAAGGTGATGTATTTCCGTTGCTGCTTCTGCTTCTGGATGTAGTCTGAAACATCCCCTCGTTCACGATGTAGAAATTAGGTCAAGATCAAGCGGCCGGTTACGAGAATACTGCAGCCGGGGTAAATTCCACCGACCGTGAAACCAGTCCCCATTCAGTCGCGGAACCGATTCTCTTATCTACTCCCGTAACTAGGTAAAATATTTCCCATATTATAAACGGCTGAACTGAAAATAGTAAAGTTTATGCCCTTGGGAAACGATTTACACAGGCAGGCTACTATGCACTTTGAAAATATTAAAAGGAACTGTTCTCTCCCTTTGGCAATCGTAAGTTAAATGCCATTCTCCCAGTATTACAAAACTTGAGTATATCAAATGTAGACTGAGCGTCTTCCAACAAAATCTTACGAGTCCCCACACGATCACTCGCGTAAATAAAAACTTCTTCTCACGATGTTACCTGCACAGAATCTCGCCGAATAATAGGGTAACTAACTGACGCGGTCATCGTTTTTATTAACTCGTCCTCGAAGACGCCGTCGTATCCTCGATTGGGGCCATCTTTTCCCCTAGACAAATGCCTTGTCATATCGACGATGGCTCTATCGTTTCACTGGCTCCACGCATCGCGTACTCGACGCTTACTTCAAACCTTTCTTATAAGCGAACCTACCCTCTCGCACGGGCATACGAAATGTTGTCCGTTGGAATTCTATTGTTCCCTTGTTCGGCTTTGTGTGCGTCATGTCGAAATTTCACATTCCAAACTTAGCTGGTGAGCAAACAAATCCGAGCTCCAAGCTCCCTGCAGAAATTGCGACAAGGGCTGCTGAATATAGATATTTCCTGCCAGTATTAGCACTTAATAAAATGAAATATTCTCTCTACATTCGAATAAATGACTGATTAATTAAATGAGCACTTTAATAAGGGCTCAATATATACCTTGTAATTACAACAAAACGCAATATAATACTTCAAATCACATCATATAAATTCTTATTACCTTGTCCGACGATCCATTATTATTATCTCATCTACACCATTTTAATTCCTACTTCACATAACCTTCAACACATACCTTGCAATTACTGATATATAGCTTTCTTAAATACGTCAATACGTTTTTCCCATATTCAATTCCTTTCAATAAAATCACAATGCATAACCTTACACATGTTACTAGTGCTGCAAATATTAATATCGCTCTTCAAGGAGTACTTGCACACTTAAATATTGTCATTTCTAACATATATTCAATTCCACAGCATATGCCAAAAGATAATAATTAAGAATTATGATACTAATTGTAAGCACTTAGCTCGTCTCTCGTTACACCGATGTCAGTTGTTTTCCTTCGGCCCGTCACATGGCTAGTTTTGCGGTCTGGATCTGGGGTCGGGCTGGACTCCTCCTCCCATCAGAACTGGTCTTGGCAGGCAATATCCATCTCTCATCTCGGGTAGGTCATCTGTCCGCATGATACCTCTCTCCAAGTCGGTCCACCTTGAATGCTTAGCAGTTCATCATCTTCTCCGTAAGGCTACCAACAAAATTAAACATTCCCGAAGAGTACATAGTCATTTTAAAATTCTTATCAGAATAATATTTCTCTCAGATTATTCTTCTCAACCTTCTTCTGCGTTATATTTGGCTAACTATTTATAATTGCGTATAATATATTTTTTATCTTATTCCGAGAAATTCTTTAGATTCAGCTTAATTATTCTTCAGAATTATTTTTCTTGCTTCTCAGCTTCTCCACGAATAAGATAACTTTTCTTAATTCTCTCCTTCTTTTGCAGTTCATACAATACTTCCCTGCAATATCGTTGGACTTGCGCCTCGGGTTCCCAATAAGCGTATCTGATTTAAGCTCCGCTTATCTGCACGCATTTTATCTATTCACAATATCTCTGTGGGTTGATTATCCAGTTTTCTTCTTAATCAATCTATTTTTTCTTTATGATTTTCTGCTGAAAACTAATTAAATTTCGTCCTCTTAGTAGCGCGATTGCAATCCAGGTTTTGTCTCTGCGAGTTCAATTTTTCAAGTGCATTTTTATAATAATCTCTTCTATTCTATTTTTAAAACAATCTACTTGATCTTTCACTGTCGTGCACAACCTTCGGTATACATTCGTTCCCAGTTAGACATGGCCTCCTATTATATCTCGATATCATACCTTCATTGAGTATTCTTTTTAGCTTGAGTGGGCCATACCTTGTTCCGGCGCCGTTTTTGAAAACGTCTAGAAAATGCAACAGGCACAGGTTGAACTGTGCTAATCGTCTCAATCGTAGTAATCTAGGATTGAGTAAACAGCAAAGGTTGTCTTCATGAATTATGATGGTGAGGTTATGTATAATTCATGTAACTATGAAGTTGCTTATCTATCTTCAGTCTACATTTCAGTGAGCGAGTTAAGTCATTCTGGTTGTACTATAATTATCTTTTCCGGTGGGTAAATTTCTATGGGTACCGAGTAAGTGTTACCATTGACCAATTTGTGTATGTGATTTATCTGACGAGTATGTGAAAGATTAGTTGTGCGCTGATTATCTAGCAACTAAGGATTCTTAACCTGAGGAGTAAAAGAATAGTCTGCTCTTAATTTTGATGATATGGTTTTTGATCCTTTGTTGAGAATAATTTGCGTGACGATAATGTGGAATTGTTACTGCAATTGATTGTGATTTCATAGTGATTTGATGGCATGTGTTGTGGGTTGTAATTTTTTCCTTTAACCTTCGGGGAATGACACATGTACTCTGGTATCATTTATGTAGAGTTATGTAATGGTGTGGTTGTTATGTTGGTGTTTATTTATTGCTTAAGACACTTGGTGAGGCAGATCTTAGCCTTTATTCATGTTAGCTCTGTGTCATTGGAGTATGGGTTGTTATTTATTTATAGGTGTCTGCAACTCATCTTTAGCACCTTAATTGTTAAATGCAACCTTCTGGTCCATAGTGTGATGTCTTGTTCCCATCCTTATGTTCCCTTGCATAACCTATTTTCTAACATAATCACGAAACTGTCTTAATCCTATGGAGCATTGGTAATTCATCTGACTCTTTACCTGCCATTAGAGGTTTGCTGGTGGTGTATGATGTAGATTAATGCTCCTTTGATTTCCTGTGGTTACCTGGTTTGAGGTAAATTTCTTTACATTTTCATCTAATTGGGTGATCATCATGGAGATATATTTCGGGGTATTCCTATGAATTTTGTTAAACAGCTGGTATCAAATCATTTTACGATCATGTATTCGATTCCTAAAGACTTCCGTACGATAGATACCATTGTCGATAGCAAACATTACGCGTACCTTCCATCTAATTGAGCTCGAAGTCTCCAACCGTGTTCATCCTGTTTCTCCTTGCTTGGCATGTTGTTATGTTAAAAAACATGAATTTTGCTGGTTATCTTATCCTTGTTACTACCCTGTTACAATTCCGCCGGTATGGTGGATTCCTACCTTTCTTCTTCTTCTTCTTCTTCTTCTGGGTTATGTATTGTGTGCATTAGGATGTGAACTTGTGCAGTTGCGAATAAATTGCATGACTTTGTCACGTATTTTAGGGAATTTTGTAACTGTTCGCTCTCCTCATCAAGACACTTGGGGAGATGAAAGTTATTACCTTGGGACACATGAATATCAAATAATCTATACGTGGCTTGCCCGCAAATTGCCACGCAAATAGAAACAATTAACATTCCATGGTTTCCCATTTCTCTATGTGATGTTTGGGCGCCAGGTTTACAGTTTTAAACAAAACTGTAAACCAAAATTTATATTTACTAGCATAGAGATACTTAAATCACTGGGGTAGGATTTTAAATAATTAACCATTAAGCATCGCTTAAGAAAGAAAATTAACGCAATATAAAATACAAATGAATTTATTATAAAAATGAGATGAATCGGAAAAGTTCCTTAAAGCGTGGATGGATTTAGAATTTACTTTACTGAATTTACTAATTGCTTGCTTTATCTAATTGAAGCTCACCAACTGCAGCTTTCGTTGAAGTCATCGGGTTTCCGTGGTTACTCGTTCTCTTCTTCTCGATGTAGAATTTGCTCCATGGGCATCCTTACTTCCTTCTTTGATGTAGTATGGACTATCTGGACTAGCACTCCCTAATTGCCTAGTCTTTAAATTAGACATTGGCCCTATACTTGTAAAAACTGATCAGCGTTGATCGTATGAGGAGAAAATTCAGAGATATGAATTTTTCCATATTAGTAGAAATCTCAATCCAACTGAGCTATACTATTTATACGGTACAGATTTGTACTAAATTCCGTAGACTTGAACTAAACATAGTTCTTCGTCCAGAAGATTTACTGAATATAACACAAGCCGTAAGCTTGTTTCGTCTCGCGTAGATCCGATAACATAACCGCAGCTAAGTACTGTATCGAAGCGATAACACATTGTACAAAAATAACTATGTCGCGGAGCGACCACACACTGTTTCAAAAATCAATAACGTCGTTCACAGTAGATGTTCTAATACTAGTTAGGTTGCCAGCAGAAGTTGTAGTTAGGTTGTTAGGTGCCGTTCTCGTGGTGAGAATCTCTATATATCCGGGCTCACCCCCACTCTTGGTAACAGTTCAATCTCAAAACTCATATACAACGAAGTATCTGATTCGTAGATCGATTTATCAACTCCCCTTCTCTTCTTTCTTGACAAGTCCAGTAGACGTGTCGATGATGTAGCTGACCAGCTTGCAAGCCTCGCGCGCGGGTAGCTGTTTACTAGCCTTGGCTCATGAGTTAAATCCAGTGAGTCATGCAAATTTCCACGCTCAAGAATAACCTTTTCCGTATACACAAATATGAGATGAAATGACAACAACTATATTTCAACATATTAACCAAATCCAATATAAATAAATTCCTATCTTTCATAATATGATAATAAATAATAAATGATGTTATAATATATACAATATGATTGCAAAAACCTAAATTTACAAATGCTTGACGTAGAATAAATATGTTATTACGAATAATTGCCGATGGCGGATAAACTTGATATCAAATGATACCGCGTAAAATGATATTATATTAAATTAGTAGGGCTGGAGAAGCCTGGACGGTTACATACGCCCTCCTGTTATTTACAGATATAACATATATGAAAATAACACACTACACCAATACGGCTGATATACATATCATTACATCTTACAAACACCTAATAAAAAACATACATAATCAAATCTCGTATCTCACTGTAGAGTGTCCGTTTCAACGATACCAGATAACATTAGTAATAATTCCTGCCGATTTTCTTGCGAAAGTTTGTCAGCAACACTCATAATATTTACAACATAACAACAGGTAAATAACACTATCTTTGCACTTCACCATCAAAGTGTTCGGCAGTTCGAGGTTATATTATATATACACTACACACACACGTAATCAGACGTGGCTTACCTCTCTTAGATGGCCGCAAGCAATTTCTTGTTTTCATTGCAAATAATACATACTTAGAAAAGTATTGCATTCATTTCCTTCTGCAGTTTCAAAACAAAATCCCAAGTTACTCATTGCTTCTACAATGGTGTCAGGTCTAGTTTCACAACCTATACATGAATTCACGTTTTCTAACTCAAGTACATTTAATGTTATCAAAACAACATCTGGGAGACATTACACTTAATTCACAGAAATATCTCGTCTCAGAGAACGAATATTATAAGTGCCCAATATGACACGATTACCATATTTCAATCTGTGTGCACAAGGACTAACCCGACAATGAATCTGGAATGGACCCTGATACAACAAAAAGAATTTCTTCGTCACCTTGTCTTCACTGCACGAGAGCATGGGAACACGTAACAGAACAGAATCTCCTACCTGAAATTCGTCTAACACCTGACGTTTCTGCTGTTTGCAATGCTTCTTAGCCGTTTTATTAAATTCTCTCTCGCTAATCTGACATATATCTGAGAGTCCCGCTGAGGTTCCTATGTAATACCTAGTATTTTTGTCAGGTCATTCCTTGGATTGCTGCCAAAATATACCTCTAATGGAGTGAATTTCGTACTATCATGCTGAACCATGTTAAACCATTCCTCAATCAACGCTAAAGAACCAACCCACGCAGTGTACTTGTCATGAACTAAAGATCTAAACATCTTACCTAATTCCTTCATCGTGCGTTCACACATATTCCCTTGTGGGTTCCTAATTGAGGAAAAAACATGTGTGATACCTAACTCTGTCATCACAGCCTTCCACTTCTTCGATGTAAATTGAGATCCGCTATCCCATAATAACCTCCTAGGCGTACCTAATTCCTGAACATACTTGTCACTAATAATCTTACTACAACTAAGACCTGTCGCTTTTCTCATCGGATACAATCTGACTAACTTGGAACTACGGGTCCAAATAAGTCAATACAAACAAGATCACCGGTTTTCTCAGTAATGACTGCTTGCCTAGGTCCTTCGAGGTACCTATTGGGAGCTTTACATCGTTGGCATAAATCACAAGAGGAAATAGTTTTCCTAATTTCCCTTCCCATCTTATCCCATACAAAACTTCTCTGAATCTCATACAACACAACTTGCACCAAAATGTCCCAATTCTTTATGAATGAACCAAATTAATTCCGTTCTCAAAGACTTAGGTACACATATACGCCAACGATCGTCACCACAATTCTTCGTTAAAAATTGATCAACCATCCTATAAGTGTGCCTACCTTTTTTCACATTTTTTTGATCTCCGTTCTCAAGTTCACTTATCACATCTTTACACTCATTATCCTGAGATTGTTCAAAACGCATCTTCTTTAATCTATTCAAGGCTTCCTTATTGTCTTTATGAAGACATGCACAGATTAAAATGCCTTCATGTGTCTTAATGACACTACCTTCTTTACACAAATCTCGGTCTCTGGATAGCAAATCGGCTAGCACATTGCTCTTGCCTTTAATGTGTACCACTTTAAAATCATACTCCTGTAATGATAAAATCCATCCACTGACCCTGTTAGATGACAATTTGCAAGTAGAAATAAAAGATAGCGAATGATGGTCGGTCCAGATCTCAAATTTTGTACCCAACACATACATCCTGAACTTACTTAGAGAATAAATAATCACTAAGAACTCTAATTCAGTAATCGTATAGCGTTTCTCAGCTGCACTAAGCCCTCTCGAAGCCAACGAAACAATCCCCAAGTTGTTCTCATCATCCTCCTGACATAGAACTCCAGCAATGACACAATGTGATGCATCAGTCATCATAACATACTTCTTATCTCCTCTAGGATATTTCAGATTCACAGCTTTCCTAAAATCATCTTTTAGTTCTTCAAATGCCTTCTCATGGTATTCTGCCCACTTCCACTTATTGCCAGCTTTCAGCAAATCTCTAAACGGCTCTAATAAGTAGGAAAATCTTAAATCTTCTAAAAAAGTTACATACTCCTATGTAGGATCTCAATTCTTTTATATTCCTGGGCCTTTTTGCATTCAATATTTCCTCTGTTCTCGTGCTTTCTGGAGTCACACCTACTGCAGATACACGGTGTCCTAAAAATATGACTTCGGGCCGACAAAATATGCATTTCTCCATTTTAAGAGTGAAACCTGCCTGTCCTAACTTGGTAAAAATCTTGTCGAGATGCTCTAAGTGCTCTTCAAGACTGTTAGACGAAATCACTAAATCATCAATATAAATAGTGGCATAGTGGTCGGCTTCGTTCCCCAGAGCAATATTCAAAGAACGAATTAAAGCAGAAGAACTAGTACGAGTACCATATGGGACACGACAGAATTGATACAGATTACTCTTGTGACTGAAAGCTGTTAAATGTCTATCTTCCTCCCTTAACGGAATCTGCCAGAAACTACTACGTAAATCTACAGTAGAAAACCAAACTTTCCCTTGAAAATCCTGTATCAGCTCCTCTACAGTTAACGATTTTAATTGATCAGCAGCAATACGTCTGTTCATCCCCCTCGCATCAATACATAAACGGACAGAACCGTCGCTCTTAGGCACCACCAATAAAGGATTGACACATTGACTACTCGAAAATTCAATAATACCATCCTCTAAAATAGCTTCAATTTGATTGTCTACTGCTTTAGCATACTTATGTGGTATCGGATATCTCGGTCCAGCGAATATACTTTGATCCAGCACTGAAAATGTGTGTTCATACACATGTGTTTTGCCAGGTTTCGATGAAAATACTTCCTTGTGTTCTCTCAACACATACAACAATCGGTCCCTCTGACCTTCTTCCAAATTGCTACTATCTACCGCTTCTCTCAAAGCATCATCGTGGTTCTCCTCTAACCACACTTCACACAACTTAAAATCCTCTCTCACTTCTTCATCTATTGAAACCTCATTAACACACCACATGTTACAAACCTCCACTTTCGTCTGAACTTCGGCATTCCACGTGACTTTAACATTCTTATTATCCCACCTTAAATATACTATCGCTTCATTGTAATCTAACCGAGCTGAGTATAAACTTAGCCAGTCAGATCCCAAGATAACATCAAATATAAGATTCGGAATAACAAGACAGATCTGAATTTTCGACTTCCCGTTAATACAAATAGGTATGGCAACTTGTTTACATATTTGCTTGGATCGTTTACCTACAGCAGTGGCGATATATGTGGACTTAACAGGCATTTCTTCAATCTAATTATTCTCCTTTTTTCTGTCCTCATACCACTTCGAACTTACACATGATCTTTGACTGCCTGAATCCAATAAAGCCTGATACTGCGCCCTCCATACAACGATCGTAACAACGGGGTTCTCACTTTTACTACCAACTTCGACTTGATTTACTTCCACCTCCCGTAATAACTCATCTCTAACATCGAGATCATAATCCAAGAGCGTCATTACACAATTCCTCACAACATGTTCTGAAGACTGATAATCTGATCTCTCATAACCGTCTACTATCAGTTTAAATTACTTTGTCTCCTTGTATCCTGATTTCGGCTTGTGCTTTCCTCAACATTACGTTCCCTCTGAACATTCCTACTTTGCTGGTGTGACTGATTACCTACAGGTTGTTGTCTCGGTTGAAACTGACCACGGTGATTGTGTTCTTGTCTTCTGGGTGGTGTCTGATAGTTTGTGTGCTCTCGTGTACTATTACTATTTCCTAACGCATCTAAACTTGCTAGCAACCATTCCATTCCCTGAATAGCTTCTATCTGTTGCATACAGCTAGCTTCGCGGATTTTGTAGGGAAAATGTCTGAATAATAACTTCACAGTATCTCTCTCCGCTGACATCCCATCTACGTTTTTACAAATCATAACGCGCGCCAAAAAATATTCGGTCATAGAAACTCCTTCGTGTGGCCTAAATTTCCCAAAGACAATGCGTTCTCTTTCCCTGCTTTGTATAGCTTCACTCCAAAATTTCTCCGTGAAATATTTCTGGAATTCCACCATACTGGTCATGCTGCTCTTATACATCGCAAACCATGATTTCGTTTCCCCAATAATATTTTACCAATTATTTCTAACGCTTCTTCCCATTCAATAATTCCTTCTTCGATTTGCTTTTCAAACCGTTTCTTAACAGTGTTTAAAAAATCTAAAGGGCTTGTCTGCCTCCCATTTAATTTTGGTAGTTCAGTTTCATATATGAAATTTGCACCATGGCACTGACTTCCTATATTACTTTGCTTTTCTCTGATTTCTTTACGTATTTGTGCCTCCGACCTATCAATACGTTCATTCATTCTTTTCACTTTAGTTTCTACGTCCCTCACCAACATTTCATTACTTATTTTAGCATTAGCCTCTACCTTACCACACAGATCATCGTATTGTTGTTGTACTTCTTCTCTAACTTTACTAACTTCTATTTGATCCTGAATTTTACAATTAATTGCTGTGATCTGCTGGTCCACTTCGCTCCTATTTTCAGTTAACTTACTTTTTACCACTTTCTCATGCTGGGTACGTCTCATCTCCTGTTCCGCTAACTGATTCTCAAAAAGTTTCTGCTGCTCTAGTGCTTCATCTAATATATGATTTAAAGCATCCATCCAAGTATTAACTTCTCTGCAAATTTCGGTTTTCGTTCTTTCTACATCCTTCTTAATTAAATTCGTTTCCTTCCTAATTGCATTCGTTTCCTTCCTAATTTCATCTATCCCTTTCGTTTCCTTCCTAATTTCATCCGTTTCTTTCCTAATTTCATTCGTTTCCTTCCTAATTTCGTTTTCTCTAATATCCCTTGCATCATTAAAAATAGTTGTCGAATATTCATTTCACTATTCGTATTACTTTCTTTCTCGCCCTCCATCCTAGCTACATCAGATTCTGTGCTTTTTTCCATGCTCCCACCACTCTCTACCGTTTTATCTACTTCAATGCTCTCATCAACAACATTCAGCGTCTCGCCTCTCTTTACTAAGTTTCCGCTAGGTAATTTCATATCCTTTTCACATTGTGCAGCCATGATTCCCCCAAAATCACACATACAAATTATATGGTCACTCACTTAACCCCCACAAACACAGATTCTACTTTTACTGCTTTCCTTCCACGAATACTTAATGGTTTTCGAGCTCCACGTTGGTGCGACAAATGTAAGTGTTCGCTCTCCTCATCAAGACACTTGGGGAGATGAAAGTTATTACCTTGGGACACATGAATATCAAATAATCTATACGTGGCTTGCCCGCAAATTGCCACGCAAATAGAAACAATTAACATTCCATGGTTTCCCATTTCTCTATGTGATGTTTGGGCGCCAGGTTTACAGTTTTAAACAAAACTGTAAACCAAAATTTATATTTACTAGCATAGAGATACTTAAATCACTGGGGTAGGATTTTAAATAATTAACCATTAAGCATCGCTTAAGAAAGAAAATTAACGCAATATAAAATACAAATGAATTTATTATAAAAATGAGATGAATCGGAAAAGTTCCTTAAAGCGTGGATGGATTTAGAATTTACTTTACTGAATTTACTAATTGCTTGCTTTATCTAATTGAAGCTCACCAACTGCAGCTTTCGTTGAAGTCATCGGGTTTCCGTGGTTACTCGTTCTCTTCTTCTCGATGTAGAATTTGCTCCATGGGCATCCTTCCTTCCTTCTCTGATGTAGTATGGGCTATCTGGACTAGCACTCCCTAATTGCCTAGTCTTTAAATTAGACATTGGCCCTATACTTGTAAAAACTGATCAGCGTTGATCGTATGAGGAGAAAATTCAGAGATATGAATTTTTCCATATTAGTAGAAATCTCAATCCAACTGAGCTATACTATTTATACGGTACAGAATTGTACTGAATTCCGTAGACTTGAACTAAACATAGTTCTTCGTCCAGAAGATTTACTGAATATAACACAAGCCGTAAGCTTGTTTCGTCTCGCGTAGATCCGATAACATAACCGCAGCTAAGTACTGTATCGAAGCGATAACACATTGTACAAAAATAACTATGTCGCGGAGCGACCACACACTGTTTCAAAAATCAATAACGTCGTTCACAGTAGATGTTCTAATACTAGTTAGGTTGCCAGCAGAAGTTGTAGTTAGGTTGTTAGGTGCCGTTCTTGTGGTGAGAATCTCTATATATCCGGGCTCACCCCCACTCTTGGTAACAGTTCAATCTCAAAACTCATATACAACGAAGTATCTGATTCGTAGATCGATTTATCAACTCCCCTTCTCTTCTTTCTTGACAAGTCCAGTAGGCGTGTCGATGATGTAGCTGACCAGCTTGCAAGCCTCGCGCGCGGGTAGCTGTTTACTAGCCTTGGCTCATGAGTTAAACCCAGTGAGTCATGCAAATTTCCACGCTCAAGAATAACCTTTTCCGTATACACAAATATGAGATGAAATGACAACTATATTTCAACATATTAACCAAATCCAATACATAATAAATTCCTATCTTTCATAATATGATAATAAATAATAAATGATGTTATAATATATACAATATGATTGCAAAAACCTAAATTTACAAATGCTTGACGTAGAATAAATATGTTATTACGAATAATTGCCGATGGCGGATAAACTTGATATCAAATGATGTCGCGTAAAATGATATTGTATTAAATTAGTAGGGCTGGAGAAGCTGGACGGTTACAATTTTAAGGACTCGCTGTGTTGTAGTGCTGAGGCTGAAATATTCTGTTTTGATTTTGAATTTCTTGTGTCCGGAATCTGTAACGTTATATTAATGATATCATTTCTCAAGTCGTACCTAGATTAGTTTACAAATTATTCTGGATGATTTATGATGATGTTGCCCGATATCTGTTGATGAAGAGATTAGAATGCAATATTATTTATTTATTTATTTATTTATTTATTTATTTATTTATTTATTTATTTATTTATTTATTTATTTATTTATTTATTTATTTATTTATTTATTTAGTTGTGGACATTGGTGTACTGACTCATTTAATTATTTTTCGTCTGCCGTCTTTCCCTTCCCCTTATTTTTTCTCAATGATTGATATAATTTTCTTACCTGGTGGGACGAAGCGAGGTAACCCTGACTTCTCTAGCTTGGAGTCCAGAACCTGTGAAGAACAGAAGGCAGGTATTATCGGTCAAAATATGCATTTTTTTGTTTTATGTCTTAAATAATTCGTCATGCTTTTCTCTACAAGCCTATATATTTTTTGGGCTGTATTTATCCGTTTGAATGGCATACATTGGGTTTATAAAAATGGACGCCACTAGCTGACACGCCCATTTCCTCATTCCAGTGTCTTGTTCTCTCGGCATATTTTCTCTTTGAACATTTCACTTCTCACATAATACATGTATGGTAGATGAACATTTTCTATGTTGGTACTGGCCTTATGTACAGATGATAGTGAAGGCTGCATTTGTTTAGTTACATGTGGTTATTGTTTGTTTTGATTCCATAGAAACCTGTGCTGTAGGCTTATGGTTCTTTTATGCAAAACGTATACGTTTATCCGTACTCTGTGTTACTATTCTATTGTTTTTGTGACGGGTAGAACAAAGAGGTTTGGTAAACGAACGTTTTACGGCAATTTTTACATTAAAAATCAGGCAGTAGTTCTGACGGAGATGTAAACAATAGCTCTAACCTCACTACAGTAAGTTGTTCATCTGAAACAGTGCATAGGCCTAGTTCATCCAAGTGGAAACTTTCATATATACAGGCTGAGAGTAAGGATGATACATTTGAAGGTGAAGCTAGTGAAGGATATGTTGTAGTTGATATTGGTTTGTTATCTGAACTTATGGAACATTTTGTAAAGTGTAAATATTGTGAAGGTGTTGAATGTAATAATTTGTTTGAAGACACTACAAGTAGAAAGGGACTGGCCACTAAGTTAACTATAATCTGTAGTTCATGTAGGGCTTCAGCTTCATCTATGACATCAAAGAAAGTGGATGGAGGTTATGATGTGAACATTAGACTTTTCTACAGTATTAGGTGCATATGAAAAGTGGTAAGTCAGCTCAGACTCTTTGTGCTATGATGGATTTGCCACCTCAACCAAGATTCTCTCTTTTTACTGACATACTTCACAATGCACTAAAGGAGGTAGCAGAGGACTCTATGCTTAGAGCAGTGAATGAAGCAGTAGCCCTGAATGATGACTGTAAAGTTGGCTGTTGCCTTGGATGGTTCTTGGCAAAAGCGTGGTCATACATCACTGAATGGTGTGGTCACTGCAACTGCTTTAGAGACAGGAAAAATGTTTGGTGTTGAATGTTTGACCAAATATTGTCATAACTGTATAAGGGATAAGGAACATAATCACAACTCTGTCAAAAACTATGATGGGTACATTGGGGGCATGGAGAGTGAGGGTGCAATGAGAATATTTCAGAGATCAGAGACCACACGTGGTGTCAGGTACATACACTATTTGGGGGATGGTGACTCCAAGGGCTTTATAAGGGTGAGTGAGGCAAATATATATGGCCCAGAGGTGAAAATTACCAAACTTGAATGCTGTGGCCATGTTCAGAAACGAATGGGAGAAAGACTGCGAAAGCTGCGCAAAGACATGCAAGGGAAAAATTATCGGATGGGAAATCACTGTCTGGACGGTGTCGACTAACAATGCGCAGATTGATCTGCTGCAACAGTATTATGGAATGGCAATAAGGAGGCTCACAGAGTGTACAGATGCACGTGAAATGAGGGAGGCAGTATGGGCTGCTTATTTTCATAACTTATCGGCTGATAGTAACCCACAGCATTATCTGTGCCCAAAAGGTGCTGACTCTTGGCGTGGCTACCAAAAGTCAAAAGTGACAGGAATGGAATACCATCATGAACATTCTCTGCCATTAGCTGTAATGGAAGCAATCAAGCCAGTGTACAGGAATCTAAGTGATAGGGACCTTCTGCGAAAGTGCTTGCATGGGAATACCCAAAACCCAAATGAAAGTTTTAATCATTGTATCTGGGAAAGGGTACCCAAAACAGTATTTGTTGGACTGAATACTCTAAAAATATGTGTACTGGATGCAGTTATTTGCTTTAATGATGGAACTGCAGCCAGGAAAACTGTGTTGAGGGAGTTAGGCATAAATCCTGGAGAAAACTTGACAACAGCTCTTCACGCCATTGATAAACAACGACTCATGAAGGCGGAAAAAGATGCTCAGGCCCTGACGAAGGAATCAAGGACCAGGAAGAGGATGGAGTGAAAGAAGAAAGAAGAAAGCCAAACACAAGCTGAACGTTCTAGATACTTGTCAGTGATATTTTTTTCATTTACTCAAACATTGAGTTTTCAGACATTCAGGTGCACATTTCCCAGTAACTATTAAAGGTATAGATCTGATTTTTTCTATGTTGTACCTTGTAACCACCCTTAGAGAGGTGAACATAAAATTATGCTACTGCAATCAAAAATATTTTAAATATACATACATACATACATACATACATACATACATACATACATTATCATTATAGACTGTTATGCCTTTCAGCGTTCAGTCTGCAAGCCTCTGAGAATTTACTAAACGTCGCCACAATCCTCGATTTGCAACTAGTGTTGTGGCCTCATTTAGTTCTATACCTCTTATCTTTAAATCGTTAGAAACAGAGTCTAACCATCATCGTCTTGGTCTCCCTCTACTTCTCTTACCCTCCATAACAGAGTCCATTATTCTCCTAGGTAACCTATCCTCCTCCATTCACCTCACATGACCCCACCACCGAAGCCGGTTTATGCGTACAGCTTCATCCATCGAGTTCATTCCTAAATTAGCCTTTATCTCCTCATTCCGAGTTCCCTCCTGCCATTGTTCCCACCTGCTTGTACCAGCAATCATTCTTGCTACTTTCATGTCTGTTACTTCTAACTTATGAATAAGATATCCTGAGTCCACCCAGCTTTCGCTCCCATAAAGCAAAGTTGGTCTGAAAACAGACCGATGTAAAGTTTAAATATAAAAATAAAATAATATTTTATGGTAAATTAAATTAAATAATTATTTTTTTGATAAACAGTTGGTCACTTCAAAAATAATTTTGTGTTTAGTATATCAAATTTCTTGTATTATATCCTATCAAAAAATTAGGTACCTGTAAGAGTTTTACTTTTAGAGAAAAGTGCACCTAAAGACAAGCATGCGTGAAACAAAATTAATTTCATATGTTTTCAGAATAACTCGATTATGAGTGATCAAATTAATTCAGGATTTTGAAATTGTACAATAACAGTCGGAAAGACACTACAAATATGTGGTATAAATTTCATTAGTATGTTATGACTAGGATCCTGGCTGTATTAGTTCAAAATTTGCCCAGAATGTACTGCCAAATGGTGGTGATTACCTGCCCAGAGTAATAATTTGTCTAGATTATTGCTATTGAGTCCCGATTATCAGTAAGTCGGTTTCTCTTGAAGCTTGGTGCAAAGTAAATTTTGAAAAATTTTCACTGACGTGCAACCGGTTTGAAAATTAACTGTTACATAACTGTGGTAAGGTAACTAGTTGGCGATGCGTTGCCACGAATCGACAGTGATACATCATAGACTAAATGGAGGACAAACTACTGGTAACCAACTGGATCTCTCCCATATTGTGTCAAACGTGTCTGCTACTGCTACTATGCGTCAAGTAAGAGTATCGGATTAAGTTTAACGTTCGAAAGAAGATTTTCCATGTGATATCCTTCTGTTTAAAAAACTGTCCCCTGGTAAGCTGTTGGCCTCAACCGTGTGGAGCCTTTATAGGGGGAGGCTATGGCGTATATATTACGTATTTTGGAGTATGTGTAACTTGAAATTATCAAAACGCCGTTCAACATCCAATTGCATTGTAGACGATTCGTGAGAGGCTAGCTTCCTATTAGCAGTACGGTTGACGAGCGCTGAGCGCTGATTTTCGGACTGTGTGTCCCATCTGAACTACACTTTCCTGCCATCTGGGAGCGTATAGTGAACTGCTGAGTCACCAGCGGAATTATCGATCGAGTACGACAATATTTTTGATGCTGTATTGTTTGTAGTTGTTTGAGGTCTATGGAAGAAGTCTTTTGTACCTGGTCACAGATAGTTTTTTAAAAACTGAGCCAAAAGGAAGAAGAGAGGCGAAATGTGGACAATATTCGATCCAGGATGAATTTCTCGCCAACCGGCGGCAACTTCTAGTTTGCTTTCTGCTGCCTTTTATATTTTATGCATTCATTGGAAGACTGTAAGTAACTGAACATGTTTCTGCCCGACTGCATTTTACTACTGATGTTTCTCCAACATATCAAGGATACTTCGTTTGGACTGAGTTGTTAAAAGGTTTTTTAAATTGAGAAAGTATTTTAATTTACTATAGTCAAGTGAAATTATTTTGAGTTCACTCGGTAGCCGTTTATCTGGCGTTAATTGGTTATTTCATTTTTAACGGGACTCGGATTTCGTATGTACATTGTAAATTTTTAATTTCAAAACCTTTCTTGTAACACCAAGTTAAGTGTTATCTTATGGATAACTGGTGAAAATCAGTAAGTTAGAGTTGTTTCAACAATGACTACCTAATAAGAACTTGGAAGCCACCTATCTTTTATCGTGGCACGTGACCCGTTTCTATGGGTGACAGTCGTAAACAAATGTGAGTTCCTTGTTGTTGACGGAAGACAGATAGATGATTGCTGGTGATTGTATCATGTTGGTTCGGTATGACGAGACGTATTGTGCTCTGAATTAAGTTGATCTCGACTGTATTTTAAACCTTAAATTGAAATAATTCCTTCCTTTTCTTATGATTTAATTTTATTGAGTATTTTCTTCTAATTTCACCCAAGACTGTTGGTAACATTAATTTACGGTTCCGTTATTTCACTGAATTCATACTAGAAGTCTCGGAGAAACAAGTCTCAACATACTGTTGGTTAATTCACTGCAACTCAACTAATTTAATTTAATGATTGATAATTTTTCCTTTTTTTCAGAAGTTGTGATCCAAAAGATTGTTTTCTATATTTTCAAACGGTCGACCCAGCTTATATGATCATTTCTTTTTAAAAGTAATGATCATTTTCCTCTATTTGTTTAATCATCCTAAAGTAAGTCCAAAATATTATTATTGTTCACTTAAATTGAAATCTTGATTCACTAAAATTATTTTAAATTTTAATCGATCTTTTCCTTTAGAATCGGTACATTCTCTTGTTTTGACTCACATAGCCTCTACGCCCAGTTGTTTGTTTTTCATGCTCCTTCTTTGGACCTATGTGATAAGTAACTCTTCTCTGTTGTTTGCTTGAATGGCCCAGTGTCGTCCAACTGCTATTTTTGGGAAAGTTCTGGAGACACCAAGGTAGAGTTGGGCCTTGTACTGTGGTGTTGTTACACATAGACCTTGCTCATTTGAATGCAAAAGTAAATAAAGATGAACATTCTCATGCACACAAAAATGAGAGTTTGAATTCCCTATGTGTTGTTTATAATTTCCAAGACGAGAATAATTAACATTTGATACAGTAGAACCCTGATTAACAGAGGTAATGTGGAGACGTTGGGGTCAATTCGGAAACAATTATTTTAAAAAATGACCGGTAAATGCGGTACACAGTATTTCTGAGCTTCTTTTCAAACCCAGGTGAACTTCGTGCTATTTAAAAACCAAGAAGAGTACTCGCAGATTAGTCTAGTATAAAATTTAACCTCGGTTACAGGGGTTCTGTCATATTATTTGTGAAAGAGGAACCGTACAAGGAACTTTTAGTGAAATTATTAATATACTCACGTTACTTTTTGCTGATTTGAGACATTAACAAAAATGTTGTTGTGAACCCCCTAAAAATACTGTCACGACCCACCACTGCTTTATCTCAACAATATCAGAGATCAAGGTAGGTAGAGTATATTGGGTAGGCCATTCACGCTCACAGCGCTCTCATTGGTTGATCGCGCGTGACGTAGCCAGGAGGGCTAGAAGCGCGCGCCTGCATTGCCTGCATGCAGCATAAACCTCGATAACTAGGTAAAATAAGTTCAATTTCTTATAAATAATTAAAAGTTTGGCATTATTATAATAAAGTGGCACTTTACGTACCACCTGCAATTACTGATATAATACTGTTGAAAGAAAAATAGAAGAAACTCAGAGCAATTACATCTTAAAAGCCGGTTTAAGAACAATAAATACATAGACACACTGGAATAGTTATAGGTTTAATTGTATTTAAAACTTAGGTTTTGATGACTCAGGAAGTTGCTGAAGAAGCTGAAGCTGCCCACAGTCGACACTTTTCCGCAGAATACTTCTTCATAGCATCTAAATGATGTTTTTTGTTGAGGTGACGTATTCTAATAAAATTCCTAATTCTGACGTACAGTGATATACGAAATATTATCGTCAAGTTCTGGAAATTTTGATTTAATTTTATATATCAAATTCTGCATTACTCTTTCACATTTATAAATATAAATCCCGTGAAAACTTCCAAACAGAACCTCAAACTGCATAACTTTTTGATACCATTCTTCGATTGGACGAGTAAGGCCTCCTTTTGAAATGATTGATAACCAGTCGTGAGGCACTTCCTGTGGCAAGGCAAACATTTCACTTTTATCACCCAAGCTGTCATCAACAGAGCGACATTTAAAATCCAAGTAGCCTGCATGGTATTTAATTGCATCTTGATTTACGTCTTCAGTTTCGAAGTCCTGGCTCAAGTCTTCCATCCTTAACAACTCCAACGTTTCTTCCTGTTCATCTACGGGTACAGGTGTTAACGGCCCCTCAAAAACATCTATACATAGTTCATTGCTTACGAAGCTCAAGAAATCTTCCTCATTATCAGCATCAGGGTGAAAATTACCCGTATCACTCGGCGATGAATTATTTTCAGCTTCCACTGACACACTACAGGAGAGAGGGTTTTCATTACTCCCTGTGAGTAATAGAAGTCGAATTCTGTTACGAACTTCAAAGGGGGACGGATTGCTATAAGAAAACTCCTAGGCTACGGACACGTGAAAAAATCTCCAAGCAGACCTGGTTTAATCTGGCAGTCAAAATATAAGACTTATTTTCATGTTTCATGTCCTAAGAGAGAGTTCATAGATATTATGAGCCCCTTCTGAAACGGAAGTAAAGTTTTCCGTTTATCAAATCTCACTTGTATAATCACCTCCAGAAAGCACTTCAGAGTATTTTCCTGGCTCCTTAAGTTTAAGCCGTATCCACTCCTTCATCTTTTCATCTTTAGGTGCCCTGGAGTTCAACACGTCGAAGGTGTCATTGACTAGCTCGATGAAGTTGCTTTCAGCGTCCTTGTTTAAAGAATACCGCACTGCCAGAGCTGTGCGCCTGAAAAATAACTGCGCAGCCATTTTCACATTCTGACGGGATCTGCCTTTACACTCAGATGAACCTCATTAATATGATATGTAGTTGATAAGTCCCCTGTTCGAGTTTGTAATAGGTGTTCTATTGTCTCCTTCTGAAATTTTGAACCATCAGCTAACGTCAAACCTTCATCTAAAAGTGGTTTCTCAATAATTTCAAGAGGTGGGGTACGTCACAGAACACCCACACCTTCCTTTTATCATCCACTGGATTGGTAAAAAAAAGCTCTTGTCCTTGTACGTTAAGTTCCTTCCACACTTTGGCATTTTTCCCCCCATGTCACAAGTTACTGCGACAATATGAATGTCACAAGCCTCAAGTTTACGAATTATATTTCTTAACAACTCTGACATCATTGTCACGTCGAAATCATAAAAAATGGGTTGCTTCCCTGCAGCAAAGAGCCCTCTAACCATCGTTACCTGGACATTGCTGTGAGGCCCTAGTATGCGGTCATCAGATGAATCCTATGAAATACGTCTATATTCATTTCATCAAATGTAAAAACCGCGATTTTTTAGACTCCTTTTAATTTACTGCGCTGGCTTCCAACAGATATAGTACCTCTGTTAAAATTCCGGGCCTATATTTAAAGCACCGAATCCATTTTTGTAAGGTTGACCGACATAGTAAGGGAATGTTCCGATTCCTCAAATAATCATATGCTTTTCTGGAAAGCGATCTCAAAGACAAAGCATTTGCTATGTCCTCCGAGGACCATTTCACTCGTTTATTGCTCCTCAAGAGACATCGAATCTGCCCTGGCGTAAAACATTTTGACAGAATCTTAACTACTTCCTCTCTGTGTGCACTCTCCTTCACTTTCGGCGGAGACGGTTGTTGTCGTCTTTTTGAGACTAGATATCTAGGCCCCTTGAGCTTCTTTAGAGCAGCCTCGCTTCGTCTTAACCCTATAATGCCCGGCGTGGCAAATTTGTCACACGACATTCAGATGCTATCAGAAGCAATAATACATCTATTTTATTCTTCCCGGACCACAGTTGAAGAAAATATACACCAGAGTGTGTTCACGACTGTGTGACAATGTGCTACAGTGGGTATTAAGAATAAAAGAGATGTATTATAGCTTCTGATAGCATCTGAAATTCATGTGACAAATTTGTCACGCCGGGCATTATAGGGTTAAAATCGGGTTTTCCTTTTCCAAAATCTCTACCCGCTTACGGAGTTTTAAAATCTCATCATTTTGAAGCGATTCAGTGCTAGTCGCCTGGTCAACTTTCCTTTGCTTTGGTGACAAAGTCTCTAATGTTGACCGCGCCCGCTTCTTCACGCTCCTAACTTCATGACGCAAATCTCTATCACTGGAAATATGTAAAATGAAGATAAAACTTTATGAGCGATCACGTTTTAAACATATATAAAATCGAAACTACGATCGTTAAGTAAAATAAGCCTAACTACTTAACGTTCGAAGTATATGAATAGTTGTAAGTTAATATACTGTCGTAACTCTGTGTTCTCACATAAAACATTCTGCTGGCAAACAACAGAACAAAGTAAGAAGATTCAAAATTTGTTCCAGTACCAGGAATCGAACCCAAGACTTCTAAACGAACGTCAGCTACCTTAGCCAGTATACAAAACCGTACCACGGCAGAATTAGTTTATTCATACTTCCACGTAGCTGGTCAAATGTATTACGATTTATTAAATATTGTATGAAAAGTAGTAGACAGATAGGCCTACCTGCTCTGCTGTTTCGCTGGGAACGGCGCTAGTGGCTGAACACGAAGCTCTAAATCCATGCCAATTTGCAATGGACAGAGACGGAACAACATCTGCCTGCAACATTTTTCTCTGCGGTAATCCCAGTAGTTCATTTCTCAAATCTCGTTCATAATTCTCTTGACGAAAATGTATGGAACATACTCTGGCATTATCAGGATTAAATTTGTCACTTCGCTTACAGCGCAACACCCACACTCGCCTAATCTTCCCACGTTTTGGAAATCTGTGGTACAGGACACCAGTTGTTTCCGATCCCCAATTAGTACATTGGGCCATAGCACAATTAACTATATATTTAGAAACCTTACCCATCTTTAACACAACACGAAAAATGTTACAAGACTGCGTATCGCAAAATAGATCTACACTGAAAGCGAGTTCCTTATCGTTCACCGCATCAGCTACCGACAGGAGACCTCCACGTGGCGTCGGGCTGAGGCGATGCTACGCTGGAAGCAAAGCGCGGGAGTCGGGAATCAGCCACCCTGATCAGAGATCACTCAAACAAATGGTGTGCTGCAAGGAGACCCGGCCAGTCCACTGATTTTCACCGTTGCAACCTTGGAAGTCACAAACGCAATACAGACGACAACCACTGATAAATCACTCTACATGTATGCTGATGATACAGTCCTTGCATTAACAATGAAAGATAATCTACAGAGAAGCTGTATTAAGTTGGACAGATGAAAAATCTTCCAAATAAACAAAGAGAAAACAGTGCAGATGATCTTCAGATGCAGAGAAAGAATAGCAGTGTTCGACACTATAACATATAAGGATCACCCTCTGGAAATAGTTAAGGATCACTTTACAAACAAAAATTAATTAATTCAAAGCACAACTGAAATAAACATTTGCAGCAGCAATAAAAAAATAACATCAAGGACATTCAGATGAATCGGCCATGACCCTTTTCTACACCAAGGCAATGTCGATCCTGATGTACGGAATTGAGATCATCTAGCTTAAAATGTAACTGAATGATCTGTCTACCAAAGAAAACGTCAAAGCCCGCTTCATGAAAGCTACCCTTGGCCTTTCACAATAAACTCCGTCAACAGACCGGCATACGAACTAGCAAAGGATATGCAATATCAAGTTGGGTATACTACAACAACTTTCAAATCAATCAATCAATCAATCAATCAATCAATCAATCAATCAATCAATCAATCAATCAATCAATCAATCAATCAATGATCTGCCTTTTGGGCCATCGCTCAGGTGGCTGATTCCCAATCATCGTTTTACCTAGTTTTTACTTAAATGTTTTCAAAGATCTTGGAAATTTATCGAACATTTCCCTTGATAATGTATTCCAATCCCTTACTCCGCATCATATAAATGAATATTTGCCCCAGTTTGTCCTCTTGAATTCCAACTAATTCGTCTACGTAAATCATTCCCCGCCACACGCCAACTTTCCACTGATAGCATGAAACATATCACATATTACACGTTACAAACTTAAATTTTCAACATTCACTTACAATAATCCTGGCGTTATTAAAGTAACAAATTTAAGAAACATAATTTTCAAGTGCCTTTTTCAATCCGTAATATTAATCGCCGTTTGTTTTAATCACTATGTTCTTAGTTTTAACAGTTACCATTTTTCCTAGTTGAGGCATATATAGACTTGTCTGCGCCTAATGTAAGAAGCCTTACAGACAGGCCGTAGTTTTACGACCCCATACCTGGAACATGCTAATGCTAAAAACTAGGACTAAGTCCTCCTTCATAAGTATTCATATCGGCGAAGCCGGCTTCTCCTACACATCAATCAGTCAAGATTTAGGGTAAAGATATCTGCACATGGTTATGAGGGTGATTAGGGGTTGTAGTAAGGATGTAAAGGAGAGGGCATATAAGTCTCTGGTAAGACCCCAACTAGAGTACGGTTCTAATGTATGGGACCCTCACCAGGATTACCTGATTCAAGAACTGGAAAAATCCAAAGAAAAGTAGCCCGATTTGTTCTGAGTGATTTCCGAAAAGAGAGTAGCGTTACAAAAATGTTGCAAAGTTTGGGCTGGGAAGAATTGGCAGAAAGAAGACGAGTTGCTCGACTAAGTGGTATGTTCCAAGCTGTCAGCGGAGAGATGGCGTGGAATGATATTAGTAGACGAATAAGTTTGAGTGGCGTTTATAAATGTAGGAAAGATCACAATATGAAGATAAATTTGGAATTCAAGAGGACAAATTCATTTATATTCATTTATAGAAAGGGGAGTTAGGGACTCGAACATCTTACCAAGGAAGATGTTCAATAAATTTCCAATTTCTTTGAAATCATTTAGAAAAACAACAGATAGGGAATCTGCCACCTGGGCGACTGCTCTAAATGCAGATCAGAATTGATTGATTGATTGATTGATTGATTGATTGATTGATTGATTGATTGATTGATTGATTGATTGATTGATTGATTGATTGATTGATTGATTGATTGAGTTGACCATTTTACAGAGGGTTAGCACGGGCAACCTCATGAAAGTCTTAGAAAACACATTCATATATCTGGACCAGTTACGTAATAATAATTTAAATTGCATTTTAGGAAGTAAAAGTCGTTTATATGACCAAATCCCTTCTTTTCCTGATTTGCTCGGAACTAATACAGCTGATTTACTTGTAACTAAAAAACCCTTCCACTACATTTCCCCTTGCTAGCTCGTCTTCCCTTTCTCCTCCCTCCCCCGGTGGAGCTCCCAAGCGCACCAAGACATACGGTTACAACACTAGACGTGCAACGGCACCCTCTAATATAGGTCACGCCTCTTGAGGGGTGTCAACGGTGAAAAATAAAAAAAAGCGGCGAGTGTGTTTTCTCTCACTTCTTGTTTACACTCTAGGCCCGTGTCATATTTTCATTTTTTCTTGGTTTATATTCTTCGTCTTCTTCTTCCAGACTATCAAACAGAACACCGTATTCCACAACAATTTCCACAGCGGTTTACAAGTTCCGTGTTATTTAATGCAAAATTCAATTCAACCTTCAGGAGACCCCTCTTCTAAACAACTTAGATTAAACACCACCCCAATTATCACATTTAATTGTCTGCAAGATTATTATGAACAATGGATTCGAAACAAGACCAACTTTACAAGGACGATTCTACTTCAGAGACTTTGAAAAAGTGTATTTTATGTATATCAAGGACAAGTATATGTGTGTGTTTCTGTTTTCTAAAGACTTCTAATCAGTGTTTCTAATGCACTATTTATTCTGATCTTAGGACGTAAGTGCGTGTTTGTTATTTATAGGAAAAATGAGTGTATGACAACTCTTTACTGCCTGTACATGCCTATTTTTATTCTATACTGGAGATAAGCGGCCGATGGTGTCTCAAAGAGACAAAACATGTCCGTCGAATATTTTTGTTTTTAATGTAACTTAATCGCTCATATGATTACATTATGTATGGAAGTGGCGAAAATCTCAAATCTTTTTATTTTGAAGTAACATATCACATAGTAGAGCATCTGGTCTCAAGCCATCCCAAAGTATTTTCGTAACACTAAACTTACTCCTTTGTCGGAAATTACCCAGAGAAATCGTGCTGCTTTCCTGTGGATCTTTTCCAGTTTCCGTATCAAGTAGTCCTGGTGAGGATCCCACACAATGGAAACATACTCTAACTGCGGTCTTACCAGAGACTTATATGCCCCTCCTTTACTTCCTTTCTATAACCCCTAAATACTCTCAAAACCACGTGATGAGAACCGTAACCTTGTTAATATGATTACCCCAATGAAAATCATTCCTTTTATAAACACCTAGGTACTTACAGTGTTCCCCATGAGGTACTATAACACCAGCAACACAATAACTAAAACTGAGAGGACTTATCCTCATGGTGATGCAACTTAACTTTTCATCTCATTTACAATCATACCATTCTCTGATGTCCATCTCACAACATTATTCAATCGCCCTGCAGTCGCTCACAATCCTGCAACTCTCATTTACTACTCTATACAGTATAACATCATCTGCAAATATCCTTATCTGTGATTCCAGTTTTTTACTCATATATATATAAGAAAACATGAAGGTCAAATAATAGCACCCTGCAGGACCCCTTATTATTCATTACAGGATCAGATAACGCTTCGCCTACTCTAATTATCTGAGTTCTGTTTTCTAGAAATTTAGCCACCCATTCAATGACTGCTTTGTCTAGTCCAACAGCCTTCACTTTTGTCAATAATCACCCATGATCTACGCTTTCAAAAGCTTTGGACAGGTCAAAAGCTATACAGACCATTTCATCTCCTGAATCTAAAATATCTGCTATATCTTGCTGGAATCCTACAAGTTGAGCTTCATTGGAATAACCTTTCCTAAACCCAAACTGCCTCCTGTCAAACCAATAAGTAATTTTGCAAATATGTCTGATATAATCAGAGAGAATACCTTCCCAGAGCTTACAAACAACACGACATGCTGACTGGCCTGTAATTATCTGCTTTATGTTTGTCAACCTTTCCCTTGCACACTGGGGCTACCATTGCAACTTTCCATTCATTTTGCATTGCCCCTTCATTCAAACTGTAATCAAAGAAGTATTTCAGATACGGCACTCTATCTTAACCCATAGTCCTTAATATATTCTCAGAAATTTTATCAATCCCAGCTGCCTTTCTAGGTTTCAAATTTTGGACCTTTTTATAAATGTCTTTATTATCATAGGTAAATTTAAGGATTTCGTCAGCATTAGTTGTCACCTCTATCTGGACATTATACTTATATAAAATTACCTTGACACATTGTTGACTGAATAGTTTTGCCTTCTTTAAGTCCTCGCAGATATATTCCCCTTGTTCATTAATGTTCCCGGGAATGTCCTTCCCGGAACCTGTTTCTGTCTTCAATTGCTACCTAAAATCCACATGACTGCCAATTATGTTTGCCAACATAGTATCCTTAGCTGATTGTTTTATTGAATTCAATTTCCTAGTGAGTTCTCTCAATCTCTCCTTACTCCCTGAACCATTCCTAACTCTATTTCTTTCTAATCTGCACTTCCTTCTTAATCCCTTTATTTCCCTGTCGTAATATCAATGGTCCATACCATTCCTTACCACTTTTAAAAATACACTGACTTAGCAAATGTCATGGGGTAGTCACCGAATAGCGTGTGGGGCCTCCTCTGACCCTGCGAACTGCAGTGAGACGCTGTGGAAGTGAGTCGACAAGTCCCTGGTAGTCCTCCGGACGCAGCTGACACCAAATCATTTGCAGAGCGGCCGCCAATGCTGGTCTGTTCGTGGGTGCAGGATCCATGGCACGAGCCTGCGTTCCAGGACATCCAAGATATGCTCGAAGGGTTCATATCGGGGCTCCTGGGTGGCCATGGCAGTCGTTGGACCTCCGCTGCATGTTCCTGGAATCATTCCCGGGTGACGTGGAAGCGATGTGAAACACTGCAGAACCGTCTGGACGCTGGAAGGCCAAAAATGGGTGGAGATGATCTCTGAGCAGCTCAACATACCGCGTATAATTCAAAGTCTCTTCCAGAACAACTAGGGGGCCCATTCCATACCAGGAAAATGCACCCCAGACCCTAACAGAGACACCAGCGCCCTGGACCACATCTTCGAGGCAGACGGGATCCATCGCTTCATGTGGTCTGCGCCATACACGGTGCCTCCCATCGGCGTGGTGCAGTTGAAATTGTGATTCGTCCGACCATATTACGTTACGCCATTGTTCCAGAGTCCATCCCTGGTGACTGGCGACAAATGCGTGTCGTTGTGCCCGATGACGTTGGGTTAATAGTGGCACCCGTGTGTGACACCGGCTCCCATACCCCATAGAACCCATGTTCCTACGGATTGTCCACTGGGAGACGTGTCTAGCACGGCCTGTGTTGAATTGAGCCGTGATTTGTTGCACGGTTGCCCGTCTATCACTATTGACAATCCGTCTCAGATGTCGCTGGACACGGTCATCGCGGGTGGCTGGACGGCCGGTCGTTCGTCTGTTGTGGACGGTGACACGCATTCAACCATTCACGATACACCCTGGACACTGTTGTTCGTGTGTAACCGAATTCCCGCAGCACTTCCGAAATCGCACTTCCCATCCGTCGGGTACCGACCACCATACCGCGTTCGAACGGTGTCAGCTCACGACGACGTTCCATGTTACACCTGTCCCATGCACAGCCACTGCTCACAAGGTCTCCTATACAACTGCCGCTGGCACAGGGGGCGTGTGGCGCGCAGACAACACACCTGCGTATCAGTGCTCCGCGATCCCATGACATTTGCTCAGTCAGTGTACACACCTGGTTCCTCACTCCTTAACAATTGCTTTAAATCCATCCCATAGGCTGTTTACATATTTATTTAAAAATTTTCATTGAACAAAATTGCTTTTTTTTAATGTTCCCATTCCTCCCTTATCCGCCGTTTGGTATTGCCTAATAGTCTTACTTTGACGACATTCCGTTCTAGCACATGTCTTTTAAATTACGACAAAAACAGCTTCATGATCACTTAAGTTTCTGAGTCATCTGGTTTCATCAGCATAACGTCTAGAATATTTTTCCCTCTAGTCGTTTTCAACACTTTCTGATTCAGCTATCCTTTCCATAATAACTTATTTGCCATTTGTTTACCATGCTTTCTGTTGTTCGCATTCCCTTCCCAGTTAACAGTGAAAAGTTCAGATCACCTGCTGCAATAACGTTCCTTTCTGTGTCGTTCCTCATATAGCTGATTATATTATCAAATAATTCTGCATCAGTGTCAGTTCCAGTTTTTCTAGGACTGTACACAAAAAAATCTAGTTGCCTATTGTGTTTAGAGATGTGTCTTATACCTACATTTGCACGTTTGTCAACTTTTTGTACCTTATAAATTCTTACACCACTCTACGACAAACACTCTAGTACCGTGAGAAAATTTCCGCTTCCAAAATAACATTTCTCTGTCATGTTTCAATTCCTATTACAATATCTGGTAAATATATGTCTACCAAATAACCTAATTCTACGCCGTCCTTTATAATACTTCTACAGTTTAACACCAACATTTTTGATGATGATGATGATGATGATGATGATGATGATTGTTGTTTAAAGGGGCCTAACATCTAGGTCATCGGCCCCTAATGGCACGAAATGTAAGAACAATTAAAATTCATAATCCTCCACTGACCAGAATTCAAAACGTGAGGACGAAGAAGGATTAGATGGATATGAAGATAAAACAATCCGTGGATCCCGCCCACCATTCCAGCAACGAGCGGTAAACAATAGTAGTACTGACCAAGGGACTGCGTCTAAACCACAATACTGAATCGATGACGCTTGTAGTCTAAATGGGTCCAAAATCCAGGTCATTATAATAGTACGTATCGCTAGGAAAGTAGAACCATGATATTTGTCATGTTGCGGTACTAATCAAAAGTAACGTAGTCTCGCGGTATTCCACACATTATGGTACTACTCACAGGTAATGTAATGCGCACACCTAACACAGACCTATGGCGTTTCGCACATTGTGTTGCTATTTATAGGCAACGCAAACCTATACAGACAACGAAAAACCTATGGTGTTCTTCACATAAGTGGACTAACCACAGGGACTCCCACTATTCCGTGGTGTTCCTCAGATAGTGGGTACTAATCATAGGCAAGGCAGAACCATAGTGTCGCTCATATACTGGTACGAATCACAGGTACTGTAAAATGCATCGTGAGCACACACTGTCGCTACTAATCACAAACCTATTGTACACCCAACATAGTGGGGCTACGCGCATGTAAAAGCGACCTATGGTGTTACCTGCATTATGGTACTAATTACAAGGAGTATCATGGTTCTAATTTGATCATTCCTGGGTCGCCCCTTTTAGTCGCCTCTTACGAAAGGGCAGGGGTACCGTGGGTGTATTTTTCGTCTACGCCTTCCACCCACAGGTGTTTGGTCCGCGAGAAGTATTTTATTTCCCTCGAATCCGCCAGCAAGTCGGTTAGAACCCCCCCCCACTTTCTGCCACCTAGGACACGCCACGTGGGAGTATCACCTCTCCCCCTGATACGATAGCGTAGTAGGTTCGTGGACCAACAATTTTATGTCATCCTTACTCGACTTCATGTTTCCTATACTGTCATCACCGCTCCCTGGTCCACTTCGTTTCCCTGAATGTACCTCTCTATAACTCTTCAAATCAAACCCCGTAACTTACATATACCATACGGTTTCAAGTGAAGACCATCTCAGCGTAAATCCCTATGTCTTACCCATCCATTAGGATCTACATATCTCACTCCCAATTTTCCTCATAGCCATTCCTTAGTCTCACTTAAATCCCCAATCACCCTCCATTCAGTATCTCTGCTACACAAGGTCCGAATCACAACGTTCTCTGCTTTATCAAACTTCTTCCTTGGTGCCCTAACCAGATCCCAAACATTCCCAACTATGTTAGTAGCTTTTAGTGCTTGCCTCCATTATTGGTACCAACGTGTAAAATTACCACCTTCTTCTTACCTTCCTCCTGCCCTACAGTTTAACTCAACATCTCCCTTAACCTAATTCCTGGATAACACCCTATCCTGCTGATGAAGGATCTAGCATTGAGGCGTTGACTCCACGCTATGTTCTGTGACATATACTAACACACTTTCTAACCTTGGAGTGCATGGCAAAGTCAACGTTTCAGAGCTTGATTCTTCATCAGCAGATTGCACATAAGCTATTTGCAACCCGGGTTCGGAGTCAGTGCACTTTTCTTTTTACAGAGAGCGATTTAGCCACATACATTTTAAATTCTATTGGCCGTGAACTTGTACACAAGAGACAATAAGTGCGAACCCCCACTCTGAGGATTGTTTTATGAAATTTCTCATTTTCACATCGAGTCTACATATCTGTGTCGCTCTAGCGTGAAAAACACATTCTGTTCGAAAGATTTCTCGCAACTCAGCAATTTTATTCTCTCTTACACTATAACCTGTATAGAAAACATGTTCAAACAAAATGATTAGAAATGTAATTTTCTACAGCATGTGTTATGTCGTATTTTTCGATAGAACAGCTACTAACGCGATTTTTCGAAATGTTTATTGGAGCGGTGTCTTGAAAATATACACATCTCAGCAGAAAACGGACTTTACGAGCTCCAATGTCGGATGTTTGAATTAAAAGCAAGCTTTTAATACACAATCATTTACTTAGCATGATAGTCTGCAGTCTAAGAGAAGGAGCTCCCAGGCAGAGATTCATGTTTTGAGTAATGTGAAAGTTGTGTTACTAGAAATTCGTCTATCATGGAACAACCCATTCCTATATATAGTTGCAAAGAATATGGAAAGACGTTTCTCCGCAACTATCACGAGAGACATCATGAGATGTTGTGTAAGACCATTTTTCAATGCAAACACCGTAGAAGACAGTTCAAAAACTCTTGCAACGGGCAACGCTATGAAAACGCGTCTAATGTAGTTCCATCAAGAAATAAATTTAAAGAGCTCAAACGTATTAATGCAGATATTAGTAATTTTTAAGAAGTACACCCAGCGAGAGATTTTTAATTCTTCCTCTGCTCCTGCTACAGGTTCCTTTACTATGCACACATCACAAGATAAAGTCAGTTGGCTCTAATAAGTGCCTTTGGTAGATTTCATCTTTGGTTTCATCTTCTGATGTAACTTTGATTGACCGTGAGAGATCCAGGATCTAGTTCGGTCGCCTATTTGTGTAGATTATCAGCCGTCCTGCATAAGCAGTCCGTTGCCCAGGGTACACCACGAGGAGGTTATCTACACGTCGCACCGCACCAAACGAAGCTGCTGTGAACAAGTATTTGCATTAACATCATATATTGAGGCAGGATTCCAGAAGAATCTAAAGACATCTGACGCTTTTGTTGACCTGACAGCGGCATATGATACAGTATGGCTGGATGGACTACTATTCAAAATTGAAAAGCATACACGCTGCCGAAAACTTACAGCCCTTCTGAAGAACGTGCTGACAAATCGTTACTTCAAGGTCATCATAGGGCAAAAGACGAGCAAGTCTTTTACAGTAAAAGATGGACTACTTCAAGGGTCTGTATTAGCCCCACTACTTTTCAACTTGTACACCAGTGACATGCCTGACACCATCAGCAAGACATTCTGATATACTGACGACTAAGCCATCGCTGTTCAAACTGTCACATTAGAAGAGGGGGAAAACATTCTTTCCAATGACTTGGAGACCTTGAATGCATACTACACGAAGTGGAGACTTCGCCCATATCCCGCTAAGACAGAAGTATGCTCATTCCATCTGTGTAACCAAATAGCTCACCAAAAGCTCAACGTTGTGTTCTGCCAACAAAGAATTAAACATAATTTCAACCCTAAGTACCTTGGCATCACTTAGACCGTTCTTTATCATACAAAAACACCTGGAAAATACAAGTCAGAAACTTGAGTCAAGAAACAACATCATGAAGAAACTAGCTGGCACGACATGGTGAGCTGATGCATCCACAATACGCACTACTGCCCCCACCATGGTTTATCCAGTGGCTGAATATTGTGCCCCGGTGTGGCAGCGTAGCGCACATACTAGAAAGTTCGACGTCCATTTGAACGAATGTATGAGAATCGTAACAGACACACTAAAATCCACCCCAATTCCGTGGCTACATACTATCAGTAACATACCACCACCGGAACTGAGACGATAGGAAGCAACTATACGCGAGTGGAAAAATTTACACCATCCTGATCATCCACAGAATCTCCCAATCCATGAGGTCCTTACTGACCTACCTCCTTCTCGTCCTAAATGAAGGAACCCCATATGGCATGACAAAACTGGCTTCAATATCCGGAAAAAATGGCGTCAAAGCTGGAGCTTTTCATGTGTGAAACACCAAGGAATCCAAGACCCCACAACTGGACTCCCAGGATTTCACCTGAAGAGACACCAATGGTCTAAACTCAACCGTTTAAGAACAGGCCACGCTAGATGTAATGCCATGCTACATAAGTGGGGACTTCGAGAATCCCCTGCCTGTGATTGCGGAGCCCCATTCCAGTCAGTGCAGCATATTATTGAGGAGTGCCCTCTGAGGAAGTATGGTGCACCAGCCCAAGATATCATCAGTGCTACACCGCTTCTTAGAATGGCTACAGCAGCTGGACATTGATTTGTAAATGTGAACGCTACCAACATTCTTGTCCATGTATATAGTGTAAATTTTCTTTTTCTTTTGTATATTTGCCATACGATAAATAAAATAATAAGATAAAGTAAAGTAGGATGATAAATATTATGATGATGATAAAGAAAATCTCAACGTTTCTTTACCATCAAAGCTTTTTAATTGTACTTCATTTTTAAGCCTATTACACGTTCTGACGCCATGCAAACGTATCAAGAAGAACACAAGCATGAAGATCTAGAATAATAATGAGTAGAAGAAGAAGAGAAGCAATATAATAATGATGATAATAACGAGGAAGAATATTACTTCAACGCATATTTACCATCAAACCATGTTCAGTTTTTACCTGCACACGCCATTGCAGAAGCACGTACTACTTAAAAAAGTTATACCATTTCCTACACTTCAACTGGCTGCATGTAAACGCAATATTAACAAAAAGTCTCTGTTACGGTATATAGATGTCAAATACTGTAAATACTATCCCGTGGTGGTCCACATGTAGTGGGTACTAATCATAGGCAAGCCAGAACCATGGTGTCGCACACCCATGGTGTCGCACACCCATGGTGTCGCGCATCCATAGTGTAGCTCCTAAGTTAATCACGGGTACTGTAGAAGCCAGCAACGCGCTCTGTTGCTACTAATCACAAACCTATTTAGTACGTAACATAGTGGTACTATATGCAAGTAAAATGACCCATGATGTTTCCCGCGTGGTGGTACTAATCACAAGTAGTTTCATGGTTCTAATACAATCATCCATTGGTCGCCCCATTTAGTCGCCTCTTACGACAGGCAGGGGACACAGTGGGTGTATTCTTCGTCTGCCTCCCCACCCACAGGGGTTTTCGCATAAAGCACTTTAACACCCAAATTGTTGGCAACGTTAATATGTACTGTGACAGTATATCAATTAACTTGTCCCCTAATTTCACACAGAGAATATATCTTCATTTACGGATAAAATAAATAGCTTTATCACTTTTTATAACCCCGCTTTTAAAAACTCAAAATGTACGGGTATAGTGATTGAGAAATGTACTACGAAAGGACTTATCCGAAAAAAATAGCTCATCAAGTACACGGAAAACATCCCCTCTATTGACAAATTTATCGTCGAATATTTAATGCATTCTAATAACTTATATGTAATAAGGAAATTATCACGAAGCATTAAGTACACTTGATCTGAATGTGAGTTCATCTGCTGTAATATGAACTATATCGAGACACAACACGATCGACACATGGTAGAGGACACTACACTAACGTTTCCTAATAAAACCAAACGAACAGAAAGAACTGAACAGATGCTTCGCTATTTGTTTTACGACGCACCGACACCGATACGTCTCATGGCGAGTATGGGATAGGAAAGGCCTAGGAAGTAGAAGGAAGCGGCCGTGGCCTTAATTAAGGTACAGCCCCGCCATTTGCCTGGTGTGCCTCCTCGTGTGTGCTTTTACAATTGTAGGGGGTTAACCTCGGTTACCCTCTTCAATTGAAAATCCTCTGAGTGGTTGGGAGGGACTAGTAGCTCCTTTCTTGCGATGCCGAATGGAGCCCTATTGGGTAACCATGCGGTATACAAGGAGGAGGAAGCTAAAGCACCACCCAACCCTAGTGTAACGCGACCCGTGCCGATGGGGTGCATGGCACATGGGACATATGTCTTGAACGGAGCCTTCGAGATACTTGGCGCCCTCTCGAAGTAAGTAGCCTTACCCGGGTATGCGGTGCTCTGCCTGGGCGGGCATTATATTTCCCTAGCTACTCGTGGGACCTACACGAATACCGTAGCCAATCAAAAACCGGAGAGCTCCTCTGGGGCCCCCGAGAGAAATACCAGTTCGACAACAACCGATGGGAATTCTTCGGAGATACTCTTGGACAAAACGACATCGACAGTAAGAGAGCTCACTCTAGAGACGGGCAATATTCTAGTCCAGAAGGAGAAGTAGAAGAAGAAACAGCGAACCGGCGCTGAGAAGAGGAGGTACAAGAAGGCTTTAAAGGCCCGGGAGCAGGCCAAAGAGGGCCTAACTCCTGGAGCTGAGAGGAGCTTCTACTGCCACGACATACGATTGCGGGAAGATGCAATGGGCACAGGAGGCGTGACCCTGAGATGGGCTCTGCTTCCAGGGCACAGAGGACTCTAGCCACCAAGACGCCAATGGGAAAACGACTCCTATCGGGGGCAACCCCAGTAGAAGATCGCCAAGCCCTAAAAAGACCCAAGGTGGAGTATGTTAGGATAGCTAAAGCTGGGATAAGGATGGCCACAGTGCCTGTAGGATATCCTGACCAGCAGCTAACTGAAAAACAGGTGGAGTCTGTAGAGGAGGCTATAACCAACCTGATAGATGAGCTTCCGGAGCAGGGGCCCATTAAGCCTTAATTCCTGGACTGCTATCTGTCGAAGGTGCGGCCATCATCACTGCAGAGAATGACGAGACTGTAGCGTGGATTTCTAGTCATGTTACAGATATGCAGCCGTGGGAAGGAGCCAGGCTCACAATTATGGGCATGGATTCCTCTCCTATAAGAGAGTCATGGTCTGGATACCAGGAAAACCAAAGGACAACAATGCCCTTTTGGGAAAAATGGCACGCCAGAACCATAGTCAAAATCCCAAACGCTGGAGAATCTACGACCGCAAGGAGGAGAAGGGAGGTGTTCGCCTTGTGGTCAGCATGGAGTCCAGGGATGTGGAAAAAGCGGTGGGGAAGATCTTCTGCGGGGTGCATGTTGCTACCTTCACCCTGGTGGAGGGCAAACGCGACAAGCAGAAGACCAACCCCACCACAGAAAACACCAGCAGGGGCAAGGAGCAGGAGCCTGGACAGGAGCCGGGGCCAGCCAAGCCTCAGGATTCACCGCGGGAGACGGAGCCGTACGTTCCGGAGACTGCATAAGGTAAAGCATTGCATGAAGGTAAGGAATGTTTACTTTCATACAATCAAACACCGTTGTATAGCGGCCTCTAGTGTACTTATAAGAAGTATCCAGAAAGGTGAGTTTTCGGTCGCCCTGATACAAGAAGCCTGGCTTAGACAGGGCCATATCATGGGACTAAAATGCGCAGGCTTCACTCTTTTCAGTGTAGTAGCGGAGGAGAAGCCTAAAACACGAATCATAACGCTTGGGCTACACCGGGCTTCATTACTAGAGACCTTGTAGAAGTCATAGTGAGATGTGAATAGGGCGGACATCCGAGAGATCTGGTTGTCTGTTCTGCATATCTCCCAGGAGACTCTGAATCTCCACCCCCGCCAGAGGAGTTCAAGAGACTTGTGACATACTGTAGGAAACAAGAACTTACCCTCATAGTAGGGTGTGACGCCAATGCTCATCACAGCATTTGGGGAAGCAAATATACAAACCGAAGGGGAGAGAATTTAATAAAATAATGCTATTTGTTTTACGTCCCACTGACTACTTTTACGGTCTTCGGAGACGCCGGGGTGCCGGAATTTAGTCCCGCAGGAGTTCTTTTACGTTCCAGTAAATCTACCGACACGAGGCTGTCGTATTTGAGCACCTTCAAATACCACCGGACTGAGCCAGGATCGAACCTGCCAAGTTGGGGTTAGAAGGCCAGCGCCTTAACCGTCTGAGCCACTCAGCTCGGCAGGGGAGAGAATTTCATAGAATTTCTATGTACAACTGATCTTGAGATCGTGAACATAGGTGATACCCCTACCTTCATTAATAATAGGAGTGAGGGGATCATAGATCTTACCCTGGGTTCCATGGTAATCATACAGGAATTTAAAGACTGGAAAGTTTCTTTGGAGTCTTCCTTGTCAGATCACAGACACATTGTGTTTCATATAGAGGGCTCCTTCAAGATCCCATCTTACATTAATCCTAGACGAACCAATTCGAGGTCTTTTAGGAATGACGTGAGGATGGGACTGGAAGGAGGACCCTCAAATAAAATCAAGAATAAGGAGGAGCTGGAGCTCAGTGTGAGCTTTCTTACACAGACACTAGTTACCTCTTATGAATTAAACTGCCAATTTGTTAAGGCAAAAAGAGTAACAGGAAGCTTCAAGTGGAACAGTTATCTTGGACACCTGAGGAGAAACACACGAAGGCTCTGGAACAAGTACAGGGAACTTCAAGCCCAAGAAAGTCTAGATTCTTACAAAGAATCACAAAGAAAGTGCAAGTCAGAAGTCAAAAAGGCTTCTAAGAAATCTTGGAGAAAGTTTTGTGACTCCATCGAGAGTCGACATGAAGCGGCAAGGCTTCATAAAATTCTAACCTTGGATGGCAGGGCAAGGCTGGGCTCATTGGAGTCTCCTTCGGGTGGATATACATCCACAGAGGGAGAGATCCTGAGCTTATTGCTTGATGCCCACTTTCCAGGTTCAGTAGTCACGAACAGTGAAGTAGGATCGAGCGAATATTTCAGATCCGATAGAAGTGGTTGGAAGGAAGCCGCAGTGATTATTACCCCAAGAAGGGTGATGTGGGCATTAGAATATTTTGCCCCTTATAAAAGCCCAGGAATGGATGGGATCTTCCCAGCACTTCTTCAAGAAGCGGGCGCGGTCCTTATATCATACCTGGTCAGAATTTTTAGAGCCTGTCTCACCATGTGGTACGTATACTCCTTTTGGCGTCAAGCGAAGGTAGTATATATACCTAAATCCGGAAGGTCTTCATATACTAGACCTAAGGATTATAGACCCATTAGTCTAATGTCTTTTCTTCTTAAGACTTTGGAAAGACTGGTGGATAGACATATCAGGGAGAAAGTATTAAGAGACTGTCCCCTGCATCCTCATCAACATGCATACCAACCAGGGAAGTCAGTTGAGATTGCACTACACCAGCTTGTTTCCAGGCTGGAGAGTGCCTTGGATCAGCAACAAGTTGCTGTGGTGGTATTCCTAGGTATAGAAGGGGCCTTTAACTACATATCTTTGGGCTCCATAGAACTTAGTCTAGAGATAAGGGACGTGAGCAGGATGCTCATAAAATGGATTATGGCCTCACTGCAGGGCGGTCAAGTTCTGTTTATCCTCAATGCAGTAATGTTGAGAGCCAATATAGACAGCAGGTGTCCACAGGAAGAGGTGTTATCACTAACATTATGGTGTCTGGTAGTGGATGAACTACTTACCAGGTTAAATGTTAGAGGAATTTATGCCAAGGCTATGCAAATGACATTAGCCTGATGGCGGTGGGAAATTTCCCCAGTACGGTTTCAGAGCTCGTGCAGAGCTCCCTACGCAGGGTGGAAAGATGGTGCCACGACATGGACTTGTAGGTTAATCCCGACAAGACGGAGCTCGTGGTATTTACCAGGAGGTGGAGGCTAGACGGACTGTCAGAGGCTTTCCTATTTGGGAAAAAATTAGTTAAGACAACCTCAGTTAAGTACCTAGGGGTAATCCTTAAGGCAAGACTGAGTTGGAAGAAATATATAGACCATAAGGTGGATAAGGCTCGCAAGATTATGTGGGCCTGTCACAGGGTCGTCGGAAAGACTTGGGGCCTAGGACCTAGGGTGGTCCAGGGGCTTTATATTTCTATTGTACGGCCCACGATCACCTTCGCATCTTTAGTCTGGTGGCCAGGTTCAGAGAGCAAACCTGCGACCACCAAGTTAAACAGTGTCCAAAGACTTGCGTGTCCAGGAATAACAGGGGCACTGGATACTACACAATTATGTGCAATGGAGGCCATCCTAGGTCCTCGCCCCTTACATTTATATGTTAAGGAAATAACGGGAATGAGTGCTTACCGCCTCTGGTAATTCGGAGGATGGTCTTTCAAGGATCCAAATAGAGGTCCTGCTTCTATTCTTACAAGGCTTCACCAGACCTGCCCTGCGACAATGATGATCGGGGACCTGATGAAGCCTAGTTTTAATCTGAATTATAAGGTCGTAGTGGTGATACCCACAAAGGAGGAGTGGGGTAGTGATGCTGGGGCCCGTCTTAGGTCTGGGGGCTGTATATGGTACACAGATGGCTCGCGGACGGAGACGGGCACAGGCGCCGGGTTCTGGGGGCCTCAGACAAGGCTCTCCCTTCCCATGGGTAAATATGCTACTGTTTTCCAGGCCGATGTATATGCAATACTGGCCTGTGCTGTACATGTATGGAACATGCCTGAACGTAGAAGATGCATCACTATTTGCGGCAACAGCCAGATAGAGTTAAAAGCACTATGCGCAGTTAGAACATAATCAAAAATGGTATGGGAGTGCCAAAGGATGTTAGATAAGCTGTGTGAACTTAGTCCAGTTACCCTATTATGGGTCCCTGGGCACACATGAATCAGTGGAAGTGAAGAAGCTGACAAACTAGTGAAACAAGGCTCAAAAGGTCCTTTCATAGGACTAGAGCCCTTCCTAGGAGTGTCACTCCGAAGTGTGAAACTAGTAATATCCCAGTGGACAAACCAGTCTCACTTAGATATGTGGAAGAGTCTAACCACAGCAAGGCAGGCACGTGAACTTATAAGGGCCTAGCCAAAGTTATAAAAAGGTCCTGATAAATTTGAATAGGACCAGAATACGAATGGTAATTGGACTGTTGACAGGCCAAAATACCTTACAGAGATACCTACACATCATGAAAATCAGTCAGGATCCGATGTGTAGAAGATGCGGTAGGGAGGAAGAGAACTCCGCTCATGTATGTCAGTGCGAGGCTCTTGCAAGCACTAGACATCGATATATTGGCTTACATTTTATGAATTTTCAGGAATGCCAACATCCGGACACTGGTGTCCTTTATAGGAGCACTAGGACTAGACTAGGCAATCCCGTTTAGTGAACACAAAGGGTCTTCACAGACCTACGTGTGGAGCCCTGCCTGCCGACAGTGGGCTCGAATTAAACTGATGCTTCGCACAGGCTCATGTTTACATTTGAACAAAACGATCGCGGCACCATTTTAGATAATATCGAAAGCTGCACTGAGGTATGATCAAGCAAGGCCGACTCCAATCCTCAGACATTAATGCAACACTCGATCTTTCAAAGATGGTGAATCGAGTAGTCGGACATGTTAGAAATGTGGGTTTGTTATGGTTTGTTTTTACCGTATGTAGTCGGTGTCATTTCATAAAAGTTGACGATAAATGTTAGTTTCTTTGTAGAATATAAGTGTGCGAGTGTATTTATATGAGTCAGTGGACACTTAGGGTATGTAATCAAGCGCAGTAAAGTGAGGATGGTGTTTATTTTGATCGTCTTGTGAACCAGGTTTAAGTCTAACTATGCCAATGACTCTCATACAACTATTCTTAAGTTTTCTACGGTATAAAGCATCAAGAGAGAAATGGATTAGGAATATACATCGTCATTATTTTGAAGTCGATAATAAAACTGTAATAAGAATGAGATGGCGTATGGCTTTTATTGCCGGGAGTGTCCAAGGAGAAGTTCGGCTCGCCAGGTGCAGGTCTTTCTATTTGACTCCCGTAGGCGACCTGCGTGTTGTGATGGGGATGAAATGATTGATGAAGATGACACATATATCCAGTCCCAGTGAAATTCACCAACGATTGTTAAAATTTCCGAACCTGCCGGGAATCGAACACATGACCCCTGTGGCCAAAGGCCAGCACGCTAACCATTTAGCCAAGGAGCCAGACATAAAACTGTAGTGTGCATATATTATAAGAATAAGTCTGAGGTTAGGGAAGAATTTTCTCTAATTCCAAACGGTGATCATATTCGTGTTCCTCAAGAAATATAAATGTAGATAGAGTATAATTTATATTGTGATATTCCGCCAGTGTCTATGTGCTTTTTAGAGTCCAGTGATTTAGATGCAAGTGTAAGTAGTATAATAAGCGGGTTCGGCGGCCTCCTCCTCCGCCCGCGGCGCGAGAAATTTGAATTTTTGGCGGGAGATTTGAATTTTGGCGGGAGATTTGAATTTGTAAACAAAGCCACGTGCTTTTTGACAGCTGTCATCGACAACAACGCATCGCTAACCTCACTGCTGCCATCTTGACGGGCCTAAACCTCACTAGTGCCAACTTAACCTAACTAGCGTGAGGTAAACAAAGCCACGTGTTTTTTGACAGCCACGTGCTTTTTGACAGACAACAACGCATCGCTAACCTCAGTACTGCCATCTTGACGGGCCTAAACCTCAGTGGTACCAACTTAACCTAACTAGCGTGAGGTAAACAAAGCCACGTGTTTTTTGACAGCCACGTGCTTTTTTGACAGCTGTCATCCGCCATCTTTAAACGACAGAGCACTGTGCTGCCCTCTTTATCGTAGTAGATGTAAAATTCGTCACCTGTCATCGGCAGTGCTGCCATCTTGACGGGCCTAAACCTTAGTGCTACCAACTTAACCTCACTAGCGTGAGATAAACAAAGCCACGTGCTTTTTTGACAGCTGTCATCCGCCATCTTTAAAGTACAGAGCACCGTGCTGCCCTCTTTTTCGCAGTAGCTGTAAATTCGTCACCAGTCATCCGCAGTGCTGCCATCTTGGCGGGCCTAAACCTTAGTGCTACCAACTTAATCTCACTAGCGCGAGATTTGAATCGGTAAACAAACCCATGTGCTTTTCTGACAGCTATCATCCGCCATCTTTAATCAACAGAACACCATGCTGCCCTCTATATCTTTGAAATGTGGTGGCGGATAATTTGAAAAATGCTTTTTGATAGCAGCCATCTTTAATCAAGAGAGCACCGTGCTGCACTCTATGTGGTAGCGGCAATTTGAAAACTTCTAAGTGCCCCTGTTTGGAAACAAACCACGTGCTTTTTTGACAGCTACATCCGCCATCTTTAATCAAGGGAGCACCGTGCCGCACTCTTTAGTTGAAATGTGGTGGCAGCAATTTGAAAAATTCCACGTGCTCTTGTTTGGAAACAATGCTACATGCTTATTTGACAGCTACCGTCCGCCATCTTTAATCTATAGAGCACAGCGCTGTCCTCTTTAGCTACTTACCTTTGAAATGTGGTGGCGGATAATTTGAAAAATGCTTTTTGACAGCAGCCATCCTTGAGCACCGTGCTGCCCTCTTTAGCTAGATACCTGTGGCGGCAGGCAATTCCACATGACAGCAGTCATCTTTAATCAAGAGAGCACCGTGCTGCCCTCTATATGGTGGCGGCAATTTGAAAAATTCTACATGCTCTTGTTTGGAAACAAACCCACGCGCTTTTTTGACAGCCGTCATCCGCCATCTTTAATCAACAGAGCACAGTGCTGCCCTCTTTAGCTAGATACCTTTGAAATGTGGTGGCGGCAAATTCCACGTGCTCTTGTTTGGAAACAAAGCCACGTGCTTTTTGACAGCTGTCATCCACCATCTTTAATCAATAGAGCATAGTGCTGCCCTCTTTAGCTTGAAATGTGGTGGCGACAAATTCCACGTGCTCTTGTTTGGAAACAAAGCCATGTGTTTTTTGACAGCTGTCATCCACCATCTTTAATCAATAGAGCACTGTGCTGCTATCATGCGGGCAATTTCGTCAGCTGTCATCCGCCATCTTTAATCCACAGAGCACAATGCTGCTCTCTGTAGTAGCGGGTAATTTGAAAAGTTCTGTTAGCTGTCATCCGCCATCTTTAATCAAGAGAGCACCGTGCTGCCATCTTTAGCTAGATACCTTTGAAATGTGGTGGCGGAAAATTCCCACGTGCTCTTGTTTGGAAACAAACTCACGTGCTTTTTGACAGCTGTCACCCGCCATCTTACATCGCAAAACTCAGTGCTACACTCTTTAGTTGAAATATGGTGGCGGATAATTTAAAAAGAAAAATTCTACAGCAGCCATCACTCGACGCTAATTGCACAAGATGGTGGCTATACATGACTCCTTAAATGTGCTTATGCAGGATGGCCGCTATACATAGGTTCTTATGAGACGCCCTTGGGATACTTGCGTAAGATGGCGGTTATACAAGGCTCCTTATGAGACACCCTAGGGATGCTTGTGCAAGATGGCGGTTGCTCTTATGAGGTGGCTTAAGGGTCCTTGCACAAGATGACTAGAGACGCCCTAAGGATGCTTGCGCAAGATGGCGGACGCAAGATGGCGGCTATACGCGACTCCTTATGAGAGGCCTTAAGGGTGCTTGCGCAAGATGGCTGCTGCTCTTAGCTTAGAGGCTAACGTGTCATGCTAGTTCGATTCATTAAATTTGAGGCTTAAATGCAAAATGTTAAATATCTCGAAAACGGTACATCGTAGAGCAAAACGGACAAAATTTTTCTGCCCAATACCTCGGTTCGCAGTACGAGGAACATGATAGCATAAGTCTAATGATGAGATCGACGGTTCGGTTCCTACTTAGGCCCTTTGGCATTCACTCTGTTTTAGCTTGTATTGAAGCGAGTCTTCATAACATGATCAGGCCTAGCTATGGTAGAGAGTATAACGTACCGTGCTGATTCGATTCATTAAATTTGGGGCTTAAATGCAAAATGTTAAATATCTCGAAAACGGTGCATCGTAGAGCAAAACGGATAAAATGTTTCCACCTGATACCTAGGTTTTCAGTATCAGGAACAATAAAAAACATAGTCTAATGATGAGATCGACGGTTCGATCCCTACTTAGGCCCTTTGGCATTGGCAGCTATCTAATTCTACAAGATGGCGGCTATACATAGCTTCTTATGAGACAGCTTAAGAGCGCTTGCACAAGATGGCTGCTGCTCTTATGAGACGCCCTAGGGGTGCTTGCGCAAGGTAGCAGCGACAAGACGGTGACTATACACAGCTGCTTATGATACGGCCTAGAGGTGCTCACACAAGATGGTGGCTGCTCTGATGAAGAAAGCTAGCTTTGCATCGTGCAGGTATCTTTACAGCACTAAACCTTATACCTTTGAAATGTAGTGGCGGGTAATTTGAAAAATTCGACGTGCTTTTTCATAAGCTGTTAAGGCCTCCTCTTATGTCAAGGCATAGCTCTATCGAACAAGTTTAAACCTGCATCGGGATAGCTAGAGTAAGCGCGTGCTGCAGTGATGACGTCATTATGCATGTTTAGACTTGCAAATCACAGAAGAAACGTAACAAGGCTGGAATCGAAAACTGCACTCTATGCTGTTAACTTTATCATGTGATCGAAACATTGATTGAAGTATTTAGAACACGCAATAAGTAGAACCAAACACTGTACTCGATACAACATGTGTTTAGAACATGTCAGGGGATATCTTTGTTCTAAGAAGATTAGTTTACCGCACATTCCTTGGCTAAAGGGCTAATGGGCTAAAGGGCTAATGGGCTAAAGGGCTAAAGGGCTAAAGGTGCAACAACCTCATCGATCGCTATCAGCAAGAACGCTTGTACTTTGTTAAGTGTAGAAAATTAATCATTATTTGTAAATGGTTTCATGTTCAGAACAAGGAATGGAACCTAGGGGTTACGTCTTACCTAATAAAATCCCCGAGGTGCGATGAGTTACGTTTTTCGAACTAGTGTTTGGAACACTGAACTTTTCAAGATGATAGCAGAGAGTTTAGCAATGGTCTGTTGTTGGATTATAAATTCCGCGCTACAACATGCATAAGGTAGCAGCCTTGAGGTTTACCGCCGTAAAGATGGCAAGAGTGAGGTTAGCAATGTTCCGTTGTTGGATTTTAAATTCCGCGCTATAACATGCATAAGGTGGCAGCCTTGAGGTTTACCGCCGTAAAGATGGCAGCAGTGAGGTTAGCGACGCTCTATTGTCCTTCAAAGTGAGGTTAGGGTTCGTCAAGAAGACAGCTGTCAAAAACGCACGTGGCTATGTTTACCAAACAAGAGCACATGGCTGTGACGTCACGGTCATGTAATCAATCCTTAGCTCGACGTCGTTAAGAGCAGCATTAGGATTAGCTATGCTTAAAAGTCTTGGGAACAGAGCAGCAGTATGAATTGCCATGTTTCAAAGCGTGTACACATCAACTATCGATTTTACATGCATCAACCATCGTACTAAACTTCTTCCGCTAGATCGTGCTGCTATCTTAGCATAACCTATACACATAAAATTAAAGTACAATGAATAGCCATGTTTCAAAGCGTGTACACATCACCTATCGATTTTGCATGCATCGACTCTCGTACTTAACTTCTTCCGCTAGATTGTGCTGCTATCTTAGCATGACCTTAAAGTACAAAGAATAGCCATGTTTCAAAGCGTGTACACATTACCTATCGACTTTGCATGCAACAAATATCGTACTAAACTTCTTCCGCTAGATTGTGCTGCTCTCCTTGCATAATTTTATACACATGAACTTACAGTGCAAAGAATAGCCATGTTTCAAAGCCTGTACACATCACCTATCGATTTTGCATGCAACAAATATCGTACTAAACTTCTTCCGCTAGGTTGTGCTGCTCTCTTAGCATAACTTATACACATGAACTTAAAGTACGAAGAATAGCCATGTTTCAAAGCGTGTACACATCAACTATCGATATTGCATGCATCGACTCTCGTACTAAACTTCTTCCGCTAGATTATGCTGCTATCTTAGTATAACTTATACACATGAACTTAAAGTACAAAGAATAGCCATGTTTCAAAGCGTGTACATATTACTTATCGATTTTGCAAGCATCGACTCTCGTACTTAATATCTTCCTCTAGATTGTGCTGCTACCTTAGCATAACCTATACCCATGACCTTAAAGTACAAAGAATAGCCATGTTTCAAAGCGTATGCATATTCCTTATTGATTTTGCATGCATCGAATCTCTTACTAAACTTCTCCCGCTAGATTGTGCTGCTATCTTAGCATAACCTATACCCATAAACTTAAAGTACAAAGAATAGCCATGTTTCAAGGCGTGTACACATTACCTATCGATTTTGCATGCATCAAATATCGCACTAAATTTCTTCCACTAGATTGTGCTGCTATCTTAGCATAACCTATACCCATGAACTTAAAGTACAATGAATAGTCATGTTTCAAAGCGTGTACACATCAACTATCGATATTGCATGCATCGACTCTCGTACTAAACTTCTTCCGCTAGATTATGCTGCTATCTTAGTATAACTTATACACATGAACTTAAAGTACAAAGAATAACCATGTTTCAAAGCGTGTACATATTACTTATCGATTTTGCAAGCATCGACCTTCGTACTTAATTTCTTCCTCTAGATTGTGCTGCTACCTTAGCATAACCTATACGCATGACCTTAAAGTACAAAGAATAGCCATGTTTCAAAGCGTGTGCATATTCCTTATTGATTTTGCATGCATCGAATCTCTTACTAAACTTCTCCCGCTAGATTGTACTGCTATCTCAGCATAACCTATACCCATAAACTTAAAGTACAAAGAATAGCCATGTTTCAAGGCGTGTACACATTACCTATCGATTTTGCAAGCAACAAATATCGTACTAAACTTCTTGCGCTAGATTGTGCTGCTATCTTAGCATAACCTGTACGCATGAACTTAAAGTACAAAGAATAGCCTTGTTTCAAAGCGCGTACTCATTACCTAATGATTTTGCATGAAACGACTATCATACTAAACTTTTCCTATTAGATTGTGCTAAAATCGTGTACGTGTGCTGTTATCTTAGCATAACCTATCGATTTTACATGCATCGAGTATCGTACTAGGCTTCTTCCGCTAGAGCATGTAGCAATCGCTTTTGTGTATCCCTAACCTATGTGCATGAACTTAAAGCACAAAGAAGAGCTATGTTCTAAAGCGTGTACACATCACCTATCGATAATGTATGTATCGACTATCGTACTAAACTTTTTCTGCTAGAGCGTAAGACTATCGCTTGTGTGTGCACGAACTTAAAGCATAAAGAATAGCAATGTATAAAAATCTTGTAAACATGACAGCAGCATTAAGTATAGCCATGTTTAAATGCACGTACACATCATGTATCTATAATGCACGCAGTACTAAACTTATTCCACTAGAATGTACAAAGTTCGCATGTGTTTGTGCTGCTATCTTAGCATAGCATATGTGCATGAACTTAAAGTACAAAGAATAGCGATGTTTAAAAATCTTGTGAACATGGCAGCGGTAAGAATAGCAATGTTTAAAAGCGTTTTGATAATGCATGCATCTTCTACTAGAGCGTGTGACCATCGCTTGTATCTGGTGCTATCTTAACATAACCTATGTACACGAACGTAAAGCATAAAGAATACTTATGTGTAAGTGAACATAGCAGAGTGTTAACTACGTAGGTGTAGACATTGATCGTTTCATGCTGACGCAGCATACCACGTGACCGTGACGTCACAGCCATGTGCTCTTGTTTGGTAAACATAGCCACGTGCGTTTTTGACAGCTGTCTTCTTGACGAACCCTAACCTCACTTTGAAGGACAATAGAGCGTCGCTAACCTCACTGCTGCCATCTTTACGGCGGTAAACCTCAAGACTGCCACCTTATGCATGTTATAGCGCGGAATTTAAAATCCAACAACGGAACATTGCTAACCTCACTCTTGCCATCTTTACGGCGGTAAACCTCAAGGCTGCTACCTTATGCATGTTGTAGCGCGGAATTTATAATCCAACAACAGACCATTGCCAAACTCTCTGCTATCATCTTGAAAAGTTCAGTGTTCCAAACACTAGTTCGAAAAACGTAACTCATCGCACCTCGGGGATTTTATTAGGTAAGACGTAACCCCTAGGTTCCATTCCTTGTTCTGAACATGAAACCATTTACAAATAATGATTAATTTTCTACACTTAACAAAGTACAAGCGTTCTTGCTGATAGCGATCGATGAGGTTGTTGCACCTTTAGCCCTTTAGCCCTTTAGCCCATTAGCCCTTTAGCCCATTAGCCCTTTAGACAAGGAATGTGCGGTAAACTAATCTTCTTAGAACAAAGATATCCCCTGACATGTTCTAAACACATGTTGTATCGAGTACAGTGTTTGGTTCTACTTATTGCGTGTTTTAAATACTTCAATCAATGTTTCGATCACATGATAAAGTTAACAGCATAGAGTGCAGTTTTCGATTCCAGCCTTGTTACGTTTCTTCTGTGATTTGCAAGTCTAGACATGCATAATGACGTCATCACTGCAGCACGCGCTTACTCTAGCTATCCCGATGCAGGTTTAAACTTGTTCGATAGAGCTATGCCTTGACATAAGAGGAGGCCATCAATCAATCAATACTGATCTGCATTTAGGGCAGTCGCCCAGGTGGCAGATTCCCTATCTGTTGCTTTCCTAGCCTTTTCCGAAATGATTTCAAAGAAATTGGAAATTTATTGAACATCTCCCTTGGTAAGTTATTCCAATCCCTAACTCCCCTTCCTATAAATGAATATTTGCCCCAATTTGTCCTCTTGAATTCCAACTTTATCTTCATAATGTGATCTTTCCTACTTTTATAGACGCCATTCAAACCTATTCGTCTACTAATGTCATTCCACGCCATCTCTCCGCTGACAGCTCGGAACATACCACTTAGTCGAGCAGCTCTTCTTCTTTCTCTCAATTCTTCCCAACCCAAACATTGCAACATTTTTGTAACGCTACTCTTTTGTCGGAAATCACCCAGAACAAATCGAGCTGCTTTTCTTTGGATTTTTTCCAGTTCTTGAGGTAATCCTGGTGAGGGTCCCATACACTGGAACCATACTCTAGTTGGGGTCTTACCAGAGACTTATATGCACTCTCCTTTACATCCTTACTACAACCCCTAAACACCCTCATAACCATGTGCAGAGATCGGTACCCTTTATTTACAATCCCATTTATGTGATTACCCCAGTGAAGATCTTTCCTTATATTAACACCTAGATACTTACAATGATCCCCAAAAGGAACTTTCACCCCATCAACGCAGTAATTAAAACTGAGAGGACTTTTCCTATTTGTGAAACTCACCACCTGACTTTTAGCCCCGTTTATCAACATACCATTGCCTGCTGTCCATCTCACAATATTTTCGAGGTCACGTTGCAGTTGCTCACAATCTTGTAACTTATTTATCACTCTATAGAGAATAACATCATCCGCAAAAAGCCTTACCTCCGATTCCACTTCTTTACTCATATCATTTATATATATAAGAAAACATAAAGGTCCGATAACACTGCCCTGAGGAACTCCCCTCTCAACTATTACAGGGTCAGACAAAGCTTCACCTACTCTAACTCTCTGAGATCTATTTTCTAGAAATATAGCAACCCATTCAGTCACTCTTTTGTCTAGTCCAATTGCACTCATTTTTGCCAGTAGTCTCCCATGATCCACCCTATCAAATGCTTTAGACATGTCAATCGCGATACAGTCAATTTGACCTCCAGAATCCAAGATATCTGCTATATCTTGCTCGAATCCTACAAGTTGAGCTTCAGTGGAATAACCTTTCCTAAAACCGAATTGCCTTCTATCGAACCAGTTATTAATTTCACAAACATGTCTAATATAATCAGAAAGAATGCCTTCCCAAAGCTTACATACAATGCATGTCAAACTAACTGGCCTGTAATTTTCAGCTTTATGTCTATCACCCTTTCCTTTATACACAGGGGCTACTATAGCAACTCTCCATTCATCTGGTATAGCTCCTTCGGCCAAACAATAATCAAATAAGTACTTCAGATATGGTACTATATCCCAACCCATTGTCTTTAGTATATCCCCAGAAATCTTATCAATTGCAGCCGCTTTTCTAGTTTTCAACTTTTGTATCTTATTGTAAAAGTCATTGTTATCATATGTAAATTTTATTACTTCTTTGGCCTTAGTCTCTTCCTCTATCTCGACATTATCCTTGTAACCAACAATCTTTACATACTGCTGACTGAATACTTCTGCCTTTTGAAGATCCTCACATACACACTCCCCTTGTTCATTAATTATACCTGGAATGTCCTTCTTGGAACCTGTTTCTGCCTTAAAATACCTATACATACCCTTCCATTTTTCACTAAAATTTGTATGACTGCCAATTATGCTTGCCATCATGTTATCCTTAGCCGCCTTCTTTGCTAGATTCAATTTTCTAGTAAGTTCCTTCAATTTCTCCTTACTTCCACATCCATTTCTAACTCTATTTCTTTCCAGTCTGCACCTCCTTCTTAGTCTCTATTTCTCTATTATAATAAGGTGGGTCTTTACCATTCCTTACCACCCTTAAAGGTACAAACCTGTTTTCGCATTCCTCAACAATTTCTTTAAACCCATCCCAGAGTCTGTTTACATTTTTATTTACCGTTTTCCACCGATCATAGTTACTTTTTAGAAACTGCCTCATACCTGCTTTATCAGCCATATGGTACTGCCTAACAGTCCTACTTTTAAGACCTTCCTTTCTATCACATTTATTTTTAACTACCACAAAAACAGCTTCATGATCACTAATACCATCTATTACTTCGGTTTCCCTATAGAGCTCATCTGGTTTTAGCTTATGAAAAAGCACGTCGAATTTTTCAAATTACCCGCCACCACATTTCAAAGGTATAAGGTTTAGTGCTGTAAAGATACCTGCACGATGCAAAGCTAGTATTCTTCATCAGATCAGCCACCATCTTGTGTGAGCACCTCTAGGCCGTATCATAAGCAGCTGTGTATAGTCACCGTCTTGTCGCTGCTACCTTGCGCAAGCACCCCTAGGGCGTCTCATAAGAGCAGCAGCCATCTTGTGCAAGCGCTCTTAAGCTGTCTCATAAGAAGCTATGTATAGCCGCCATCTTGTAGAATTAGATAGCTGCCAATGCCAAAGGGCCTAAGTAGGGATCGAACCGTCGATCTCATCATTAGACTATGTTTTTTATTGTTCCTGATACTGAAAACCTAGGTATCAGGTGGAAACATTTTATCCGTTTTGCTCTACGATGCACCGTTTTCGAGATATTTAACATTTTGCATTTAAGCCCCAAATTTAATGAATCGAATCAGCACGGTACGTTATACTCTCTACCATAGCTAGGCCTGATCATGTTATGAAGACTCGCTTCAATACAAGCTAAAACAGAGTGAATGCCAAAGGGCCTAAGTAGGAACCGAACCGTCGATCTCATCATTAGACTTATGCTATCATGTTCCTCGTACTGCGAACCGAGGTATTGGGCAGAAAAATTTTGTCCGTTTTGCTCTACGATGTACCGTTTTCGAGATATTTAACATTTTGCATTTAAGCCTCAAATTTAATGAATCGAACTAGCATGACACGTTAGCCTCTAAGCTAAGAGCAGCAGCCATCTTGCGCAAGCACCCTTAAGGCCTCTCATAAGGAGTCGCGTATAGCCGCCATCTTGCGTCCGCCATCTTGCGCAAGCATCCTTAGGGCGTCTCTAGTCATCTTGTGCAAGGACCCTTAAGCCACCTCATAAGAGCAACCGCCATCTTGCACAAGCATCCCTAGGGTGTCTCATAAGGAGCCTTGTATAACCGCCATCTTACGCAAGCATCCCAAGGGCGTCTCATAAGAACCTATGTATAGCGGCCATCCTGCATAAGCACATTTAAGGAGTCATGTATAGCCACCATCTTGTGCAATTAGCTTCGAGAGATGGCTGCTGTAGAATTTTTCTTTTTAAATTATCCGCCACCATATTTCAACTAAAGAGTGTAGCACTGAGTTTTGCGATGTAAGATGGCGGGTGACAGCTGTCAAAAAGAACGTGAGTTTGTTTCCAAACAAGAGCACGTGGGAATTTTCCGCCACCACATTTCAAAGGTATCTAGCTAAAGATGGCAGCACGGTGCTCTCTTGATTAAAGATGGCGGATGACAGCTAACAGAACTTTTCAAATTACCCGCTACTACAGAGAGCAGCACTGTGCTCTGTGGATTAAAGATGGCGGATGACAGCTGACGAAATTGCCCGCATGATAGCAGCACAGTGCTCTATTGATTAAAGATGGTGGATGACAGCTGTCAAAAAGCACGTGGCTTTGTTTCCAAACAAGAGCACGTGGAATTTGCCGCCACCACATTTCAAAGGTATCTAGCTAAAGAGGGCAGCACTGTGCTCTGTTGATTAAAGATGGCGGATGACGGCTGTCAAAAAAGCGCGTGGGTTTGTTTCCAAACAAGAGCATGTAGAATTTTTCAAATTGCCGCCGCCATATAGAGGGCAGCACGGTGCTCTCTTGATTAAAAATGACTGCTGTCATGTGGAATTGCCTGCCGCCACAGGTATCTAGCTAAAGGGGGCAGCACGGTGCTCAAAGATGGCTGCTGTCAAAAAGCATTTTTCAAATTATCCGCCACCACATTTCAAAGGTAAGTAGCTAAAGAGGACAGCGCTGTGTTCTATAGATTAAAGATGGCGGACGGTAGCTGTCAAATAAGCATGTAGCATTGTTTCCAAACAAGAGCACGTGGAATTTTTCAAATTGCTGCCACCACATTTCAACTAAAGAGTGCGGCACGGTGCTCCCTTGATTAAAGATGGCGGATGTAGCTGCCAAAAAGCACGTGGTTTGTTTCCAAACAGGGGCACTTAGAAGTTTTCAAATTGCCGCTACCACATAGAGTGCAGCACGGTGCTCTCTTGATTAAAGATGGCTGCTATCAAAAAGCATTTTTCAAATTATCCGCCACCACATTTCAAAGATATAGAGGGCAGCATGGTGTTCTGTTGATTAAAGATGGCGGATGATAGCTGTCAGAAAAGCACATGGGTTTGTTTACCGATTCAAATCTCGCGCTAGTGAGATTAAGTTGGTAGCACTAAGGTTTAGGCCCGCCAAGATGGCAGCACTGCGGATGACAGGTGACGAATTTACAGCTACTGCGAAAAAGAGGGCAGCACGGTGCTCTGTACTTTAAAGATGGCGGATGACAGCTGTCAAAAAAGCACGTGGCTTTGTTTATCTCACGCTAGTGAGGTTAAGTTGGTAGCACTAAGGTTTAGGCCCGTCAAGATGGCAGCACTGCCGATGACAGGTGACGAATTTTACATCTACTACGATAAAGAGGGCAGCACAGTGCTCTGTCGTTTAAAGATGGCGGATGACAGCTGTCAAAAAAGCACGTGGCTGTCAAAAAACACGTGGCTTTGTTTACCTCACGCTAGTTAGGTTAAGTTGGTACCACTGAGGTTTAGGCCCGTCAAGATGGCAGTACTGAGGTTAGCGATGCGTTGTTGTCTGTCAAAAAGCACGTGGCTGTCAAAAACACGTGGCTTTGTTTACCTCACGCTAGTTAGGTTAAGTTGGCACTAGTGAGGTTTAGGCCCGTCAAGATGGCAGCAGTGAGGTTAGCGATGCGTTGTTGTCGATGACAGCTGTCAAAAAGCACGTGGCTTTGTTTAAAAATTCAAATCTCCCGCCAAAATTCAAATCTCCCGCCAAAAATTCAATTTTCCCGCGCCGCGGGCGGAGGAGGAGGCCGCCGAACCCGCTTATTATACTACTAGTGTATAATCTGTACTTGCCTGCGGAAATGTTTGTCTTGATCTTAGAGTATAACAAAATTTGTGTGACAGACTTTTCCAGGTGCTAATTAGTGACAGTTACAAACCAGAATTCCTTAAGTTACAGAGTCATAGAGAGGCACTGTTAGTGTTAAGATTTCAGTTAACTGAGAGTCTAGTATGTAACCTTGATGCGTGCCGGTGCAGTGTGAAGTAGAAAACGGTGTTTAAAAAGTGCGTTAAGGTGTTAGCAAATGTTTTTATCAATAATTATGATTTTCTTATAAATACACAGTTAATTGTATACTTCAAGTAGGATTAAGCTGGTGAATGTGTATTCGTTGTCAATGTTATTTCATTGTCCTATGTAATTTGTGTTTTTATTGTAATGTGTTGTGCACTGATGCTATTTACCAACGAATGTTTGTTTAATTTTGTTATTTTCACGTGTACTGGCCTTAGGGTTGTGTTATTGAGTCATGCGCATATTTAAAGTACAGTAGTCGTATTTGCTGAATATCTTATTTACTGAGTGCGATATGTCATTACACTGTTATGGAAGGTTTGTTTTTCACTTGTAATGTGTTCTATGTTGTTTTAACAACGTGTATTCATTACTTACATTTTGTAATTGTCAAATGTACTAGTATAGGGTTATCTAAATTACTTCAAAATCAAAATCTACGTTACTTCAGAATGGCAGCAGCGGCTAGTAATGTTTGTTGTCCGTGCGGCTAAAAGGTGAGAAATTGTGAGGAATTGGTTAATTGTGAAGGGGATTGTAGAAGTAATTTTCAAAATGAATGCACACGAATGTCAAATAAGGCTTACGAGGTGGTAAGAAGTGATCCGGAAAAGGTGTGGAAATGTAAACGTGACGATTATCGCCCGCCATCTAACCTAAGCGAATGCGACATAGATAACAGATTACGGAGAAGATACAATTATCTGTTACAGAATTGAAAACTTTATTCATGGTTGAACTGAATGTTATTACGGAAGCTACAGAATTTATAAATGTCCAGTTTGAGAAGTTCCAAACGCTCACAAGTGAGTTGAGGAAAAGAACATCGGAATTCGAAAAATCTCTGGTGAGTGTAAGCAATGATACCAAACAGGCTTTAGATGGGTCAGAGGACCTTAAACATTACACCCGCAGGAACAATTTCTTAATTAGTGGAATGCCAGAAATGAAAAAAGAAAATGTGTATGATTTGGTAATACAAACAGCCAAGGGCATAAGGGTTGATTTGGGTATTCAGGAGATTGATGTCGCTCATCATCTGCCGTCAGGAGGTGGGGACGTTGGAAGAATTGTGGTGAAATTCATTAGCAGGTGGAAGAAAGACGAAACAGTGAATGCGAGAATACAGAAAAGTGTGTTGAACACCCAGGATATTAGACTGAACTGCCCATCACGCAAAGTATTTATTAATGGCCATCTTTCGTTTAAGAATGAGAACATTGCAAGGTGCTGGCTACTGAAGCAGAATGGCAAAATATTTGCCACTTGAAAAAGGGACTGCAAGATCTATGTCCGCGAAGCTAGGGATGGACCAAGCATGCTCATCAGCAACGAGGCAAAGTTCGCACACCTCGAGAATAAACACGGACAGTAAACACTTCAGGTACTATATTCACACGAATTTATACTGATTTTAAATGGTAGAGGACATTTATAGGAATAAGGAAATAATACGTTCTGTTGAGATCAAGTATGATGCTAAAAAATCTATAAATTACAAACTAAGAATCAAGTTCTAAATTCTAAATTTAAATGTATCTGTATCGATGCACGAAGTGTTAGGAATAAGTTTGAGGCTATTTTGCTTATTATTGATGAGGTTACAGAACTTGACATAATAGTTATAACAGAAACTTGGCTATCAGATGAAGAAACATCTTATTATAATATACCTAGCTTTGAAACTTACCATCTAGCTAGAGAGGGTACTTGTGACCATCAGTGTACGTATCTAGAAAATGGACAACTAAAGTCATTAAGATCATTAACAGTTATCACAGTATTCTCCACACACAGGTATTTAGCAAAAACCGGAGATATAAAGTAATTTCATATTACAACCCAAGAGAGAGTAAGACTACTATCTTTATGATAGAACTTGAACTTGTTTTGTGCAATACACGAAAATCAAACTCATTGCCCATAGGTGACGATAACGTAGATTTGTTAAAGATAGCACTATTTATAGGAACTATACATCTTTATTGAATTGTTACAATTTTTGCGCCTGCAATACAAGGCTACCAACAAGAATAATACCCACATCCTCAACTTTAATTGATCACATACACTCAAACTTTGCCACTGCTGATTACTATTTATATAATATAATAAGTGACCTAGAGATGACAATAGGGTTGTGGAATATTGAAGTGTTGATGGGGAAACTGGGAAATAAAGAAATAGAGAAATTAGTCAAAGAGTTTGAGATCATTGCCCTAGTAGAGACTTGGCTAGGGAAAGAGATAGAAATCGAATGGGATGGGTATAGAGTAGTCAATGTCACAAAGAAGAAAATAGGGAGGATGGGAAGGAATCCGGGAGGGATAACAGTCTTAATAAAAATGAGATAGTAGGGAAAGTAGAGAGAATACAAAATGAGGTAGAAGGGGTGGTGTGGTTTAGAGTTAAAATGGGAAGAGAAGAGAAAGAGGCAATTTGTATAGCTCTCTTGTACAACCATCCTAAGGATTCAGTTTATGCGAATAAATTTTTTTTCGAAGATCTGATTGAAGAAATAAATAAAATTAAAGGTACATATATGGAAGATGGAATGATACTAATAGGAGATTGGAGTGCAAGAGTGAGTAATAGGGTACCGAATTATGGGAGGGAGGATAATGAAGTGAGAAGGTACAAAAGAAACAGTAAAGACAAAGAGATAAATAGTAACGGTGTAAAGTTGCTAGACCTATGTGCTATAGAAAAATTATATATTTTAAATGGATGGATGAAGGGAGACAGTACGGGAGAACTGACTTTCATCACATCAAAGGGAGGGAGTGTGGTAGATATAGGAGTAAGATCGGAAACAGCTTTAAGGAAAATAATAAGTTTTGAGGTGGTAGAATTTGGGTCAACAGATCGCATGCCCATTAGGATAAAATTAAGAGAGGAAAATGGTGAAGCAAAGAGAGGGTTAGGAAATAGGATGAGGCATAAAGAGAGATGGAAATATATTTGGAATGAAACTACATAGCCACGTGCTTTTTTTGACAGCTGTCTTCTTGACGAACCCTAACCTCACTTTGAAGGACAATAGAGCGTCGCTAACCTCACTGCTGCCATCTTTACGGCGGTAAACCTCAAGGCTGCCACCTTATGCATGTTATAGCGCGGAATTTAAAATCCAACAACGGAACATTGTTAACCTCACTCTTGTCATCTTTACGGCAGTAAACCTCAAGGCTGCCACCTTATGCATGTTGTAGCGCGGAATTTATAATCCAACAACAGAACATTGCTAAACTCTCTGCTATCATCTTGAAAAGTTCAGTGTTCCAAACACTAGTTCGAAAAACGTAACTCATCGCACCTCGGGGATTTTATTAGGTAAGACGTAACCCCTAGGTTCCATTCCTTGTTCTGAACATGAAACCATTTACAAATAAAGATTAATTTTCTACACTTAACAAAGTACAAGCGTTCTTGCTGATAGCGATCGATGAGGTTGTTGCTCCTTCAGCCCTTTAGCCCTTTAGCCCATTAGCCCTTTAGCCCTTTTGCCCATTAGCCCTTTAGCCCATTAGCCCCTTAGCCCTACAAGGAATGTGCGGTAAGGAGGAGGAAGAATCCTTTCATCCTTGAAACAATATGTTTCCGAACCGATATTTCATGTTACATATTTATGTAATAACTTGTTCAACAGCTAGGGACTTAAATGTAAGCAGAGTATTTCTTATAGCACTAGCGTTCTGTTTAATTTTACTTCCCGCATAAGCTACATGCTTGTAACCCATGCCAACAGATTGACTGATATTTCATGTTACATGTTTATGCGATAACTTGTTCGACTGATTTTCACACAAGACGAATGATGGAAGGTAAATAATTTGAAGTTATACTTTGGCTATATCGTTTACCGAGCGAGTTAGCTGCGCAGTATGGGTACAGTGTGTTTTTTGATTTTTACACTAGGCAAATCATTGAAGTTGTAGTTTTGCAATATTGCTTACTGAGCGAGTTAGCTATGCGATATGTGCACAGTGTGTTTCCATAGTTTTTGATTTTACACTAAGCAAATCATCAAAATTGTACTTTTGCTCTGAACACATTTTGTGTTCTGAACACATCGATCAATGTTCTGATCACATGTTGTATCGAGTACAGTGTTTGATTCTAGTCATGATCACTTATTTTGTGTTCACATGTTGAAGTTAGCAACATCGATTACAGTGTTCTATTCTAGTCTTGTTATGTTTCAATCTTATCTTCTTAGAACAAGGGTAAACCCCTGACATATTCTAAACACATGATGTATTGAGTACAGTGTTCGATTCTAGTCTTGATCACTTATTTTGTTTTCTGAACGCATCAATCAATGTTCTGATCACATGTCGTATCGAGTACAGCTAAACATGCATAATAATGTTATCACTGCACACGCTTGCCTTCGCGATGCAGGTTTAAACTTGTTCGATATAAAGCTATGCCTTGACATAAGAGGCGGAGGAGGAGGTAGAGAAGGAGGAGGAGGAGGAGGAGGAGGAGGAGGAGGAGGAGGAGAATGATAAGGCCTTAACAGCCTATGTATAGTCGCCATTGTTTAAAGATGATAGCTGTCAAAAGAATTTTTCAAATTATCCACCAGCACATTTCAGCTAAAGAGGGTAGCAGGGTGTTCTGTTGATTAAGCACATAGAATTTCAAATTGCCCTCCACCACATGCATAACAGCAGCTGTTATCTTGCGCAGTAGCCTCTAAGCTAGCTTTCTTCATAAGAGCAGCTGCCATCTTGTGCGAGCACCCCTAGGCTGTCTCATAAGGAGCTATGTATAGTCACCATTTTGTGTCCGCCATTTTGCGTAAGCATCCCTAGGACGTCTCAAGCCATCTTGTGTCTCATAAGAGCAGCCAACATCTTGTAGAAATAGATAGCTGCCAATGCCAAAGGGCTTAAGTAAGAATCGAACCGTTGATCTCATCATTAGACTATGTTTTTTCTTGTTCCTGATACTACGAACCTACGTATTAGGCGGAAAAATTTTGTCCGTTTTGCTCTACGATGCACCGTTTTCGAGATATTTAACATTTTGCATTTAAGCCTCCAAATTTAATGAATCGAACCAGCACGGTACGTTATACTCTCTACCATAGTTAGACCTGATCATGTTACGAAGACTCGCTTCAATACAAGCTAAAACAGAGCAAATATCAAAGGGCCTAAGTAGGAACCGAACCGTTGATCCCATCATTAGACTATGGTTTTCTTGTTCCTCATACTGCGATATATTTAACATTTTGCATTTAAGCCCTAAATTTAATGAATCGAACTAGCACGACACGTTAGCCACTAAGCTAGCTTTCTTCATAAGAGTAGCAACCATCTTGCGCAAGCACCCTTAAAGCGTCTCATAAGGAGTTGTGTATAGCCGCCATCTTGTGTCCGCCATCTTGCGCAAGCATCCTTAGGGCGTCTCAAGCCATCTTGTGCAAGGACACTTAAGCCGTCCCATAAGAGCAGTCGCTATCTTGAGCAAGCATCCCTAGGGAATCTCATAAGGAGCCATGTATAACTGCCATCTTGCGCAAGCATCCCAAGGGCGTCTGTGTATAGCAGCCATCTTGCGTAAGCACCCTTAAGGAGTCATGTATAGCCGCCATCTTATGCAATTAGCGTCGAGAGAGGGCTGCTGTAGAATTTCTCTTTTTAAATTATCCACCACCACATTTCAAAGGTATCTAGCTAAAGATGGCAACACTGCGGGTGACAGGTGACGAATTTACATCTACTACGATAAAGAGGGCAGCACGGTGCTCTCTGGATTAAAAATGGCGGATGACAGCAGCACATGGCTTTGTTTCCAAACAAGAGCACGTGGAATTTGCCGCCACCACATAGAGGGCAGCACTATGCTCTGTTGATTAAAGATGGCGGATGGTAGCTGTCAAAAAAGCACGTGAGTTTGTTTCCAAACAAGAGCACGTGAAATTTTTCAATTTGCCACCACCACATTTCAAAGGCATCTAGCTAAAGATGGCAGCACGGTGCTCAAAGATGGCGGATGATAGCTAACAGAACTTTTCAAATTGCCCGCTACTACGTGCTTAAGGTAGTGGCCATAAAGAGGGCAGCACGGTGTTTAAAGATGGCGGATGACAGCTGACGAAATTGCCCGCAGCACGGTGCTCTGTTGATTAAAGATGGCGGATGACAGCTGCACATGGCTTTGTTTCCAAACAAGAGCACGTGGAATTTGCCGCCACCACATAGAGGGCAGCACTATGCTCTGTTGATTAAAGATGGCGGATGGTAGCTGTCAAAAAAAGCACGTGAGTTTGTTTCCAAACAAGAGCACGTGGAATTTTTCAATTTGCCGCCACCACATTTCAAAGGTATCTAGCTAAAGATGGCAGCACAGTGCTCTCTTGATTAAAGATGGCTGCTGTCATGTGGAATTGCCTGCCACCAAAGGTATCTAGCTAAAGAGGGCAGCATGGTGCACAAAGATGGCTGCTGTCAAAAAGCATTTTTCAAATTATCCGCCACCACATTTCAAAGGTAAGTAGCTAAAGAGGGCAGCACTGTGATTAAAGATGGCGGATGACAGCTGCACGTGGCTTTGTTTACCTCGCGCTAGTTAGGTTAAGTTGGTAGCACTAAGGTTTAGACCCGTCAAGATAGCAGCACTGCGGATGACAGGTGACGCAAGAGGGCAGCACAGTGCTTTGTGGTTTAAAGATGGCGGATGACAGCTGTCAAAAAAGCACGTGGCTTTGTTTACCTCGCACTAGTTAGGTTAAGTTGGCACTACTGAGGTTTAGTCCCGTCAAGATGGCAGTACTGAGGTTAGCGATGCGTTGTTGTCTGTCAAAAAGCACGTGGCTTTGTTTACAAATCTGTCAAAAAGCACGTGTGTTACGTACCAGCAGTATCAGAAAATGTATAAACCAGAGGATTGGCATGCTAAAGAAGAAAGTTATCTAACTCCTCAGCTATTTCCCGCCAATATTCAGTTAGGCTGTCATACTCGGTACGCAGCAGTAATCCCATCTATCGGAGTTGAATATCAGCATAAGAGACAAAGAACATTACAACAAACAACGGTCGGTGTAATGTTATTGTTGATCTATGTTACACGCTTTCGATATTGTAGGCCTTCACATTATTAATTGTCTTCCGGTTCTGAAATACCACTCTTATCATAGTCGGTACGGTGAAACTGAATAAAACATAAATGATCGGAAATTATATTCACTATAACTTTTGTTATGTAGTACTTTTCCATAGGACCAAGAACATAGATATTTAAAAATTAAATTTTAGGTGCCTTCCCCTAAACTACCATTTCACTCAGGGTGAATAACATTGGTTATAGCTTAAACTGTAGTTTCTTATTCCCCGACTCTATATACCGATTTTCATTAAATTCGGTTTACCCATTTTGTCGGGGCTCGGCGTTGATGTGGACTTAGCAACAAAAATTCAAATTCATGAATATCTGTGTTATCATAGCCGGTAGGCCTACGGTAAAAATGCATAAGACGTAAATGATCAGAAATTTAATTCTATATAACTTTAGTTATGTAATATTTATCGATATGACCACTAATAATATAAATATTTGAGAATTGAATTTTAGGCCTTCCCCTAAACTACCATTTCACTCAGCGCGAATAAAATAATTTATAGCCTAGATTGTAGCGGCTCACCCACGACTCTACATACCGATTTTTATTAAATTCTCTTTAGCCGTTTTCTCGTGATGCGTGTACAGACAGACAGACAGACAGACAGACAGACAGACAGACAGACAGACAGACAGACAGACAGACAGACAGACAGACAGACAGACAGACATTACGGAAAAGTAAAAACTGCATTTTCTTGTTACTGTGGACATGGTCGATACAGAAATACAATTATTTTCAAATTCCGGGCAATGTACAGACAAAACTCTTATTTTATATATAGATTACTGTTTCTATTGTTAACATTATCATATTATGATCATCAGTAGATATTATTAAGTGTTCTGGGTTAAGACTGGTTACGTGTAAGAAAGGGAGTACATCCCTAACTTTGCCAGAATAAATAAAACATATTATTATTTCTAATTCAGCTGTCCTTCCCAGATTAACTCATTTACCATTTGTTCGTCATGCTCCCTCTAATTGGTATCACCTACCCAATTGACATTTGGTAAATTGAGATCACCGCTGAGATCACGTTCCTTCCCATGTCATTTTCCACATATCTTGTTATCAAATAATTCCGCATCAGCATCAGCGCCAATCTTTCCAGGTCTGTACATCCCGAAAAAATCAAGTTGCCTATTATCTTTAGAGATGAGTCTTACATCTAGAATTCCATGTTTTTCACCCTTAACTTATTCGTAGCTTACAAATTCTTCTTTCACCAGTATGAATACTCCCCCTCCTGCCATTCCTATCCTTGTCTACATGATCATCACTCCAGTTCCGTGAAAATATATCTGCATCTAGCATATCAATTCTCAACCATGATTCAACTCCTATTACAATATCTTGTTAGTATATATCTATTAAATGACTTAATTTTAATCCTTTGTTTACAATACTTCTACAGTTTTGCACTAAGATTTTATGTCGTCATTACTTGACTTCCAGCAAATACAGTAAATACAATACGCGGCACACTGCGAGATATCGAGGGATAGCGATTAAAGCTCTATCTAGCGGAGTGACCTGAGAGTTACTGATTCTGTCATAAGAGCACGTGTATTTGTTTTTGAAGTTTTGGATGCATTTGCATTAAGTTGACATAAGTAAATAGTAGCGTGTGTCATTCCTTCATATCTCCTCTCAATATGAGTGGAAAGACATGTGCTGTGTTTGGCTGCAATAACTATGAAGTGCAGAAGGATTCGTGGTCTTTCTTCCGTTTCCCTCGTGACAAGAAAATGTAAGTAAATGTTGTGTTTGCATATATATTCTTCCAGTTACAAAGAGATTTTTATAGTACTTCCTACACTTTTGACCTGCGCAACCCACATTTTAACTGGCTTAAAATATAAGCAGCTTATTTTATTGTATAGTGCAGCAAGTTAACCTTCAATACCGATGTGTTGTTGTAGATGTGATCTGTGGGTTTGATTTAATTCAGTAAAATACATATGCATATGTGTGTGGCTGTTGTGTTCCAGGTTACCCCATTTGGAATGCTGTAATGCGTTGTCAAGCACTGAAGAAAATATGAGTGATTCAAGAAATGTACATATTTTGTTGAAACAATATGATGATGCAAATTTGCTTTACTCTAATGTAATGGCATTATGGCAAGTATTGTTTATAGGGAAAGTTTGAATGTTTTTGAGGCTAAATTTATAGATTTTCTTTCTGTCAGTAGGCTTCAAGTTAAAAGGAAAATTGCCCAGCTCTTAAATGTAAATTCATTGAATCGCGTGTGTAAGGAATGTGCCGATGTTTTTGTTGACAAGTTTTTTAATATGATACAATGCTTTTAAATGAGAAAAAGGACAAATCTAGCCATGTACGTTTAGGTAGGAATACTAAAGCTAAAAAAGTAATGCATAAATTAAAGATCAAGCCCTTTCACAGCAGTCAATTTCACATCTTGATTATATGTCTGATTTCAGTCTTTTAATAATAACCTGTTAAATAATTCTTCATTCATTTATCCAGAATTGCTTTAGCAACTTTGAAGTTAATATCTTAGTAACACTTTCTTTCTAGACGTAATTTATTTATCCATTTCCGTATACACATTTCCATTGATATTTGAATTTAGCGCGTATTTTCAGGTCACGTCACTAGGAGCGCAACTTGCGACTTGTCTCCTATTTGAACAAGGCTAAATCCGGAAGTGTCGCGTATTGTGTCTACTGTATTTGCTTCCAGCTCCCGATAATCTTACCACCAGTCTGTAGTCCAGCCCGTTTCCCTGAATATACCTCTCGATAACACTTCTAAACAAACCTGCTTACATAGGTACGACTGCAGTTCAAGTGAAGGCCATATGAATGCATATCGCTATCACCTATTCACCCATCAGGTCTACTAATCTCACTCCCAGTTTCCACTTACCCACTCCATAGTCTCATTTAAATCCCTAATTATCCTCTAGTCACTATCCCTCCTACCAGTATTCCACTGATATCAAGCTTTGCTTCCTTAAATTTATCCCTTGCTGCGTTAACCAGACCACACATATCCCTAAATTTGTTGGTACTTACACGTGCTTGCTTTAAATTGTTGGTAGCAATGTGAAAAATACTACCTTCACCTTAACCTCCTGCTTTTCTTTTACTTTCCTCAACATCTGCCTTAACCTAATTTCTGGATAACACTCAACCCTGATTCGCTTGCCTCCACACGCTTTCTCCACGTGCCTAACAATGGAGTCCCCCATGACCGGAGCCTCAACCCCACCTACTGCATTCGCTCCCTTCCCATCGTGGTCTCCACTATCTTTGCTGATGTCTGCAGAACCTACTTCCTCCTCCATTTTATCTCACCCGTGACCTCCTCCTATCTCCCGTTGCCTACCCTATACTCTATATTTCCCCTTCCTACCTTTTCCTTTCCTCCTACTTCTCCCTCCTCTGCATCATTTCCCTGTTCCTCATCTTCCCTTTGTTACTCTACCTGCAGTGACTAATAACGATTTGTCATGGATACCTGTCCTGTACCCCTGAATAGAGCCCCTTGACCTTTGTCTTTCTCTTCCCCTTAAAACATTAGCCCACTTGTCTTTCTTAAGGATCCTAAACCTCTCACCACATTGAATAAATAATGTATGAAGAAATAAAGGCTCTGTCAAGTTCACGTATTACAATAATAAAATTATATAAGATTACAAATATCTTTAAAAAAACAAAAGTTCAACATCACATTCAGGACTAGTAACAATAATTCTAAACTTCGTTTGCAATACTCACTACGTTAATGACAATAATAAGTACAGGGTTTAACACGCAACGTGCACATGTTCGACTTTGCAAGCATTAGTCGCCATTCTGAAACTCAGCTGTTAACAGGGTGAGACAGTTATCATTGCAACTTCGTATTTCCGTATGTAAAAGTTATTTTAAGTACGAGTCGGCTTGTCAGGTACGCGATACATTTGTGTTCAGCAATTTCCTGATGAATTGCCACCTTCATGAAACTTAATTGTAAATAAATTTGAAACTGCTGGCTCAGTGCTCAATAAAAAACGTGCGCGAACACAGGAAAAGCTAGATGAGATTGGTGCGAACCTTGGAATCACCGAATAAATCAACTCACAAAATTAGCTCAGCAAGTAGGGGTTTCTACTAGAGGACATGTGCTGTTCCACAGCATTCATTATAAATAGGTCAAATAACGTGTCTTGATATGGAATTGCTCCATGCGTTGCCGTGGTACTTTTTTGAAAAGTTTTTTTTTTTTGGTTTATATTACTGTTAAGGGCCATGTGGCTAGGAACAACAAAACTTTCACCCTTGCGGAAGTAAGAAAACTGCTGTTGGAGGCGATTGAACTAATGATCCTTCAACGTTGGGAAATTTGTGTGAAACACGTCATATCGAGACGGAAGGAAAACGAATGTGGGATATAGGCCAGTTAGTAGACGATGCCATTGAACGGATAGTGATAAATGTAAACGACTGCGACAGTGATGACGCGACGATATGCTGGGGATTGAATAACTTATCTTTCTTCCGCAGGCGACATTGGTTATTACATTAACCTTCAGAATTGTATTGTATATCATCTTGATTCATTATGGTGATTGTATAAATCTTGTAGTATTCGTAAAACATATTACCGAATATTTGAACTAGTTATCGATCTCACGGTTTCTTGACTGAGGGTTTTACGCGCACGTGGCTGGACTTTTTATTCTTATCTCCTAGGTAATTTGAGATAGGGTATAGCCGGACACAAGACACGCTACGGTACATGACTCATGAGCTGTTGACCTTCTGATAACTGTGCCTGTAACTTCTCTATGGTAATATGCATGATTTAACACTTAGGAATTATTTCCTTCGTCACCAAAATGTCGGTAAACACAAGGACTAGTCAAACGGGTATTGAATGCGGGGTCTGATAAATTATTACAATAGCCGCCAGTTTCTCTACTTAGCCTACTCATTCGTGTACGTACCGTTCCAAACAATGCTAGAATGTGTATCATTTACAATTATTACCAAATACACTAGAGACAATACTGGACACTTCCGTATTCTCCCGTACTAAACTGAGAAACATGTTGACAATGGCGAACGTCGCGGCCCAACCTTAAACATCAGGCGGCAAGACTGAAACTACAAAAGTTGCATGTTAAAATTGAAAAAAAAAAAAAATGAAACTACGTAATTGTTTCTGCTTTGTTCTATTACGAAAGCTGAATGTTTGTACTGTTAGAAATAATGAAACTCTGTAATGATTTATTTTTGTCCAAATCCTTGGCTGAATATCAGCGTTGAGGCCTTATGTTCAGAAGGTCCCGCATCCGATTCCCGGTGGGATCGGGGTTTTTAATTGCGTCTAATTCTTCTGGCTCGGGGGAGGACGAGTTTGACCGCGCTAGCGAGAGGACGCATGTGCCTATCGCTCCGCTGTCCCTCTCCTCTCACCGAGAACTTCGAGTGGATACACTACCTGCCCCAACCGGTTACCGCTTCTCGGTACCTAGGGTTAGATAGGGAATCTGTGGTCCAGGGACCCGCTTAACCACGGATCATCCCGCGCCCACTGGCTCGTATTAGGATGTCCCCACACCAACATACACGGAACCAGGCTTGTAATTCCTAAAAGAGCAATAAATCGCATCGGAAAGAGCAATTTGTCGGCCAGCCTGGGACCATTACAGACACAATCGCCGAGCAACCAGAACGTCCAGAGGCGACCGAGAGGGAAGAGCTATTGTCAAAGCGTTCTGACCAACCGGCAGTCGCCAATTCTACGGCGGAGAAAGAGATCCCCTCACGTCTCTACTCGACTGTGGTGATGCTATACTCATAGCGACTCAATCTCAACACCACATACCCGTGGCTACAGTTTGAGGGTAGTCCTACTGCAACGGTCGCTGGCAGGAATACTAAGCCAGCCTTTCTTAAGGCTAGCACAAGTGGCCTTATCACGCGCGGCCCCAACAGGTCACAGACGACCCTCGCTCCGTACACTGACCCCGTAAAGCAGGGAATTAACGTGACAGATAGTGTTTCACTCACGAAACACTATATTCTACACATTATAGGCATACATAGCACTGACACTAACACAAACACCCCCTCGACAGCTGACCGGAGCGTAAGCTCACGCCTCCCAGTCCAACCAGTCCCGACCCGCGCGGAACGCTGTATAGCAGAGCTGTCGGCCGGCGTGGCGAAAACTGCGGGCGCCGCGCCGACCGGCCCGGTGGCCCAAGAGGCCAAACACAAAACGGAGAGCACCTCTCCCCCCCAATGCAATCCACCCTCTCCTATCTAACCTGGTGGTCGTACAGCCAGACGCCGGGAAAGGGGGACCCAGTCCTGCAGGCCCGAGTGAAGAGGCGGCCCCCCAGGGAACGAACGTGGGGAAAAAGAACCGGACTCGGCGAATGGCGCCATCACAAGTCCAACCTCCCCCCAAGCAAGCCAGCAACTCCGACTCGGACGAGGCTAAACTGGTGATGGACCTATCAAGTTCATCCCAGGAGGCCGACTCTGAAAGCTCGGAGGGAGAGGGGCAGCGCGAGCAAGGGGTGACCGAACCCGTGATCCCAGCCACCCAGCCTGCAAATCAGGGTGACGGTTACAGGGAGGCCAAAGGGAGGAAGAGGGGAAAGGCGAAAGGGAAGGAACCCCAGCCCCTGAGCCGCAAGGCTCAGAAAGACGGCGGGTCGAAACCCGAGAACCCAGGCCGATAGCTACACGGACACTACAAACGACACGACTATGCCACCACCAAACACAAACACGAGGCATACACGTGAGAAACTACTTCAACCAGCACATTCATTAAAACCAGCCACCCGTAAGGGGTCGAAACGCCCACCCCTTACGGTCTACACAAACAACATTAAGCAGATTGAAATGGAGCTTCTCAAAAAGCTGACACATGAGCAGAGAAATTACTATTTCTCTACGCCGAGAATAAATGCGCACGAAGCAGTCCGGCTACATATGTCTAGCTTCGAAAGCTATGAAATCGCCATACAAGTGCTGAAAGGGCTTAATATCAAATTTGTAAAGATATTGCCCAAGGCTACAGTTAAACGATTCGTAGTGAGAACGCCCAACACATATGAGCCGGGATATATCGGGCTAGCCATGCAAGCCCAGGATATCAACGCTTTTACAGTGCACCGGATGCGTACAGGAAACTGACCAGCCAAAGGCTGTCTCTTCCTAGTTGCCATGGCGGACACCCCAGGAGCAGACAACCTGAGGAGAATGCGGATGCTGGCGACAGTCGAGCCGTACCACCCCCCCCCCCCAGCCACTGGCCCCCAATGCGGAGTGTGTCAGAGGCACGGGCATTCAGGAGCGGCCTGCCAGCTGAATTCCCGATACCGCAGATGCGTCGCCTCCCACCTGCCTCGCGACTGCTCCCACGGCAGCGACTCCGCGTACTGTAAGTGCGCTAACTGCGGGGGGAAACACGCTGCTAATTTCAGAGAATGTCCCAGCCGCAGGGACTACGAAGCCGCTTATCAAGGCAAAGGGCCAAAGGGTGACAAGCGTGGCGACCCTAAAGCCCAAGCATGCCCGTCAGGCACAAGCGCTTCACGCAAGCAGAAAACAGGCCCCTCAGGCAAAAAGGACCCTTCAGGTCCTGCAGGCCCTCCAGGCACAAAGGGCCGAAAACAAGGCCAATCAGGCAAATTAGACCCTTCAGGTGGAGGCAAAATTAACTTGCAACCCCCAAGGACGGAGGGTACACACAACCCTGGGCCCTCAGCCCAAGCACCCAGCACCGTCCAAAGTAAGGCCTCCAGGAACAACTCAAAGAAGAAAGCCCTACCCCCAAAAACTACAAGGCAGGTTAAGCCCATGCACGCTGCACTCGAGCTGCCCCAGGGCCCCCCCCCCGGGCCAGCTCCACCCCCCGCAGGCAACCTGCCGCCAACAAACCAGCATCCGAGACACCACCCCCATTGCCCGTTTCCAGCACCACAACAACCAGACCCATCTCGCCTCAAACACACAAATCACCAAACCAGGTACAACACTCCGAGGGGGGACACGGCAGGGAGGACATTCAAGGAAAGGATTGAAGAAATCCTGAAAACCATCTTCCCGAACTTGAACCTCACTGCAATCATAACTTCTGCAGTTATGATAGCCAACTTGCTGCCCTTCCCCTGGCTGAGGGACCTGGCGAATGTGATATACGAACTCCTAACCCAAGATGGCTGAACAAACCAACGAAAATAATAATAATAATAACTGTACCGGGAGGTACACCCCTACGCCGCACATTTAAATCTTGCGCCAATTAGAACTCCTCTACAGGAGAAATACTGAACTGGGAACTAGACCTACTTAATTTTTTCCTCAGAAGATATGTCTACCGTAATTTTGTGATTATGAAGTTACCAGTACTGTGTGAATTTCAACTTGTTTTGTTTTCCATTGATCAAGAAGTGTGGACATCCTCTCATAGATGTCACTTCACAAACTATGATCATGCACCCTGGTGCGAAGTGAAAGAACCTTTTTTGAAGAAATTTTGTATTGATAAGTTTTTCCTTACTAAATTTTGTTCTTTCATCTTTGGGTTGGCAATATTTATCTTTTTCCGCCAGTTTTGAATTCAGCCAATCCCTAATTTCTGTGATTAATTTTCAGCCTATCACGTCTTTCTTCTTCGATTTTGGGTGTAAACCTTGCATCCCCCAATAAAACTCTGTGGGTAAGTCTTGATTATTCAAGAAAGGTCTCGAACCTTCCCTGAGGGTTTGTAAACTGCAAATTTTCATGTCTCTTGACCACTTGATCAACATCTAAGTGTGTGTATGTGAAGCAGGAGGTGCCTCTTTCATTAGGCAGCAGTACTTCGACAAGGTATGGCCACTTAACATCTTCAGCTTTTGCTAGCTCCGCAGTTTAACCCAAGGGATAGGTCCGAAACTTTTCCATGTAACCTACTTTTCTAAATATGTAATTTTTTGCCGGCTTATGTGAAACTTCATAACATCTTTAACTGTAAATCAGGGATAGAGAGTGCTGTACCCTCTCGAGCTCCCCTTCATATTGGTTTGAGGTGACTACGTTTCATAACTGGTTTTCTTCCTTTCTGTAATGTCTTAAATTATTCTTATACGAGTCACCTCCATAGTTTGGGAATAGCCCCTGTTTCATCGGCCTAGTCCCTTTTAGGTTTTAGAATGAGTATTTAGGAGTGCAAGTACACGCCTCCACATGTTGGTATTTCGGGCCATTTACTTAACCTGTTCTTTTTCCGCTAAGGCCCAGTAGGTTGGGTACAAGATACCCCCGTGTCATTTTTGTAAGTTGTGCCTTGATGGCAATTAATTGTAGTCTGGTATTGCCTTTAAGAGGCTTGAAAAACTGAGAGCGTGTCAGCTCTTTTCAAGTCTTGTAAAGGTGCCTCTGGGAGGCTTGACATTGAAATTTTGGGAGCATGTGCTCCAGGCATTAGGGGATTTCTGCCCTTAAGTAATGTTATTAGGTTGAGCGTGTAGCTCAGGAAGTGTAAAGTGAGGGCTTGAAGCCCAAGTTCTGTTTATACCACCAATCTTGTCTTTCCTAGACTCGTTTTGTTACCTTGTTACTTGTTTTTTTTTTTAAAAGAGAAAAAAAAATATAACCTTGTTACAGTTTTAAATTAATTTTGATTTGGTAGGTAGACCTATTCACCCCGGCACTTTCTTTCACCTCTGCTGATCCACTAACCATGGTAACAATAACGATAACAACAACACCAACAACACACAAGGGCTTCGAGTACTAATATGGAACTGCCAGGGCGTTAGGTCCAGAAAATACGAACTCGAACCCTTCCTAGTCGCGAAGACAATCCATGTAGCACTCCTAATAGAAACGTTGCTCCCACCGGGGAAGAAGTTCAACATAAGAGGCTACAAAATACACAGAAGCGATAAGGCCAACGGAGTTGGAGGGGTGGCAGTTCTGGTAAGGAAAGACATCAAACATATGGAGGTGGACATACCAGAGCTGGTCGAACTGGAGGCATGTGGAATTGCCATACCAGTCTGAGGAACACTCTGAAATGTCATAGCGGCATACTCCAGACCGAAACGCCTGAACACACACGACATAGGCGCAGTACTACGGCTAAATCGAAACACAATACTAGGAGGAGACTTAAATTTGAAACACGCCAGCTGGGGCTGCCTGAGACCTAACTCAGAAGGCACAAGGCTGTACAACCGCATGCTATCCCAGGACTATGTGGTAACAGCCCCCAGCGAACCCACGTTCCTAGTGCCAAACGATCAGGTCAACAATATACTAGACATAGCCCTACTGCGACATATGCCTCAAAGGCATAGCATAATGGTAGTGAACGACCTTGGGTCGAGGCACCAACCAGTGATATTTACACTAAATGCGACCCCAGAGGAATATGAAAACAACCCCAAGCATAGGCTCAACTATAAAGCAGCCAAATGGAGAAAATTCGAACATAAACTAGACACACTCCTACAGGGAAGCGAGGGCATACTATTAGACAGCACAGCCCAAATTGACGAAGCAGTCAAAACCCTAGTAGAAGCAATTCAGGTAGCGCACAGCAGCGAGCATACCAGAAAGCAAACACAAAGAATACCCACATTAAGGAATTAATAAGCAACCGCAACACCCACAGACGCAACTGGGCACGATACCATAGAGGCTACGACCGAATTATGAAAAATGAACTTAAAACAGAAATACAAACAAAACTACAGGAATGCAGATCGCGAGAATGGAACAACAAACTCCGTCTATTCGACACAAACACCAGGCCTGTGTGGAACTTAGCAAGACACTTCACTCGTGAAACACACAGCATCCCTACTATTAAGGGACCTAACGGCCCGGTATATGAGAACCGTGATAAAGTGGAAGTCATAGCGGACACGATCGAAGCGGCATTCACTCCAAACGAAACACCATCTGACCCTGCTTTCACTAGGCAAACCGAGGCAAAGGTAGCCGAGTTCCTCAAAAACACATCTAAGCCAGAGGTTAAGGGGACAAATATACACTAAATTAAGTGGATTACAGGTCATCTTAACCTCAAGAAGGTGCCTGGCCCAGACGAGATACAGAATATTATGATTAAGAAATTAACACACAAAGCCCTAACACTACTAACCAGCATCTTCAATGCAATGCTCAGACTACAATACTACCCTGAACAATGGAAAAGGGCTAGGATACTCGTATTTGGAAAACCAGGCAAAGACAAGTCAGACCCTAACAATTACAGGTCTATCAGCCTCCTGGGCGCCCTCAGTAAAGTATTCGAGAAATACAACTGAAAAGGTTAATAGGGCATATCAAGGAAAGAGGAATAATTCGCAACGAGCAATTTGGCTTCAGGAACGGGCATTCGGCCCCACAACTGCTCACGTGATTCATAGAACAAGCTACCATAGGTTTCAATAAACGAAGGGACACAGGTTCGGTTTTCCTTGATATTCAAGAAAGCTTTTGACAAAGTCTGGCACGAAGGCCTACTAGCGAAAATAATAGACCTCAAATTCCACCCAGGCTATATAAGGTTAATCAAATCCTATCTGGAGGGCCGAGAGTTCCAAGTTGACGTACACAACACGCTGTCAAACACGCGAAGGATTAGAGCGGGCGTAGCCCAAGGGTCCCTTATTGGCCCAATCCTCTTCGTCCTATATACAAATGACATGCCCACTACGGAACTCACTACCACACACCTCTACGCCGATGACACTGCTATCACAGTCCAACACCCACAACTAGCATGCACTCGGAAGAGGCTGCAAGTAGCGCTACTAACTCTCGAGCCATGGCTAAGGAAATGGCGCATCAAGGTCAATGTGGACAAGTGCCAAGCCATGCTGTTCACAAGGAAGAACAGACGCACACGCAGACCAGTCAACATAAAACCGCTAAAGCTTTCCAATCAAGATATAACATGGCATGACAAAGCCAAATACCTAGGAGTAGTCCTAGACCGAAAGCTCACCATGTTACACCACATCAAAGATATCCAAAGGAAAGCTCACATTAGACTCAGCCAGCTATACCCTATACTGAACAAAAAGTCCAGTATAAACACAAACGTAGCCATAAATATGTATAAGGCTTTAATTAGGTCAATAATGATGTACGCAGCCCCAGCGTGGGGGTTCACTGCAAAGACGAACCTGGATAAGCTTGAACGAATACAAAATAAATGCATTCGAGCAGCGGCCAGACTCCCTTTCGACACACCAATACGCGAACTACGCGATATTGCAAAAGTCAGCTCGATTAAGCGCCACATACGTAAACAAACACTAAGAATGTACACAAAGTCATGGGGTAATAAGATTAACCCCCTATAAGCGGAATAGGACGCTACGACGTCAATCTTTACAAAAAGTACCCCACACCGAAACACATTCTGTTCAGCCACAGGGTTGGGGGGACGAGGGGCCGATAGCTGGCTCCTCCCCAAGCTGACACCTAGACAACACATAAACCCACACACGGCAGACAACACGTACCTATGTAAATATGCTCCTTTGATTACAGCTGTCTTCATCCCAGGGACCAGGCGAGGTAAGATTGATAAGAAACACAACACGAGGAGAAGACGACGGCAACGCAGCCAGACGGCCAAGGACGAATCAATCCACCTCCGCCCCCCGAAAGAGACACGGGAGTGGAACACCAGCCCACGCCCTATAACGAAGACAGCAGTACAAATATAGTTATTTATTTCGTGTCATTTCACTATTATTTAGGTAGAGCACTGGACGTGAGTGCAGGCAAGCAAGCCGGCACTCCAAGAAGTACCTGTGTATATATATATATATATTTATTATTCTAATAACCGTAGCATAGTTGCAGATCTGCAGTGACAAGTGTGTTCCAACAACACCGCACAGAGGGACATCGCCAGACGGAAGAAGACAGCCCCTTGCACCAAGTAAGGCTTGGCTCTTAATCCCCTTCTCCAAACGGAGACTTGGCACCAGGGACCACTGGCTGCTGGGCAAAGGGACGAACCTGTGGCCCAGAGCCCAGACGCTAGTGGACCCGAGCTGACCCGGCAGTGACAAGATGGACTGATCCCCATAATAACAAACAATAGCAAGGAAATAGTTATGATTGCACGACACATCTTCCTAACTAACACAACCTCTGGACTTTTCCAGCCCACATCCTTGCATCTGCTATCAAAAGATGTCAGGTTTTACAAGTAGGCTCTTTCTCTTTTCTGCCTATGTGGTTTTTCCCTGTCCCTTCAATACCATACTTCAACACCACCTTACCTAACACAAACTCTTGCTGTGGTAGCGAGTCTAACTTGGAAACCAGCAGATCCTCCTTGTATCACTTCTTACTCTTTCCTGCTATCTCTTTCTTCTTAGAAATTAATAGAATGTCGGAGGCAATGTAGATTGAATTGATGGTCACGGCAGGGGAGTGGGCTACGGGGGCCCCCGTAAAAAAAATCTGGCTCAGGGACTGGGTGTTTGTTCCAAAAAGTTTCTCTTCATATTCAGATAACACACTACACTTCCAACCACCAGAGAAACATGCAATAGTGATTACTAGACCTCGGATTTTTAGGTGTTAATATGTTATTTAGCTGCCTAAAATAGACTCTCAAATAGGTTCTAAAATTTTGAAGTGTTCTGAACTATGTCAATTTCGATTCGTGTTTGTCTGCTCCATAGCAAGAACTTTGAACATTCTCTAACAGATGTCTCTACCAAAACCGATAACGCTCTCTGGTGTAAAGGAATGAACTGCCCGGAAGAAATTTAACATTCATAAGTTTTGTTTTTGCTAAATTTTGTTCCGTGGTTTGAGAGTTGGCAATATAATCCTTTCTTTCCGCCTGTTTTGAATGTAGCCAATCAGGAATTTCTGTAATTAATTTTCCACCAATAAGGTGTTTCTTCTTCGTCTGGTGTATTAGTTTTTGCTGTTATCCAATAAAATTTTGTGGGCAGGTTGTAATCATTCATGAAACGTCTCTAATTTTCCGTGAGGGTATATAAACTGCTGATTTTCTGGTCTCCTCGCCACTTCAGTAACATCCTTCCTAGTGTGATTATATAGCAGGGGGCAGGAAGCGCCCCTTTCTTCAGGCGGCAGTTCATCCATCAGGTAATGGCCTTTTAATAACTTCTTTGTTTGCTAGCTCAGCAGTTTAACCCTCGGGGCAGGTTCGAAACTTTTATCATGTAACTTACCTTTATAATGTAAACGACACTTGGTATAAATTCTGTAACTTTAACTACAAATTGGGATAGAGAGTGCCTAACCCTCTCGAGCTCCCACTCACTTTGTTTTGAGGTGACTATGTTTTCAAAACCGTTTTCCATCTCTTCATAATGTAATAAAGTTTTCCTATCGTGTCACCACCGTAGTATGGGATTAGCCCTTGCATAAGCGGCCTAGAGCCAAATAGGTTTTTAAAAAAGGTGTATTAGGAGTGCAAGTTACGCCTCCACTCTAGTTGGTATTTTGGGGCCATGTAATTGTCCTGTTTCTTTATTGAATAGGCCTCAGTAGGTTGGGTATCATTACCCCTGTTCTGGTGTGCCCGTAGGGCAGCTTGAAAGTGGAGTTTGGAGTGGCCTTTGAATTGGCTTGAACTTTGAGAGCGGGTTGCTCTTTCTTAAATGGTATTTTCTGTGTGCCTCAAGCAGGCTTAACTGGGTAATTGGGAGCAAATGCTCCTTGGCATGATTGGGGTTTTCTGCCCCTTTGTTGAACCTGGTGTATAAGTAAAGTTGGGCTAATTGCTCAAGAATTGTGAATCTGGGGCTCAAAGCCCAAAATCCATTAATAAACTGTAATTGTACTTTCTTAACTTGTTGATATACAAATGAGTTCCTGTTATACTTGTTATTTCTTGACCTTGAAAAGAAAATATAACCTTTGTTAAATTTTAAATTAACTTTAATTTCGTAAGTTGAGACCTGTTCATCCCAGCACCTTCTTTCACCTCTAACTACCACGGATAACTCCGTAACAGAAATTATAGGATATTATTATAGGATATGTTCAGACATGAGTGTGGCATCACGTTCAGGAACTTCCAGTATAGTAGTTCCTTGTTTGCCTCGAAGAAGTAGGGCTATAATTGCAGAGCTGCATTTTTTACTTACGTCTTGTAAGTTCATAAAGGCAGTCTAACATACCTGTTTTTTTTTTTTTTTTTTTTTCTCCCCCCGCAGATCTTGGGTGTGTCTATCTGGCATATCCAGAAACTTGGTGAGAATGGAGAAACAAGCAACTTCTTTTATATGTTCAGAGCATTTCCTGCAATACCTTAAAGAAGAGAGCACATGTTCTACTTTAATATTATATTATTCCTAAAAAAACACCACTTATTGGTATATTAAAAAAGAACCACTTGTGGGTATATTCCTTTCACCAGTTAGAGAAATCAAGCATACTTAGCAACAATCTCTTGGCTGGAATAGTCCTACTTTTTATTAAAGGTTCCACCTTCACAATACTAAAAATTTATGTTTAATTAGAGTACATTTACAAGGGTTGGGACATGTTTCGTTACAGGCTTTGCAATGAAATTCATTTTATGCAATGGTATAGTCTTCCAGCCAGAACTGATATATTCCACTCCAGAAACTCGTTCCTTTTTGATACATTATGCTAATAATTTTCATCATGTCATTGTCTCTTAGGGATCAATTTTGTGTGAATTAGAAATAACAGTCTAAAGTTACTCCTCTTCCCCCTTTGGAACACTTAATTTCATCAAATAACTTCAAAATATATCACCCAAGGATTCAACATATCTGACAATAACAAACATTGTTTAGATGTATTACAGAACTATTTAAAATAGGATTCAAATAAAACTATTTTAAATAGTTCTGAAATACATTCAGACTAGTCAATACGGATCAAACAACCATATTAACCTATCATGGTTAAGTTTATCAACATTGTTTAGTTGGCGTTCACAATACCAAGAGGAAAAATAATTACCTCCCACAAAGATGCCATCTATTCTCTATATATAGTGGTCCAATACCCTTGAAGACTTTCAACTTACCTGGCTACTGTGGAAAGACAGATCAGGAAAGACGAGAAGGAGTGTGGCAGTGATGGTCAAAACCGGTTTAAAACCTAGGATAATTGCATGTTCAGATAAAAATTAAAAAAAAAAAACCCAACCAAGTTCATGCTTTTGGAAGTACAGTAAAACCTGCCTTAACGGACACCTCTCACCAGCGGACATGCTTGATAGTGCTGGAATTCGTACTTTCACTGTCAGGTTACTTTTAATTGACTCAAGGTTTTTTGATGCATTCAGTTTTATGTTAGTAAGCTGGTGTATTTTAAGATGGTTTAGAGGAAGTTTTTAACTCTAAAAGAAAAGGTAGGCATAACAGACTATCATAAACATGAGAAGTGTGGTGTGCGTAAACTGCCTGAAGTGTTCAAGACTGGAAACACACAGGCAGCTGAAATTGTGAAAATCAAGAGGAACTAGTGAAAGAATGCATTTAAATGGCAACGAACAGCGCATTAAACTGTTTCAATGTGGTAGTGGAGATTTTTTCGACAACGAAACACTAGAGTGATTCAGTAAAATTAAGAAGTCAATGTCCCTGTGTAAGGACCAACGACACAAGCGAAAGCATTAGAATTTGCGGCAGAATTAGGTATTGGAGATTTCAAAGCCTCGAATAGTTGGCTAGAAAGATTCAGAAAGCAACATTGTACCAGCTTCACAGCAATTTGCGGAGAATCATCTAGTGTTTTTTTTTTTTTTTGCTACTTGCTTTACGTCGCACCGACACAGATAGGTCTTATGGCGACGATGGGACAGGAAAGGGCTAGGAGTGGGAAGGAAGCGGCCGTGGCCTTGATTAAGGTACAGCCCCAGCATTTGCCTGGTGTGAAAATGGGAAACCACGGAAAACCATTTTCAGGGCTGCCGACAGTGGGATTCGAACCTACTATCTCCCGAATACCGGATACTGGCCGCACTTAAGCGACTGCAGCTATCGAGCTCGGTCATCTAGTGTTAATATAGAGATTGTTGAAAACTGGCAAGAAAAAATCCTTCAATCATAGACAGGTATTCTCCGAAAAAATATTCTGATGTAGAATAAACTGGATTATTTTTCCGTAAATTACCCGACAACACTTCATGTTTCAAAGGAAATTGTTGCACTGGTGAAAAATGGGCGAAAGAACATTTTAAGTCTCTTGTGATAGGCAAAGCTGCAAAACCACGGTGTTTGTTAAGAATAAGGAAGTTACGAAGTTTGGCATTGTATGGATAGCCAATAGGAAAGCATGGATGACCAGAGAAATAATGACAGAGTGGCTAGGACAACAGGACAGAAAAAAAAAGATACACCAGGAGCGAGAAGTGTTGTTATTCCTCGATAATGCAGCATCACATCTGGATACAAATAAGTTGTAAAATTTGAAGACTGTCTTTTTCCCCCACCAAATGTACCACCAGTTGCTCAGACGCTTGATCAAGGAGTGATCCAGAACTTCAAAATTATGTATGGACAGAACTTAACAGGAATGGAATAAACCTTCAAACACTGATAAAGGGATTGAATGTTCTCCAAGTAATTTCGTGGATAACCAATGCATGGAAAAAACATTACAGCTTCAATAATTCGTAACTGCTTTCTGAAAGCTGGGCTTCCTACTAGTGGTGGACATGGCACCGTGTACTGACAGTGGATGACATTGACATTAATGTAAACAAATTTAACGAATATCTTACCATGCTCTATGACCAACACGCCCTGCTGAAAACAGTACTGCCAACACGAGCCTTGGTACCATGGTTAAACCTGGGGCTAAAGGAGCTAATGGCAAGATGAGATGTCGCACACAGAAAGTTTAAGTGACAACTGACACAAGAATATTTGGATGCATTTAAACGGCTATGAAATAAAACACTGCAGAAAAAACTAAGAAACATGGGGATAGATAAACAAAGAGATGATCATCCTACTGACATATCCCTGGACTCACACAAAACATATTTCACCACTCCTGGACATACAACTGACGGTCAGAAGAAACATGGAACACTACACGGCAATTACAACTCTTCTGCAGCTATCAGAGAAAAATTCTATTTTTCTCATGTGACACCCTCGTAAGTTAAACAACCCATATTTACAATAAAATCAAAGTACAAAGGGATAGACAACATAGAAATAGAACTTATTAAAACAATAATGACATAATTTGACCTACATATTTAATCATTTACTTATGACTGGCATGTAACCTTCCTTATGGAAAGCTGCCGCGTCATACCACTCGCTAAAAAATCACAACCTGAAGATGTAACTGACTACCAAACAGTGAATATATTATCAGCGCTTTCAAAAGACCTAGAATACATTGTACACCAACAAATTTCTAACTACTTACAAACACATGATATTCATGATAACATCAGTCTGGTTTTCAACATAACCAAGCAATAGTACCATACTACTTAAGGTTATAGACAACATTCGCAATGCGAAAGACAAAAGACAAGTTACAATCCTAGCTCTACTTTTCAAACTGTTTAAGCTCCATTTTTCGACAAGCAGTCTTCAGTGGATGAACTCATACTGCCGCGGTCATCCTCAGTGTGTGCGAAATAATAATAATAATAATAATAATAATAATAATAATAATAATAATAATAATAATAATAATAATTGTACCGGTTGGTACACCTATACGCCGCACATTTGAATTTTTCGCCTTAAAGTACTCCTCTACAGCTGAAACTCTGAACTTTAAAACTGCATTAATTCAACCGTTTATCAGAAGATGTCACTGTGTTAATTTCGAATTGTTTTTGTTTACTAATTATCAAGAAGTGTGGACATTCTCTCACAGATGTCTCTACCAAAAACTATGATCATGCACCCTGGTGCGAAGTGAAGGAACTTTTCTTGAAGATGTATTCATAAGTTTGTTCTTTACTAAATGTTGTTCTTTCATTTGTGGGTTGGCAATATTAATCTTTCTTTCCGCCAGTTTTGAATTTAGCCAATCGTAAATTTCTGTAACTAATTTTTGACCAATCGGGTCTTTCTTCTCCAATTTTGATGTGTAACCTTTAGTCCGCCAATAAAATGTAGTGGGTGTGGCTGTTTTATTCATGAAAGGTCTCGAATCTTCCACGAGGGTATAAAAACTGCTGATTTTCTTGTCTCTCGGCCACTTCAACAACATCTAGCTTAGTGTATGGAAGTATAGCAGGGGGTGGGTAGCGCCTCTTCCTTCGGGCAGCAGCTCTTCAACAAAGGTAATGGCCTTTTAACATCTTTATTTCTTGCTAGCTCAGCAGTTTAGCCCTCAGGGAAGGTCCGAAACCTTTTCAATGTAACCTACCTCTCTAAAAATGTAATTTAGTGCCGGCTTATGTAAAATTTTCTTATTACTTTAACTGTAAATCGGGGATAGAGAGTGCTTTTCCCTCTCGAGCTCCCCTTCATTTTTGATTCGAGGTGACTATGTTTTCATAACCAATTTTCTACTCTTAATGTATTAAAGTCTTCTCATACGAGTCACCTCCCTAGTTTGGGAATAGCCCCTGTATCATCGGCCTAGTGCCCCTTAAGGTTTTATAAGGTTTCACGTAGAAGTGCAAGCAACGCCTCCATTCATCTTGGTATTTTGGACCATTTAATTAATCTGTTCTTTTCCACTGAGGCTCAGTAGGTTGGGTACGAGATACCCCCGTTTCATTGGATGTAAGCGGTGCCTTGATGGCAGTTTGTGTAATCGTCTGGTATTGCCTTTAATAGGCCTGAAAAATTGAGAGCAGCTCAGCTCTTTCTTGTGTTTGAAAAGTGCCTCTGGGAGGCTTGAGGTTAAAAGTTGGGAGCAAGTGCTCCTTGAATGAAGGGGTTTTCTGCCCTTTGAATAAATGACTGTACCTTGGTCATGTTGGGCTAGTAGCTCAAGGATTGTGTAAATGAGGCTCGAAGCCAGAACTTGTAATGATCACCTAAAACTTATGCTTTCGTGCTCTGGTTTATAAATTATACCTTGTACCTGACTTTGGCTTGTTGATTTGTTACTTGTTGAATTTTGAAAGTCTATATGAAAATTGTTAAGTTCTGAAAATATAACCTTTATTGAAATTTTAATTCATCTTTCAGCTTTGTACTTAGACCCATTCCAGCTCGCACCTTCTTTCACCTCTGCCTTCCACTGATAACTCCGTAACAATAATAATAATAATAATAATAATAATGAATATTCATCCTGGTGATCATAGAGGTTGGTGTCTCACAGAGGTCTGTCCTAGGGCCACTTCTATTTTCAATATAAACAATATTACATCGTTGGTAAACAGCTGCAGACACCACACGTACGCCGATCATATATAATAAAACTTGTATTGTGAACCAGAAAGGCTAACCAATAAAATTAAAAATTTGAATACAGAATTACAAGGAATTCATGACTGGATTGACATGCATGGACTTAAGATTAAATAACGTACAATCTCAAGCTATAATTCCTTACCCACGAGTTCGTTCAAAAATCATAAGCAAATTCATTTACCAAAACCTTACGTACAAAATTCTCCAACTGATTTAAATGAATCTGTCAAAGATCTTCATGTTATCTTAGACAAACATCTTTCTTGGAAGAAGCAGATTAGGAGGAAAGTATTTGTGACTCTTAACTCACTTATAAGATCCCGCAACATATTTTCTTGAGTATTAAAAGAAAGACTCATTTGCACTCTGGTAGCACCTCATTTTGACTACTGTAATGCCGTATATGACGACATGACTGCTACTCTTAATGACAAACTACAACAGGTGCAAAATGCCTGTGTTCACTAAATATATGACCTACGTTACTATGACCATGTTATACACGTCTATGATGAACTTGGTTGGCTAAAATTCAAACAGTGCTGTAATCTTCATGGTTTATGCTTCCTTCATTGAATATGTTATCATGCTCACCTCCCCACCTGTACAGCCAATTTCACCACCTCTCATGCAATCACAATTTCAGACTATGGTCAAAATCTACTACAATCTTATCTATACCACCTCATCGCACCACAAGATACACAAACTCATTTGTTATTTCTTTGGTATGACAATGGAATACACTACCCACCTCTGTCAGAGGGGCCTCACCTGCTAGTTTCAGGTAACTTTGTCACAGATATCTACTAGGTAATAGATGTAGTCCTAAATTATTGTTTCATATTGTATGTCAATATTGTAGATTAGCCTTTCTTCAAACTTTAGGCTTTATGTAATCAAACTGTTATTATTAAGGATAATAAAAAATTAGCTAAGTTAATATTTTATGAATACTATTGTCATGTTACAATTGTGTAAATCACAATCATCATTTTTATCATAATTTATACTTAATTTTTTAAATTTTCCTTTATTATTATATTGTTTAGTGGCTGCAAGATGTTTCAATTGTAGTCTACTTATTTTAATTCTGCACAAGTAAATATTGTATTTCCTGGTTAGATGGAAGAGAGGGCTTAATGGTCTTAATCTTGCCAGACAAAATAAATCCATTGTTTTGTATTGTACTGTATTATATCCTTCAATGGTGAAGAAAGGAACTCTCTAACTTGGGGTGTTTCTTTTCCATACTATGAATGTCAATATGTAGTTGCTCCTATACGGAGAGGCTTGATTGAGTTCCTTTCTTCACCGTCAATGTGTCTGGTCAACATTTTTCATTTGGGACATAAAAATTTAAAATGTTGATTTTGAGTGTTATTTTGTTATTTTCAGATGTTACAATAATAATAATAATAATAATAATAATAATAATAATAATAATAATAATAATAATAATAATAATAATAATAATAATAATAATAATAATAATATTCTCTCTAAAATTTTATAACCATAGGAGCCTTAAAGAAAATTAATTTGAATTATATTTCTATTTCTTTCACATCATATATACAGGATAGAAATAACTTATTGCAACTGGTTCATATACAAGGTACTTTGTTAGATAACAATTATTAAGTTTTGTTCCAGAGTTTTGGGAGAGATTCCCACAGAAGTAACAACACAACATTATAATACAACTTCCCTTTTTTGTACAATAAACCATCAATCACAAGCTACAGAAATCAGTCACCAGATTGACTTATAAAGTACATAATTTTATTAAATTGTTTAGATTAACTACTTTCAACTATGGAAATTAGGCTGCTGATGCTAATTACTGAATAATTCGATTCTCATTCACGACTGTCACTTTGACCCATTCAATCTACTTATTGCAAAATGTTACAGTGAATTATAACTGTATTTACATAAGATCCATTCTGGATGGGTGTTCACTATCAAAGTTGGGACTGTGATAAATAAATAAAATTTATCTTAGTTGGGAATAAGAAAGCATAGTTTATAAAGTGACAAACAGAAATGTCACATTCGTAGCATCAAAACTAATGACAAATTCTACCACACATAACCTTTTCAGTTTTCTGAATGATGTAGAGAACATTTTGTTGTCAGTGGAACAAATGAACATTCAGCTCAAGAAATAATATTACACAGAATGGTTCTTTTGTGAATACTGGTATAAATACAATAGGGTTATTATTATAAAACAATGTTATATTGTTTATATTACAAGTAAGTACATTTTGTACATTTTTTCGTTTTTTCATTAAATTGTGATTACATAGAAAAATGGAACTTTGGGTTCAAATCAATAAAACAAATACACAGTCTTAAATTTGACTACTATTTAACTGCTCAACAGAACTCATGACAGTAACCTTACTTAAAAAAAAAAAAAAAACATTACAGGTCACAAAGCACCTCTTTAAAACCTTTGACTATTCTATCCTAGTTTACATGAATCCTAGGTTTAAATCTGTACAACTAAGGCAGCTCTGGCAAGGACCTCTCTCAGTGACTAGAGGAACTGTAAACCAATGCCAAACTGTATGCCTGGGGCAGGACGATCTCCACGCTTGAATGACACAGGAATACAGTAGTTGAGTTCAACACGAGCCATGTGACCAAGTCGCAGGGCCAGCCCAATACCGTACGCCATGCGTAAATCAGTTCCCAGGATTTTCAGGTTATGCTGGTAGTCATCCGCTAAAAGTTGAACGACAAAATTAGACAGTTTGGATATTTTATAATACAAATGCAGGATGATTCCATGATATGGAAATTAGAATGTATGAATTTATTAGAATGAATCTCAAATATTTGTTACGATTTTTTAGCTTCAGCACGGGAGTATACTTACTATTAAAATATCTCTGAGATGGAGTACAACTATTTTGGTACCATATAAATATTTCAGTCAGGATGGTTTAGGAATAAGACTGGACTAAGACAGGGGAGAGTGCTGTCACCTTTTTTTGTTTATTACGGTCAACGTAAATGAAACAAATGAAGCCTATGGAAATAAAGAGATGAAGATACTGCTAATTGAAGATGATTATGTGATCTGGAGAAAGAACAGCAAAGAAGTGCAACAACAACTAGACGTACTGAATGAAAAAATTGAGAAGTATGGCAAGAAAATCAGTACAGAGTAAAGCAAGACTGTGGTGATGTCGAGAGGGGAAAGGCAAGGAAAGGGCACTGAGAAAATTGGAAGTCAGAGTCTGGAAATTGTGGACAGCTTTAAATTCCTAGGAAGTGAATTAATGCAAAATGCTAGGGTGGACATGGAGATTAGCAGAAGGGTACAGCAGGGTAATGCATTCCACCAAAGTGTAAGAAAACTTGTTTGGAGAAAAGGAGTACCAAGGAAAAGTAGAATTCAAGCCAGTAAGATGAAATTCCTAACAAGTATGATAGGAAAGCTAAATGAGAGAGTTGAAAAGAATAAACTAAGGTGGATTGGGCATGTAAAGAGGATGGAGGAGAACAGAATGCCAAGACAGATGCTGGAGGCAAAGTGCGAGGGCAAGAGAGCAAGGAGATGACCTACAGTAGAACAAGGTAGACTGAATCAGTGAAGAGCGGCATAAGAAGGAAATTTAGACTGGGACAAGATCATAGAGGAGGAATGGTGGAAGGAAAGAGGAAGATGGAGAAGTGCTATAAATACCCTGACCCGGCAGGAGCTGGATAAGGGGAAATGATAATGATGATGATGATGATGATAAATATTTCAGTGCAGTAATAACAGAGATGTTTCTTAATGGCCATGATATTTTACTCCATAAACCAAAACGTCGTCCAACATATCCACACACTTTGTAAGTAGAAACTTCTATATACCAAACAATTTAAAGAATAAAATGGAAGAAACAGTAAAAACTATAAAAGTTCATAACTTTCCTGTTGTTTCCTGTATTAAAATTACTTGTTTGTTTTGATTGTTGTTCTTAATGCACAAATAATTTATATTTTAAACCAGAAAATTCTTCAGTTTCTCACAGATATTATGATGTTAAATTCTCTGTATCCTTGTATTCTATGGAAATGATGATTCCCAGACAGATCAGAACGCAATACCTACTTTACAATTGCTAAATAATTAACTCTTATTTTCACACCATGTGAGAATGGTGTAAGACTAAACATTACCAAAACTGAATATTCAAAACTCAGCATGCAAACTGATCATACCATCAGTACAGAGGGTCACCATCTCACCAAGAAGAAACTTCTAGTGCTGATAAAAGGGGAGTCCCAATACTGAGGTCAGAATTTGACAGAGATTGCAAGACTCAAGTAGGGATTAAGTTCAGCTTTAGCCCAGTCAAATCATAATAAATGCAATACTAACAAAAACCAACACAATCCAATGACAGACATAGACATACACCAAGGACAATATCATAAGAAAATTGAGGAATTAGTAAATATAACAAATTGGTCACAGTATTCTCTTAGTATCAGTAATTCCATGCATCAAATGTATTAGCTGATGGAAATGGATTCAATTTTAAAACAAAGAATACTAATCCAACAGAAGATAAAGAAAATACTGTAGCAGGCTTTAATAGTTTAATACGTCGCACCGACAGAGATAGGTCTTATGGCGACAATGGGACAGGTAAGGGCTAGGAGTGGGAAGGAAGCGTCCGTGGCCTTAATTAAGGTACAGTTCCAACATTTGACTGGTGGAAAATGGGAAACCATCTTCAGGGCTGCTGACAGTGGGGTTTGAACACACTATCTCCCAAAGTCTGGATACTTGCCGCACTTAAGCGACTGCATCCATTGAGCTCGGTGAAGGTTGTATGAAAGGTAGATGCTACATAAGGGAAAATCAAAGAAACTTTAGAATACTACGGGCTCTCATGAAAAATAATTTCTAGAGAAATAAGACAAGGCAGAAAGATGGCAAGACCACATTCAGCAACAGTATCATGGGCAGTAAGTAAATTATAATATACTGTAAAAAGAAGAGACTATCCATACTGATGAAAGGGGAGACCCGATCTTCAGGTCAGAATTTGACAGAGACTGAGAGACTCTAGTAGGAATTAGATACCTGGATTTGATGGTATACTTTCAGAATTACTGACTGCCTTAGGAGAGGTCAATATGGCAAAGCTATCAGTGTGTAAGATGTACCAGAGAGAAGTGTCATCTGATTTTAAAACGGGGTTCAAACCCCCACTGTTGGCAACCCTGAAGATGGTTTTCTGTGGTTTTCCATGTTCACACCAGGCAATACTGGGGATGTACCTTAATTGGGGGCGCGGTTGCTTTCTTCCCACTCCTAGTCCTTTCCTGTCCCATCGTCACCATAAAACCTATCTGTGTCAGTGAGATGAAAAGGCAATTGTAAAAACAAAAAACTGTTATTCTTGCACCCAAAAAATGCAAGTGCTGACAAGTGTGGAAATTATTGCAACATTAGTTTCGTTCCTCAAGTGTGTAAAATTTCAAATAAATTATGTATTTATAGAAGAATGGACAGACAAGCAGAAGTTGAGTTGGGTGAAGATCAGTTTGGCTTCCAAGGAAATATAGGAACATGTGAAGCAATATTGATCCATGTATGATCTATACAGTATTTTCATAATAATCAGTTATATTATCATTACAACATTAACATTATAGTACTAGTTCTGATGAACTTGGGCCACCATCAGCTACACATATTTGAAAATTGGCACAATAAAACATTGTATTACACAACGCTTAGCCTTGTGGTGAAAGATATACTAGACAAACTCTTGAAACTTAGTTCAGGGAGACATATATAGATTATTACTGTAAGAAATAGTGGCCCAGAAGATGTTAAGTCTGTTGATACGGATCGGATGTATCCAGAATAAATGTTCCCCTCTCTTCTCTCACCCAGCTTCAAGTGAGTCTTTCATCAGTGATGGAGTGGCAAGATTAAGATAGTACTTTACAACAGAGTCAGGTCAGAATATTTTCAGCTACTGTATGCGACAGTAGACGTACTACCTGCGACTGTCTGGCTGAGGGTCTGGCGGCTAAGGGAAAATCAATAGCTGCGAGCATGGTTTTTCCCCTTAGAAGGTTGGATAAGATGAGACCTTTGTGTGGGAAATAACACATAAATTCATCAGCTGCTGCCTTGCAGTAAGGCAGGGGACTGCCAAAGGCTAAGGGAGACCACCCTAAAAGAAAATTCTCTAGTACGTTAGGCCTAGCAAGTCAGTACAGGAGTACAATGCAGTTGCTTTCAAAACGAAAACGAGCCTTGGAAAAAAAACCAAAAAAAAAAAAAAAAAACATATTCTGAATGTCGACAGTACTTCAAGTACTCTTGAAACTAATGACGACATCACGTCTGATGATCATTCAAGATGCACAAGAAGAACCGATCATAGAAACAAGCTTCGGATTGGAACCTCAAACGTTATGACTCTAACAGGAAAATGCAACGGTTGGCTGTTGCATTATTGTAGTGATAAAGTAGTTAAAACCTTGAAATCTTGACTTGGAAGAAATTCATGCCCAGATCTTTCAGTCTCCAAAAGATCGTCCTAAAACAAAATTACAAATATCCTTTGAGAAAAGTGAGATTATGCCCATGAAATGCCAGAGCATAAATAAAGTCTTCATAAATGATCAAAAAATTAACACAGTTCTACATTTTAAATATCTTGGAGAAATCAGCACACACAACTTAAACGAGAAAGAAACAGGGATAGATAGAACTAACAAAATGAAAAGATCCCAATTTCTAACCGGGTCAACATATAATAAGAAATGCCTGTCAATAGACACTAAGATCTGACACTATAAAACTGTAACTCTCCCAGAAGGCACTGTGAAGCATGTGAAACCCTATTACAAATTAAAAGTGAAAGAAGTGATCAGTTCTTCAAAACTGAAAGAAGAATTATCAGAATGAATATAAATAAAAAAATACCAGGTTGAAGGAGCCTGGAGAATCCTTCCTAATGAAACTGTCTATAGAGAGATTGAGCCAATCACCAGCACAATGAAGAAGAAAAGAATCTCTTCTCTCACATCTTGCGACTGCTAGGATCTACAGCAGTTGGACTCGAGATAGCAGATGCAGAGAACAAAAATAAAATTTACACCCTTTGTAAGAGACTCAAATTTTCAGCAGAAATGCAGCAGAAATGATGCACAGAAGGGCTACAGCGATTTCAGACGAACTGAGAAAATTACGATCGAAAAAAAAATGAAAAAATACTGGGCAGATCACAAGAACCAAACAGTACAACCTCCAAAAAGAAAGAGAACGTGGAATGACTCAAGTGGTACAATGTGGCCAATAAAGAAATTACGAGTACAATTAAATGTACCTGCTTCCCCCCACAAAGACATTCATAAGGATATCTAGATAACAAGATGGATTGACGATGAATCAAATGGATCATGTGCTAATAGACAAAAGACAGGCTTCTCATATTATGGATGTGATGAGCTGCCGAGGTGCAGATATCGACTCAAGACCATGATGATGAGATTGTCCTTGTCCTTGTGTGTTTCCATATTTGTCTTTTTAAAAATTTTTATAATTGGCTTTACATTGCACCAACACAGATAGGTCTTATGGCGATGATGGGATAGGAAAGGGATAGGAGTGAGAAGGAAGTGGCCATGGCCTTAATTAAGGTACAGTCCCAGCATTTGCCTGGTGTGAAAATGGGAAACCACAGAAAACCATCTTCAGGGCTGCCAAGAGTGGGATTTCAAACCCACTATCTCCCAAAAGCAAGCTCACAGCTGCACATTCCTAACTGCACAGCCAATTCGCTTAGTTCTATGTTTGTCCTTGTCTGTTATTTCTGTTGTTCCCTCTTCCCATACTGAGCTGCCATTGTATTCATCCTATTATAAGTGTCCCTTTCTTATCCCCCTCTGCTCCCTCCCTCTGACTTGATCTGACACTTGTTTGTTGTTTTCCTATACCGGTACTTATATTATTATAACACTGGGATCCTGTTCTCATTTTGTGTTTGTCCTGTGTTCCTATTCTTTTAACGACCTGTATTTATCTTTGTTTCATGTTGCTTTCCTTTTCCTGTATTTATCCAGCTTTCTTCTTATCCTACACTTATCCCATGTCAAGACTGAATATCTGTGAAGATGGCCCCTCAACGAGTGTTGATGCCTGTCCTGATGAAGCTGGGAAATAGAAACGTGCTCATCAGGGGCTGAGAAGAGATGGATATGGAAGAACTGGGATTGATGAGATGAGAGCCTATCTATTTGAAGGCAGCCAGTGTATGAAGATGTGGAGATTGTACTTTTGTGTTTCCATGTTTGTCCTTGTCTGCTATTTCTGTTGATCCTTCTTCCCACACTGACCTGCCATTGTGTTCATCCTATTATATGCGTTCCTTTCTTATTCCCCCACCTCTCTCTTTCTCTCTGACTTGATCTGACACTTCTTAAGTTCTTTTTCTATACTCAGATCAAACCATTTTCTGGTGAGAATAAAAATCCAGGAGAAAATTGCTGCCAAAACCAAAGATGCTACACTTCAGAAGAATAGGGTTCAGAATGTACAGATACTTAAAGACCAGAAAATACAGGCAGAATATCAGTATAAGTTACAAGAGAAACAAGTGGTTGACGTACTGTGGGATAAAATTAAATTGGCAGTAAAGATAACAGCTCAATATAGACTTGGAGAAAAAAACCTAGCCCAACAAAGAATGCTGCAAAGATACACACAAATTAACATGAGTATGTTTAAAGGAGAGAAAAAAATAAAAACTCTGATAAGAAATAAAAAGAGAATAGAAGGAAAAGATTTGGTGAAATTCAGAATGACTTTAAAAACAAACAGAGGTGAAAATTATTTTGTAGGGTGGGACAAACAAAAGGAGGGTTCCAACCAACAATGAACATGCTGAAAGATGAGGAAGACAGTATGGTTGTACGGATGGAGGAAATCCTAGAAACGTGGACACAACATTTTTAAGTTTTGCTATCAGGCAGACAGATGGAAAATGTAGAAAGTAATGGAGCAGCTAGAGCAGAAGATGGACAACAGCACCTGTTAAGAAGATAATAAAAGATACTATGACACCTTCAACTGATGAAATAAGGGAGATAATTAAACAACTTAAGGATGATAAAGCTCCTGGGAAGGATCATGCAACGGTAAAAATGATAAAGCCAGGAGGAGAAGTAATATTAGTAAGAAAGATACATGAGATAATTAGAGTGGTTTGGGAAACCGAAAAACTGCTAGATGATTGGACAATATCCACCAACTGTCCCATACATAAGAAGGGGTCATGTTTGCAGTGCACAATCTACTGAGGCATATCTCCGCTGAGTATTATGTACAAAATACTCTCTATTGCTGTAACTAAGAGAGTTGTAGAGAGTATCAGGCTGGTTTCAGGTCTGAAAGGTCTACTGCTGATCACATCTTCAAGGTACGTATGATACTAGAGAAGACCTATTAATATAATGTACAATTGAGACATCTATTTATAGACTTCAAACAGGCCTATGACAATAAAAAGGTCAGCATTCTGGGAAACAATGCAAAGTTTCAATTTCCCACAGAAGCTAATGAAGTGACCCAGGAGAACAGCAGAAGTCAGGCTAAAGTGCAGGGGTGTCTGTCAAAGTAATTTGCAATAGAAGGAGGTCAAAGGCAGGAGGAACCATTAGCTCAAAGTTTATTTAACCTATCACTGCAGAAAGCGGTAAGAGCAATAACCACAACCCCAGGAGGCAATATATGTATTATATAGATAAGACCTGTAGAATTCGTGGCTTACGCAGATGGCATTATGATTACTGAGAGACGTACATAAGCACTTAAATCAGCATTGAGAGAGTTTGAAACAGCTGTCAAAGTCCTTAGTTTAGAGATCAATGAACCAAAATCTGAGTACATGGTAACTGAAAGGACAAAAAGAAATGGAGAGTCTCCAAGTTGGAGCAGTAGACAGTTCCATGTATCTTGGCTCAGTTGTAACATCAGAAAACAAAGTGGAGGCAGATATAACAGATCGCACTAAGGCTGCCAATAGAGCATACAGAGCACTGTACTCTCTCCTGGGCAGTAACAATCTAAGCAGGAAATTAAAACTATAAAGCAGCAATCAAACCAGTTGCAATGTGCATCAATGAGGCATGGGTGCTGAGTGAGGCTATGAAGAAGAAAATGACCGTCTGGGAATGGAAAAGTGTTGAAAATATTTGGCCCAGTGAAAGACAGACAGACATGGAGGATTAGAACCAACAAACAAAGAAATAAGAGTATTATATTATAAAGAATCTGACATGGTAGTCTCAGTCAAAATGGGCAGAATAAAACTGTTAGGGCATGTACAATGGATGGAAGAAAAAGGTACCCAAAGAAGGCTCTAATAGGGCATCCTGGTGGTAGAAGAATGAGAGGTTGAACCTGTGTGAGATGGCTGGTTGAGGTGAGGGCAGACCTGAGAACTATTAGTGAGAGGAGATGGCATAGACGTGCAGAAAGATTTAGTTTACTGGAAATTTGTGAGCAAGGAAGCCAAGGTCCTCAGAGGACCATAGTGCCATGGAATCAGTAAGTAATAACAATAACACAAATAAAAATTATAACTTGAACAAGGCTAGAACTTGCAAACTTTGAATCATTACGCAAGCGCATAACTGCTGGTCGATGAGAAGTAGATATCAAAACAACTCCTTAAACACCATAGTTTTTGCTTCTATTGCACATCTAAAAGCACATGCATCATGAACGGTACAGGGATATGAAGTGGAATTTAGAATATATTCACTGTTCAAGAACGGTCACTTCTTTTTTTGACAGCTGTACATATCCTGGATCAATTTCACGTAAGATTCTGGGAAGCCATGAGCTTGTAATGCTGCCCAAATCAGATCTCTCAGTACCCTGCCGAATTCACAATAAATTCTTCTTCTTCTTGGTGCCTTAACTGTTACAGATGTTAGCGATCAACATGGCAATGTTGTCTTTTGATACAACAGCCCTGAAGAGCTCCTCAGATGTCATGTCTCACAATTTGCAAGCGTTATCCAAACAAGAAATCCTCTCCCTCCCAGGTGCTCTTCTCCCGTCCATCTTTCCTTGCAAGAAGAGCTGTAGGAGGTGGTACTTAGACTCAATTCGCATTATGTGGCCTTGATACTGCAGTTTCTTCTTATTAACGGTAAACTAGAGTTCAGGCTGAAAACACACAAGTTGAAGGACTTCATCGTTGGTCAGATGTTGCAACCATGTAATCTTGAGCAGGCACCTGTAGATCCACATTTCAAAGGCTTGGATTTTCTTCTCCATGACATCAGTTAGTGTCTAACCTTCAATACCATAAAGAAGAGTGTGGAGTTGATGTAACATCTCACTATTTGCCTCTTCAAAGTTTTTTCTTTTATTTGCTATTTGCTTTACGTCGCATCGACACAGATAGGTCTTATGGCGACGATGGGATAGGAAAGGCCTAGGAATTGGGAGGAAGCGGGTACAGCCCCGGCATTTGCCTGGTGTGAAAATGGGAAACCACGGAAAACCGTCTTCAGGGCTGCCAACAGTGGGGCTCGAACCCACTATCTCCCAATTACTGGATATCTTCAAAGTTTAGGCTGAGGTCATGACTGTGTAGATATTTTTCTTAATGAAGATGTTTCTTGCTCGTTCTATGCAACATCTGAAAAGTGTATTGACAATGTGGACCCAACATAAACTATTTTAAATAGTTTCTTTAATAGATAACGGATGCCATGCAACCTAAACCTTCCATGATTTTAGTATGGCCCATAACCGTCAGTTTTTTGATTTAAACAATCCTCCTCCTCCTCCTCATCATCATCATCATCATTATTTCCCATTATCCAGCTGTAGCCGGGTAGGGGCAAATATGGTTCCTCTCCACTTTCTTCAGTCTTTCCACCACTCCTCCTCCAACACTGTGTCCCAGTCCAGGTTTCTTTCTCTAATACTGCATGGAATTGTGTCCTTCCATCTCAATCATGGTCATCCATGGCCTCTCCTTCCTTGCATCTGCATTTCCATCACCTTTTTTGGCATTCTTTCATCACTCATTCGCTTTATGTGTCCAAACCATCTTATTTGGCTCTTCTCGATTCTATCGTTCATTCTTTCCACTCCATTTTCCTCCTGGATTTTCTCATTCCTTATTTTGTCTCTTCTACTCTTCTGTATCATACTCCTCAAGAACTTCATTTCAGCTTGCTGTATTCGACTCTCATCCTTTTTTGTCACTGTCCAAGTTTCTGCTCCGTAAGTTGTTATGGGTACGTAATAAATCTTGTACCGGTACAGTTTCCTTTGCTTCCAATGGCACATCTTTGTCCCATAACATGTTTCTTACACTATGATAGAAACAACTTCCAACTTGAATCCTCTTGCTAATCTCAGCATCCAGTCGATCATTCTCCATTAATTCACTCCCCAGGTATTTAAACGTTGGCACTACTTCCAGAGTTTTCTCACAACACATTATTTTTTCCAGGCTAATACGTCAGTTAAAAATTCCCTAGAACTTTGTAATACAATTAAAGATCATACTTTACTAAAACATTACACCCTTCCCTCCTTTGACATTGTTAATATGTATGCGAATCTACCTATTAACAAAAGCATTAAATTAGTTAAAATTAATCTTCCCAAATTCAGTAAATTGACTGTAGGTGAGATAGACGAGTTTGTTCATATCCCCAAATTTACATTAAGTAATAATTTATTCACTTTTAATAATAATGTATACCAACAGACGGGTCTTCCTATGGGGTCACCGACCTCGGGATTTTCTTGAACACACTCATATCATAGGCAAAATTAACAGTATCAAACACTGGAACTGCTAAGTTGATGGCACTTTTATTATCCTACTATAGATTCTCATACTATAGATAGCAATACAGTACTTGAATTACTTCATAGCTCTGACCCTCATATAAAGTTCACGATAGAATTCGAATAACTCTCTTAATTATCTCGATCTATTACTCGCATTCATAATAAAACCCTTGCTTTCCTTTGATATTTACAGGAAGCCTACTCACCCAATTAACAAAATTCACCAAACTTCTCTACACCTGGGGATACATAAGAAGGCAGCTTTTAATAACATGATTTTCAGAGCACTTACTGATCTCTTATCTCGTGTAAGAATTTTAGGAAAGAAATCAACACCATTTATATAATAGCTGAATGTAATGGTTTCAATAAAGCCTTCATGAACAAAATTCTTAATAAATTTAGAAGTAAACCCAAGACCAACTTGGTAAAAGAACCTCCCCCTAAAAAGAAGTTTACAACTGTTACCTTCAATAATAATAATAATAATAATAATAATAATAATAATAATAATAATAATAATAATAATAATAATAATAATAATAATAATAATAATAATAATAATAATAATAACAACAACAACAACAACAACGACAATAATAATAATAATAATAATAATAATAATAATAATAATAATAATAATAATAATAATAATAATAACAACATATATGCTATTTCTAATATTTTTAAAAAGGATAAGTTAAAAATAGCTTTCAAGACCACTCACACCAATGCTAAAATAGTTTTTAATTCCCATACCGCCAATGGCAACAGCAAATTTACAAACTCTGGGGTATACAAATCAAAGTGCCACTCTGGTTTTTCAAAGTACAGGCCGTAGTTTCAATATAAGATACATGGAACATCTTAACGCCTTGAAGTATAACCGCTACTCAGCCATGAGCGAATAATGTAAGCAACAAAATTATAAATACACAACAACTGACCAGGATTTAAAGATTTTACAATATGAACAGAACGGTCTCTTATCCATTATACTGGAAAATATTTATACTGATATTGACCAATACAACAATTCCTCACACAACCTAAATGCAATCAATGAGATGAAAAATGTTTTATTGGAAACCTTTGTCCCGCTCATCTGTCAACAATTTATTAATAAAAACGAGTTTCCCTACCAACGTTCCAGAACTAGAGCCGCCCTTCCCTCAATATCCCCCTCCCGTACCTTACCCCTCCTCATTCCCCCTTCCGCTTCCCCACCCAACCATATCAGCTCTGACATGCTGTAAGCTACACACAAGCTTAGTGTCAATGTGACATGACACCAACAAGGTCGTACCATTTAAGACAGCCTTTCAACGAGTAAGTTGATTGAGCCTTTTTATTTCAAATAATATTTTTTTGTTTATGTTTCATCCAACCATTCTCCTTTTTTCCCCTAAATTACAGATGATGCACACTTATTATTCCCTTTATTGACAGTCTCACTATGCTGTGCAACACAGTGTTTCACTTTTTAAAAATAGAATTAGCAAGTTTTATGTCAACCAAACGAGTTTTCTGACGAGAGGACTTTTTACCTAAACATGTTTTTACTTTGTCAATCAGGATCCTTGTAGTTAAATTCCACACACTTCATCAGTGTTTTTTATTTGTTTGCATAAATGTAATATTGCAAGTTGCTTTACGTTGCACCGACACAGACAGGTCTTATGGCGATGACGGGACAGGAAAGAGCTAGGGGTGGGAAGGAAGCGGCCGTGGCCATAATTAAGGTACAGCCCCAGCATTTGCCTGGTGTGAAAATAGGAAACCACGGAAATCCATTCTCAGGGCTGCTGACAGTGGGGTTCGAACCCACTATCTCCCGAATACTGGATACTGGCCGAACTTAAGCAACTGCAGCTATCGAGCTCGGTAATGTAATATTGAGCTTCTACTGAGGATGGCCTTTAGATTAAGCTGAAACATGTATGGATATCATCCCATCTAATATAGATGGTTGTTTTGTATTGAAAAGGAGGATTATATAAATACATTTTATTTGTAAAGTGATAACCGTCAATACGGAATGAGATTTATAACATGCAATGGTTTGATAGAAGGCAGTTCGGGTTTAGGAAAGGTTATTCCGCTGAAGCTCAACTTGTAGGATTCCAGCAAGATATAGCAGATATCTTTGATTCATTTGAAGTTAAAAATTTCATGATTGTTCCATATTGAATAGAGCTATCCTTCAATTTTTCATCTTAGAACAAGTTCTTTAACTCATTATTGACCTTTAATACGTCTTCATATGTGAATGTAACTCAACAAGATTGTTACAAGACCTGCTTATGAACTTCAACTGGAATTGTTTTGAAACAAAATAGTGTTGTTCGTTTTACTCTTTTGACTGTGATCATTGTGTTATGAACATCAACTGGAATTGCTTCGACATGAAATAGTGTTAATTATTCTCTGTACTCTTTTTGACTGTGGTCATTGTGTTAGGTGTTTTTAGAACTTTATGATTTCATTTTTGCTCTGCTTTGCTAAATGGCTGATGATGACACTACAAATGTGTTGAAACCGGTCCCAAATGAACAGGTTGTTACTTCTATTTGGTTCAACTTAATAACAGAGTATTGAAAAGGTGGATCCTTCCTTCTATTTAATATTGTATATGTATATCTGTGATTCAGGAAGTCAAATGGACTGTATCACGATTGAACCACCTAAGGCATTTGATAGGGTAGATCAAGGGACACTACTGGCAACAATGAGTGCAATTGTACTAGATAAAGGAGTGACTGAATGGGTGGATATATTTCTAGAAAATAGAACTCGGAGAATTAGAGTAGGAGAAGGTTTAGCTGACCCTGTAATATTTAGGAGGGGAATTCCTTAAGACAGTATTATTCGACCTTTATGTTTTCTTGTATATATAAACGATATGAGTAAAGAAGTGGAATCAAAGATAAGGCCTTTTACGGATGATGTTATTCTGTATAGAGTAATAAATAAGTTGCAAGATTGTGAACAACTGCAAAATGACCTCGGTAATGTTGTGAGAAGGACAGTTGGCAATGGTTTGACGATAAACGGTGTTAAAAGTCAGGTTGTGAGTTTTACAAACAGGAAAAGTCCTCTCAGTTTTAATTACTGCGTTGATGGGGTGAAAGTTCCTTTTGGGGATCATTGTAAGTATCTAAGTGTTAATATAAGAAAGGTTCATCATTGCGGTAATCACATAAATGGGTTTGTAATTCAATCAATCAATCAATCAATCAATCAATCAATCAATCAATCAATCAATCAATCAATCAATCAATCAATCAATCAATCGCTACTGATCTGCATTTAGGGCAGTCACCCAGGTGGCAGATTCCCTATCTGTTGTTTTCCTAGCCTTTTCTTAAATGATCGCAAAGAAATTGAAAAATTATTGAACATATTGAACTCCCCTTCCTATATAAGAATATTTGCCCCAATTTGTTCTCTTGAATTCCAACTCAAACTTATTCGTCTACTGATGTCCTCCCACGCCATCTCTCCACTGACAGCTCGGGACATACCACTTAATCTTAGCAGAAATATACCTGGACTTCCTCGAATACACCAAAATTGACAACGAATTCGAAAACATTCTCTTTTGGGCCAGATATGTTGACGATGTCTTTGTAATCATGAATGAGAAATCAATTAACGCACCCACCACCCTCTTAAGACTCAACAATATTGATCCTCATATCAAATTCACACTAGAATCCGAATCAAATCAAAAAATCAACTTTCCAGATTTAACCATCACTAGAAACTCAGATTTTTTCAGTTATAAAATTTTCAGAAAACCCACTCAAACAGCCTCCACCATTCGCCAAGATTCAGTGCACCCCCAGTCCCACAAACGAGCCACATACAACAGCCTAGTTCACCGAGCCTTCAGCATACCTATGTCCAATAAAGATCTAAAAAACAAACTCAACACAATCCGCGGAATCGCAAAATTCAACGGCTTCAGCAATCATTTTATAGAAAGGATAATCAATAAACACAAACATCGCCCAAAAACTACCCTCAAAAAAGAAATAACCAAACCTCTAACATTTTCCACCTTCACGTTCAACAATGATATCTACAAGTTAACCAACATCTTTAAGAAACAAGGCGTTAAAATAGCCTTCAAAACTAACAATAAGAACATGAACGTTTTATACAATACTTCACACATCAACAAGACCAGCAGTTTTTTAAAATCAGGAATTTATATGATCAAATGTACCACCTGTAAAAAAACCTACATCGGGCAAACCGGAAGAAACTTCATTATCAGATACCACGAGCACACTAACGCAATAAAATACAACAGGTTTTCAGCCATCGGCCAACACATGCAAGATTATAACCATAATTTCACCAATATTGAACAAGACATGGACATCCTCGTATTAGCAAACAAGGGCCCTTTACTCAACATAATGGAAAATTACTACATACACCTAGACCAATACTTTAACACCAGTCACAATCTCAATGAAATTCAGAGAAACCCAACATACTCTTTGATCTATTTATCACTTTCCTCAGAAACAATAATGCAGCCAACCTAAACTCAATCCTAAATTTAATCAAAGGTACTTTTCCGAGACAATTACACTTTCCCCCGCACCCTTCAGCCCCACCTTAAGCCCTCTTCCTTAAGCCATATATAATTTTATATATGTCATTTCAATACAAGAACTTACTGATTTCCATGATTATAATTTTTACAACACCCCATTTATACTTTATTCTTTGTTAAAAACTTCTTAGTATGTATATTCCTTGTATTATTAACTATTACCATAATAACATCTCATTTCATCTACCATATTCACTTGTTATTCTTTAAAATAACATTTTCTTAGGATTTCGCCAAAAGTGATCTTTGCTTCAATACGGCTGATGATGACCCCTAGATGGGTCGAAACTAGTACCGTGTAATTTATTATTTTGTGAATATATTTTAGTATTGAAAAGGTGGAAATGTTTACGTTGTTATTATTATTATTACTTATATATTACACTACTCTTTTGTCGGAAATCACTCAGAACAAATCGAGCTGCTTTTCTTTGGATTTTTTCCAGTTCTTGAATCAAGTAATCTTGGTGAGGGTCCCATACACTGGCACCATAATCTAGTTGGGGTCTTACCAGAGATTTATATGCCCTCTACTTTACATCCTTACTACAACCCCTAAATAACCTCATAACCATGTGCAGAGATCTGTACCCTTTATTAACAATCACATTTATGTGATTACCCCAATGAAGGTCTTTTCTTATATTAATACCTAGGTACTTACAATGATCCTCGAAAGGAACTTTCACCCCATCAATGCAGTAATTAAAACTGAGAGGACTTTTCCTATTTGTGAAACTCACAATCTGACTTTTAACCCCATACCATTGCCCACAGTCCATCTCACAACACTATCGAGGTCACCCTGCAGCCGCTCACAATCTTGTAACTTATTTATTACTCTGTACAGAATAACATCATCTGCAAACAGCCTTATCTCTCATTCCACTTCTTTACACATATCATTGATATATATAAGAAAACATAAAGGTCCAATAATACTGCCTTGAGGAATTCCCCTCTTAATTATTACAGGGTCAGATAAAGCTTTGCCTAAATTCTCTGAGTTCTATTTTCTAGAAATATAGCCACCCATTCGGTCACTTTTTTTTTTAAAGTCCAATAGCACTCATTTTTGCCAGTAGTCTTCCATGATCTACCCTATCAAATGCCTTAGAAGGTCAATCGCAATACAGTCCATTTGGCCTCCTGAATCCAGGATATCTGCTATATCTTACTGAAATCCTACAAGCTGAGCTTCAGTGGAATAACCTTTCCTAAACCCAAACTGCCTTCTGTCAAACCAGTTATTACTTTTGCAAACATGTCTAACATAATCAGAAAGAATGGTTTCCCAAAGCTTACATGCAATGCACCCTTTCCTTTGTACACAGGGGCTACTATAGCAACTCTCCATTCATTTGGTATAGCTCCTTCAACCAAACAATAATCAAATAAGTATTTCAGATATGGTACTATATCCCAACCCATTGCCTTTAGTATATCCCCAGAAATCTTATCAATTCCCGCTGCTTTTCTAGTTTTCAACTTTTGTATCTTACTGTAAATGTCATTTTCATCATAGGTAAATGTTAATACTTCTTTAGTATTACTCATCTCTCCTATCTGGACATTATCCTTGTAACCAACAATCTTTACATACTGCTGACTGAATACTTCTGCCTTTTGAAAATTCTCGTATACACACTCCCCTTGTTCATTAATGTTTCCAGGAATGTCCTTCTTTGAACCTGTTTCTGCCTTAAAATACCTATACATACCCTTCCACTTTTCACTAAAATTTGTATGACCACCAATTATGCTTGCCATCATGTTATCCTTAGCTGACTTCTTTGCTAGATTCAATTTCCTAGTAAGTTCCTTCAATTTCTCCTTACTTCCACAACCATTTCTAACTCTATTTCATTCCAACCTGCGCCTCCTTCTTAATCTCTTTACTTCTCTGTTATAATATAGTGGATCTTTACCATTCCTTACCATCTTTAAAGGTACAAACCTATCTTCACATTCCTCATAACTTGCTTTAAACCCATCCCAGAGTCTGTTTACATTTTTATTTACCATTTTCCAGCAATCATAGTTACTTTTTTTAAACTCCCTCATGCCTGTTTTGTCAGCCATATGGTACTGCCTAATAGTCCTAATTTTAATACCTTCCTTTCTTTCACATTTATTTTTAACTACGACAAAATCAGCTTCGTGATCACTAATACCATCTATTACTTCGGTTTCTCTATAGAGCTCATCTGGTTTTATCAGCACCACATCCAAAATATTCTTCCCTCTAGTTGGTTCCATCACTTTCTGAATCAGCTGCCCTTCCCATATTAACTTATTTGCCATTTGTTCATGCTTCCTGTCGTTCGCATTACCTTCTCAATTGACATTTGGAAAATTGAGATTACCTGCTACTATCACATTCCTTTCCATATCATTTCTAACATTGCTGATTACCTTATCAAATAATTCTGAATCAGCTTCAGCACTACCCTTTCCCGGGCTGTACACTCCAAAGACATCAAGTTGCCTATTATCTTTAGAGATGAGCCTTACACCCAGAATTTCATGTTTTTCATCCTTAACTTTTTCGTAGCTTACAAATTCTTCTTTCACCAGAATGAACACTCCCCCTCCTACCATTCCTATTCTGTCTCTATGATACACACTCCAGTTCTGTGAGAATATTTCTGCATCCATTATATCACTTCTCAGCCATGATTCAACTCCTATTACAATATCTGGTAAGTATATATCTATTAAATTACTTAATTCGATTCCTTTGTTTACAATGCTTCTACAGTTGAGCACTAACATTTTTATGTCATCCCTACTTGATTTCTAGTTCCCTGTTCACTTCACACCACTCCCTAGGCCACCGCGTTTCCCTTAATGTACCTGCCTATAACCCGTCTAAACAAGTTTCCTTATATGTACCACTGCGGTTTAAGTGAAGGCCATCTGACCGCAGATCCCTGTCTCCTACCCACCCATTAGGATCTGAAATCTCACTCCCAGTTTCCCACATACCCACTCCATAGTCTCATTTAAATCCCCAATCACCTTCCAGTCAGTATCCCTCCTATACAGTATTCCACTGATAACAATCTCCACTTCCTTAAACTTCATCCATGCATTTACCAGATCCCACACATCCCCAACTATGCTGGTACTTATACCTGCTTGCCTTACGTTGTTAGTACCAACATGAAACACAACCACCTTCTCCTTTCCCTCTTCCTTCTCTTCTACTTTCCTCAACATCTGGCCTCGACCTAATTCCTGGATAACACTCTACCCTGGTTCCCTTTCCTCCACACACTTTCGCCACATGTCTAACGATGGAATCCCCCATGACCAGAGCCTCAACCCTACCCACCTCATTTGATCCCGTCCCCTCCTGGTCAGCCCTATCTTCTCTCACTGCTGCAGAAGCTACTTCCTCTTCCCTTTTCTCCCTCCCATGACCCTGTCCCACCTGTCTTTTCCTTTCCACTACACTACATTTCCCTTTCCTACCTTTTCCCTTCCTCCTACCTCCACACATCTCGGGAACAGTTCCCTGTTCCTCATCTTCCCTCAGTTGTTCTACCTGCAGTGACTCGTACCGATTTCTTACAGACACCTGTCCTGAATTCTGATCCTGAACAGAGCCCTTAGCCTGCAATCTCCTTCCCCTTAAAACATTAGACCACCTGTCTTCTACAATTCCCCCATTTCCTTCCCATCCCTCCTTTACACCTCCTGTATCCTGAACATTATTTGAGGGAGGCATACTTTCCTTCCTGTCCTCTGAGTGAATCCCAATTATCTCTCTCAAACTCTCCAACTACTCCCTCGTACTCGTTAATGCCCGGCCATACCCACAGTTCCTACACTTGCACTGCGTAGCCATTATTTATGGAATAATGGGAATAAAACGAAAAATAAAATATCTTATTCCGTGCAAATAAAAATGAAAGGAAAGAAATATTGTCTAGGATAGTTCACAAAGATCACACAACAACAAAGCAATTAATATAAGCTACTACTACACTAAAATACTACTTAGTTGCACGATTTTTTTTTTCTACAACACCCTAACAGAATGAAAATTGCTGTCAATTACTGAAAACCGAAAGTAATACACAAGAATTAGATCTACACAATTCTAAACTGCAGTTAAGTCTACCCTAATTACGGTACTGCAACAGAATTCTAGTAAGAGAGTTAATACAGATACAACAGGTACTATAGATACTACAGATACTATACTACACAAATATTTCACAGTAATAGAATAAAAACACTAATTTATAATAAGATACCTACTATAATACACTACTGGTACAATGATTTTAAACTACGTTCAGACGTATCCTAATTATAATACAACAGATTATTACTAATCACAAACTGAAATGGAAATTAGAAGTTTGAAATTCGCAAGACTACTCAAAATAAGCACTCTAAGTTCTAATAAGTCACTACAATACACTACAAGAGTTTTTAAACCACGTTCAGACGTATCCTAATTACAATAGGTTATTATTAGGCACAAATAGAAATGAAAATTACAATTAGGCCTAAAGTTTGAAATTCGCAAGAACTACCGTACTCAAGGATTACCAACTAAGTTAAACGCGTAGACAGAAGATTATTTCTTTAGTATTACTTTACTTTATCCTACTATGTTCTAATAGAAATGAAACCTTGCGTTAGGTTAAATGCTTAAGTATCGAAAGGATTGCCGCACACAAGGAAAAACACGAAGATAACAGGCAAGATACTATCTAATATACCTTATCTTCACTACAATGGCACAGATCTCTATGTACATGGTTATGAGGGTATTTAGGGGTTGTAGTAATGGTGTAGAGGTAAGGGCATATAAGTCTCTGGTAAGACCCCAACTAGAGTATGATTCCTTCACCAGATTACTTGATTCAAGAACTGAAAAAAAAAAAAAAGCAGCTCGATTTGTTCTGGGTGATTTCCTACAAAGGAGCAGAGTTGCAAAAATGTTGCAAGGTTTGGGCTGGGAAGACTTGAGAGAAAGGAGACGATCTGCTCAACTAAGTGTTATGTGATATACCGTAGATGTTGATTCCCATATTGGTAAGGGGTATGTTCCGAGCTGTCAGTGGAGAGATAGCGCGGAATGACATTAGAAGAATATGAAGATAAAGTTGGAATTCAAGAGGACAAATTGGGGCAAATATTTGTTTATAGGAAGGAGATTTTTAAATTTTTAAGCGTAAAAAGAAAAAGGCTTTCTTCTTTACCTGCCTGCAACCAGGCAAAAAATATATAGGTACGGGAGTTAGGGATTGGTATAACTTATCAATGGAGATGTTCAATAAATTTACAATTTCTTTGCAATCATTTAAGAAAAGGCTAGGAAAACAACAGATAAGGAATCTGCCAGCTGGGTGACTGCCTTAAATGCAGATCAGTAGTGACTGATTGATTTGATTGATTTATTTATTGATTGATTGATTGCATGATATGAGTAACATCTTGGAAAAAGTGTATATGGTCAAAATAAATCTTAAACAGAAGTAATAAAATGTGGTCAAAGTAAGTCAGGTGAAGCCAAAAATATGAGATTTTGTGATTAAAAAAAATGAAGTAAATCTATACCTTCATCAGGATTGTGAAATAATGACTTACTGTATGTTTAAAGATGACTTTAAATATTAATATGAATCAGTCAAGTTATTTAGTAGTGTATTCTTTTATACTTATCGCATGGCTTTTAGTGCTGGGAGTGTCTGAGGACATGTTCGGCTTGCCTGGTGCAGATGTTCTAGTTGATACCCATGGGCGACCTGCACATCTGGATGTGGGATGATGATAATTATGAGATAGAGATAGGGTAAAACCTGGCGTCGGCACATAGCCTATTGCTGTCAAGCAACCAGGGTTTTTTTTTTTCAAAGCTTCACATCCACATACGACGGACGAATCACCAAACACAGCGTCATATGCACTTACTCCATATGAAAACTGTGGAGTGATTTTTGGGATTGAATCCAGGCTTTTGGCACACAATCTAGTGATTATAAATTGTGTACCACTACCTCTCCTATCCTGCCAGCCAACATTTTGATGGAAATATTTTTCTTCGACAAACAGGACTCGAACCGGCTTACGACAGTGTCGGACGATATAGACTTGACTATTTAATGATCATGGCCACCAGGCAGGCTGTATTTTTCAATGAAATTAGCTGATCAAAGTTCAGGACATACAGGAAGTTTTCACAGAAAAGCGAACTTTCCCAATAATACTGAATTTAAAGCACAGAGTTTAACTTGTGTAATTTAAGTAGAGCTTTTGTAACATTACAACTATACATATTTCATTACTGTGATATCTAAACATATATCTGATGATTTTAATTTGTTCCCAGACTTCCTATTTTCCTGTAATGTAAATATTTTCTTCCTGAGGTCCTTCCAAAAACAGAGAATTGACGTTCCACTGTATATAAAGAGACGGGTATCACATTCAAGTAACGACAAGAATTTGTTAAAGAAGTGTGGTTTAAATTCAGGTCAATACATGCAAGATTAAAAAAATCAAAATCCACAGTTCAGGAGTTCACATTTGGCATAAAACTGTAGGTTCCATGGCATATAACTTAAGTTTAATAGTAATGTAAACAAGATAGCTTACTTATACCATTACATTTAAAAAAAAAATACATCGCTTGGAAAAGTTTGATTTAAACGTAGACAACTTCATAAAACATCTAAATGTTTTTCATCAGAGATTCTCTGGACAAGACAGATGAATAATGAAGAATTAGGTACTGATGTTGGCAATACTAAGCTTGGCATCAAAAAGCAGGGAATGCATTAAAGTGGAAGTACATGCTATACTAGGTGCAAGCATTAATGTCATATAGATGCGGTGTAAACAATTCCAGAATTATCACCAATGAATGATCTGTACAATTTTAATAGTGTTCTTATGCGCTTGTCACCTGCTTGTACATGCCCACCTACCTGGCTGGGCAACACCGCACTGTGCACACACTGGCACTGGTTACTTCTCATATGCCATTAAAGCTTGTACTTACTATAGTTAATACAGGATACAAAAGTGACTAATGTTATTCTAAATAAGATTACCTTCATGACAGCTACCAGCAGAATATGCAGCAATCACACACAACAAATCATCAATCTTCAGTAGAAGGGAACAAAGGAACAGGCAAAAGTGCACAGCTGGACCAAATTGATAGGGAAGAGGGTCAAACTGTAAAGCAACTTCATAGGAAGCAGGATAATATGATTTGGAATAAAAGAGAAAATTTCTGAATAAGAAAATATGCTATATAAAATGACTAAATATGTTTACTGAATAATATGAAATGTAATGTAATGACTTTTGGGCAACAGAAATATTCGCTACCTAGCAATATTAAAGCAGCACAGAGTCAATGTTATATACAACCAGGAGGGAGTAAAAAAAATATTAAATTTCACATCCAACAAGACCAAACTCTACACTGTTATGCCCCTAACTGTAGGCCTTAAGGGACCACACCAAAATTTTAAAGGATGCAGTTACCAGCAAACAAGGAAAATAAAATAAAAAATTGTGTAAGATGTGCTTAAAAAAAAAAAAATATCTTTACATCACACCAACACAGATAGGTCTTATGGTCATTATGGGATAGGAAACAGCTAGGAGTGGGAAGGAAATGGTTCTGGCCTTAATTAAGGTTCAGCCCCAGCATTTGCCTTGTGTGAAAATAGAAAACCACGGTTAACCATCTTCAGGGCTGCTGACAGTGGGGCTTGAACACATAAACTCCTGAATGCACGCTCACAGCTGCGTGATCCTAACCACAAGGCCACTTGCTCGGAAAATTGTGTAAGTGGCATGGGTTTCTGGCTTGAAGGGGAAGCATGGAAAAATGTAAGTAATTACTACTCCCTAGTTTAATTAAAAATTGGGGAAAACTTCAAAAGGGAAAATTAACAAAATAAAATAATATATCTTCAATTTGGATAATAAAACAAACAACAGTTCCCTCACAGCGAGATGATAATAAAGTTACAGGTAATGTAGAACACGACTACTACAGGTCCAGGACAACATAACTCATACCTCTTAGGTACATCTATTGACTTAAACAATCACTCCTGAGATCTTGATACAAAGATCAAAAGGAAATACTACATACAGGTAAGTTATTAAAATACACTTTAAAAAGAAGGAATATTCATATTTTAAGAATATCCAGTCTGACTTCTTGGTTGAACTGTCAGTGTTGAGACCTTCAGTTCTGAGGGTCCCGGGTTTGATTCTTGGCCGGGTCGAGGATTTTAATCATGCCTGATTAATTCTTCTGGCTCAGGGATTGGGCGTTTGTGTTTGTCCCAAAACTGTCATCTTCATATTAATTTTTTACAATTTGTTTTACGTCGCACCAACAAAGATAAGTCTTATGACGACGATGGGATAGGAAAGGCCTAAGGAGTGGGAAGGAAGCGGCTGTGGCCTTAAAGTACTGCCTAGCGTGAAAATGGGAAACCATTGAAAACCATCTTCAGGGCTGCTGACAGTGGGGTTCGAACCCACTATCTCCTGGATGCAAGCTCACAGCTGCACGCTCCTAACTCCACGGCCAACTCACCCGGTCATATCCATATTCAGACAATGCACCACACTACTAACCACCACAGAAACAGGTGATAGTGATTACATCCCTCTGCACAGGGTTGGTATCAGGAAGGGCATTCGGTCATAAAACGGTGCCAAATACACATGAGCGACGAGTTCGCACCTGTGACGCATCTGCCCTAAATCACACATTCTGGTAAAATTTAAAAGGAAATTTAACTTGGGGAAAGACTTCCCAAAAATTCTCGTTCCTCGCTGAACAGACGTTTTTAGTGATAACACTGGCCATTATGTTTCTGACCACCCACTCCCTTGGGGTTGCCAGGCAAATATTCATGACATACTTTAAGAATATCTGCCTTAAATCCCAGACGAAAATGAAAATGTAACTTGAGGAGAGACTTCCAGAGAATTCACGTTCCTCACCAAACTGAAGTTTTTTATGACAACACTGGCCATTATACTGGCCATCACGGTTTTGACCATCCACTCCCTTGTGGTTAACAGGTAAAACAGATGCTCTCATCTCACTTACATCACAGATTTGTAACTTTAGCAAGACCATGGAGGGGGTACTACAATCAATTGCACCCAGGTCCGAGATCACGCCACATCTGACTTTTCAATAATTCCTAACTACACAGAATTTTGCCAATGTTCTGGCCTGGTCAATTTATAAGAGATAGTTCTGACACATTCTTGTCGGTATGTACTTTCAAAGACCGGATATATCACAGCATGTTTCACAAGCTATTTCCTTGCTTTGACTTAAACTGGCTATCCTAACAAATGAGGGTTGCACAAATAAATACAATAAGGAATAATTTAATTGACAGAGGCAAAAAGTAACAATAAGACACTTCCTTCAGTTCTTATTTTCCATATCCCTAATACAGAAACTATTTGAATTAAACATACAAAGATACAAGAAAATTCATTAGCCCAAGTGTTTATGCAACCCAGTTCATAAAAAGTCTTTAAAAAATTCAAATAAGACTTTCTCCAAATTTTGACTTTCAATACTCCTAATCACATTCCATCACCCATCAATCCATTTAAACTTATTTTCAGACGTAATTAATATGGTATCATAGTTTAAATATTAACAAGTTAAGGTTTAATTTGTCAAGAGCAGGTTAAAATGAACAAACAGTTGCATGAGTCTGTTACTGCCTCTTGCTGTTTCATGATGTACGCAGTAATTTTCATCAGTGTTTTTGGCACAGGCCAAAGCAAAATGAAACTTCCACCACAATCCCAGCCCCATTCATGGTTATGACAGTATGGAAACTCCTGAGGTATGGGTGTTGGTGAGTAATGACTAGACAATGGATTTTTAGGTTTTTATCTACTGTTTTCCGTAAGACACTATGAAGTCCATCTGTGACAGTTATCCGTATTATGCACCTACGATCACAGTAAACACAATTTTTTAGTGTCTATGTGCACATATTTTTGCCTTTCTAAGCCAATAACCTTTTTTCACTTTGAAAGTTATATATTTAAAGAAATAAGCAGTAATATTATTAGCAATTCAAGTCAGGCTCATCCTGCTACTGTTTGCGAGAGTAGACGGTATTACCTGTTACTGTTAGGCCAAGGGTCAAGCACCCATTACCAAACTAGACACCCAAAGAGGGACCAACAGCTATGGGCTGGAGGGCTGGTGGAGCCAATGTATATGAAATGACATAAATTCATTGGAAAGGAGAACATGGTCAACAGTTCAGATGATGGAACAGGACCTCAGACTCAATGGCAGATACAATGGAAGAATTTCTTCCTGTCAGTGATGTCTGTACTTCAGTGAAGCAGTTGCACAAGGGGGTCTGTGCTCCTGAGGAGTGGCCTGAAGTTACACCTGGCAGTAGGTATAAAATGCCTCTGGGAGTGGTGACCCCACTCTAATAATAGCCTAAATATGATATGGTACTTCTGAATTTTATAAATTTTATGACCCTGACAGGAAAGGCAGAAGAAGTCGTGGATTTATGGAGAAAGAGGGTATAGAAATGATAGGGTTGAGCAAAGTTAAATGGTAGGGGCAAGGAAAGAAAAGAGAATAAGGAAAGGATATACACTGCATTGGAGTGGTGATCGAGAGGCCAAAAATGGAGTGGGCCCGATAATTTTTTTTTTTGCTAGGGGCTTTACGTCGCACCGACACAGATAGGTCTTATGGCGACGATGGGATAGGAAAGGCCTAGGAGTTGGAAGGAAGCGGCCGTGGCCTTAATTAAGGTACAGCCCCAGCATTTGCCTGGTGTGAAAATGGGAAACCACGGAAAACCATTTTCAGGGCTGCCGATAGTGAGATTCGAACCTACTATCTCCCGGATGCAAGCTCACAGCCGAGCGCCTCTATGCGCACGGCCAACTCGCCCGGTCCCGATAATTTCAAAACAGCTGGAGGAGTATGTGAATATGATAGAGTACATCAGTGACAGGATATTGAAAATTGGACTGAGAATGTGGAACAAAGCAAAGGACTTCATACAAGTGTATGCACCATTGACAGGTAACAAAGGGGAAAATATTGAGGAATTCTTGGAGAAACTAGAAAAGGAGGTAATTGATATGGAAGTGATTATAATGGGCGACACATGCACAGGTGGGAAACGAAAGACAAGGAAAGGAAGAAATAATGGGACCATGTGGGGCATGGGAAAAGGAAAGAAGGAGAGAATCTAGTTGAGTTTTGTGAGAGGAATGGAATGATTGTGAACAACACATGGTTTCAGAAGAAAAACAGTAGGAAAATTACAAGATATGGCTGGGGTGACAGAAGAATAAAATCTGTAATTGATTACTTTCTTGTGGAAAGGACAAATCGCAGACAGTTGATGGATGTAAAAGCTTAACTAGGAGAAGTATTCGCTGGAGGCCATACAGTTGTGAGAGCAAAGATGAGAGTGGGGAAAATGAAATTAAAGGAAATAAGATATAGTAAAATAAAAGTGTGGAAATTAAAAAATAAGAATGTACAGGAAGAATTTCTGGAGAGACTGAAACAAAAAATGCCAGTTACTGAAGAAGGAAATGTGGAAGACGAATGGTCCAACTTTGAGGGCATTTGTAAATGGGGCAGAGAGTGCCTGTGGTAGAACATCAACAACAGTGAAAGAAACGGAGACACCGTGGTGGAACGAGGTGAAAGAGCAGTAAAAGAAAAGGAGGAAGCATGGCAAGAACGGAAGAGATATAAAAGAAGCAAAAAGAAGTATCTTGAAAAGAAAAGGAAATGTAAGAAATTGGCAAGAGAATAAAAGTTGGGAAGAATTTACACAGTAGATGGAAATAGATGGAGCTGGCAGTAAAGGAATGCGGTATGGACTTATAAAGCTGATGAATTAGGAAGGCAGAAAGTTGATAGCACATACAGAAGAAATAAAGAAAAGATGGAAGGAGAATTTTGATAAACTGCTGAATGTGAGAAATTATAGCGCAGAGGAGACAGTACTAATATGGTGTGATGACTCAACAGTAGAAAAAGATATAACCATGTTAGATGCGGAATTAGCAGTCCATAAATGAGAACGGGAACGCACCAGGTATGGATGAAATTATTATTATTATTATTATTATTATTATTATTATTATTATTATTATTATTATTATTATTAACAAATACATTGCAAATGGGAAATATCCTGGTGGCAATGGTCACTTACAATAATGTAATAATAAAGTAAAGTTTAAACACAACAACAACAACAACAACAACAACAACAACAAACAAACAAACAAACAAACAAACAAACAAACACACACACAAACAAACAAAAGTACAACAAGCAAATATAGGGAAAGAAAATATTACACGAATTGCTACCGTACTAGTTTGACATTCTAAATCCAGCATCATCATATACAAATTCACACAAAAACTTATGTATTTCCAGTGCTTAACACTATAGCTTACAATACTATATGTTGACCTTACTGCTAGCTTAACATTGTAAGTGAGGAAATAAGGAGAAATGTGGGAATGTGTAAACTTAAAGAAGAGATTGATATAGCAAAGCTAAAATGGTTTGGACACATGATGAGAATGCCAGGAGAGAGAATACCAAAGAGAACATTCATGGATACAGAGACTGGAAAGAGGCCTAGGGGATGTCCTAGAATGAGATGGAGGAGCTCTGTTGTGGACCGTATTGCAAATAGAGGAGTCGATAGCAATAAAGTACTAGAAGAAGAATGGTGGAAAGATCGAGTAAGGTGGAGGGCTTTGGTACACTACCCTACCCAGAGAGAATCTGAAAAAAGAAATGGATGAAGAAGAAAGTGAAGTTAAACCGTAATTAAACAACAACAACAACAACAACAACAACAACAACAACAACAACAACAACAACAACAACAACAACAACAACAACAACAACAACAACAACAACAACAACAACAACAACAACAACAACAACAACAACAACAACAACAACAACAACAACAACAACAACAACAACAACAACAACAACAACAACAACAACAACAACAACAACAACAACAACAACAACAACAACAACAACAACAACAACAACAACAACAACAACAACAACAAGCAATTCCATGGAAAAAATATTACAAGAAATACTACTAGTTTAATATTCTAAATCCATCATTATCGTATAAAATTTCATACAAAACTTAAGTACCTATTTCCAGTGCTTAACACTACAGCTTACAGTACTATAGGTTGAGCTTATTACTAGCTTAACATTACCATACAAGAACAACAACAATACAACAAGCAAATTCCTGGAAAGAAAATATTACAGGAAATATTACTAGTTTAAGTTCATGTTTATGGTTTACTGTAGTCACGTCCTAGTTCGTGAACCGTGGGCAACGGCTGAGTGGCCTACTAAGTGGTCCTGAGAGTCGGGATACCAGTTGCTATGGAATGGGAGTGGGCATCTCGGACATATTCTGAGTCGTGGCCCTCCTCGTGCTCAGGCTGCTAAGACTATACAATTCACCGCTGGTCCATAACCCGTTAGAGGAGAGATCCTCACTTGGACTATGTGCAAGTAGGGTAGCATCCTGCTTCATGATTTACCGAGCTCAGAACACTTTAAGCAAGCCTCGGACCTATGGGAGTAATGGAGTCCCACTCCCATTTGACAGGCGAGGGACTCCTTGGAAACAACTTGGCGAACGAAATGGAATTCAATGGGGAGCTATCAATATTAATGGGGCTTATGGAAGAAAGAAGGTAGAACTGGCTGAGTCAGCAAAGAGGATGCATCTGGATGTGCTAGGAGTAAGTGATATTCGGGTAAGGGGAGATAATGAGGAAGAGATAGAAGATTATAAAGTGTACTTGACGGGTGTTAGAAAGGGAAGGGTAGAGTCTGGGGTAGGGCTCTTTATCAGGAATGCCATTGCACGCAACATAGTTTCTGTTAGGCACGTAAATGAGCGAATGATGTGGGTAGATTTGTCAGTGGGAGGAATTAGGACAAGAATTGTGTCCGTGTATTCACCATGTGAGGGTGCAGATGAGGATGAAGTTGACAAGTTTTATGAAGCATTGAGTGACATCGTGGTCAGGGTCAACAGCAAGGATAGAACAGTGCTAATAGGCGATTTCAATGCGAGAGTTAGGAATAGAACTGAAGGATACGAAAGGGTGATTGGTAAATGTGGGGAAGATATGGAAGCTAATGGGAATGGAAAGCGTTTGCTGGACTTCTGTGCTAGTATGGGTTTAGCTGTTACGAATACATTCTTCAAGCATAAGACTATTCACTGCTACACATGGGAGGCTAGGGGTACCAGATTCGTAATAGACTATATCTTAACAGACTTTGAATTCAGGAAATCTGTTAGGAATGTACGAGTTTTTTTGCGGATTTTTCGATGATACAGACCACTATCTGATCTGTAGTGAACTAAGTATCTCTAGGCCTAGGGTAGAGAAAGTGAAATCTGTCTGCAAACGAATAAGGGTAGAAAATCTCCAGGACGAGGAAATTAGACAGAAGTATATGGATATGATTAGTGAGAAGTTTCGAACAGTAGACAGTAAGCAGGTTCAGTATATAGAAAGTGAATGGGTGGCATACAGGGATGCTGTAGTAGAAACAGCAAGGAAATGCCTAGGAACAACTGTGTGTAAAGATGGGAAAAGGCGAACATCTTGGTGGAATGATGAAGTGAGAGCAGCCTGTAAACGTAAAAAGAAGGCTTATCAGAAATGGCTCCAAACAAGGGCCGAAGCAGACAGGGCTTTGTATGTAGATGAAAGAAACAGAGCGAAACAAATAGTTGTTGAATCCAAAAAGAAGTCATGGGAAGATTTTGGTAATAACCTGGAAAGGCGAGGTCAAGCAGCAGGGAAACCTTTCTGGACAGTAATAAAGAATCTTAGGAAGGGAGGGAAAAAGGAAATGAACAGTGTTTTGAGTAATTCAGGTGAACTCATAGTAGATCCCAGGGAATCACTGACCGGGCGAGTTGGCCGTGCGCGTAGAGGCGCGCGGCTGTGAGCTTGCATCCGGGAGATAGTAGGTTCGAATCCCACTATCGGCAGCCCTGAAGATGGTTTTCCGTGGTTTCCCATTTTCACACCAGGCAAATGCTGGGGCTGTACCTTAATTAAGGCCATGGCCGCTTCCTTCCAGCTCCTAGGCCTTTCCTATCCCATCGTCGCCATAAGACCTATCTGTGTCGGTGCGACGTAAAGCCCCTAGCAAAAAAAAAAAAAAAAAAAAAAAAAAGGGAATCACTGGAGAGGTGGAGGGAATATTTTAAACATCTTCTCAATGTAACAGGAAATCATCCTGGTGGTGTTGCAAACAGCCAAGCTCATGAGGAGGAGGAAAATGATGTTGGTGAAATTATGCTTGAGGAAGTGGAAAGGATAGTAAATAAACTCCATTGTCATAAGGCAGCAGGAATAGATAAAATTAGACCTGAAATGGTGAAGTATAGTGGGAAGACAGGGATGAAATGGCTTCATAGAGTAGTAAGATTAGCATGGAGTGTTGGCAAGGTACCCTCAGATTGGAAACAAGCAGTAATTGCATCTATCTATAAGCAAGGGAACAGGAAGGATTGCAACAACTATCAAGGTATCTCACTGATTAGTATACCAGGCAAAGTATTCACTGGCATCTTGGAAGGGAGGGTGTTATCAGTCGTTGAGAGGAAGTTGGATGAAAACCAGTGTGGTTTCAGACCACAGAGAGGCTGTCAGGATCAGATTTTCAGTATGCGCCAGGTAACTGAAAAATGCTACGAGAGGAATAGGCAGTTGTGTTTATGTTTCATAAATCTAGAGAAAGCATATGACAGGGTACCGAGGGAAAAGACGTTCGCCATACTGGGGGACTATGGAATTAAAGGTAGATTATTAAAATCAATCAAAGGCATTTATGTTGACAATTGGGCTTCAGTGAGAATAGATGGTAGAATGAGTTCTTGGTTCAGGATACTTACAGGAGTTAGACAAGGCTGTAATCTTTCACCTTTGCTGTTCGTAGTTTACATGGATCATCTGCTGAAAGGTATAAAATGGCAGGGAGGGATTCAGTTAGGTGGAAATGTAGTAAGCAGTTTGGCCTATGCTGACGACTTGGTCTTAATGGCAGACTGTGCCGAAAGCCTGCAGCCTAATATCTTGGAACTTGAAAATATGTGCAATGAGTATGGTATGAAAATTAGCCTCTCGAAGACTAAATTGATGTCAGTAGGTAAGAAATTCAACAGAATCGAATGTCAGATTGGTGATACAGAGCTAGAACAGGTCGATAATTTCAAGTATTTAGGTTGTGTGTTCTCCCAGGAAGGTAATATATTAAGTGAGATTGAATCAAGGTGTAGTAAAGCTAATGCAGTGAGCTCGCACTTGCGATCAGCAGTATTCTGTAAGAAGGAAGTCAGCTCCCAGACGAAACTATCTTTACATCGGTCTGTTTTCAGACCAACTTTGCTTTACGGGAGCGAAAGCTGGGTGGACTCAGGATATCTTATTCATAAGTTAGAAGTACCAGACATGAAAGTAGCAAGAATGATTGTTGGTACACACAGGTGGGAACAATGGCAGGAGGGTACTCGGAATGAGGAGATAAAGGCTAATTTAGGAATGAACTTGATGGATGAAGCTGTACGCATAAACCGGCTTCGGTGGTGGGGTCATGTGAGGCGAATGGAGGAGGATAGGTTACCTAGAAGAATAATGGACTCTGTTATGGAGGGTAAGAGAAGTAGAGGGAGACCAAGACGACGATGGTTAGACTCGGTTTCTAACAATTTAAAGATAAGAGGTATAGAATTAAATGAGGCCACAACACTAGCTGCAAATCGAGGATTGTGGCGACGTTTAGTAAATTCTCAGAGGCTTGCAGACTGAACGCTGAAAGGCATAACAGTCTATAATGATAATGTATGTATGTATGTATGTAAGTTTAAAATTTTAAATCCATCATCATCATATACAAATTCACACAAAACTTAAGTATTTCCCAGTGCTTGACACTACAGCTTACAGTACTATAGGCTGAACTTACTAACAGATTTCACCCAGATAACCAGTCGAGATGTAAACATAAGCACGTGCTTGGGTTAACGTTTATTGGTTAGTGCTGCCGCGGGACACCTACGCGGAGACATGAAACTAGTTCGTTAGCCACATCATGGCTAATGCGATCCTAGATGCAAAATGTCCGAAATATAATTCCGCAAATACTTTAAGTCAGAGAAATATACAAAAACTATTCGTATTCAATGTTATTTAATATAAACAAGCATTTCAAATTGAAGAGCATCAGGGACGGATTCGCTCATGCTTGACCCGCCATTTTGTTAAGCTGTGAGCTTGGGAAGCAAGCAGTACAGTGCGTAAGTGAGTGAGTGAGTGAGTGAGTGAGTGAGTGAGACATTACTTGTTCTTGTGCAATGTGGATCACCGAGTTGAGTTCGTTAAGCATCGCAAAGGGAAACCTTTGAAAAGTGGCGAGAAGGCAATTGCATTGAATGTGTTTCATAAATTTTATAAGAAATACCCGACTTTAGCTTTAAAGGATTTGCGAAGCTGACATCCGAGTTCACTTGTGTTTCGGAGTGGAGCATTAATACCGCTCGCAGCGAACGACTGCACCAAGGATTGGTAAGAACACCTGGGAAATCGAAGAAGCGCTTACTTGGAAGGCGTTCGTCCTTTATCATATTCTGATTACGTAAAGTACCGGTACTGTACATTTTATTGTTTTAATATTGCCTCTTCTAAGTTCCCCGCTAGAATTTTACTTGATTAGAATATTAAATGTGTGAAGTTTTACTTATTTGCGCTGTTATGATTGATTTTATTACGTATTTACTTTTCGGCCATAAATTCAAATCTACCTTTCTTTTCTGATATGTTAAATATCGAGATGCCATTTATCATTCATTGTTGTTTATTTTTCGTGGACAGTGAGTATAATTTGTGCCGTAATCCGCATCACAATTGTCTGTCAACTACTGTACATGCTGACGTCAGCGGTATCCAGCAACAGTCTATGTAGAGCGAATCATGATGTAATCGCCGCAATCAAGCGAAGTAACGACAGTTTCAAGACCGCCCACGTGGTTCCTGCCATGTGTCCGGGAGTAGTCCAGTGATTCTCCAATCAGCGTTTAGACCGCGGATGGATACACACGGATACACATTTTTGTTTGTTTACATGAGGTTCGGTTCTCTCAGTGACGCGAGAATAGTAAGCCATATATAGAGAAGAAGGCATTGAACAAGCCTTGGTTTAGAAAATGAGAAAACTAATTTAACGCAACAGCTACACATATTAATCCAACTAGCAATTAATAGCCATTAGAAGAAGATATAACTACAGTAGACATCTCGGGAATCTGTCTCATATTTAAAGAAAAGCCAATATTAAACCCGACTACAGGCAACATATTAATCTTAGCAGGCATAGTATTTGTCATAATGTCCCAGATGATGTCATATATGTACTTGATTCTATTTAACACGCAAGAGAAGCTCAAGATGATTTTCTAAGAAGCAGAAGGATGACTGTTCGAGGCCATGCCAACCGAGATGACTGAAGGAGAGAGAGATGTTCCCGTTAACGACTCTATGGAGCCCGGTGAAGAATGGAGCCTGACCACAGCCGACAGTGGACCAAAACAAATATGTTCCCAACCACTTACAGGAAATAAATTTTCATATCACATTAAACATAACAGCTAGGTAACATGTAATGTAGTAGAGTTGCATTTTGTTGAATAGGGAATAGGTCGATGGAATCTTCAAAATTAACCAATGTAGGTTAAGTTATCACAAGTCCAACCCCTGTCCCGTTTCCCTACGGGATCGGGTATGAGGTGAGATGAATCTGTTGTGGTGGGTTTTTTATGACCGGATGCCCTTCCTGACGTCAACCTCATCAGAGGAGTTAATGAGAGATGAAATTAATGACGTGATATATGATAGCAGGGAGAGGGTGAAACCCGGTGCTGGCACATAGCCTACTCCTGCTGAATAGCACCAAGGGGTCTGCTCAATGCTTAACGTCCCCATCCGACGGATGAATCGCCGTCAACAGCGTCATATGCCCTCACTCCACATGAGCACTGCGGAGAGGTTTGGAATTTAATCCAGGCTTCTGGCACGCAATCTAGTGATTAGAAATTGTATACCACCACCTCCCCTACCCTGCCGGCCAACATTCTGATGGTGAAAATTTTTTCGACCAACGGGACTTGAACCGGCTAACCTCGGTGTTAGACCGTTTAAGACTTCAGCGCCTTAACGATCATGGCCACCAGTGACTTGATGATATATGAATGTTGTGATGGAGTTAAGTACTCTTCAGAAGAAACTAGACAATCCAAACGATAGGGAAAGTGATTTAAGTAGATATCAGTGTTATTTCAATAATGTTATACAATCATATCAGAATGTGCCACGATATGAAGGCAATGATTAGGAATAGAATACAGTAATATTTTAAAAGGAATGTAGGATATGTTTTTAAATTGTAAAGGTTATGTTGTCACACGTAATTGATAGGAGGTTAGATATGGATATCGAAACAATATGAAGACATGTTAATGTTGTAAGTGAAGTTCATGATCCAAAGATGCATTTAAAAGAGAAAGGAGTTACTTATACGCTGATATGAGATATTTGAGATGAATATGTAATATACTTCGAAGAGATATGATATGAAATGTAGAGAGAGAGTTATGGAATGACTATATAAGAGAATAATAATGAAGAAATGGAATGAATATGTTGCTACGATGATTTTGTGAAAATATGAAATATTTTGAGGAGGTTATGAAGAATATTGGCGTAAACTCGGATCAAACGTATTTTTGGGAGCAATAGTTGCATGTTATTGATGGAGATTCCATATCAGATATTAAAGATAGCTTGACGTGGCACTTGTATGGTGATATCCTAGGAATGAATCATTGATATGAATCCTGTTAGAGTAAATTAGTCACTTAATTCCATATTTTCAACCTGATAATTGTACAATAGAGTAATGTATTCTAAAATATGTGTTATGACAGATGTTGATAGTTACGATTAAAGGTTCGTACGTCTTTCCAGTTATTCATATTGGATAATAGTCACTTGCAATCCTTGACAACGGTATTCCCTAAATCTTAGAAGATTGTAGATTGAATTTCTATTGCAGTTATGAATTTCTGTGGTTATTTTTGATACACATTTGTCTTGATTTGAAGATTAAGTTGATGTTGAATGCAACAGTAGTTAATTTAGTAACTTAAATGAATAGTAGCCAATGTTTGCTACAAAGATATATGAAACCTAACTTGCTTCTGTTAAGCACAACTTAATGAAACGAAGAAGATGATGAGGAAAAACTAACTACCTCGAATAACCTGTGAACTTGAGAAATTATGAAAGGATATAGATCAAATACTTAAGGACGTGTAACTTAAAGAGGAATTGTTTGATTTTTACTGAATTTCTCACGATTATCTGCAAGTAATTCATATTTTACTTTTATTGATGAAATGTAATATATTAGTTCATTTCTATAAAATATTGTACATAACGAATAATGAATATGACATTGGTATAAGAATATTCAATACCTCAAACTCGAAATACCGAAGTAATTTCATGATTTAACCAATTTATTTCACGTTTAAAAAATTTTATTAATTCATATTTTTTATCAAAAACTGATAGTATTTAAGACATGTTGATGTATTATTTGGAGCTGCAGGCAATGACAAAATTTGGAATTAAGTAACAGCTTAATCTTTTACATCAAATTTTGAAGCGATGCATTATCCGTAGACATTCATATGCGATTATGAGAAGTTGGAGGAATATTTAGATTGTGTCACTGCATCTTCTGGAAATTACATTAAAAATACAACCTAAAACTTTACCCTGAGAGAAGCGTTACCTGGAGTTTTCTTATGCATGTCGCAGCACCGTCATCAGTTTCGGTTAAAAAGGACTCTGTAACCCTCGAAAAGAGTTCACCAAGTCTCGCCACTCCTCGCTGGTTCAGATGAAGTCCATCCCTGCTCAAGTCCCTGTCGTCGATCCAACTGTTGCTGTCTACAAATAGTGACCTGGAACATTCGGCAACCCACTGAAGCTCTTCGTTCAATCACCCGATCTTCTTCCATGATACATCTGGTCTCCTTAGTTTACCACTAATTACAGCATTTGCCTTCGGGAACTTTTTCTTAGTAGAGTTCACTAGATCATAAATGTCCCCCATTATATATTCAGTCCGCTGCCCTTTTAAGTCATTAGTTCCTACGTGGAGAATTACTACTTCCTCATTCCCGCCGCATCTGTCCTCTATTTTCTTGTTCAACTGTTCCGCTCATATTCCCGGCACGCACATCACTTTCAGTGACCTATTTTCCTGTCCTATATGCCGCACGATAGAATCGCCTATCACCACACAATTTAGAGGTTTCATATTCTCCACAGCTGAATGGGTGCCTACATTTCTCCTATACACTTCCTGTAACTTCTTTTGTAGCTCTGCAATCATGAGATTTGCTTCATTTAATTCCCGTTGTAGTTCGTCAATTCTTGTATTGTCGCTAGTCACATTCCCATTCATGAAACACTTGCTACATGCCATCCTTTCCTTATCACTGTCCAGGGCCTGTAGCTTACCACACTTGAAATGAAACCACATTCCACACGTATCACATTTAGCACCAGATCTTAAGTTCCTCTTGCACCCCATACACTTCATGTTCAAGTTCACTACCTCTACTGAAGCTGGTTGTACAGGGTCCGGGTTTAACTCCAAGAAAAGATTAAGGCTGCTGGACCTGTTGGTCTACAATGGATGTACAGATTGTTAAAGTGCATATGGAAGAAGAAATGTGTAACAGAAGACCGAGGAAAGGGGGACAAAAAGGTGTATGATAACTGAAGAGGAATCACACTATTATCACAAGTGGCACAGATACTGGAAAGAATATTAGAGAGGAGAAAGAAAAGATAGAAAGTGAGTTGCAGGAGGAACAGTATGGATTTAGAAGTGGAAGATCTGCAGTGGACCCAATCTTCAGCATGGTGCAATTAATGCAAAAGAAGTGGGAATATGGAAAGGAACTGGTCATGACATTCATAGATTTAACAAAAACATACGATGGTATTCCTAGGGAGAAGGTGTGAGGAAACCATGGTCAAAAAGAGACTGTGTACACAAACTACAGAAATGGTTCAAGCGATGTACAAAAATTGTGTCAACAACACACAAACTGCGTTTAGAAAGACAGGATGGTTTAGAAATACAGTATATCTGGAATAAGACAGCAGAGTGTGTTGATGCATCTTTTGCTTCTAATGATTATGGATGAAATTGTAAAGGAGACAAAGGAAGCATATGGGAATAGGAAGATGAAGCTATTACTATTTGCAGGTGATATTTTGGTCTGGGAGCCTCCGTGGCTCAGACGGTAGCGTGTCTGCCTCTCACCGCTGGATACTGTGATTCAAACCCCGGTCGCTCCATGTGAGATTTGTGCTGGACAAAGCGGAGGCAGGACAGGTTTTTCTCCGGGTACTCTGGTTTTCCCTGTCATCTTTCATTCCAGCAACACTCTCCATTCTCATTTCATAGCATCTATCAGTCATTAATGAATCACTTTGGGAGTGGCGACCCCATCGTACTAATAGCCTAAACATGATTCATTCCCTACATCCCTGGCCCAGTCAAAGACTGGAAAACAGGTTGTAAGTTTTCATTTTCATTTTGGTCTGAGGAACAAATAGCAAAGAAGCAGAACAGCAACTTGATGCACTGAACAACACTGAGAAGTACAGTATGGTATGAAAATAAGTGTAGAGAAAAGCAAGACCATGATGATATCAAGAGAAGAAAGACAAGGAAAAGGCATTGTGAAAATTGGTGGTAAAAGCCTTGAAATTGTTGACAGTTTCAAATACCGAAGGAGTAAATTAATGCAGAATACAAAGCTGGGAATGGAGATTACCAAGATGAGTATGACAGGACAATGCATTCTACCAAAGAGTAAGAAACCTTGTCTGGAATAATGAAGTACCGAAGAGATCATGTACAAAATGTAATGCACCCGTGCCCCTACCCAGCTACAGCTGGAGATAGAGAAATGATGATGATGATGATGATGATGATGATGACGATTATTATTATTATTATTATTATTATTATTATTATTATTATTGACCTATGCCCTTCAATGCAAACCATGTAACCTTGCTGTTGTGGGGAGGCTTGCACATCCCAATGAAGCAGATAGCCGAGCCGCAGGTACAACCATATCAGATGAATATCTGTCGAGAAACAAGACTAACAAAAGGTTCATCGAAAGGGAGGTAGCAGCCTTTCGGAAGTTTCAAGGGTGGCAGTCTAGATGATTGACTGCATGGCCTTGTAATAATACTCCGCATGGCTTAACTGTGTTGATACTGCTACATGGATGAAAGCAATGGGAAACTACAGCTGTACCTAACTCCTGAGACGACATGCAGCTCTCTCAGTATGAGTGATGAACTGATGATGGCTTCTTCTCGGGTAAAATATTCTGGAGGTAAAATAGTGCCCCCATTCGGATCTCCGGTGGGGACTACAGGAGAGGGGACAATCAGCAGAAAGATGGATACTGACATTCTGAGAGTTGGAGTGTGGAATGTTAGAAGTTTGAATCGTTGTGGTAGGTTAGAGAATCTGAAAAGGGAGATAGATAGACTAGAGTTAGATGTAGTTGGTATGAGTGAAGTATGCTGGCAGGAAGAGAAGGATTTTTGGTCAGGAAACTACAGAATTATCAACACAAAATCAAACAGGGGAAATGCAGGATTTGGTTTAATAATTAATAAGAAAATAGGGCAGCGGGTAAGCTACTATGACCAGCATAGTGAAAGGATATTGTTTTCAACATAGACACGAAACCAATACCCACCACAATAGTGCAGGTCTATATGCCTACTAGTTCAGCGGATGATGATCGAAAGAATATATAACATATATGATAAGGTGACGAGAATCTAATTGTGATGGGAGACTGGAATGCAGTGATAAGCAAAAGAAGAGAAGGTAATGCCATAAGAGAATTATTCGGATTGGAACAAAGGAATGAAAGAGGAAGTTGGCTGATTGAATTCTACATGGAACTTAATTAATTCTTCCTAATACTTGATCCAAACACCATAAATGACGGCTGTATATGTGGACGAGACCTGGAGACACAGAAAGGTATCAAATAGACTTCATTATTATAAGAAAGAGATTCAGAAACCAGGTGTTGGATTGCAGAACTTTTCCAGGAGCAGATGTGGACTCTAACCACAACTTGTTGGTCATGATTGAAATGCCATCTGAAGTTGAAGAAATTGAAGAAAGGAAGGAATACAAGGAGATGGGATCTAGACAAGTTGAAGGGATTGTTTCAAGGAACATGTTGCACAAGGACTAAAAAAAAAAAAAAAAAGGTGAAGGAATCACAATAGAGAAAGAATGGACAGTCATGAAGAATGAGGTCTCTAGGGTTGCTGAAGTAATGTTAGGAAGAAAGGAAAGAGCAACTAAGAATCAATGGATAACTCAGGAGACTCTAGACCTGACTGGTGAATAACAAAAATACAAGAATGCAAAAAAATGAAGAGGGCAGAAAAGAATATAGGCGATTACAGAATGAAGTGGATAGAAAGTACAGGACAGCTAAGGAAGAATGGCTGGAGGAGAAGTGCAAGGATGTTTAAGATTGTATGGCTCTAGGAAAGGTAGATGCTGCATACAGGAAAATTAAGGCAACCCCTGGAGAAAGGAAATCCAAGTGTATGAATATTAAGAGATCAGATGGAAAAACACTTCTAGAGAAAGAATACAAGGCAGAAGGCAGGAATATATCCAACAGTTGAATCAAGGTAGAGACGTAGATGATATGGTTCTGGAATAAGAAGAGGCTGTCAATGCTGATGAAATAGGAAACCCAGTTTTGAGTTCAGAATTTGACAGAACTAAATAGGGTCAAGGCACCTGGATTTGATGACATTCCATCTGAATTACTGACTGCCTTAGGAGAAACCAGCATAGCAAGATCATTCCAATTAGTGTCTAAGACGTATGAGACAGGAGAAGTGCCATCCGATTTTCGGTAGAATGCTGTTATACCTATTCCCAAGAAAGCCAGTGCTGACAGGTGTGAAAACTACTGCACCATTAGTTTAGTCTCCGGTGACTGGAAAATTTTAACGTGTATTATTTACAAAAGAATGGAAAGACAAGTTGAAAATGAGTTGGGAGAAGATCAATTTGGCTTTAGAAGAAATGTAGGAAGATGTGAAGCAATCCTGACTTTAGGTCTGATCTTAGAGGATCAAATTAAGAATGACAAGTCTATGTATTTGATGTTCATAGATCTAGAAAAGGTATTTGATAATGTTGAATGGAGCAAGTTATTTGAGATTCTGAAGGTGACTGGGATCAGATACAGAGGACAAAAAATCTACAATCTGCATAAAAAAATCAGTCTCCAGTGATATGAATTAAGGACTTTGAAAAAGAAGCACGAATCCAGAAAGGAGTGAGGGAAGGTTGCAGTTTGATCCCTGTCCTTTCCAATGTTTATATAGAAAAGGCAGTGAAGGAAATCAAAGAGGAATTGGAAATGGAACCACAATCCAAGGAAAGGAAATCAAAACCCTGAGATTTGCCAATGATATTGTTATTTTATCTGAGATTACAGAGGATCTGGAGAAACTGCTGAATGGTATGGATGTAGTCTTGGGTAAGTAGTACAGATGAAAATAATTAAGTCGAAAACAAAAGTAATAGAGTGCAGTCGAATGAAGTCAGGTGATTGCAGATAATATTAGATTAGGAAATGAAGTCTTAAAGGAAGTAGATGAATATTGTTACTTCGGTAGTAAAATAACTAACGATGGCAGAAGTAAGGAGGACATAAAATGCAGACTAGCACAAGCAAGGAAGATCTTTTTTAAGAAAAGAAATATGCTCACTTCAAACACTGACATAGGAATTAGAACAATGTTTTTGAAGACTTTCGTATGGAACGTTGCATTGTATGGAAGTGAAACATGAACGATAACTAGCTCAGAAAGAAAGAGAAAAGAAGCTTCTGAAACGTGGTGTTACAGAAGAATGCCGAAGGTGAGATAGATAGATCGAATCACAAATGAAGAAATACTGAAATCAAATTGGAGAGGGAGCGATTTGGCTAAATTTGATGAGAAGAGGAAATAGAATGATGGGACATCTTGGGACACCCAGGACTTGTTCATTTTTTTTTAAAATTTTTTTTTTTTTTTTTTTTTTTTTTTTGCTAGTGGCTTTACGTCGCACCAGCACAGATAGGTCTTATAGCAACGGTGGGATAGGAAAGGCTTAGGAGTTGGAAGGAAGCGGCTGTGGCCTTAATTAAGGTACAGCCCCAGCATTTGCCTGGTGTGAAACCCGGAAAACCATCTTCAGGGCTGCCGACAGTGGGATTCGAATCCACTATCTCCAGGATGCAAGCTCATAGCAACACGGCTCTAAACGCACGGCCAGCTCGCCCAGTCCAGTTGGTTTTTGACGGAAGTGTAGGCAGTCAGAATGGTTGGGATTGACTAAGGTATGAATATGACAAGCAGATTAGAGCAGATGTAGGATGCAGTAGTTACATAGCAATACAAAGTTTAGCACAGGATAGGCTGGCATGGAGGGTTGCATCAAACCAGTCTACAGACTGATGACTCAAACAACAACATTGACCTATGCAGCTGAGACCTGGAGACAATGACAAGTAGGGAGGAGAGCCAGCAGTGAAATGAAATACCTAGGAAGTATGATATGTAAGACATGAAAAGACAGATTGAGAAACAAAGATGCAAGATAGGTCAAAATGGAAAACCTAAATGAGAGAATTGATAGGAATAAACTAAGATGGTTTGGACATGTAAAGGGCATGGAGGAGGAAAGAACACCAAAACAGGTGATGGAGATGAGGTTCAAGGGAAAGAGGAAGAGAGTGAGACGTAGTACAAGGTGGATGGATTCGATAAGGAGTGCAAAAAGAAGAAACCTGGACTGGGACAAAATGATGGAAGAGGAATGGTGGAAGGTCAGCCATCAGCTGACTGACTCAGTCAGTAAGAGTCAGAGTCAGGGGCTGGCCAGGAGACTCCCACCAACATGTCTCTATTTTTAACCAGGAATTATAATCAACTAAGGTTCTGAACTCAATGAGTTTCCCCTGGTTGTTATAGTTTAAAAGTCAAAACTCAGTACATATTACAAGTTATTGAAATGTACACTGTATAATATCAACATTTTTATATTTAGAAGAAACAAGAATCTCTTTCCCTTTAAAGACTAATGCCACAACGAACTATAGGTATATTATCAATATGAGCAATGATGAATTCAGAGTTTTAATACGGAAGAGCATTTTAACTTCATTATCACCTTTAGTGTTCTCATTATTTTAAATGTGCCAATATTTGTAATAAATATATGTTTTTTAAGATGAAGATGTTTGAAAATGGCATGAAATGTGTTTTTGTAATGTTTAGCTAGAATTTAAGCCAACATAAAAACTAGGTATAAAAATAAAATAAGTATTGAAAAGTGGGAAAAATCCTTTGACCTTAGTCCCGTTGTATTAATTATGTCAACCTTAACATCCTTAATATTAGGTACCTTGGCCCTTTGCAGTTGTGCATGTCAATATCCTTTTTAGCATGCCATCCACAAACCAGTCAAGATATTGTTGTTACAATCTGTCCCAATGGTGATTCACCGTAAGTGAGAGGAAGTCCAAAGATAGTTTGTTTTAACTGGTTCCAGGGATGTACAAAATGTTTCATGTCCAGGGAGCAACAAAGTCATTCTGGTTGGGCAATGTACTAACCATGAGTTGTTATCTACAAAATTTCTTCTCCAAAATACTGGTGATATGGCTCCATGATAGATTGGAGGATATTATCCAGGTATCAAAGAAGCCTGAAGTTGCTGCAGATAACTAAGAATGATGTACGGTGACTCCAAATAAAGACATCTCAAAACAACACTGAGCCAGCATGTAATGTGTCTGAGGAGAGTAGTATTTCTGGATTCTTGCCAAACATTTTTACTGAAGATTTTAAGGAGCAAGGCATACATAACACCCAATGATAAATGATATTGCATGTCAACACTGAACAGTTAGCTAATATCGAAACTAACCAATCCTCATCCATTCACTTTACATGATCCCACCACCAAAGCCAGTTTGGGTACAGTTTCATCAATCAATTTCATTCCTAACTTAACTCTTATCTCCTCATTCTGAGTATCCTGCCATTATTCCCACCTGTTTGTACCAGTAATCATTCTTGCTCATTTCATGTCTCTTACTTCTAACTTATGAATTAGATATCCCGAGCCTAACTAACTTTCACTCCTGTAAAGCAAATTGGTTTGAAAACAGACTGGTGTAAAGATCGTTTTGTCTGGGAGCTGACTGAGAAAATACACACCCTAAATACTTGAAATGATCTACCTGTTCCAGTTCTGTATTCCCAATATATACACACATAGGATATGATAGGTGGAGAATACTACTGATGTATGTACAGTAAAACCTTTCTATAACAGACACTATAAGGACCGAAAAATGTCCGTTATAAAGGGGTGTCCACTCGAGAGTGTGTGTGAAACGGGTACCATTAAAAATAATTAGGAACACAATAATCCATGTATTGTATTGGACCATAACTCTCTGCTATGCTTACAATGCCTTGTCATTTGCCTCTGCTTCCATACTAAGCAGCGAACAGCTTTGACATTTTTCTCACAGGAGCGCTAGTAGGATGTCCCTCTAGACAGCCTTCTTAGTTCCAGTATGCAAGCATTTCCTTTGTTATTAAATGTGTTTTTGTGTTGAATGAAGGGTTTGTGACTGTGAATGAGTTTCTTATTCATTAGCTACAACTGATGAAGTATCACGCTGCAGGAACTCAAGTATCACTGTGTTTCATTATTTTCATTATTTTGCATGTACGTATTGAACCCATGACCTTTGTGCCCTAAGAACATTATGTATAAATTAACAATTAAACTAAAAGTTGGATTCTTGATAGCATGGATTTGACACGTGACGAGGGGGTGATTACCTTCGGTCCCACGCTCTGGGGTACGTGACGTCAGCCACACGTGTCAACGGCGGAAGAATCTCAAGTCATTTTTGTGAACTATTTCAAAGCGCGTGTACATGGCGACCCAAGCCAAGTCAAAAAAATATAGTGCCTATCAAAGGGGGTCAATCATCTCACAAATCGAACCCGTAAAAGTTTTAAATGTCCATGAACACTACCGCCAGAAATGTAGCAAGCATGTAGTCACTTTCAAAACTCTTGAAATTACAGTTTAGGTAAGTCAGAAAATTTATAGAAATTTTCTTGGCGGCAAAGGGAGATATCCGAAGAGAGGGGGTAACTGCTATAAATACGAAGGGACGCCATGACGAAGCCTCCTTCTCCGGCATTTGTGATACAAAGCGGACGAAAAATTGTTGAGCTGCTCTGCGAAATCAAACAACGAAAGTAGACTGAGTTCAACTGCAGATTTCAGCCAGTGTGGCTAGGTCTTGAGTCCATGAGGAGATAGTTTTCTTGAGTGAAATAATTGTACCAGATAGGACGGTCAAAGTACTGAATAAATTCTAATGTGATTAAGTAATTCGTGTGCCGAAATAATTATAGTCCATCGTGTGCGCCCAGCAAACAAGTGAAGGGTATTTTCTTTTTTTTATGCTTTATTCCAGGAAACCTGAAGAAAATTAATCATGAACTGTGAAGCCATGAATGTAAAAATGGCTAAATAAAATGCCAGGGTCGCAGGTGAGCCCTATGACTACATGAGGTAGGTGACTTTCCATCTTACTACCTCTTATATCTTGTCTCGTGATCTCTAAAAGTGTATTTGAATGGGGATATACGACGCAGTGGTCATCCCTACTAAGTTTTGTAAATGTGAGAATACGACTAAAAAAAGAGTCATTTGTTTTATTTTCCACTTGGATAAATTTTTGAAGTCTTGCGAGTGCCGTATAATGTTGTAAAAAGTTATTGAATAGGGTTCCGAAGTGATATCACGTCCAATGTAGATCGACATCCGTGTGAAGTGTACTGCCTATATTTTGTGATGCCAAATTAAGATGTTCATTCGACGTAAAATTTTCTGTCTGCAATTTGACGTTAATAATAATAATCCATGGTCACTCATTTTCAATCGAGTGGAAGCGCGCTGTCGGCTGAGAACCTAGGGTGATGAATTTGGTCACGGAGAGAAACGTTTTTCTAGGCTCATTTTAAACTGTGTCTGACCGACAATAAAAAGATCTAGTAGAATGTTTCAGTCATTTTGTTCATAAAAATCAAGTTATTAAATACGATCTCATTTATGCGAAGTTATTCATGAGTAATGCATTGTGCCATATTAGACGTCGAGATTTCTAGTGAGGATTTTATTCTAGTTCTTTGTCGATGATAATTGTGGAGCTGGGAAACGGAGGTTAGTTTTGTTGATATGAGATTTGTGAATCAGGTTGGACCTGTCATTGAAGCCGGGACACGGAAGCCCGAGGAATGTTTTATATGAGTTGAGATGAGATGTGCGAATCAGGTTAGAGTCCTGTCATTGAAGCCGGGACATGATAGCCCGAGGAATATTTTATAATGTGGGGAATGGAAAGAAATTCATAGAAATCCATAGCGGTATTAATTGGCGACGCGTATAATTAGTGTGGGCATCTTGAAGCATAATCTGTGCATTTTGTTGGTTAGAATATCGTATTTGTTTAATTATGTCGGCAGAGTTTAAAGGGAGCATTTTGAGAAGTCAGTCAGGTAGAACGAACCGGGTGTTTCATGTAACTGCCAAGCGAACTTGGGGGGTGAGAGGCCTCAACTGTGATAACGGGACAGGCGTGGAATTGAGATTGTATTTCTCGGCCAGGGAAAACGTTAAAATGCTGGATTTAGTTGAAATTCATAGCCGGTAATGATCAGAGTATTGTGAAATACTGTAATTGGGGACGTAATGAACATTTGAAATCACGAACTTTGAGTATAAGGAACAGAGTAACCAAATTCAGGGTTGTCCAAAATATAGAGCGATGGTTGTGATGATCGGTTTGTCTGTGAGGGGTGTGCAAATTTCATAATGGTAATGACGAGATATGACATCGTAATTATATGGCGAGTTGTTTGGTTTGTACGTAGAGTATTAGGATATCCAAGTGTTAATAACGGTTAGGACTAGATTAGATTTTAAAAGTGTGAGATCAGGAGACAAGATATATAACTGGACATGAATTATGTAACAATTCTTTTCCAGCCAGATAAACATCGCAATATTGAATTTACATCACAGCTGTGTAGGAATTTGTGAAGAAACTAGAGTCCGCGGAGATAAAATTTACTGATCTTTAACATTTCGTTAAATCATTTAAATTTATTTAATTATTAAATTCAGTGAAACCGCATTTTGAAATAACTTTAATCAAGCGAATAACTTGGAGATGCATTCTGGAAATTTTAGTTTGTTTTTCTGGGGGAATATTAAAATATAAAGTAACGATTAAAGGGACATATCCGAAGGAAATGGATTTTACTGCCACAAAGTTTGTGAGCATTGCTATTGTTGTAATTATTGAACTTTGATTGATTGAGCAGTGAATGTGCTGGGGATAGTAAAGTGGAACTTTGGTCATCAACCGATGTAACTTAATTGTGTTTAGCCTTCAGCCTAGAAACTTGGATGGTCAGGGGGTCATCAACCTCAGTGACTTAGATTAGGGCCATATGCCATTGTAGCATCATTTTCTTTGCGGTCATCATCCACGATGACTTTAAAGTAAGAAGATTAGGTGTCGGTCCATGACATAGACGCAGGTCACATCGATTCAATTAAGGGTCCCTGCCGTAGAACCACTGTGTGGCACACACCAATTGGACGGCCTTAATTATACCCAGAGTCCAGAGTTCGTGTTACGAGGGCTGGACCATAACGAATCACTATGATGGTACATGTGGTCTCACATGGAAGCCGAATTTAAGGATTTCCAGACTTTCCTTTCTTAAATGATTAATAATTGAGACAATGGTTTCTAGTATGAATGCCCGTCAGGCAGTTACGTTAAAGTCTCACACCAGTGTTCTGAAGTTTATGTAAAAATGATTGTGGTGTCCAGTGGAACCAATTGACTTCTATGATACCATTGATATATCAGAATGCTTCAGAATTTTCTGAATAAATAGGAATCTTTTAAACAGACCTTTCATTCCAGTAGATAGATTAGAATTACTGAACCCTACCTTTACCTCAGCAAGTGACGAAGAACCCGATATGACCCAAGAGACAGATCTCATGAACTTGGCCGATAGGTAAGAAAGGTAGGTGTCCCTCAATATGGACCTAAAGGGTTCAGTATGTATCCAGGATAAGTAATGTTTTTTTAATTGTCATAAGTGGATGGTTAGCTATGATGGTATACTGATATGTGGCACACTGCCAGAATAAGATGATGCCTGCTGTTTGAAGGGGCCTAACATCGAAGAATAAGATGGGGAATGTAAAAGAGATCATTTCACGAATTTCCATGTTATTTAGAACTCAAGAAATGGCTCTGTGCTATTTCTAGAGATGCATTTGTATCCAATTTTGAGTCAGGAACTTTTGTATGTTAAAGGCATTTTCTTCACTCCGATTTTTGTCCTGGTTTGGGAATTTAAAAAAGTAAAGGTTAATATTTCCTCAACTGTGTTTGAAGATTATCCTTTATACAAAACACCTAAAATAACCCCAGAAAGGAGAACAACTTAAAACATGTGAACTGTGAAAAGAGAGGAAGTTAGAAAATGACTACAAATTAATAGTACACACATGATAAAGGCAGATACGACTTGCACTGTACCAATTTGACTGATCATAATAGCAAGACCCTTGTAGTTAAGACTTAAAATAATGCTCACAATAATCATTTAAGAGCTGCAAAGCATTTATCATCACCAAGAATGAAACTGTGGCGAGCAAATAATGTTTAAAAATCAGAAATGGGGCTAAAATCCCAAAAGAGACAGTTGCATCAATATTACAACCAGTACTGCAAATGCTGTATGGGAAAAGCTGAATGAAGTTGAAAGAATGTGTTCTCAAATTATTGACGAGATGTCCGTAAAACAGTAGGTATAGCACAGTAAGAGGTTAGATACATTTTTTGATCCTAACGATACTTCAGCACATACAAAAGCTCTTAGACATGGAAATAGATCTGATGACTTACCTATTCTTCAAGATGCAAGAGAAAACAGGACAGTACTTGCGAATAATTTATTGTGCTGCCTAATAAGCAGCTTATCAAACTACCAAATTCTTCCAGTTTGAAAGCACCTGCTTTCCAGAATTATGGTGCAACCATTCCTTCTTTGAAATACATAAGGAAATTGTTTGATGTTCAGGGGGTAAACAGAGACTAATACATTACCATAAAAAGAAAATTCACATTTTTGTCATAAGCAACAAGATATTATCTTGGTTAGAAATAATTTTCTGGTACATCTGGCAGAAATTAAGAAATTCAGTGAAGAAAATGTTACTGGGTTTATGAGTAAAGAAGTGTATGAGGCTATTCTACTCACTACTTCCTTGACTGTTAAATGTATTAAGTACCTTCTGTCTTCTAGATTACGTTTTGTACTACCTACAACATTCAAGAGCGATTCAACAGAGAAATTTTTCAGTAAATTAAGACATATTTCAAGAAGAACTGACATACTGGAAGGGAAGGCAGTAATATTCTAGATGAACAGGATACTGAAAAGAGGCTTATTTTCATTATCATCCCACACACACAGATATAAAGGACAAATAGAAATAAAGAGCACATCAGGTATGAATGTGCAAAGGAAAGTGGTTATACAGAGTTATATTCGAAGCTCAATGATGAATATCTTAAACAAATTTAATTAATGTCATGAAAGCTGAATTTTCCTCACAGTCTTTATTCATATTCTGTAACATTACGGTATTATAATTTACATGCATTCACCGTTTATCTAAATTTCAGGTCTTGGTATTGTTACCATGGAACAAGTATCAATGGGTACAATGGAGATTTTACAGTACATAAGGTGCAAAAGGAAATTTGGTGTAAACTTAGCTATCGGCTGACCGGCAAAAGTAAAATTGGTTCCCCAGCGACTCTTTAGATAAGCTCCATTATTCAGCTCAGGAATTAGTGTGGGTAAAGACCATAATTTCCTAATTCATGTGCAAAGCTGCAAAATTTGTATCTATTGCAATTTGTTGAAGAGTGAATGAAATATTTCTGTTTGTAGTGACAAAATCTCCTTTACTAATATGCACCTCATTTTCTGTCAGCAGTCACAGAGCAGATAAGCAAATTGATTTGTAAAATAGCAATTACAATCTTTCCTGAGAAAATTTCTTGCAAAACAACAGAACAATTTGAACATGTTAAGCATGTAATTGGAAAACCTTTAAGTCAGAAGATATCAAGAGTTTGAGATGCCTGCAGCAGATGCGAAGATGGCGACAGACATCCTTGCAGCGCTCTGAGCTACATAGTGAAGGATGGTAGCACTACTGATTGTACACGGCTCCACCTGAAGTGGCGAAGCGTTGTAAGTATGGCCCAGATGTTTATGACATGTCATTTTTAATCACTTTATATTCTTTCCATGGAAAATACAAGTTAAGCATGATTTTATCTATGGTGACTAAAATTATGCAATTTTCATGGGTCATTTAACCCGGCAGTGGTCGCGTGGTCGGTGGCACATAAATGGTCGCGTCTGAGGGCTTCCCTCACCCAGTAATTTTTATGTTTTTGTGATAAGTAGTTTACTTAAATGCATCTGTTACTGATATGGAAGTATTCACGGACATGCCTCATCCCGTAATATGAACGAAAATAGTCCACAAATTATTTACGGTGTTAGTTTCCAGCATAATATTCTAGTCTGAGAATTATGTCATTCTGATACAAAAGTGGTTGCGTGGTGAGCATTTCGCTCACTTGTTCAGTTACGTTAGTGGTCGCGTGGTGAGCATTTCGCTCTCTTCAAAACCAATACTAAAATAGGTTTTTGTTTATTGTTTATCCTTTCTTTGGTTTTATAATTATCTTGAAGTGAATGTAAATAATACATAAAAACAATATAAAGCAATACAAAGTTTTTAATGTGAGTCATCGAAACTATGTCATGTAACGTTTCAGAGGGAAAGAATAAATTCCAGGACTCAAGTGGTGATATCTAACAAACTTGGCATTTCCTTTCACTCCTGGTAACTTGAGGATAAAGTTGATGTGTCTTGTCTTTGACGTGCTGGGTGCACAATGGATGTCCCACACCGTGCAGTTGTCCTTTCCAATATAACGAGGTACTGGTACATGCTGCTCCTCTTCCAGCTCTTCCCACGATACCTCTGAATCATTATTATGATCACTGTTTTCCACGTGATCACTCTCACTCTCACTTTCACTGTCATAAGGATCACCAAATTGTGCCAAATCATTTTCACCAACCGTATTTCTTACTTGCTTTAGTTCCTGTTCCACTTCGTCCATCCATTGCAGGATTCACTGTTCTTGTGGATGAGCCATTGAATAACTACAAAATGTTCACAACTCACTAAATCACTAATGAAAGAAAACCCTAACAAATAAAACAACCCACCAGGGATACAATGTCATGTTATAATAAAAGAGTAACACTAGTGGTCGTGTGCTGAGCAAATCCCTCACCGAGCGCACTGCATACTAAGAAGAAAAATAACTCTTCTGTAGTGAATGGCTAACTCATACTGAACATCCTGCATGGAAGATAAGGGATTGGCCGAGGAATACCTAAAGGGGAGGGGAGCTGCGCACATGGGTTGGACAATGACAACACTTCGTTTCGAGAAGTGAGGGATTCGCTCACCACGCGACCACTGCCGGGTTAGTCATATTTTGACATTTTACCATTCTTTGTCATTTTCCAGTAATTTTTCATATTATGATCATATTTCCCCATGAATTTTGCATTTTTGTCCTATTATTATCTTTCTATTCCATTTTCGCATACCTGCTTGCAGACGACTCAAAGTGGGATTTTTCATATCTCCTAATTGTTATCTGTAATTTCTTATAATTATCTTTCTTAGAAATATATGGAGGATGAGTCATAAGTCATGGCAACTATTTTTTTCTCGCAAACAGGAGACAACACGGAAAATCTAAAACATGCATTTGGAAACGTACGGTATGTACTTACGTATGATGCTACTAGATGGTGTATGTAAACAACAGTGTGGGTCTAAGCATGCCCCCAAGTTCAGTGTGCAAGTGAGAGCGTCACAAAATGGAAGTCAACAAGCAGGAGCATACATACATTATCATTATAGACTGTTATGCCCTTCAGTGTTCAGCAGGAGCAACGATCGTATATTAAAATAGCACTCCTCCGCAGCAGAAATGCACGCCAATGCCATGCAGAGCTGCGGTAAGCATTAGGTTGTGACTATCATCTAACCCCCAAAGTCAAGAAGCCATTACGTGAACAACGGTTTGCTAACAAAGAGGACATCGTAGCAGCATTTCGGAGAGAAGTGTCACACATTAACAATACAAACGCAGTGAATGGTATTCAGCGCCTGCCCCATCGCTGGCAACGCACAGTGGAAACCTTGGGTGATTATTTCGAAGGTCTGTAACCAGTGGAGACCTGTCCTTTGTACGTAGTCTTGTGTATTTGCTGTATATACCATAATAAAACAATGTTTACCAATGGCCTGTGTTCTGTCGCTTTCCTACGAGAATCCCCTGAAGTCAGAATTTGTCTTCAGGCACTATGTATAAGTACATGCCCTATATTTCTAAATGCATATCTTAGATTTTCCGTGTTGTCTCCTGTTCGTGAGAAAGAAAATAGTTGCCATGACTTATGACTCGTGCCATGACTTATGTTCAATAAATTTCCAATGTTCAATAAATTTCCAATTTCTTTCAAATCATTTAAGAAAAGGCTAGGCAAACAAGAGATAGGGAATCTGCAACCTCGGCGACTGCCCTAAATGCAGATCAGTATTGACTGATTTGATTGACCCTCATATATTTATGTGAATTAGGAGCATAAGCTGCAAAGAAAGAGACAGATGCGAAGAAAATGACTGAAAGGTGAGTCTCAATTGAACTCTAATGATATGACGGATTTCAAATATGCCCAATAGCATCCTGCGATGTTGACCGGTCTTTTCCCTGTTACAAGTCAATGTTGCGTGAAAACAGAAGATCGTTCCTATTTAAAAACTTTAAAATACATGTAATTTGCTATTGTAATTCTTTCTGACAGGTCATAAAAATGTGACATTTATTTCATTCTGTGCAGTCGAGAGTTGCGTATGGAATGAATAAATAAGTAAATTAAAAATATAATAAAATTAATATTATTACGTACTTTTTATTATTACTGAATGTTCTAGATTTTAGAACTATGTTTTCAATATAATGTTAATTTGAACAGCAGCAAGATTTCGAAAATGTGACCAAGAAACTTTTAAGTCTTTATTGTCATATTTTCATACTTTTTGAGGTCATAAATGCTTGCATATTGCTAAATGTTTAGGTCATAAACATCCGGACCCTAATTATAAGCACAGCATATGTAACAAAAACTCTTACAAATTAGTAGTACTGTACAGTATAATGTACTATTCTTCTGCAAAGAGCTGTACTCACATGAGAATGTCGCTTTCTGAATCTCTCTAGTCAACCATTCAAGGCTTTGAAATATACAATATCTAATTCTGCTATGAATTCTAATGCTTTTGTTTATATCATAGGTCCTGACACAGCGACATGACTTCTAATTTTACCGAACCACTCCAGCGTTGCCTTGTCAAGAACTCCACTACTGCTGAAACCGTTTCATCTGCTGTTCATTGCCATTTACATGCCATTCTTTCATTAACTCCTCTTTATTTTGCAAAATTTCTGCTGTCTATATCTTTCTGATCTTAAACACTTTGGAGAGTTTATGCACACCACACTTCTCACTTTTTTTTTTTAGTCTATTAAACCTACCATTTCTTTTGGAGTTAAATGTTTCCTTGGAGCCATGTTAAAACACACTAACTTAATGTAAAACTGAACACTTTTTTTTTTTTTCCTAGTTGTTTTACGTCGCACCGACACAGATAGGTCTTACGGCGACGATGGGACGGGAAAGGTCTTGGAGTGGGAAGGAAGCGGCCGTGGCCTTAATTAAGGTACAGCCCCAGCATTCGCCTGGTGTGAAAATGGGAAACCACGGAAAACCATCTTCAGGGCTGCCGACAGTGGGGTTCGAACCTACTATCTCCCGAATACCGGATACTGGCCGCACTTAAGCGACTGCAGCTATCGAGCTCGGTAAAACTGAACACATCAAACGCATATGAGTCATTTTAACAGTAACTCGACAGTGAAAGTACGAATTCCAGCACTGTCGAGCATTTCAGAAAACACAACTGCCAGGGGTGAGAGCATAGCTAAGTGCTGCCTTGCAAAAACATAGTACAAAACCTTTGCTGCAAGTTACAGTAACTGCAACTCTTGGAAGTACCATCTGTGCAAAAATTAAGTGAGTATTATTTTCATACAAAATAAGCACGCACAAAATTTATTTTGAAAACAACTGTCCATTTAGGAGAGGTTTCATTGGAGTTTCTAGGGGCTATGGTGTGTTCATGTCCGTAATAGAAGGTGTCCGTGTAAGAGCGGTAAATTACTAATACACAACATAGGATTTTATCATGGACCTAGAAAATCGTAACTGTACTGCAATCGTAAATATATCTCAAGAAGTTTCAAGCTAATCATCTGCTTTCCTCCACTGAATGTTTAACATTTCATCTGTGCTGCTTTTATTATGCCATATTTTAAAAAAAGATTCAATTTAAAGTGAGAACACTCCTGAAATGTAAAATTCAAACATGATTTAACAAACTACCAACATCTTTGGATTAGCTGAGGAGAGCTTGAATTTTAGGAAATAAACAAGGGATTGTACATCCAGGATAAAGGGATGAAGAACTGAACGACCATTTCAATAACACAACAACTGGAAAACAAACTACTTACTGAAGTTAAAATTACCAATGTTGCCAGCATTGAAGAAACAGTGAGTCCTGAATAGGTCTCCAAAGCTGCCCTTTCCTGGCCTAAAAGGCAATGGTGTGTAAACATGTACTGCTCCTGCCCAGTAAGCCTGAAACACACACACAAATCAATTATATGCATGATGGAAGGGGCATTAATATATTCTATACAGAATGGCAATAATCATCAACAGTTTTACTGATCACAAAGTGGAAGATGCTACTTTGTTTACATCTTGTATATTCTAATCAAAAACAACGATGAAGTACACTGCAGTCCAAAAAAAGAAAAAAACTCTTAGTTGTATCCTAAGTTTTTTCATGTTTCATTTTGACATACTTAGAGTTTTACTTGATTATTTAGATTTTTGCAACTCTATATTAGTCAAAAGATTTCAAGTATTATTTTTCTTAAGAGAATTTAGTATGCTGGATTTAAAAATAGATATACAGTGAACTCAACACAACTGAAAAAATTGGTTGGCAAATTTGGTTCAATTGATCAACTTCTACATAATTTGAAAAAGAGTGCCTTTGCCTGTAACTTATCATTATACTGCTAGATAGCATAAGACTCTTGTGCCATGTTTTGCATGGTAGCAGTAGCTGTAGTGTGGAAAGGACTTCAAGGATTTATTTTCTTGGTCAGGAGTGACAACAATTGACAGCAAGTATAAATTCAACCTTTTTAATGTTAATTGTTGTTAAAAAGCATTGGTCTTACATTGCTAAGGTTTCAACTACTTGTAAAGGGTTTCTGCACAAGATGTAACCTAAAAATTTCCATTTTAGGTTATGGGAAGAAAGAGGGATATTTCACCAAGAAAGCAGGGAACGGTTTTAGCCCTCAAATACGAAGAAATGTCAAATAGAGAAATTGCGAGAAAATTGTTCATTGACCACAAAACAGTGGGTAACATTTTTAAAAAGCAGAGTGAGTCTGGAGTGTCATGCTTTTGACACAGATGTTGTCGTAAGAAGAGCACCACAAGTCCCCGACTGTGCAGGTCAGTAAAATTTCTGGCAAAGAAAGGAAGATGAGTTCATGTCAGACTGCCTCCAAAATTCAACAAGACTTTCAGCAGAGTATTTCACATCAAACATTGCTTAGAAAACTTTCAGAGATGAATATCAAGAAGACTACTCCCAAAAAGAAACCTATCCTGGCTTAGAAACACATCACAGACAGGATTCAGTTTGTAAACATGTACGAGAACTAGACTGCAGAAGACTGGGACAGGATGATGTTCTCTGACGAAAAGAAGTTTAATGTGTATGGTAGTGATTCATGTTTGAAACTCTGGCTTCAGACAGGGGAAGAACTGAACAATGAATGTGTTATTCAAACAAAAACGTTCTCTGAAAGTATTATGGTAAGGGGTGCATTTTGTTCCAAAGGGGTTGGAAGGATTAAGATATGTACAGGTACAATCAGTGGTGTGGAATACTGTAAAATCATTGAAAAGTAATTAATGAACACAGCTAGGGATCATTTCAGTGGTAAAAACCTTGGACCGTTTATTTCTTAAGACGACAATGCCCGCTGCCACCGATCAGGGGTTGCATAACAATGTTTGGCTGAGCTGAACTTCCAGCAAATATGGTGGCCAGCAAACTCCCCAGACATGAAACCCATCGAGATTCTCTGGTCAATAATGTCAGAAAAAAAGCTTAGTCAGTATTGCTGAGCATCCAAAATTGAGCTCATAAAGAAGATCGTTCACGTCTGGTACCATGAAATTGAGCCTACGTTGTGTGAAAGTTTGGTTCACTCAATGCCACGAAGGATTCAGTCTTTCAAGGAAGTCCGTGGGAAATACAATTAATATTAAATTGTTAATATCTGTGAAGTAAATTAATCTCATTGTACCAAATGTTAATTTCATTCAATAAAACGTATCATTGTCACCATCAATGTTGTTTTAAATGTACCTTTCCTGTTCATTACGGAGCAAAACGAGGGCGTGGATTTTTTTTTTTTTGACCACAGTGTACGTATAGTTGCTCAAGAAAAGAATGAAAACGTGCTATCGTATGTTCTCTGCATTTATTATTTTATCAGACTTAATTTCAATATTTATCAAAATATAATTCACCACATCCCATGTAGACACAAACCCTGTGGATGCCCATAACAAACATGTCTATAATTTAATCAAAATAAAACTTAACAGATAATTGAACCTAAAAATGACAGCAAACAAATCTAACCTGGAGCATTTCAGATGAACCCTGTCTACTGGTAAAATAAATGAGAATGGTAAAATGATAAGTGAATTATGGGAGGTAACTGATAAGCAGGATATAGCAATTAACGATTGGGATAGTAGCATGAGGAAAGCAACTGATAATATAAGGAGGGAAATTGATGAACAGAGATTTTAGGCATAAAGGGTATGAAGAAATTAAGCAGGATTTGTCAGACGACCTACTACGTGCTAGTGTTGATGGTGATAACACTGTGGTGATTGATGACCTTGGGGAAGTTGCAGAAATTGAGAAGGAAGTTTTTTTTACGAACGTGGTGATGGTTATTTGGTGGTGGAGGAGTCTTTGAGGAAGATATGATGATGTACTGTAGATGTTAGTGTAAGTGAAGAGATTAATGTTATGTCAACGAATTGTCAAAGTGATGTGTCTGAGAATAATGAAACTTTCGTGAAGAGGGTCGAGAGCAATAGTGTTAATGACATGAGAGCAATAGTGTTAATAACATGAATGATGTGCTGAGCTGATGGGAGCTGAGATGAAAATTTTGGAAGACAGCAGAATGGAAATGGGGTAATTCAGTAATAATGATGGGGATCTCAAGGTGAATTATGATCGTGATTTCAGTAAGAGAAAGAGTGTGAGTGAGTGAATGTGTGAGAAGTGTAGCAACAAGGAAACTGAGGTGACTGAAGCTGGTAGGTTGGATACTGATGAGTAGACAAACTGTAACTGTTGATCACAAAGGCTTGTTTGATGTGGATGCTTGGTCACAGGTTGTGCATTATACGAGTCATAAGATGGGTAGTAAATACTATGGGGATTCAGGGTTTGAAGATTTTATGAGGAGTAATTGTGTCTGAGATTATTTTATAGTAAGTGGGGAAAGTTTAAGATAAGTAAGAGTGGCAATGTGTATGAGATAACTGCAAGTCGAATCAAACATATGTTTAGTGGAATATCTGATGCTGAAAGTAATATGAATGATTTGAATGACGTGTGGAACAGTATCAATGTACAATGTGGGATTTGTGTATGTTTTCAGAGGAGGGATGTTTTGAATGTGAAACTTATATGCATTCCAAATGACAGTCTAAGTTGTGTGTGAAAGAATCGGAAGAGAGAAGGAGCAGCAGCAGGAAGGAGTAATTTTAAGGTAGGGGAGAAGGTCTTGTTGCGAGTTCTTCATCTATCTTCTGCAGATCAGAAGGAGACCCACAAAATGTTCAGGCTCCATGAGGGTCCATATTTCATTGAAAGCAAGATAGGGGAGTGTGCATACAGCCTAGTTAATGACCAGAGGCAGTTGGTTGGCACCTATAACATAACATATTCTGAAACCTTATGTACAGTAAGATGATGGGTATTGTGTCACAGGGAATTGAGGGAATGTGTTGTATATATTTTTCATTTGTTTGATAAGTCTGACCTATCGGATGTGCCCGTGATAATTGTGATTTGCTCAAATGTCAGCATGTCAATTATCACAAATTAAGGGGAGGTATTGACCCCTTATTGAAGAGGTCACTTAATTAATCAGTCATTCACTCGAATGCACAGAGAATACAGTATTTCATTTTTATTAAGTCTCAGTTATGGCAGGGAACATCTACATTCAGCAGCACATGTCACAATTCCTGCAGGGAGCTTGAAGCTCGGGTTTGTTTGCTTGCCAGCTAAGTTTAGAAGGAGGAATTTCGACATGACGTACACAAAGCAGAACAAGGAAACAATAGGACTCCAACGGCCAGGCCAACGGACAACATTTCGGAGGCCTGGCGAGAGGCCAGAGGAGCTGCAAATATAAGTTTGAAGAAAGCGTCGAATACGCGATGTGTTGAGCCAATGAAATTATAGAGCCACAGTCAATTTGGCTAGGCATTGGTCTATGCGAGTGATGGCCCCAATCGAGGATACAACGGCGTCATAGAGGACGAATTGATAAAACCAATGAGCGTGTGGGCTAGCTAGCTTTTTATTCGGCAAGATTCTGTGCAGGTAACATCGAGAAGTATTCTTTGTGCGAGTGCGGGTCAGAACTTATGTTTCTTGATCATGTGGGGACTTGAACTTGGGTTTAAGATGCTCAGTCTGCATTTCAATTATTCAATTATTCAATTAGCCAACTTTTGAGAATGGCTTTTATTTCTCGATTTCCGGAGGGAAGAACAGTTTCCAGATAGTCATTCAATTTATAGTAGCTTGCCGGTGTAAACAGATTTTACGAGGACATCAAATTAAAGTAATTTCCAGTCCAGCATATAAATGGGAAATATCTGACCTAGTTACGGGATTCTGCGACTGAATGAGAACTGGCTTCACGGTCAGTGGAAATTACCCCAGCTGTAGTATTCTAGTAACTGGTGGGTTAATCTTGACCCAGTCTCCTACAACGTGAACAAGGGGACGTTTTAGACGACATCCAGAAGCAGAAGCAGTGACTGAGACCACGAGATTCACAGTTTCTACGCCAGGATGGAGACCCAAGGGCTGATCCATGTCTTTTCTGAAGCCAGCATGTTCGCTATGGCTGGTTAAAGCAATGATGGCTGGCTGTCCTGAAAGGCTGGCGGTGATAAGTCAACAAAACAGACGAGTATAGAATTTTCAATGTAATTATGTGAGTGTCAACGTGTTTTAATGTTGCAAAAGGGGATAGGTTAGTTTTAATATTTAATTGCAGTAAATTTTGCTTTGTTTGGAAGGACTACGTCCTATTTAAAGTAAATGTTAGGAAGCTTGTAAATGTAAATATAACTGTAATGTAAATGTGGACCATTTGCATAAGGTCACAGCTTGCTTTCTTTCCATTTTATGCTGATTTTTACCTGAGTGGTTAGCGTCATTTCTTTTTACGAGCCTCTTTCTTATTTTTGGCCCAATTTATTTCGATTTGTTTTGCTTTGATGTTTGAGACACAAAGTACGCCTCAGGGCTTAAAGGTAAGTAAGGATTTAAATTAAGGTCAGAAAGGATTAGGGAGCTCAAAGTGTATGGAAACATGCCGTCACGTTTCCTGGGATTTATTGCATGGTGTGTGAATAAGAATGTGTTAGATGGTGGAGTTTGGATCAACAAATTTTGATAGCATCCTCTTCATGACTATTTTGAATATCAATCATCATCATCATCATTTTACAGTTCCAGTTTCCCGGGTACTGTTGGCGAGCCTCTTCCATTCTGTCTTATTCAGATATGTTCTGTTGTTAATGCTTTTTTTTTTTTTTTTTCTTTTTCTATTTGCTTTACATCGCACTGACACAGATATGTCTTACGGCGACGATGGGATAGGAAAGGCCTAGGAAGTGGAAGGAAGCGACCGTGGCCTTAATTAAGGTACAGCCCCGGCATTTGCCTGGTGTGAAAATGGGAAACCACGGAAAACCATCTTCAGGGCTGCCGACAGTGGGGCTCGAACCCATGATCTCCCGATTACTGGATACTGGCCGCAATTAAGCGACTGCAGCTATCGAGCTCGGTGTTAATGATGGCCTCCAGTGTCCTTCCTTGATCTGCAATGTCCATCTTTACGATGTCCATCCAGTGGGTTCTTGGTCTTCCCACCATCTGTTTCCCTGGCACATGTCGCTCAAGTTAACATACGCTGTCCTTGTTGGCTCCATCCTCATTACATGCCCAAAACACCTCAGTCTGGACATGCTGATCTGATCTAACAATGATGTAACAATCCCAGTTTCCTTCCTAACCACATCATTCCTCAAGTTGTCCAGTCTGGTTTTTTGAATTGTGGACCTAAGGAACTTCATCTCTAATGCCTGCAACCTTGATGAGTCTTTCTTAGTGAGGGTGCAGGTTTCAATACCATAGGTTAAGATTGGTATGAAGTACTGATTGAACATCACCAGCTTTGATTTTGTCGGTAATTTGGGATTCCAGAGAAGTGTTCGTACTTGCTGTTAAAAGTGAGAGCTCTTCTGCACTCTATTTGCCACCTCCTTTGTGGCTAGAGTATCTCGAGATATTACACCGCCGAGGTATGTAAAGCTTTCCACACTTTCTAGTGGATGGTTTCCTAGCATGATGTTCGCTTACCTTGAGACTGAACTCCTGGGACTTAACCTTCCATTCATTGAATCTCGACTGTACTTGTTCCTCAGTTTCTCCCCAGATCAAATCAGCAAACGCCATTGCATTTAGTTCACCAAAGGTTTTCTTGATGTTCTTGATGGTGATAAACAATAATGGGGATAGTGCACTACCTTGCTGGACTCCACTTTCGGTCTTGAACCAGGATGAATGTCTATCACCCAATCACATACAGTTGGTACAGTTCTCACACAGCATCTGAACTTTCCTCACCAGTCTCTCTGGCAGATTCCTTTTTCTCAGGCATTTGAATATCAAGATAAGCGTAAATTAGTGTTTGATTCACGAGTTCCTCGAACCCAGTTTCGCATTCCAAGTTCCGAATAGTTAGAATCACAGTTTTCTGTAAAATTTTATTATGATCAATGTGAGTTTCTTGAGTCGTAAGATTGAGATATTTCAGTAACTTTCAGATGTTCAGACATGATCGATTGTCTATGTGGCAATTTCCTAGTTTCAGATTATGATTTTATTACAGAGTTGGCCACGTTATCATTCAAGTTTAGCTTTACAAGCACGAGTGCTTTGATTTGTGACCAGCGTGGTCTTGTTTCTTTTCATGCAACCGAATGTTAGACGTCCTTTTATATACTTATTCGGTTTCGATAACTTTAGGACAAGTGATATGGCTATGTGTGATTTTGAGTAAGGACGCGTTTCTCATTTGCAAGGCCTGCATTTTCGTGTTTTTGTGACTTGCCTCAGGTAGAGTGTTGAGCAGCGTGTGTAAAGGGGTTGGACTCTATGATTTTGGTATTTGCTGCTTTATTTTGGGAGACTGATTCTCTGCTTTTGAGTCATTTCGCCGTGTGTTGGTGAGGGTGATATGCTTGTCTACTGAGGAGAGTTTTATTTAAGCGGCCTATACTTTGTGATTTTATTGGTTTTTGTCCATGTCGCTATATGTTGCAGTAGACAAGATTTTTATATGTGACATTTCATTTGGTTTTTCTTTTGTGATATAACCGCGCTGAGGAACATTTGTGTCATGTGATTTATTTTAAGAACCAATGTTGAATTATGTGTTGAAAGTTAAAGCCTCCTCTGTTATGTTTTATGAATTTGTGTCATGTAATTTATTTCAGGAATCCACGTTATTTGTGCGTCATTATAAAGTCCACTCGTTGATTGCTTCTGTGTCATGTAATTTATTTCAGGAACCTACGCTGAATAGGATGTGTTGCTTAAAGAGTAAAATTATGTTTCCTATTTTTTTTCCATCGAGGCTTCGAGAGAATGAGAGTTGCGTGAATACCGCATGCTTTCTTGGTGAGCCCTGGGAAATATGACATCATGTTTTTATTTCTTTGATTTTGTATATTTGCCATTTTTGTGATTTTATTGTGTGTGGTTCCAACCCACAGTGTTCTGTTGTGCTCATGAGGTCACTCATGATTCGAGGTGTATATATTTTGGTAGGATGTTTTACCATTCAGGGTATTATATACTGTACAATTAGATTAGTTTTTGTCAAACCTTTGCACATTAAATCACGTCTTTTCTTAAGGTTAGGGACCCTACTGCAATGTCAAGTGTGCAGGAAAGAAGAACATACTCATCTACAGTTCAAAGTGTTTACACTTTACAAAGGTAAAATTAAGTGTATCCTCCTGATTCAATACACTTAATTTTACCTTTGTAAAGTAAAAACCGTCAATATGGAATGATTCTAATATCCTGTAATGTTCAAAGTGTTAAAAGAAAGTAAAGCCAGGAGCATGGTGCGAGCACGCTAGCCCAAGGTGTAAAATTAATGAAACTTCAAGATTTGATGCGGAATGTTAAGTATGTGTGTCAGCATACATTGTATATTTGTAATATATTTTTTTGATTCTCAAGATGGACTTTATCAAGCTGAAAGAAAAATTCTGATTCACGTAAAAATTTGGATCATTTGATACTTGTCGTAATCTATAATCTTCATTTCCGTATTGACGAATTGCACAATTAAAAATAGGAGAGGATTTCCACCAATCAATACTTATTTATTGCATATATTAAGCTACAGGACCAGTTTCAACCTCATACACAAAGCCATCTTCAGCTGAACCATACATACATATTTATATAATGAAGCTTTGATTAAGATTGTGTTGTTAAAGGAATGCTATATGATGATGATGTATATTTAGTCACATACAAATGGGGCAAGTCTTAGCGTGAACTGGCGTATATGTCATTCTGTACAATATTGCAACTGTATGTCTAAAATATTATGTTGAAGGTCTTAAAATTAGTGTATAAAATATGTCTTTACTTAAACTAATATATATATATATATATATATATATGTACAAGATAAATACAATATATAAAAGCACTTCATGCATATGAACATTCGTTCTTGCTTGTTGGTCAATACATCGACTAACTTCCGTATTTAAGTCTTATTTACAGTTGTACACTTCAGCTGCTATTCTTGGAGTTTGTAAAATTGCATGGGTAAAAGATTTTGTCTTCATGTGTATATGTGGGATAAAACACTTTCAATTTTAAAAAAGTGCCAAACGTATGGATGAAATTCAACTAAAATATGTTCCGCTCTGCTGTGTGTGTTGCCTTTTTATTGGAACCAATTCATGTTGTCCTGTGGCGTCCGTAAATTTGGATGACATTGGGTTCAAAGTAGTGGCTCCTTTCCCATTTGTAGCTGTGCAATGATGTTATGTTTATCTGTGCAAGATAAGATTGAGCTATAAGTGATATCGCGTTGGAGGAATGTCTAAGGGTTATGTGTGTGAATTGGAATATGTACTTACTGTTGTTGGTGTAGCTGAGTTGTGTTTGACGTACGAGCTTGTAATGTACTACTTCGTGTTCTTCTTGGGCTCATACTAGCTGCTGTGAGGGGAAGGGAAGGAGGGGTAGGGAGAGTTGTTGTTGTGGGGGTAGGGGTGGAGGTGGGTGTGTTGTTTGGTGTTTTTCTGTTGCGTGTCGCGTTCTGTTTATCGATTAACTTAAGGTAAGGGTTTTTTAGGGCGGGGATAACTGTATTGAAGATGATGTTAGTTTTTTTTCTGTGATTTCATTTATGTTGTAATTTGGATTGGTGTACTGATCTAGAGTGATGTAAAATTCTTCTGTTATGTTGAGCCTTTGGGGTTTATGTTTAGGATTTGCATATCGTTATCGATGTTTGTAAAACTGTGTTTATAGTCTGCGACATGTTGTCCTATTGAGGAAAAATGATTGTGTTTCACCGCGTTTATGTGTTTGTTATATTGGTTTAGGAAGTTTCTACCGGTACGTCCGATATAGCTTGTCTCGCAGTTATTACATTTGATACGGTATACCCCTGAGTGGTTGTATTTGTTGTTGCTGTTGATTGTCCTGACGTTGTGTATGATGTTGGTACTATTGTGTGTAGTTCTGAATGCTATTCTTAGGTTATGTTTTAAAGAAATGTTAGTTATGGGGTATATGTGTACATTATTAAAAGTGAATAGTGCATAATCTTTCTTGGATTCGTCTACTTTTGTTGGTTTGGTTTTGGGTTGGGATTTTATTTTGTGAATGATTTTGTTAACCATTTCTTTCTTGAATCCATTGTTTTTAGCTATGTCATGAATTAATTGTAATTCTTTGTTTAGATCTTCTTTTGTTAACTGTATATTGAATGCTCTGTGTATCATGCTATAGTAGGCTGCTCTTTTGTGTATGTTGGGGTGAACGGAATCCATTTTAATTGTATTTGAGCTATGCGTGGGTTTTCTGTATATTCTGTAAGAAAGGTGGTCATCATGTCTAGTTGTCGTTATGTCCAGGTAGTTCAGTTTGCGATTGTTTTCGGTTTCCATGGTAAATTTTATATGAGAATCTATTGTATTGAGTTTATCTAATATATCAGTTTCATTTGTGGACCTATTGTCGAGGATGATAAAAATGTCATAAACAAATCTACACCAAAAAAATATATGGTCTATTTTGTTGATGAATGTGTGCTCTAAATAGTCTATGTAAATTTCGGCGATTATACCAGAAGCGGGAGATCTCATCGGTAAACCCTGTTGCTGATAGATAGTACCATGAAATTTAAAGTAGTTGTTACTAATGGCAAAATTAAGTAATTTAATGAACTCTTCTATTTCCAAAGTACTTAGATTGCTATGACTTTTTAGGTTAGATTCAATGATTTCTATTGTTCGTTTTGTGGGAATGTTCGGGTACATGTTTATTATGTCAAATGATGCGAGTTTGTGATATGGTTCAATCTTTAATCCTTTGTCCTATTACAAAAATCTATTGAGTTCCGTACTGTTTTATTAGCTAAGAATATGTAGTGCTTTTTGAGAAATCGTTGAATAAATTGCGAAAATTTATAGGTTGGGCTTGCTCTGTAGTTAATAATAGGTCTCATTGGAATATGTTCTTTATGTATTTTGGGATAAGCTTTAGCAGTGGGTATTTGAGGATTCATTACTATAAGTTTAGAGGATTCTACTTCTGTTAAAAGAAAGTGTGTATTTTTTAATAAGGTTTTGAGGTTCCTTTGTATGTTATTAGTCGGGTCTTTATGTTTGATGAGGAAAGTGTTATCTTGAAAACATTCTTTGGTTTTCAATATGTATTGGTCTTCGTCGATATATAAATATGTATGGTAATACTAAATTCCCATAAAGGGAATTAGATATTTTTCCACCAATAGAGCATATCAAAAATCAGATCAAAAATTGGATGTATGGCTGTTCAGGCGTTTGCTCTATTACCAGCATTTCGTCTTAGGTCTGACACTAGACTCGTCAGAGTGGGATGTGTCAGACCCTACCCACTGATGCTGGGGTGTATGCAGGTGAACTTATCAGAAGCCTCTTATGTGGCACAGTCTGATAACTGCATACGGGAGATAAAACTCCACAATGGAATTAATGCCCGCCTAGCAATTCCAAATGGTAATACTAAATTCCCATGAAGGGAATTAGATATTTTTCCACCAATAGAGCATATCAAAAATCAGATCAAAAACTGGATGTATGGCTGTTCAGGCGTTTGCTCTATTACCAGCATTTCGTCTTAGGTCTGACACTAGACTCGTCAGAGTGGGATGTGTCAGACCCTACCCACTGATGCTGTTATCAGACTGTGCCACATAAGAGGCTTCTGATAAGTTCACCTGCATACACCCCAGCATCAGTGGGTAGGGTCTGACACATCCCACTCTGACGAGTCTAGTGTCAGACCTAAGACGAAATGCTGGTAATAGAGCAAACGCCTGAACAGCCATACATCCAATTTTTGATCTGATATAAATATGTATGTATGGTTCAGCTGAAGATGGCCTTGTGTATGAGGTCAAAACCAGTCCTGTAGCTTAATATATGCAATAAATAAGTATTGATTGGTGGAAATCCTCTCCTACTTTTGATACTTGTCGCTATTTTTAAATATTTTTCTTGTTTATTTTAATAAACAGATTTTCCTCCAAAACTGACGTCATGCTTCGCCTTGCTTTATTTGTAGCTGTTAGTTGACCTCAACGTGTCCAGATTAGTTATATGTTCCCCATCTAAATCCAAGGTGTACATTTTTTAGGGCACTTTTTAAATCATAGTTTGAACTGAGCACTCCTGGGAGCGGCTGACTAGTCTGGGGCAAATTATCTTGATGATGGAAACAGGGACAGTATTGTAACTGTACAAAAGTATGATCCCCCGAGGTTAGGTTAGATGGGGCTGAAGGATGCAGAAAGAAAGAAAGAGGGGAATTTAAAGAGATTATAAAAGAAAGAATTATTTTTATCTGAGACATAATTAATAAAGATAGGAATTAAAAGGCCACTTCAGACAACCCTTCTCTCCTTCTCCCATCCCCTCCTCTCTCTATCTACTCCTTTGTTTACCTTGCCTGCTTCCTACAAGTCAGTGCTTGTTTCTATCCACTCCTTTGTTTACATGGCCTGCCTGCTTTCTCCAGCAAGTCAGTGCTTGTTCTAAAACAGGCATTAGATTTACTGTACATTTCACTATAGAGGTGAGTCTCAAATATTTTTCTCCTTTTTAATTTCTTTTCTGTATGTTTATTCATTCCTAATTCTGGCTATCATTTCCAGATTTACTTCTTTGCCTGAGGTCGTAAGTCAACTTTAAGACGACATATTACGACAAGATCATAACCATAATTTTTGGTTACGTATTTTAATGTTATAATCATTCTTGCAACATTGTCTTTGTCTGGTATACATATGTTTTAGTTATCACTAGAGCTTGGATGTTTAGGAAAAGTCATATTTTTTCTTTGTCTCTATTTTCTTCCCTGATTGGATTTCGTGCAAATCAGATCATCTTCAAAATTAAGTGATTTTTGTCATATAAATGTATATTTTGTCATAAGGTCATATTTTGAGCTATTTTCATAGAAACGTCATATTTCGGTCGTATTTCGGAGGTTTGATGACAGCTGCAGCTATGTAAAATTATCTTCAACTTACTTTGCTCACAAAACTGCTTCTTGGTATCACATCTGTAGTTAATACAAGTGGAATACCCTTTGTATAGAATTAAGGTCAAGACCTCGCTGCATCTTTTACCTCCACCTGCTGTACTCTGCAACCCGGTCTCCCAGGTAGAGACAGAAATAATCCTGAAAAACCCATCCTAGCAGTGAGCTAATTACTTCTGGCAATTGATCATTTGTCTTTGTTCAGATATTAGAACCTCGACCTCATTTCACTTACACAAGCGTCAGTTTACAGTGGTTTGTTCCCCAGCACACATTCCAGTATACCTAAGGAAAAGTCTTCTACTAGTGTTAAGTTACGAAGCTTTGTTAAGGAATTTGGAGAAGAATAGTTCTGTACAGACGGTTTGGTTCTATTTTGCAAGTTGTGTGAAGTGAAAGTCGTGGCTGAAAAACGTTTTAATGTGCAACAACACTGTAACATGGAAGAACACAGCAGAAATGTCAAATACAACAGGTCAATAAGGCTGTTACATCTTCAGCGATGAACAGATGTTCAGATTTTTCAAAGGAACTTTGTGAGATGATGGTGTCTGCAAACATTCCTCTAAACAAGGTGAAAAATCCCCATTTTTTAGAATTACCTGGAGAAATGCACAAAGAAATTCTTACAGAATCAACACTGTGAAAAAGCTATTTATTGCATTGCTACAAAGATACTTTAAATCAAATACTGCAGGTAGATATATAGGGAATTTAATTATTGTAACACACTGTGCTGATTGACCTGGGGATATTTTTCTACTAATTTCAGAAATTTTAGAGAGAGCAAATCATTCATCGATTGCAATTATTTTTGATAATCCACTAAAAATGTTGTGGAAAGACAAACTTAAGTGAGGAAACATTCTTCTCTTTGTTACTGATGCTGCTCTGTATCTGGTGAAAGGTGCTGAAGGATTCAAGATGTTTTATCCAAGTGGCTCACCACCTTACTCGCCTTGCGCACGGTCTGCATAGAGTCGAGAAGAAATTCGTGGACATTTTCCTGAAGTTGATAAATTAATATCTAACGTCAAAATTTTTTGAAAGCACAACTGCAGGTTGCGGACCTTCAAGGAGTTAGTTCCTTCGACACTGCTTCCTCCACAGCTAGTTCTTACTAGGTGGGGGGCATAGCTCGATGCTGCCGTGTATTACTGTGAAAACTAGTCCACTGTCAAAAACATTAACGGCTTCAACAAAAATTTAGCCTCTTCTATCAAAATTGCGCAGGAATTGTTTTCCAACAGTTTGCCAGAAAGTCTGGCATATATTAAGTCGAACTTTGGAATTACATCGAATGCAATTACTCGCTCAGAATTTGCTAGCTTACAAATTCATGCAAGTGTTGAAATTGTGAGAAATGTTGAACTTTCAGTAAAACAATCACATGGAATAATTGCAACACAGTGTAAAACGAAAACTTCAAAACGTTCTTAAATCAAAATTATGGTTTTCGTCGTGTGTGCAAGGTAAATGATGTTCTTAGAGAAGAATGTACCAGTATACTTCAAGATGAGAGCATAAGTTACTCAACAGCTGCGATTTAACATTATTTAAATATGCACCAATAATGTCTTGTCACGTAGAAAGGAGCTTCTATTCTTAAAAGAATGTTAAGTGACAATCAGAAAACTTTCGTGCTTGATGCTTTGAAAATGAATCTTGTCATACACTTCAAATCCACCCGTGGAGAAGAATGAAAGCTGTATGTGAGTTTGCAATACAGGCCCTGCCAGCCAACCATAATGTATTGATGGACATCTACCTAATTCGTTTCTTGGTGCTCAATTTAAACGTTAACGCTATTATTATTGAAATCTGGGCTTAAAGGTTCCAAAATATTTAAATATAGATTGATTTCTAGTTATCTCGTATTTCAAACCACCAACGCAGAGTGAAAACATGTTTTGACTTTCAAAATATTGTGTGATCTGATAATCGTAGCAAAATTAGTACTTTATAGGTATGTATTCACAAATGTTTGATATGTGAATCAAGGACAATAGACTGTGAATAATTGCTAACCAAGTGTATTCAGAAAATTAATATGAAAGTAAGAATAAATAATTTAGTTAACACATATGTATCAAAGGAATTTCCGTTTCGATTTATTATTTATTTTTAAACGGCCATATTTACATTAATCATTTTCTGATCATATTTTGTCATTTTAAATATCACATTTCATCACATTTGAGGTCATATTTGCTTGCACATTTCGGCTATATCTGTTTAATTTTTATTTGGGTGAAGATGGCCACTAAATAGCTGAAACTAGTCCCAAGACTGATGTAATATTATTTACTTGACATATTGTATTGAAAAATATATTTCTTATCATTGCACTTCTATATGGAACAAAAATGAAATAAATAGCTTATAATGGTCACTGCACATGCGTGGCCGTTTGGCAAGTAGCAAAGAATGCCAATGAGTTAATGGCCACTGGAGAACAGCTTCAAATAACACAGTTTGCAAAGAGATCGAACCAGTATTGAGCAAAATTAGAAAGAAGCCTATTTCATTTCTTGCACATCCTATCAGAACACCAGAAACTAGAATTAGTAGAAAAATAATAGAAAAATCATAGAATAGCAATACCATGATTAAATGGATTACAGAAATGAAGAATGATAACATATATACTGTATTTGCTTGAATATAACTTGCCACCGCATATATCTCGCACCCCATTTTTAACATTTGAAATTGCAGCAAAAAATCCCTGCACATAACTCGCATTAATTTCTGACGTCATAAAGACATACTAAATAAAGTTTGGGTATTCCATGGAAGTGCCTACATTAAATATCAGGACTGTACCAATTGCTGTTACGGTACTTTGTAAGTTACAGTACAAGAAGGTGCATTTCTATCAGCAGAACAGTTAAGGCTAGCTGTTGTAACAGAAATACCTAACTCACAAACCCCTGCCCCAAGACCGCAATCCTAGCCAGTCAGTCACACTCAGTCATCCCTCTCACTCTTCAATCTTAGTCAATATGCTTATCGCTACCTGTCTGGCAGAGTTGATCACGTGAACTGGGAGTGTTTCCCTGTCCGGGCAGTCAAGTGATCGCGGTATTAAGTATCGTCCATCTGTTGTATTGTCGACAAGTACCAGTATTCTGTATTCATATTTCATTGTTGTTTCTCAGTTAAGTTTTCTTGTGTAGGTCCATTTTTAAGTTATGGAGAAACATGGGAGTTATACAACCGGGTTTAAACTCAAAGTGATAAAATATGCTGAAGAACATAGTAAGAGAGCTGCTGGTCGAGATTCAGTATGGCTGAGTTTAATGTTCGCTACTGGCATAAACAGAAAGCTGCGCTAGAAACCACCAACTGAACACATAAGGCATTCAGAGGACCAAAAACGGATAAGTTTCCTGAGCTGGAAGACTAGTTGCTTCATTATATTACAGAGTTGCAAAAGGATGGCTTTAGTAACTTGCACGAGATGCTACATTTCAAAGCATGAAAACTAGTGATTAAAAGAGGATCTGGATCTGAAAGTGAGCCGGGGTTGGATCTGTAGATTCATGACATGAAAAAGATTGTCTGCGAAGGCAAAAATTTCTCTGCCAGAGAATGTCAAGCGATTTCAGTGACAAAATCATATATTTTCATCGCCATGTGATAGCAATGCAGAAGAAAAACAATTACTTCTTATCTCAAATTGGCAATGCAGATCAAACCACGATAAACTTCGACATGCCATGCTATACCACCATCAACAAGAAGGGAGAATCTAGCGTGCTTGTACGTACAACTGGGTGTGAAAAACAGCATTGCACTGTCATGCTAGCAAAAACCGCAGACGGAAGAAAATTGTCACCGCACCTTATTTTCATAAGAAAAACATTGCCTAATGCAAAGTTTCCCAAAGGCATTCATGTACGGGTTCAAGAGAAAGGATAGATGGATACAGATCTTGCACAGGACTAGGTCCGTACGGTGTGGGGAGCACGGCCAGGGGCACTGCTTCGACGCCCAGAAATGCTAGTGTGGGACAGTTTCTGCAGACATTTGGTAGAAGGCATGAAGAAACGTCTTCAGGAAATGAAAACTGATCTCGTTATAGTTCCCGGTGGACTCGCACAATGTCTACAGCACTTAGATGTTTCCGTCAACAAGCCCTTCAAGGACAACATTTGTAAATTGTACGCCGAATGGATGGCAGGAGGGGAGCATGAGCTTACGCCAGCAGGCAAAATAAAGAGGCTGTCAGTTGAAATTGTGTGTGATTGGTTTATGCGGGCATGGGTTATGGTGTCGAAAGACGTTATTGTGAAGAGTTTCTTGAAGATGGGTATCACAAATGCGTTGGATGGAAGTCAGGATGATGCAGTATGGGATGGTGACCGGAATGATGCATGCGGGAATAGTTCGGAAACCGAAGGCAGAGACAATGAATAGGGTAAGTATGCCAGTTTGTCTTGTTTCAACCGCCTAATGTAAATTTTACGTTTTTTTTTCTTTTCGGGAATACGATCTTTTGCACACAAATCCCCACATATATCACGCATTGAAACTTTTCACACTTATTTTTTGTCAAAAAAGTGCAAGTTATATGTGAGCAAATACGGTATATATATTTGGAATTGTGCACAAATGTGCAAGTACAAATTATGGAATTCAGTTTTTTTCTGTAATCAACTATTTATTGATCTGACTCTCTTGCTGCAAACAGTTATATGATACTTCTCACAATATTTTCCACATAATAAACACATGCACTCAATATTTGGTTCATGAAATTTCTTATTAGTATACAATTTATGATGGAAAGCCTGTGAGTCTTGTCGAAACAGATCTTAATGGTTGGTTTTCGTTCGTCCATCTCCTGCCAATCATTGCGTCAGTAGCGTAGAAATCTTGAGGCATTTCTGCAAGTTTTTGTTTTCTTCTCTGGATCACTGTTGCTGCAAGATTAGTAGCAGGTAGAGGTAGATTCAGCCGTGTTGTTGTTTGAGTCATCAGTCCATAGACTGGTTTGATGCAGCTCTCCATGCCACCCTATCCTGTGCTAACCTTTTCATTTCTACGTAACGACTGCAACCTACGTCTGCTCTAATCTGCTTGTCATATTCATACCTTGGCCTACCCCTACCGTTCTTACCACCTACACTTCCTTCAAAAACCAACTGAACAAGTCCTGGGTGTCTTAAGATGTGTCTTATCATTCTAACTCTTCTTCTCGTCAAATTTAGCCAAATTGATCTCCTCTCACCAATTCGATTCAGTATCTCTTCATTCGTGATTCGATCTAACCATCTCACCTTCAGCATTCTTCTGTAACACCACATTTCAAAAGCTTCTATTCTCTTTCTTTCTGAGCCAGTTATTGTCCATGTTTCACTTCCATACAATGCCACGCTCCACACGAACGTCTTCAAAAACATCTTTCTAATTCCGATATCAATGTTTGAAGTGAGCAAATTTCTTTTCTTAAGAAAGCTCTTCCTTGCTTGTGCTAGTCTGCATTTTATGTCCTCCTTACTTCTGCCATCGTTAGTTATTTTACTACCCAAGTAACAATATTCATCTACTTCCTTTAAGACTTCATTTCCTAATCTAATATTTCCCGCATCACCTGCCTTCGTTCGACTGCACTCCATTACTTTTGTTTTGGACTTATTTATTTTCATCTTGTACTCCTTATCCAAGACTTCATCCATACCATTCAGCAACTTCTCGAGATCTTCTGCAGTCTCAGATAAATAAACAATATCATCGGCAAATCTCAAGGTTTTGATTTCTTCTCCTTGGACTGTGATTCCCTTTCCAAATTTCTCTTTGATTTCCCTTACTGCCTGTTCTATGTAAACATTGAAAAGGAGAGGGGACAAACTGCAGCCTTGCCTCACTCCTTTCTGGATTGCTGCTTCTTTTTCAAAGCCCTCGATTCTTATCACTGCAGACGGATTTTTATACAGATTGTAGATAATTCTTCGTTCTCGGTATCTGATCCCCATCATCTTCAGAATCATAAATAGCTTGGTCCAATCAACGTTATCGAATGCCTTTTCTAGATCTACGAATGCCATGTACGTGGGCTTGTCCTTCTTGATTCGATCCTCTAAGATCAGACGTAAAGACAGGATTGCTTCACGTGTTCCTACATTTCTTCTGAAGCCAAATTGATCTTCTTCCAACTCAGCTTCAACTTGTTTTTCCATTCTTCTGTAAATAATACGTGTTAAAATTTTGCAGGCATGAGATACTAAACTAATGGTGCCGTAGTTTTCACACCTGTCAGCACCAGCTTTCTTGTGAATAGGTATAACAACATTCTTCTGAAAATCGGATGGGACTTCTCCTGTCTCATACATCTTGCACACTAAATGAAATAACCTTGCCATGCTGGTTTCTCCTAAGGCAGTCAAAAATTCAGAGGGAATGTCATCAATTCCAGGTGCCTTGTTCCTATTTAGGTCAATCACAGCTCTGTCAAACTCTGACCTCAAAATTGGGTCTCCCATTTCATCAGCTTCAACAGCCTCTTCATGTTCCAGAACCAAATTATCTACATCTTTACCTTGATACAACTGTTGGATATGCTCCTGCCATCTTTCTGCTTTGTCTTCTTTCCCTAGAAGTGGTTTTCCATCTGAGCTCTTAATATTCATACACCTAGATTTCCTTTCTCCAAAGGTTTCCTTGATTTTTCTGTATGCAGCATCTACCTTTCCCAGGACCATACAGCTTTCGACATCCTTGCACTTCTCCTTCAGCCATTCTTCCTTAGCTATCTTGCACTTTCTATCCACTTCATTCTTTAATCGCCTGTATTCTTTTCTGCCCTCTTCATTTCTAGCATTCTTGTATTTTCGTCGTTCATCAATCAGGTCTAGTATCTCCTGAGTTATCCACTGATTCTTAGTTGATCTTTTCTTCCTTCCTAACATTTCTTCAGCAGCCCTACTGACTTCATTTTTCATGACTCTCCACTCTTCCTCTATAGTGTTTCCTTCAGCCTTTTCATTTAGTCCTTGTGCAACACGTTCCTTGAAACAATCCCTCACACTCTTTTCTTTCAACTTGTCTAGATCCCATCTTTTTGCATTCTTTCCTTTCTTCAATTTCTTCAACTTCAGATGGCATTTCATGACCAACAAGTTGTGGTCACAGTCCACGTCTGCTCCTGGGAAAGTTTTGCAATCCAACACCTGGTTTCTGAATCTCTGCCTAATCATAATGAAGTCTATTTGATACCTTCCAGTGTCTCCAGGTCTCGTCCACGTATACAGCCGTCGTTTGTGGTGTTTGAACCAAGTACTGGCAAGGACTAAATTATGATCAGTGCAGAATTCAACCAGCCGACTTCCTCTTTCGTTCCTTTGTCCCAATCCAAATTCTCCTACTGTACTACCTTCTCTTCCTTGGCCTACCACTGCATTCCAGTCTCCCATCACAATTAGATTCTCGTCACCTTTTACATATTGTATTAAATCTTCTATCTCCTCATATATTCTTTCAATTTCTTCATCATCCGCTGAACTAGTAGGCATATAGACCTGCACCATTGTGGTGGGCATTGGTTTGGTGTCTATCTTGACGACAATAATTCTTTCACTATGCTGGTCGTAGTAGCTTACCCGCTGCCCTATTTTCTTATTCATTATTAAACCAACTCCTGCATTTCCTCTGTTTGATTTTGTGTTGATAATTCGGTGGTCGCCTGACCAAAAATCTTGTTCTTCCTGCCAACGTACTTCACTTATGCCAACTACATCTAACTTTAGCCTATCCATCTCCCTTTTCAGATTCTCTAACCTACCACAACGTTTCAAACTTCTAACATTCCACGCTCCGACTTGCAGAATGTCAGTATCCATCTTCCTGATGATCGCCCCCTCTCGTATAGTCCCCACCCGGAGATCCGAATGGGGGACTAGTTTACCTCCGGAATATTTTACCCGGGAGGAAGCCATCATCAGTACATCATTCATACAGAGAGAGCTGCATGTCCTCGGGAGTTAGTTACGGCTGTAGTTTCCCGTTGCTTTCAGCCGTGTAGCAGTATCAACACAGCTAAGCCACGTTGAGTATTATTACAAGGCCGTATCAGTCAATCATCTAGACTGCCGCCCTTGCAACTACCGAAAGGCTGCTACCCCCCTTTCGATGAACCATTCGTTAGTCTGGTCTCTCAACAGATACCCATCCGATATGGTTGCACCTGCGGCTCGGCTATCTGCATCATTGGGACACGCAAGCCTCCCCACCACGGCAAGGTCACATGGTTCGCAGAGGAGGGATTCAGCCGTATATCTTCTAAATAGAACTGTTCTCTTCCCAGTTCATAAACTAGATGAGAAGATTCTGTTCTTGAGACTTCCAACACTCTTTTCAAGTATGTTGTTTTTATTTTTTTCCAGTGCAGTTAAATCAGTTAAAGACAGTTTTTTCCTAATCAATTCTATACCGTATGTCAGTATTGGGAAGATTTGTGCGTGGAATAGCATTAAGGCTGTTTGTAAAGACAATCTGGTAATGTTCTTAACAGTGTACATCCCTCCGATAGCAGCTATAGCTCTCTTCTTTATGCGGAGCTGGAATGAATTACATGAAGTATGTAGGGTAATGCCAAGGTACTTATACGAATTTACAGTCTCAATCTCGTTTTTTTCTTAGGGTCACTCTGTCTTCTGTGGAGGCTTTTCCCCCTTTTCGGAAGATCATGTGCAATATTTTCGTGAAACTGATGGTGAAGTCAAGAAGGTTAAATATATTACACTTAATCAACAACAAAGAATTATATTAATGAACTACAAATAACATTCAATGATCTCAAGAACAAAACAGACAAAATTTTCTCAACGACTCACATGTGAGACTACAAACCAAACTTAATAAAAGGGCAAAAGGTACAGTGGTCTCAGCTGAGGAAAGGATATCATCATCTGAGAGGATGAAGAATTATTGGAAACATAGAAAAACTAAATTTTCTTTGTACAATTGACTGGAGTGGTCCTACGTTGGCCATAAATGTTTATTTATTTATTTATTTATTTATTTATTTATTTATTTATTTATTCAGGATCAGCAACAGTATAATGCTGAATTACAATTACAATAATAACAATTCTGAGATTTTAACTGTGAATTCACAAAGTTACTAACATACTATCTTACACAATACAATAGTGTAACCTCACAACCTATCATACATCACCAGTCACACAAAACAGTCAGCGGTGTTCAGAAGGAAAACTTTGAAAGCAGTCTTAAATTTTGTGCATGTCTTACAGTTCATGAGCTGGAAGTGTATTACAAACCCACGATCCAGTCACAATAAAGGATTTATTGTTCTTAGAAGAGCTGCTGACGGGAATTGTGAGGGAAAATCCAGATCTAGTATTAAGATTATAGAATGAGGCCAGGAAATTACATTTTTTAGAAATATATAGGATGAGATTTCCATCACGAGTTTGCTATACTGACGTCATTACATGAAACTCTTGCAGTCCTTTAGGTTTCAACCAGGAAAGAGCTAGGAATTAGGAGAGCATCATAACTCAAATTAAAAGCAAACAGAAAACCAGAGTCCAAGACTTGTTGCAGTTTCATAAATTGTTCGCTAGTAGCATCAAAGAGAACCACGTCACAATTTTCAAGTACAGGCCAAAGTCTCGATAAGTTATATCCTGATGTCTTGAGTGAAAATGCCCTTCTGCCATCTGAGTGGGTGGAGTGCTACGTACATCTTTCTGTATTACTTACATGAGCAGATCAGTCAAAAGTTTCAGTCAGTCATAGTCATACCACGGTTCTTCACTATTTTACTAAATGGAATTACGGTTGCATTTCAAGTCAATGGAGGGATAGTGTGGTTTTTATACAGTACATTCAATAATCCTGTGAACCGATTGTAATAACTGGGCCTTTTTGGGGTTAAGGAGGATAGCGTTATAATCGGCGTACACGCCAAGTTGCTGTAGGTTGGTGTTTACGTCTCGTATCACGTTCGATACATCCTTGACAGCAAGGTGACAGTAAACTTGGATGCCATCTGCATAAAGGTGATATATATTATATTTTAATACATAGGAGATGTCATTAATACACAGGACCAAGGAGAGAAACCTTTGGAGTTCCTGATTTCCTGAGTTGCCACTGTGAAGCAGTATCCTGGGCTATAACATGTTTCATACAATTTGTAAGATGATCCTATTGTGTCATCAGTCCACAGACTGGTTTGATGCAGCCCTCTATGCCATGCTAAACTGTGCTAATCTTTTCATTTCTACATAACCCTTCTTCATACATCTGCTCTAATCTGCTTGTCATATTCATACCTTGGTCTACCCCTACACTTCCCTCAAAAACCAACCGAACAAGCCCTGGATGTCTTAAGATGTGTCTTATTCTATCTCTTCTTCTCGTCAAATTTAGCCAAATCTATATCCCCTAACCAATTTGATTCGACAATGATGATGATGCTTGTTGTTTAGAGGGGCCTAACATCTAGGTCATCAGCCCCTATGGTACGAAATGAGACAAAATGGGATTGCAATTTAAAAGTACAAAATTCAGCCACTGACCCGAATTCAAAACGTGATGATGACAAATGAACTGATGAATATGAATTTAAAACAAGCAGTGGATAAGACGCGCAATGCCTCATATTCCCAGAAAAAAATGTTACTGACCAAGGGACTGCTTCCAAAGCCCAATCCTGAATCGATGAGGCTTGTCTGAATGGGTCAATACCTATGTCAACGATCCCGCATAATGGCACTTATCCGTAGTAAAGGAGAACCATGATATTTCTCAAGCTGCGGTACTAATCAAAGGTAGCATAAACTCACGGTGTTCTAAACATTAAGGTACTACTCACAAGTATTGTACGTCGCAAAGGTAACGCAGACCTATGGTGTTTCTCACACAATGGCGCCACTCATAGCCAACGCAAACCGATGAGGTTCCTCACCTAGGTGTACTAATCACGGGCGCCGGCATTCCCGTGGTGTTCCTCACATAGTGGGTACTATCACTGGCAATGCAGACCCACAGTGTCGCTCATATAGTGGTACAACTCACAGGCAACGCCCAGACCCGTGGTGTTGCTCACATGGGTACAACTCACGGGTACTGGAAACCCACACTGAACCCCGCTTGAGTGCTACGAATCACAAAATTATTCAGTACCTAACAGAGTGGTACTATTCACAAGTAAAAGCGACCCATGGTGTTCCGCGCGTGATGGTACTAATCAAAAGTAGTTTCATAGTTCTAATACAATCAGCTCTTGGTTGCCCCTTTTAGTCAACTCTCACGACAGGCAGGGGATACCGTGGGTGTATTATTCGTCTGCCTCCCCCACTCACAGGGGGTGTGTGTTTGGTGCGCGAGAGGTATTTTATTTCCCTCAAGTCCGCCGGCAAATCGGTTAGGACCCCCCTATCCGCCACCTGGGACGTGCCACGTGGGAGTATCACCTCTCCCCCTGCTACGCCTGCGTAGCAGGTTCGTGGCCTATTCAATTCAGTTTCTCTTCATTTGTGATTCGATCTACCCATCTCACCTTCAGCATTCTTCCATAACACCACATTTCAAAAGCTACTATTCTCTTTCTTTTTGAGCTAGTTATTGTCCAGGTTTCACTTCCATACAATGCCATTCTCCAGATGAAAGTCTTTAATAACATCTTTCTAATTCCTACATCAACGTTTAATGCGAGCAAACTTATTTTCTGATGAAAGGTCTTCCCTGCTTGTGCTAGTCTGCATTTTATGTCCTCCTTCCTTCTATTCCGCCATCATTAGTTATTTTAATATGCAAGTACAGTAAAACTTGCTCAAAGCGGAATCGCAAGGGTCCGAGTTTCTATTCCGCATTAGACAAGTTTCCGGATTGAACAAAATTATACAAAAAGATTCACAAATTACTTACCCCTGATCCATTAGTCTAGTTTTGGTGATGCAAATTTCAGTAACAAAATATCTTGATGTACAGTAGGTTTTTAATACTCTTGCATAGGCCTGCGCTATAACACACTCAACATATTATGTACAGTATGTACCATACTCAATGGGTGATATGAATAAACCGGAGACGTATCTCTTGTCTCATAAATATTAGGACATGTCTCAAATGTATATGAATAAAAAAGCGATGTCCCAGCAGTGACCTTTGCTCCTTGAGACACAGCTCGTTAGCGGATTCTCTCAGAGACACATCTCCAAATGTATATGAATAAACTGGAGCTTAGTCTCTCTGAATGGAGACTGAACTCACTGCCCAGAAGGTGACTCAGGGCGATAGAATCAAGCTGAAAATGTGATGGCGGAGTTTATGATGGATTTACAACGGAGAAGAAAAATTTATAAAGCATGAAGAGATTCTCTCGAACATGATTATAAAGATATCTAGCGTTTCCAGAAAGAAAATGTGGAATGATTAGCACAACATTTTCTGGAGCCAATACACAAGACATTCATATAACAATAATGATAAAAATGATGATGATGATAGCCATTAACGATGCATCCTAAAGTCTAAAATTTTCAAAATCAAACCAGAAATATTCAAAATTGTGCAACATACAATTCTGAAAATTTTCTTAGTAATTATTAAATTCATTTAATTATTCTTAATCTATTCCACGTGATTTTTTTCTGTACGTTAACATTTTTTCTATTCACAAAATAGATAGATAGATAGATAGATATGATTTATTTTAACTGGCAAAGTTAGGGACACGTGTCCCTGTCTTACACTTAACCAGTGAAATACATAATTAACATAAAAATATATAACATACTGAATAAATGAAAAAAAAAAAAAAAAAAAAAAAAAAGAGAGACTGAAACAAATTACTACGGTACTATGCTATCCTGCTGTACATAAAAATAACTATTATAATACACAATATAAATTAACATTTTGCTTCGTACGAAGAAATTAACATACAACAAAAAACGAATTTCAATTTCAATAATAATAATAATAATAATAATAATAATAATAATAATAATAATAATAATAATATAGATAAACCTACTAATATTTACAATTAATTTGTCCAATCCCAGAAGTATATCATATTGACGAATGTTCAGTTTTCATGTGTTTACTGTGGGTGAAAAACATTGCCAAATGGGGATAGGGATAAGGATAACTATGCAGGAAACCACAGCTGAGTACTTTCTAACACTATTGAATAATAATAATAATAATAATAATAATAATAATATTAATAATAATAATAATAATAATAATAGTCTAATAATGATAATAAGAAGAGGAAGAAGAAGGACCATGGAGAGAAGAATGACCATGAGAAGAAGAAGAAGAAGAAGAAGAATGACCATAAGAAGAATAAGAATAAGAATGACCATGAGAAGAAGAAGGAAAAGAAGAAGAAGACTGTCGCACTACGAGCTCGTTTCATAGAGATATTTTGAACACATACTTTTAAATCTTCCGTGGTTTGATATCCCTCTGACCTCCTGCGGAAGGAAGTTCCATTCACGGCTGGCCACAACAGTGAAGGAATTGTTGTAGGTTGAGGATTTATGCTTAGGAATAGCGAGCAATGTCGAGTTCAGCGCTCTGGTGTTTTTATCATGGTGTTCAGAAAGGCTATGAAATCGTTCATACAGGTAAGATGGGAATTGTAAGGTAAGGATTCGGTGCAATGAAGTCAGGGTATGCAGCTTGCGTCTGTCTTCAAGGCGTAGCCATCCGAGGTCGACGTAAGACTGGGTAACATGATCTGAAAATTTCAGATTACATATAAATCTTACACAGGCATTCTGTGCACGTTGTAGTTTATCTCGAAGCTCGGTTTTCACATCTTTGTAAACTACGTCACAATAATCGAATATTGGAAGAACGAGGGTTTCAACTAGTTTCTTCTTTAAACTGAACGGAAAAGTAAATTTGAAATTGTTTAATGTGTGCAACGTAGCAAAAACTCGTCTACTCACAGATATTATCTGATCCGTCCACGAGAGGTGCTGGTCAATGGTTACTCCGAGATTTTTTACGCTCTTGCAAAAGGGCAACACTTGATTTTGAAGTTGTACGTCGGGGATGGACATGCGGAAATTGTCGGAAATAAGTCTTGGGTGGGCAATTACTATAGTTTGGGACTTTTTTGGGTTCAAAATAAGTCCATGCTGGTAAGACCATTTACTTATGGCCTGTAGATCCATGTTAATTTTCTCAATTGCTGTCAAAACGTCTGTTGGTTTTGCATGGATGTAAAATTGTACGTCGTCAGCATAGATGTGACGTTTACAATGTGTCAGCTGTTTAGCTAGGTCGTTGATATAGACAGAAAATATCAAAGGAGCAAGGGTTGACCCTTGTGGGACACCTCTTTTTACATATTGCCACGAAGAAAATGCACCTTGATTGGTGACACGTTGTTGACGTTCGTGTAAATAAGCTCCCAACCATCTCAGAGTACTGGAGGAGAACCCTAAGTGATAAAGTTTGGATAGGAGCAACTCATGGTCTACAGAGTCAAATGCTTTGCTGAAGTCCAATAATACTAGGATAGTCAGTTTTTGCTCATCAATAGCCTGTCTTATATCGTCAGTCACGCTTAGTAAGGCAGTACATGTACTGTGGTTGCGTCGGAAACCTGACTGGTGTGGGTCTAATATGTCGTGGTCGTTCAGATAGTTGGTGATTTGATTATGCACAATGTGTTCGAGTCCCTTGGCTACTATTGACAGTATGTTTATAGGTCTGTAGTCACTGTTTAGTCTAGGAGATTTTATCTTTGGTAAAGGATGCACCAGGGCCATTTTCCAGACAGTTGGAAATACACTATTTTGAAGGGAGAAATTGTATATGAATGTCAATACTGGAATAATAGCGTCGATAATTTTCTTTAGCATTATAATACATATATTGTCCACCCCTGTGGATTTGGTTTTGATTCGCATGATAGCCGCTTTCACTTGAAGGGGTGAGACATAACTAAAATAGAATTTGTCCCTGCCTACGGGTGGTGTGTTGTAATTTGCACACAAAAGGTTTTCTTTTGCTTCTTCGTTTAATTGTACATGGGAGGATACGAAGTGATTATTCAATTCATCAAGAGAAACTTCCAAATCGTCTACCTTGTCCGGTTTATTTAGTCCAAAATGGCGGATTGACTTCCATAAAGTAGCGGGTCTTACGTCAGGTTTTATAAGGTCATGGGCGTACCGTAGTCGAGCGTTTCTTACTGTCTGAGTCGTTTTATTACGTAGTCGTTTGTAATAGATAAAGTTGTCCTCTGTCGGGTAATGTTTATATTTCCTATGAGCTGCATCACGCTTAGCCATCATTGCTCTAATATCATCATTTAGCCACGGGGAGAGTCTTTTACAGACGCGTGCTGTTCGTATAGGGGCATGTTTGTCAAAAATATGTATTGTCATGTTATTGAAAGTGGTGACCATGTCGTCAATATTAGTTTTATGAGTTATCTCCTGCCACGGCATCGAAAAAGCATCTTCCAATAATTTTTCGTTGTTAATACGGCTATAGTCTCGGTAAGTCACGTACTTAGGTTTATGTTTAGGGCATTGCAGTGAGTAAGACATAAAGATGATGTCATGGGCTGACAGTCCGGGAGCAGATGTCTGGCCGTGATGTAATACTCTGTCAGGGCTGTTCGTTACTATTAGGTCCAGTAGTGTGTGTGAAGTTTTAGTGTGGTGAGTGGGAGAAAGTGGGAGGACCGCCAAGCTGCATGCCTGAAACGTATTCAATAGATGGGTGGCTTCGGAAGAATCTGGATTTAGAAGGTTTGTATTAAAATCTCCCATCATTATAAAATGTTCGTACATAGGTAACAGTCTGTTAATATCAGTCTCTAAGTCATTCAGACGGCGAGCTTTAGGCGGTTTGTATACTACACCTACCAAGCATTTAACAGTAGCGACCTGTATCTCTATGAACATGTACTCAGGTTTACGCTCGTACTGTTGAGGCGACTGACAGATAATTTGAGGTTTCAAGCGCGAAGAGACAAAAGCACAGACCCCGCCTCCCCCTTTGCCAAGTCTGTCATTCCTCAGAAGGCAGTAGCCAGGTAATTCAAGATTCTTAGCTTGATGTTTGACTTTCAACCAACTTTCACTGCATAAGATGATATCAAAGGACAGGGGAATGAAAATCGCTTTGAGTTCATCTATACGAGTTTGAGAAACTAAACTCTGGGCATTAAGGTGACATATGTGAAGTGCGCTTTTATGTCTATTTAGGGCTGACTGGAGAATGTGTGTTGTAGCTTCAAGGGGTGGGGTTCGGGTCAATGGACTAGCAGGTAGACAGGTTGAAGGGATGGGTGGGGAAGGGGAAGTGTGACAAGGAAAAGTATTGCTATGGTCAGAGGGATTACTGCTGTTAGTGGTATGCATTGCCAACTGCTAAAATGAAAACTAACTAGAAGTAGAGCACAGCATGCGAATACATCCAATGAATAATCAGCAATTTACGTATTTTAGATAGCTAAATTGTCTATAATAATAATAATAATAATAATAATAATAATAATAATAATAATAATAATAATAATAATAATAATAATAATAACGTGCAACAGCAGATTACGCGTACAGAATAACTCGAGTAGGAGCTTATTCTCCGTAGTGTAGATGTTAGATCTATGTAGACGTAAATACGGGGACCTGATTTAAATTAGAACCAGTTAGGAAAGTGATTGAAGAGTAAGTCAATCGACAGATGGTAGGATAAGAAGACAGATAAGCTAATCGATATTTAGATCAATTAATACGGTAAATGGATAGATAGATAGGTAGATAGATAGATAGATAGATAGATAGATAGATAGATTTTCTTAAACTAAATTGAAAGATAGCTTCTCGGCTGTGACTTACGGTAAAGGATGGGAAGTAGACTCACATTATCAAGTGATAAAGCAGCACTGCAACAGAACCTTATGCCATAGGAAGTTCCTTTAACTGGCAAACTCTTAATTTCATCCCGTCCGCCTTCTTGATTATGATGTCTCCTGAATCAGTCCAAGTGTTTGTAAGCCCAAAACGCTGGATTGCTGTCTTCAAGATGGACATTCTGACAGCCGTAAGGTCTTCACGGATTGTTGTAGATGATCCTTTCAGTTTCCTTTTCTTCGTGAAGACGTCCTGCCGTGAGCGATAAGACACAAATTTCACTAGGATAGGTCGTGTTTTTCCTGGAGATCGAGGTCCTACTCTGTGACACCTATCGATGTCATTAAGTCTCACATCTGCACCTACTGCTTTGCACACGTTGAGCACTAGTTCATCGCAGTTTTCGTTCGAACTTTCAGGAATGCCGAAAATTCTTACATTATTTCTCCGGCCTTACATTATTTCTCCGGCTATATTGCTCCAATGAATCACACTTAGCGTCCATATCCTCCTTCAGTTTGCGAATTTCCGCCTCCTTCTTATCAAGTTTTTCAGTTAACTCTGACAACGCTTCGATATTAAATTTTAAACTTTTTTCAAGTTCTTTTATGACCACTTCTGTTATGCGGGTCGAAATGGCCTGCACAATTTTTTCAAGGAAGCTGTCCGAGTTAATGAAGTCGTCCAGCGCGCACTTCACGAGGCGGTCTACGTTGGCAGCACTGGTAATGGCTGGGCTTCCAACTCCGTTGTTTCGGCGACCCATTTTCTTTACAATGCTAATTTGGAATTAAAAGAAGATCAATACCAACAAAACGTGTGTGTATATTGATTGGTAAATACAAATGTAACACTTCCGCAAATTTTTGTCACTTTCACTGCTCTATAACACCTTCAAATCACTTGATTACTGTGGAGCCTCACTCACTCACGTCCGTCACCAAGCATTCATATGCCAATAGAGTAACATTTTATAAATAAAATTAATTCACAATCACGGAAAAGGCCGACACAAAACATAGCTATGTTTAAGATATGACTTACAATTATTCAAGGCTTTCATTATTCCCTTTGTCCTGCTCCTTAGCTGAATGGTCAGCGTAGTACTCTTCGGTTCAGGGGGCCCCCGGGTTCGATTAGCAGTCGGGTCAGAGATTTTAACCTTAAATCCTCAACATTCCTGCAACTCACACACAACACTACCCTCCACTAAAATAACATGGCAGATGACATCCATCCTCGTCGGAGAGTCTGCCTTACAAGGGCTGTACAGGCTAGAAATAGCCACACGAAATTATTACCTATTATTATTATTATTATTATTATTATTATTATTATTATTATTATTATTATTATTATTATTCACATTTTGATATCTGGAAGGATATTTTATCAAGTCTGAAAATTAGCGCTCTCTATCACATGTTGGCCAAATGGTATTGAACAAATGTGTTTACTTTAAGTGTCATAAAATTCCCTGGCCATGCCTTTTTCGATTGCACTGTTTCTAAGTTTATTTAAAAGTTTCAACCAGCGGCTCGTGCCCTTGAGAAAAATATGCTGTAACTGGTTTCACAACATTTAACAGATTCGCATAATGACATTATTCGGTCAATGATTTGCTGCCTCCAACCATCGCACCAAAATCTCACTTGCGCCGAATACTACAAGGGAAGCATTTGGTTTGGATAAGAATGATTTCGACGAAACTTCGATGAATTGTCAATCCACCTGTCTTAAATTTATTGCTGATATTCACTTTGTCATAAAATCAACGACATTATTATAATTAATTGCTAAAGAACAGCTGGGTGGTTTGCAGCTGTATTGACCTCGCGTATGCAATGTAGAAATGCACTGATAGTTCTATTTTAAAGAAATGCACTGATAGTTCTATTTTAAAGTTACATTAAACAGTGCGCTTTAGAGTGAAAATTAGATTTTGGCAACATGAACAGCATGTCTTGCTCATAAAACCCATTTTACTAACATGCACAGTATATGAATATTTCAAAATATTAGGCTTTTAATACTTCTTTGTCGTGCCTTTTGCTGGCGGGACCTAGTGTTTACCGTGCACTATGTCTTCTGGTATGGGCTAGAGCAATTTTGTTACTTTCATTGATCTGTCTCAGCTTTATCCTTGGCTTTGACAAAATGAAAGTGACTGAGGTATGAGTGATGCTAGTAATGCCATTCCATCTGCAGCCATTCCCTGCTATGAATGGTGTGAAAATATTGCTCATAGAGTCGGTTGGTGCATGCATTTCAGTGGGCTTGGCAGACTGATATGCAATAGCAACTTCTGGCTCGGTGAGGAAAGCAACGGGAAACTACCTCGCTCCTCATTTCCCTAGAACGCCTCTTTAGTGACGCCTAGGCCATCTATGACAGCTGATGGCGGAGCTGTTGAGGATCCAACCAGCCTTCGGGCTGAGGACTAAACATACATACATACACTTCTTTGTCGTTTACAATTAAAGCTAAAATATGTAATATGAAATCTTCGTCATTTGTATATAAACTTGCATACTATAAATAGCCTTAAATTTTCGGATTCTTGTTGAGAGTCTTTCATTTTGTCACACTGCGGGTAACCTATATAACAACGTCAATCATGCAACGTTGTTCTGATGTCTTAATTGATCATTCTACCATGTTTCATTGAAATCGCTGCCATCTACACACCACGTTCCATTTAAAACTGGAGCAAAAATTTACTGTCAATAAATACCGGTACGAAAATATTATTTCACGGCAAAACGGTTATCACCATTGAGTTCCGGATGTCTTAGCTCATTATGTTACTAAGTTTCATTGCAATTTGCCTGGTCCAAATCAAACAACTCCCTTGTTATTTATATTCATTTATGAATATGGATAGCATTTTGTATTATTTCTATGTTTTGAAAGTTTGAAATTTAGACAGTTTATGCAACAGTATATAGGTATTGGTTGTATATTATATACTGGGTGAGTTGGACGTGCGGTTAGGGGGTGCGGCTCTGAGCTTACATCCGGGAGGTAGTGGGTTCAAGCCCCGCTGTCGGCAACGCTGAATATTGTTTTCCATGGTTTTCCATTTTCACACCAGGCGAATGCTGGGACTGTACCTTAATTAAGGCCACGATCGCTTCCATCCCACTCCTAAACCTATACCATGTCGCCATAAGACCTATCTGTGTCAGTGCGACGTAAAACAAATTACATGTGATAAATCTCATAATTAGACCGTATTGAAGATAATGTATTAAAGTTAAAAACTTTTTATTTTATAACCACCTATTCAATACAAAGATAATGCACTCAATTATTTATAAAATATTCATGAGGTACATTGGTTAATAGGACATGTTTCGTCCGTCTTTGCGAACATCATCAGCTATAAATAACAAAGCCTAAGGTCAGGGCCCTGAGTTTATTTAAATGGTTAAAAATGTCGTTATATTAAAAGAATGGTAAAATTGTGATAAAAGTAGTTGTATAGTATTAAAATTTAGACTGTAACATAGTATAACGATTAGCATCAAGAATTTTACATAAAGTACAATGAATATTGATAATCTGAAAAGTAAAAACAATCATAAGGGTTATTAAATTAGAAAAAATGTAATAGTAGACATTAAAAAGACTTCGATGTTTGAAGCGTGGATTAATTGTAGAGTTGTTGGGTATAAACTTGAAGTTTGAAATCTGAAAAGAAAGAAAAATGGAAGAGTGAAGTAATGTTTAAAACGAGAATAAAAAGGGATGGAAATAGTTAAAAGGGGAAAGCTTACCCATTAGACCGGTGAAAATATTTGCTAGCGGTAACAGCGTGAATAGGACAAGGCAGGCCACTTGTTATTGCCTCTAGTGAATTGTGTTGGGTTGAGACAGATAATATTGTAGGCACTAAAATGTGTCCGTATGTAATAATTTATTGCAGCCAATGGCCATACACACAATTATTCACAATGATTAGATTACATAAGTAATTAAATTCCATAGAGTAAAAAGGTACAATGTCAGATAGTCATTGTCAGGTCTTTACTAGCAGTCATAGTGGGGATCGACTTCCGTTCCGCTTGTAAGCAGGTCCGTACAGTGGTGCTCGTGTGTCGATGTGTTCCATCTGTGAGAGGAGATTTAGAGCTGAACTCTGCCTCACACATATTGTAACGCACAGTGATGGGAGGCCGTTTGCTTGTCTAATTTGCGACACTGTATTGAGATCGCTTTTTGCAGGGCACAGTGATGAAAAGTCTTCCATCTGCCTAATTTGCAACACTCTGTTGAACATGCCTCGTCCGCTTGTAGGTGCACGCGGTTCCTCTTTACCAGTCTTTAGCGAGTGCGGTAATGGATATTGTTCTTGCGGTGCAGTTGATGAGGTGGTACCTGGGGCATTTTCCACCACAGAGCCGGCAGGTACATTCTTCGTCTGGTTCGTGGTATCCAGCGGTTTGGCATACCTTTCCGTGGAACCCATGGACGGCGAATCGGGTGAAGGTGTGGCGTAGGTTGAAGCCTGGCCCTTTCCATTCGTCGTTTCTCACTGCCTCAGTTTCATAGAATTCTTCCGGGATTTGCTGTGCTTTTCGTCTTCTTTCTTCCAGGACTGTGGCTGATGCTTCGGTATCGGGAAGGTTGAAGGAGGTTTTTATGTCCTCTAGGAAGAACGGCTCATCCACCAGGGTGTACACCAGTGTCCGTATGTGACGCGTGGATGTTGAAAGCATGAACTTTAAAATTTTTAAATCTGAAAAGAAAAAGAAAAAAGGGGGAATTGAGGCCATATTAAGACGAAAATTAAAAGGGAGAGAAATAGAAAATTGAAAGAGGAAGCTTACCTGCTGTGATAGAAAGGGAGTGTCCGCTGACGTTAGCTGCATGAGACAAACTGGCAAGCGGCTTTGTTATTACTTCTCGTGTTATATGTGTGTATACGTAGAGGCGGGGAGTAAGTCATGTGAGGAGGGGAAGTAGCTGATTCTTTAGACGCGCTAGATGTTCGTGGAGGGGGTGTCAGATGGGAGGGTGGTGGAGTAGTAACTGTTGTTACTGAGGAAATGCTCTTAGCGGTTGGATAATTAAAAATGTTCATAAAGTAGTTGTTATTTATATTTAAAAAAAAGAGTAATTCTGGGATTTTCTCAATTAATGGGCTTTTGATTTCTGAAATTTCGTTTAAGTTTTGATTTCCATTGAAATGTTGGTCCAAGGATATGTAAATGTTCTCGAACTCTGTCATTAGTTTGCTTTTACTGACGTATTTTAGGATTTGAAGATCTTTTTCAATCGTCGTAAAACTGTGGCCGGTTTCTTCCATGTGAATACTCATGGCGGAATATTTTTTGTGTTTTGAGGCGTTGTAATGTTCAAGATACCTAGTGAAAAAACTGCGTCCGGTTTGTCCGATGTATGAAAAATCACAATGAGTACATTTAAGTCTATAGACACCAGAGTTCGAGAATTTAGTGTGATTACTGTTAACTATGTTTGAATTGAGAAAAATATTACGGTTCGTGTATCGGGTTTTATGGGCGATGTTGATGTCGTATTTCTTTAGGGGTTTGGTGATTAGAAATAGGCCTGGGTTTGTGTAGGTGAAAGCGGCATATTTCGATTTTTTAGGTTTGTCCGGAATTAACTTAGTCGCAGTTTTTAATTTTACCTTATTGATGATTTTGTTAATCATCAAAGGGTTATAGCCGTTAATTCTGGCCAAATCTTTGATGTAATTTAATTCTTTTTTACGATTTAGAGCGGGATTTTTAATGCTCTATAAACGAGACTGAAAAATGCAGCCTGTTTATGAGATTGCGAGTGTAAAGAATCGTTTCTTATAGTGACGGGGGCGCAGGAAGGCTTTCTATATATTTGGAAATTAAACTTGTTATTCTCTCTTGAGATGTTTAAGTCCAAGAAGTTTAAGGAACCGTTAATTTCATCTTCCTTAGTGAATTTGACATCGTTAAGTTCATTAAGGAAAGTTAAAATACTATGGCTATCATTTTTTTGAGTATCAATAATAGCAAAAGTGTCATCAACATATCTTAGCCATAATTGGAGGCCGTTGATGTTATTAATTATTTTGTTGTTTTCCAAATCATCCATGAAAATATTGGCTAGAATGCCCGAGATCGGATCTCCCATTGCTAAACCCTTTTGGTGATATATTTTATTATTAAAAGTAAAATAATTGTTATTAAGGACAAATTTTAATAGACTAATGACATTTTCTATTTCACATTTGCTCAAGTTGCTGTGTTTTAAAAGGTTTGTTTCAATAATTTTAACTATTTTATTTACAGGAATGTTTGAGTACATATTAGTAATGTCACAGGAAACCATTATGTGGTTGTTCTCAAGGTTGAATTTCGCCAATTTATCACAGAACTCAACAGAATTTTTTATACAAGCCATGTTGTTGAACTTAAAATATTTATTAAGGAAATTATGCAAAAATTTTGAGACTTTATATTCATACAGTTAATAATAGGGCGTATAGGTACATCTTTTTTATGGATTTTTGGTAAGGCTTTTGCAGTTGGGAGTTTAGTGCCTACAATATTATCTGTCTCAACCCAACACAATTCACTAGAGGCAATAACAAGTGGCCTGCCTTGTCCTATTCACGCTGTTACCGCTAGCAAATATTTTCACCGGTCTAAAGGGTAAGCTTTCCCCTTTTGCTATTTCCATCCCTTTTTATTCTCGTTTTAAACATTACTTCACTCTTCCATTTTTCTTTCTTTTCAGATTTCAAACTTCAAGTTTATACCCAACAACTCTACAATTAATCCACGCTTCAAACATCGAAGTCTTTTTAATGTCTACTATTACATCTTTTCTAATTTAATAACCCTTATGATTGTTTTTACTTTTCAGATTATCAATATTCATTGTACTTTATGTAAAATTCTTGATGCTAATCGTTATACTATGTTACAGTCTAATTTTAATACTATACAACTGCTTTTATCACAATTTTACCATTCTTTTAATATAACGACATTTTTAACCATTTAAATAAACTCAGGGCCCTGACCTTAGGCTTTGTTATTTATAGCTGATGATGTTCGCAAAGACGAACGAAACATGTCCTATTAACCAATGTACCTCATGAATATTTTATAAATAATTGAGTGCATTATCTTTGTATTGAATAGGTGGTTATAAAATAAAAAGTGTTTAACTTTAGTAAAACAAATTGTAAAAAAAGTACATTATATGCAGAAACACCCCTAGCTGGGCACAGGTATGATCAATAAACTCTTCATATTCGTGAAGAATGAAGTACGAAGCGTGTTTAAAAAGTGTTTGAGTGACTTTCAATGACCGCAGAAAATTATACATTTGAATGTGGATCTTAAATGTGATGATAAATATAATATTACTTCTTACACAATATCTTGAAGGAAACTTACAAGAAAAGAAACCTTAAATCAGTCGTTTCCAAGCTGGGGTGTAGGTATACGAAGTGTACGAGCCACTATGTTTATGTAAGCCTAGAAAGAATTGAAATAATAACTGTAGTGATTATTGAATATTGATTAATACGAAAGGTTTAGTTTGCAGAATAGGCTCCCAAGTGAAACACAACTGAAGAAGAAGGAAAGGCTGTCAAGAACTGCTCTTTTCTCCCTTTCATGTAAAAGATTTTCCATATGCAGTTGCAAAACCTGTTTTTGCACTGAAATGAGTTCTCTGTTTTTTCAAGAACACACTGTTGCTTTTCAATCTTTTTCGCTTGTAAATCTAACACTTTCATCTGTTCCAACAAAACCACTCTTTGTAGCTCTCCGATTGTTAATTCACTCGTCAGCTGACAGATACCAGAGCCAGTGTGCGAGACTCATCTCAAGCGGAAAGAGACACGTCTCGTTAGCGAGAAACAAACTTTATTCATATACACGACGAGTTCTGTCTTGCAAGTGACTTCCGTCTCAGTCCTCTTTCGAGACTTGTCTCCGAGTTACATCTCATTTTTATTCATATCACCCAATGAAAACCGGACAATTTCTGCCTTATTCCACATGTTTAATAGACGAACTACAGTATACATATACTGTAACACATACTGTGTAACACAATTTCTGCCTTATTCCACATGCTTAATAAACAAAACTACAGTATACATATAACACATTACACACAATACTGTATTTGTCAAATTATTCCTTCTTCCACATGTCTAACAAAGAAACCTGTTTCACCTTCCTTGATGTCATGTCTTTCTCAATGCAGTCTTTAGCATTGTACAGTAGCTCAAGAAGTCATTGTGAATTTGACTTGACAGCAAATTTCATAATGTCCCTGACACACTCAATAGCTTGTTCACGAGTACATATTTTTTCCTCGCTTTCTCTTTCCTCCTCCTCTTCCTGGTCTTCGTCCCTCGGATTATCATCTTCTTCATACTCTGTACGGTGGATCTTCAGAAGCTGTACAGCAGACTGGAAACTGTAGTGAGTAGCAAGCTGGTCGTCGCTGCGAATGTATTAGTTTACATTACATGCAAAATTCTGTTGTTGGCTCAGCGTAAATATCAGTGCAGCATCTTCAGTCACTTCCTCAGATGCGCCAACATCGTTTTCTGCAAATTCCGCTTTTGCAAAACACTTTACGACTGTTTGAGGTTTGATCTGCTTCATAGCCAAACTGATCCAGTTGACAGCATCCAGTATGGAAACTGAGTGTGCAAGGGAGTAGGTGTTGTCAGCTGTATCAACATGCTTGATCAGTAACTGCATCAATAAACGTCTGTAGTGAGATTTAAAGGTGTAAATCACTCCCTGCTCCATAGGTTGAACAACGCTGGTTGTGTTAGGTGGAAACCAGGCTAGTTTGACATTGGAAAGCAACACATGTAGGTGACAAGTGGCATTGTCGAGAGAAAGAATAACTTTGCGATTTTCCTTCTATATCCTACAGTTAAATTTGTTCAGCCATTCATCCATTAGAGCACTGGTCATCCAGGCTTTCCCATTGCTCCTCCAAGCTACCGGAAGCTTGCGCAAGTCCAAGATTTTATATAAACAGTGAATGGAGAGGGAACAAACTGCAGCCTTGCCTCACTCCTTTCTGAATTGCTGCTGCTTTTTCAAAGCTCTCGAATTTTTTCACTGCAAACTGATTTTTGTACAGATCATAGATGATTCTTCTTTCTCGGTATCTAATCTGAAATAGCTTGGTCCAATCAACATTATCGAATGCCTTTTCTAGATCTATGAATGCCATGTGTGGGGTTGTCCTTATTAATTTGAATCTCTAAGATGAAATGTAAAGTCAGGATTGCTTTATGTATTCCTACATTTCCTCTGAAGTCAACTGACCTCCTAACTCAGCTTCAACTTGTCTTTCCATTCTTCTGTAAATAATACCAGTCAACAAAAGAAGTTTTTGAGTCTATTAATGTATATTTTCTGACTGTCTACACTGAAAAGTAACCACAATCTCCATAATTAATAAAGTTTGCTTTTGTACTTTATGCAATGATAAATAAATATTTGAAGGTTTGGCAAATTGTTTAACCTCTTAACAGGGTATCATTGATGTGCTTGGTGTAACCTGCCCTGTGTACTTTTTAAGCAGATTATTGTTACACGGCAGAATAGGCAGAAAAGTTAGTAATATCATTCACAGCTACCGTAGCAGTCCCAGGGCCCTCGAAGTCCCCACTGTACTTCACCCCTACAGGCAGTCCCCTACTTTGGCTGTCCAAACTCCTTAGACCAGGGGATGGAATTGATTTATTCACACACATTTTTTTATTTACAATAACCTGCACTGGTTGAATGCCCTCTAACACTTCATTTATTCTCTCTGTTGCTGTTTATTCTCTTCTTGAATATCTGTACAGATTTTGGGAAAGGATCAAACACTACCCCTGGTAAACTGTTCCACTTCTTCACACCCTTCCCAATGAATAAAAATTTACCCCAATCACTTCTGCCAAAATTCCTTCTAATTTTATATTTGTGGTCTGTCCTGCCGATATAATTATTTTCCAACTGAAGCCTCTCACGGATATCTCCCCATGCTTCTTCTCTTGTATAGGCTCTATATAATCCTATAAGTCTAGTTTTCTCCCTTCTCTTACTTAAAGTTTCCCACCCCAAGTTCCTTTAACATTTCTGATACACTACTCTTTCTCCTGAAATCCCGTTACAATTGCCAGCCGGGAAATCGTACACGGGTGAGGGATGGGGGTCATAGTACTGCGTTGCAATGCATATGGACGCGAGATATTTTATCCCCTCGTCATAGGAAAGTTCGATAAGCTACAATGTTTTATGGGCTTCAGGCGCTTTCCATGCCAGTGCAAAGCATCTAAAAATGCAAACAGTACAGAAATTCAGACTTTTAATTTGAAACTGCCTTTACATTTTAAAACAATAGCCAGAGTAATTTCAACTCGAAATTTATCCGCTCCGCGTCGTAATAGAACGCGTGTTCCGGAACGTGGAGGGGTAGCTTTCCGCACTTACACTCACTTCGGTGGGTCTACAGTGCGCTTCACGATTGCTAAGTTGAATGAAATCGGAATTCTTTTGTATTCAAACTTTTAAGGAACGCCGTAATATCACACAGCAGGCAGTGTGCGGGAAAACAGAATCCGCGAACACTGGCGATGCCGACAGTTGACGAAAAAACGTGGCTCATACAATAAATTCGTAGGCACCGAACAATATTGTCATTGCCGGTGAAACTGCATTGCTTTATTTTAATGCAAGCCCAAACGGTCTAATGGTTTTAAAGGATAAATTGCCAGCCGGGAAATCGTACACGGGTGAGGGATGGGGGTCATAGTACTGCGTTGCAATGCACATGGACGCGAGATACTTTATCCCCTCGTCATAGGAAAGTTCGATAAGCTACAATGTTTTATGGGCTTCAGGCGCTTTCCATGCCAGTGCAAAGCATCTAAAAATGCAAACAGTACAGAAATCCAAAAACTAATGCATTTGCACAGGGGAACCAGATAATTTATCCTCATCTTTGAATTGTGCGATTTTGTTTCCTTTCGTTGCATGAGGTTATGTTTGTCAGTGATTTATCCAAGTGCATTATTTGAACATTGTAAATGCACCTTGTTGGATACATTTCGGAAATAGTTTTTTCCATGGTATTTGAAAGGTTTAAACTGTGAATCGAGGTGATTGCATGTATTAATGGGTTTTAGAATACTTTGTGACGCGGCAAGTGTTTACATTTCTGAAGTACGAGAGAAGTGACATGGCGGGAAATCTTACAAGTATAGAGTCATAGGAAAGTTCTATTTTAAGGGCATCGGGTACTTTTTGTGTAAATACAAGGCATCTAAAATGCATACAGTATAGAAATCCAATTAATAAAGCACTTGCACATGGGAGCCAGCATAGATTTCTCCTCGTCTTTGAATCACGCTTTTTTTTCTTTCTTTCATTGCGTGAGGTTATGTTTACCAGTGAGATATCTCACTGCATTATTTGAATACTGTAAATGCACCTTCTTGGATACATTTTGGAAATAGTTCTTTTTTCATGGCATTTGAAAGGTATAAACTGTGAATCAAGGTTAACTGCATGCAGTAACGGGCCTTAGAATATTTTGTTACGCGGCAAGGCTTGGTACTTCTGAATTGCGAATTGGCGGTTAATTCGAAATCACGTAATTCGAAGTCCGATTTTTGAGTCCCAACGACTTTGAATTAACGAGGTTTTACTGTATTTGCACTCGTCATCTTTTGGGATAACTACCTCATCCAAAGCATATTCAAATTCAGTTTTAAAGCTCCTGTTTGTAAAAGTTGTAACAGTTGATTTGCCTCCATTAACCTTCATATTATTTTCTTCAACCCATTGTTGGATACTTTCAAGGTCCCTTTGTAATTCTGAACAATCCTCAATGTTATTTATTTCCCTATAAACAATTATGTCATCTGCATACAATCTTATTTTTGTTGTTATATTGTTCCCTAAATCATTTGCATATATTAAGAAAAGTAACGGACCGATTATACTACCCTGTGCAATTCCCTTCCAAACTTTCTCTTCCTGCGATACATCATTTCCTACTTTGACTTTCTGAACCCTTGAATTTAGAAATGTTTTTATCCAACGCGTAACCCTTACATCCAATCCTATTTCCTCCAATTTCTTTAATAATATTCCATGTTCCACTCTATCAAAGGCTTTGGAAAGATCTATGGCTATGCAATCTAACTGACATCCTGAATCCAATTAATCTGATATGTCCTGCTGAAATCCCACCAGTTGTGCCTCACAAGAAAATTTCTTTCTAAATCCATACTGGCTCCTCATGAATCAATTTTTATCATCACATATCCCTCTGATGTACTTTGATATTAAACTCTCCAGTATTTTACAAACTATACTGGTCAGGCTGATTGGTCTGTAGTTCTCTGGTTTCCTCTTATCACCCTTTCCTTTATAAATTGGTATTATTATAGATTCCTTCCATTCCTTTGGTATTACACTATTATTTATGACATAGTCAAAGAGAAATTTTAAATAAGACACTATGTACCACCCCATTGTCTTTAATACCTCCCCAGTAATTTGATCACTTCCTGCTGCTTTTCCTTGCTGAAGCAGTTGAATTTCTCTGAAAATATCTTCATTTGTGAATGAGAAGCTTCTTGTTTCCCTCTGTGTCTCTCCCTCTCTATCTTCTGTTTCGGTTTCCAACTCCTGACAATCATCTACTGAATCCCCTACTAAATAGGTTTGCTTTTTCAGTATCTGTTAAATAGTGTTCACCCCCCTCTTCCCACCATTGTAGGAATTTGGATTTATTTTTCCTTTTTGATTCCTGATATATGAATACAGCTTTTTCCATTTCCCTTTGTGGCCATTACCCTCTTGAAGTATGCCATTCATATAATTCTGTTTTGCTTCCTTTTTCACTCTATTCAGTTTCCTCATTAGCTGTTTTCTAGTTTCTCTACTCTCCCTACCCTCTTTGATTTTCTTGTTTACTATTCTACATTTTCTTTTTAATTTTCTTATTTCCCTTGTATAATAAACAGGGTCTGAGGTCATTTTACCCTTCTTAACAGGTACAAATCTCTTCTCTCCTTCCCAAATGATTCCTTTAAATTTAGCCCAAAGTGTATCCACATTACTCCCTTCACTTATCCAACAACTGAAATGTGATTTAAGGTAAGTCCCAAATTCATCAACTTTAGTTTTTCTGTACAATTTCTTGTCTTGTGTAACCCTCTTATTAAGCCTTTTTGGTACGAGTCCTACATCCATTATTACAGCCTTATGGTCTCCTATTCCTTCAATTACCTCAGTTTTATCAACTATTTCCCATGGTTTAACCAAGAATACATCTAGTAAGTTATTGAGATGAGTCGGTTGTCGGTTCTTGTACTACTTGTGTAAATCCTCCCTCCCAAATTAACTTATTTGCCAGTTTCTGTTCATGGACTTCACTTCAGCTCCATTCCATTCAACTTCAGGCAAATTTATATCTCCCCAATTATTACCATATCATTATCATTGTTTTTATGAGTATAATCCATTATTTTCTCAAATATTTCCATGTCTCTCCTCTCTTCCAGGCCTGTATATTCCTATAAATTCCTACCTCCTTCATATTATCACAAACTAATTTTATCCCTAATATTTCATCCTTTTCATCGGTAAACCATTCATGTGAACAATAAGTTTCCTTCACCAGAATAAACATCTTAGCATTTATTTTCAGCCATTCTTCATTACATAACCCACACTTTCTGTCTTTAATCACTTGTATTCTTTCCTGCCCTCCTCATGTTTTGCATTCTTGTACTTTCACTCTTCACCAATCAAGTTCAGTATCTATCTCCTTAGTTATCCACTGATTCTTACATGATATTTCCTTTTTTTTCTAATCTTTCTTCTGCAGCCCTGCTGATCTTATTCTTCACACCTGTCCGTTCTTAACCCTCCACTCGAAAGACATCTCTAAATAACACTTAGAGTAAGACTGGTCTCGGAGACCGGGCTTATTTAACTACTGACACCACGTAAAATCCAGGTATGTTTAGTTGATGATACTATATTATAAACCATAAAAAGCACAATTTACAATAAATTAGTACACTCTAAGGGTATTAACAGATAAAGAAAATGGTCACAATTGCAAACTTCAAGCTCAAGATTACTGGAAAAGTACAGTGTTATTTTACAAATTATTTTTATGGTGATATTATCCTTTCACTCCAACACAATTAGCACTGTAACTGACAACAGTTACCTAGATCTTATGAACAAGATCGGCAGATTTTGAAGGAACATTCCAAAAATATTGCTTTTGCACATCGAATGCACTTGTACGCCGTTTTCCTCATCTTCTGGTATGGACACGTGCTGCAAGTCTTCCTCTCCTAAGTCTGTCATCGTGCCTTCTGCAATAGGCAGGTCATCTTTAAGGATAAGGACTTCTTGAATACTGTTCCTCAATTTAAGTGGGAAGATTGGTATGGAAACTCGTTCGGCAAGATGAGGTTTCACCATTTCCATCCCAAGTTCATGAACAAAGTCAAACCTCTTCACAATTTTGTTCCCTGAGTAGCACAAGTATAGAATATAGATATTGACCATGGCTATATTGAACAAAGAAAATAATACTGCCATGGGCCATCGCCGGGTTCTTTTGTTAGATGAATAATTTGCGCACTTCATGTCAAGTGTATCCACACCAGATTTAGTTGCATTGTAGTAACTGTTGAATTTTTGCATTCCATTTTCATCTTCACATCTGCTGTGATGCACTGATGAAATAAAGATTACAGCTCTATTCTTTGGAACAACAGACAACAGTATCAAGTCCTTAGTAAATCCATACATAGCGGAATTAACCTTTCTTGAAGGTGATGGCTGGAATTCCTTACGAATCTCTCTTTGTTTTTCCTCACAGTTCCCACGTGTGATAGTCCCCAATTTTTTAAAACCTTTGCCAATTCCACAGATGAAAACCAATTGTCTCCTGTTATATTATGATTGCTTTTCTGCACAAGCTTTGTAACTCTCAAAATGGACTGCGTTGTCTTTCCTACTTTACGTTCTTCACCTGTAAGACCTATCCCATCAGAATCTTTACCTGCATAAATACAGGCATTATACAGGTACGAACACTTAGCATCTGTTAAGCATACTACCTTTATTCCATATTTTCCTGGTTTCTTCGGCATGTATACATTAAATGGACATCTACCCCTGAATGGTATAAGCATCTCGTCGACGCAAACATTTTCTCCCAGAACTATCAACGTTTGGCAATTGCAAAAAAATTTCTATTAATCATATAATCATCCAAAAGAAGGTTGCAGATATCTGTAGGAGCTGCTTTATTACGCCAGGCTTTAGCAGAGACAGTAAGACTAGGCAGACCTTGAATAATATTGTGTGCAGGTGTTTCTCTAGATTGAGTTTGCGGCTGGCTGTACCAAACAAATTTATTTTTACCTAGATATACATCATTGGTTGTAGCAGTGTCAGGTAAAACGGTTGTGGTTGTTATATTTTCATCTCCACGGCTGGCTTCGTCAGGGTTCAGCATTTCTTCTTCCAACACCTCGGTGTCTGAATCAGATGTTACACTCTCACCTGTATTGCTGATGATGAAATTTGGATCTTGGTCAGAATCATCAATCTCCAAATCTTCCACCTCATCATTATCGTCTTCCAACCATTCTCCCAATCTTGTGCGAAAATTAACATCAGTTGGCCTCGTTGCCATTGCAATACGGCGAGAAACATCTTTCATGTCTGTGGAATATAATAAGTACAATTACCTAAGAGTAATCTCCCTCAAACAGAACTTACAGCTATGTTGTATTTGATAAATACTACGTTATACGACATACCGGTCTGTAAGACTGACAAGTTTAGCACGGAACAGTGACATACTTGACAAATAACCCCGATAACAATGCACTAAACAGTTTTGAGACAACAAACACGCTCTAGCTTATTAGACGAAAGGTCAAAGAACACATAGCTCGAAGGACAATGTAAAACATTTACCACTGTTGCCAATATCGTAGCAATAAAATTATCTAGTGGCCTGACAGACCGATCTTTCGGGTTGAGGGTTAATCTATAGTGTTTCCTTCAGCCTTTTCATTTAGTCCTTGTGCAACAAGTCCCTTGAAACAATCCCTCACACTCTTTTCTTTTAACTTTTCTGGATCCCATCTCCTCATATGCCTTCCTTTCTTCAATTTTTTCAAATTCAGATGACATTTCCATTTCAAGACCGAGAAGTTGTGGTCAGAGTACACATCTGCTCGTGGGAAAACCTTGCAATCCAACACCTTGTTTCTGAATCTCTGCCTAACCATAATGAAGTTTATTTGATACTTTCCAATGTCTCCAGGTCTCGTCCATGGATATAGCCGTCATTTCTGGTGTTTGAACCAAATATTACCAAGGACTAAATTGTGATCGGCACAGAATACAGCCAGCCAACTTTCTCTTTCATTTTCTTGTCTAAGTCTGGTTTCTCCTACTGTATTACCTTTTCTCCTTGGCCTACCACTGTCTTCCAGTCTCCCATCACAATTAGATTCTCATCACCTTTTACATGTTGTATTAAACCTTCTATCTCTTTATATATTCTTTTGATTTCTTTATGCGCTGAACTAGTAGGCATATAGAGCTCTACTATTGTGGCGGCCATTGGTTTGGCGTCTATCTTGACAACAATAATCCTTTCACTATGCTGGTCATAGAAGCTTACCCACTGCCCTAATTTTTAATTCATTATTAAACCAACTCCTGCATTTCCCCTGTTTGATTTGATGTTGATAATTTTGTAGTCACTGACCAAAATTGCTGCTCTTCCTGCCAACGCACTTCACTTATACCAACTGCATCTAATGTTAGTCTATTCATTTCCCTTTTCAGATTATCTAACCGACTACAAAAATTCAAACATTTAACATTCCATGTTCTGAATTGCAGAATGTCAGTATCGATCTTCCTGATGATTGGTCCATCTCGTGTAGTCCCTCCTAGAGATCCGAATGGGGGAGTACATTACCTCTGAAATATTTTACTTGGGAGGATACCATTGTCATTTCATCATTGATACAGAGAGATCTGTACAGTATGTCCTTGGGACTGAGTTATGGCTGAAGTTTCCCATTGCTTTCAGCCATGAAGCACTATCACCATAGCTAAATCATGCTGAATATTATTATAAGGACATCTCAGTCAATCATCCAGACTGCTGTCCTTGCAACTTCCAAAAAGGCTGCTATTCCCCTTTTGATAAATGTAATTATTGTTAGTGTCGGCGGGGTAAGTAAATAAGATAGAACCTGGTAGTGTCCTAATTCTAAGATTTATTAACTAAGCACTAAAACTACACATTTACACACACACGATTGTCGAGCTTATAACTTACACAAGTACACAGGATATGCACCATTTACACGGTTTGCGCTCTCTCTCTTAGTTTCTCATGTTTCATCTACAGTGAAAAACACATACACACAGAGATTCTTTGATCACTTACACTACACTCACTCAGCCGCTCAGTCACACTCCTACAGCAGCCGGTCCCAAGAGACTCATACACACGACGTCAGGGAAACAGGAATGAGTCCTCGGCTCCACCAGACTGACACCTCAGCCCAGGCTGTCACTGACTGCACTCTTTGCTAACTCACACCAGCTGAACTACTGCAACTAACTCAACTAACTTGCAGGTCGCGCCTGACTTAAATACCTGGGCCCATGGCATCTAGATGCTTCCAGAAGGGATACACCTCCGAGAGTCTTTCTGAAGGCGAATACTCTCCGCGCGCGTTCAGATACTTCCACAACGCCGGAGGCCTCCAATGAGCGAGCAGGATGATCCAGATAGCAGCGGCGGGGGCGCTGACCAATCCGCAAGCGGCTGTCCTCTTCCTGGTGACGGGAGTAGGGAGAGGGTAGGCCTTCCCTGGTGATGAGCATGCGGTTGGAGTTGGCTAGCTTGCCCTACTTCGTGTGACTGTACGTTGGCACGGCAGACGCAGCGGCTCTCCATGCCACGTTACGTATATGTTTAAAGCCTCACCATAAAAATAATTTTTTAAAAAATGAAGTTTTTCAACAATGTCTGGATATTTATTGCATCAAAAGCACTCCTGAAGTCAAGGAGTGTGAGGATTGTCACTTGTCTTTCCTGCATTGCTTGTCTGATGTCCTCAGTCACTTTGAGTAAGACTGTTGCTGTGCTATGGGCCTTCTCAAAACCAGATTGTAGCGATTCCAGAAGAGAGTGAGCGTGCCACTCATTATACTCCAGTATTTGAGCATGTACCAACTGTTCTAACCCTTTGAAAAGAGTAGGGAGAATGGAAATAGGATGGGAATAAGATACGAGTTTTGAAATTGGGCTCTTAAGGAATGGAATTACATTAGTGCACTTCCAAATTGTCAGTAATGTGCCGTTCTTGAGACAATAACAAAAAATATTGGTGAGAATAGGTAAAATAGCGCCAATAATATTATGTATTATAGTTATAGGAACATCACTTGCTTTGGATTTAATAAAATACAAGGCTTCCTTAACTTCATTAGTGTTAAGGGTATGAAAGGCAAAGTTTCATCCTTACGTCATGTCAAAATGTCCTTATGCTGTTTGAGTGGGTGTAGCATTACTTACATCTTTCCGCAAGTTTTAATTACATTTGCAGATTGGTCAAGAGTCTCAGTCAGAGTCATAGCAAGGTTCCCCACTATTTTATTAAATGGAATTACAGATGCATTTAAAGTCAATGGAGGGATAGTGTGGTTTTTATACTGTGCTTCAACCTCTATGAGACGAAGTGATGCGTCATTATCTATATGTGGTCTATTAATTGGATTAGACTACTACTGTTAAATATGCATTTAAAATGTAGAGTGGAAGGTCCGGTACCAGAAGCTGTTCCCGTGTTTTGCCTATGCCCATGACTCAGAGATACCTCCAGGCACTATCCATATCTAGGTTATTTGCTGATTCATGAACATATTTAAATTTAAGATTGTGTATGATTTGTTTCATTTTATTCCCAATTATTCTACAATTTTCATAGTCACTTGGGTTGTGGGTACGTTTGTAGTGTCGCAAGAGAGTATTACATTGCTACATTAAATTTTTAACTTCAGATGTTAGCCATGGATTAGTTCTTCGGGATATTCTGATTTGTCATTTGGGTGCATGTTTGTTTTATAGACTATGTATTAATGAATTAAACATTTATTTTTGCATCAATGTCTTTCAGATGTAAAATGTCATTTTACGGAAGATTGTAGACAATGTACCTTGATTCATGTCAATATCTTTCATATTCCTATAAGTTATATATCTAAGTTTGTATTTTGGAATGTGAAGTGAGTAAGCAAAAAATCATGGGTGGATACAGCTGGTACTGAAATTTGTCCACGAATTAGCACTTTCTGAGGGTTGTTGGCCACTTTGAGATCTATTTAGGTGTGGGAAATGATGTTGGCAAGTTCAGAGGGAAGATAGCAATAACAAATATGATTCTTCCACTAGTGATGATGACGATGATGATGATGATGAAGAAAGTAATGATCAATAGAACTAAAGGAGCATACAATGAATGACTTTAAAATTTTATTGCACACATTGATAAAAATTGTAAATTGCATTTATTTTTTTGCTACTATAGGTAAAGTACCACATATTTCATTCAGTCTTGCAGTACATCATTATGTAGGATTAATTTCTTGTAAATAAAACAAATTAAACCCAATTTTCTTTCTTTTTAAAAAATGTTATCCTAAAATTAGAATGTACATGTTATTTGATGGCGCGGAGTATTAACGTATATACGGTAATACCAAGTCTCGCACACTCTGTGTAGCCAACTCACAGAAATAAATGACTCATCACAGATTTGTGACTGTCTCGTATGGATTACCTCCATGTAAGTCAATATTGATGCACTGCAGACTGATAAGCGTATGCTAGCTGCGCTCTTTATGGAAGTATAGTACTTTCCACTTCCAGATCATTCTGGGCATCTCACCCACTCTTAACGAGTTTCCAGCTTCTAGGAACTTCCTCATCACAAGTTTCAACAATTTGCTGGCGCTACTGTTTTGCTTGCTGCTGGCCCAGTCTACAGTGTCATTGCTGTGACACAAAATTATCATCTCTCACTGGCATTATTGCTAAGTGCAGGAACTTTAATAATAATAACAATAATAATAATAATAATAATAATAATAATAATAATAATAATAATAATAATAATAATAACAACAACAACAACAACAATGCCTCAGATAATATTAATAGCACTTTAATTTGACGCCATTTATGCTGCCCGTGTGTCAATTTAGACGTTCCAGTTTATCTATCAGTTAGAAGAATAAACCAGATTTCTGTTGGCAATCTATGGCAGAGTTTTAATTAATTCTGTTGGGTAAACACCGAATGTGTCATTGGTGACCTTATACATGCCAACATTGTAGATATGGAGTGTTGAATGGACCCATTCTGCCCTTCAGAAATCTGAGACTGCTTCTGCTGGGTTTGAATCCGCAATCTTGGGAAGCTGGCAATCTACCACTGATCCAGAGAATTACTGTAAAAGTTGCTTCTGACAGTGTCATATTGTTAAATGTGAACTGCTCCTCATTGTGTTGTGTGTTATGTACACTTGCTTGAAAAGGACCCGTACCACGTTATGTCGTGCCACAGTCCGTATGTTTATACACTTGTATTTCAATACAATGATGTGATGAAATATACTTACATCTGCACCAAGTGCACAGCCATCACTATGTGGCCCCACACCTCTCGTTTCAAATCCTCTTAAATTCAGGGGTCCTCCTAAGAAGAACTCGTCACACATGCTCACAACTTTATCGTTCGTTAATCGTTTCAGCAAACCAGCTTGTATGGCCCCTTGGATAACCTTTAAACAAGAAAATATTTTTTGTTGATATATAGATCAGGTGCATAATTGTAAATAACATACTAAAGTTAATATGAAAATTAATACTAGTCTGAGCCAAATACTGCATAACTAAATAGGTTCTTCTTAAACTCACTATAGCAAAAATAATTTTTTTGAAAGGAAAATATCTTCACATTTTTGTAATATTCCTTCATGAACATGTAAGTCAATATTGTATTTTAAAAAGATCCTTTGCAATATAAGATAGAGGTAAGTTTTATATTCTGATAATGATGAAATTCACTTGATTAAGAGTAATCTTTGAATATTTCTTGAGGCATGAAATAAATTTCATTTTGGATCCGTATTGACAATTATGTTATATAAATTGAAAAATTATTATAAGTCAATACTTATAAGTTATTTACTATTTCAAAGTTGTAAAAGCATCTTATTAAAATACAGGACATGCTTCGGCCACATTACGCTGTCTTCAGCTGTTAACAATAAACTTAAAATCAATATACTAATAGTTACAAAACATGGATAAATTTCACTCATATGATACATGATATTTACTAATTAAAAAGTACATGTTGAATCGTCATCAGATGAAGAAGTCGCTAGATAAAACGTAATGAAGTTAGAACACTTCTATGTAACATGACGAAGATGTAAATAAAAAGTTTCTTCTGTTCTTAAAATTCATTTCAGTCAGTTGATTCAGTAAAATTGTTGTTCCATTCAACATAAAAACTTTAAAATATTATGATTTCACAAATGTGGATCAAAATGATTCAATACCAGCTAGACTACTGAGTAGGAATCAACCGTCGTCTGGTGATGATGTGCAATATGAAATAACAGCTCTGTGTTTACTTCATATCATGCCTGTGCACTGGCTAAGTTGACACAGTTGACACTAAGTCGGTAACACATTTGTGACTAGTTTTATAAATGTAATCTGCATCGTGCTGAAATTTTCATCATACCTGTGTTTGATGCGATGATGAACTGCAAACTAATAAACACTTTAAAAGACCGGGAAATGCAAATCCACCAAACACTTTTCACACTCGTATATCGTTGCACCTTCTTCCTTGCCAGCCTTGCATACACCACAGTCATGGCATGGAGTCTTTTTTTTTTTTTGAGGGTATAAAACTTGCAAAGAGTACTTACTGAGCTGCCTGGAGCCTAACGGTGAAATGCTCTTTTGTAGTCTGCCCCGTTTCGGACAGTCAGGAAGCACAATGCTCTCAAGGATTTGTTCTACTAGGAGGACTATAATTCTGCAAAGTGCTGTTTCTTTCTCTGGACTGCCTAGCTGTTTAATATTGCAATATCCATTAGATGAAATAATTTCTTATATCCCTTAGCATACCTACGCATACTGGGAAAGATGACAGCTGCTGATCCTGTTTATCTATGCCATTCATGCAGTTGCATTCATGCATTACTAGAGCCTGGAAGTTAGGCAAAATGCCTTTTTTATCTGACTGGATATATTGAAGAATCAGATAGAGATAAATATGTTCTCGTATATTTAGGAAGTGTAGAGACAATTTTTATTTTGCCCTTTTTTTGTGCATATTTTGGCTTCCGTTGGCTATTTTAAGATTTAAAGCCTTTTTTTGCATTTTTTGATCGTTATGCAATTTTTTCTGCAATTTACACATTTTTAAGCACACAATGACTTTCCGTACATTGAAGACAAAAAAGGTTGTACAAATTAAATTACATATTGCCGTCACAAATATCTATTTAGAATATTGTTCCCTGTAAATCGTTTATTCGTTTTCAGGCATTCAAAAGCTTATTTTCTCAACCCATCCATTTAATCCCTGTAAATAGCAGAGCCTTCATTAGTGAAAGGAATGCACAAGCATAATGAATACCAGGAAAGAGAGAGGATGAGGGAAGTACGTCTCTTCTCCTTCCTCACACCCCTTTTGCTGTGACAATGCGTAATTACCTGGTATTCCCAATTTCGAAACGATAATGCAGAGGAAGGGAGGAAATCACTTCTGTTGAACAGGTCAAACATAAAAAGAAGCTGTTGGTCTACTGTTGAACTTGTTAAAGGCAACTCGGGTATTCGTGCTGACTGATTTATCATGCCGAAATTTTCATCGTTGCGTGGTAAATTACATGGCTATGTTCGCGAATTCGGTTCGGATACACTTTCTACTGATGGAGCTATACTCTTTTGCAAAATCTGTGAAAATCTATTAATCACAAAAAAAGTACTTTATAACTCAACATTTCGCAACAACGAAACACAAGTCTAAGTTAAATATTGTTGGCCCTAAGATCAATGTAACAGCAGTCACAATATCCAGCAGGCAATCTCAGTTTTCCCTGGATCTATGTAAAGCTTTCTTGGACTCCGGAATTCCGTTCTGGAAACTGGAAAATCAATCCCTCAGGACGTTTCTGCAGAAGTACACTAAAGAAGGAGTTCCATCAAAATCCACATTAAGAAAAACGTATTTAAATATCTCCTTTGAAGAGACCCTGCAGAGGATTTGAAGCAGAGTTGCAGAAAAGATCTGGATTTCCATTGATGAAACTACGGATGCAATGGGACGTTACATGGCCAACGTCATCATTGGAACTATGGAAGCAAAGCAAATGGACCTATCATCAGTATTTCTTTTGATGAAAGAAGAGATGGAGAGAGCAAATGGTTCCACAGTGGCACAGTTGTTCACAAATTCATTAATGTTACTCTGGCCGGATGGAATACGGCATGATGATGTCCTTTTTGCCACAGATGCAGCACCTTACATGAAAAAAGCAGCTACAGCCTTGAAAGTTTTCTTTCCTAAAATGCTCCACCTCACATGTCTAGCCCATGGACTGCACAGAATTGCTGAAGAGATAAGAAGATTGTATTCTCACATGGATAAGTTAGTTTCGAATACCAAGAAAATCTTCCAAAAATCACCCTCCCTAATCCGGGTTTTCAAGGACGTGGCACCGGAGCTCGACTTTACCTCCAAAGCCAGTTCTCACCAGATGGGGAACCTGGATCTCAGCAGTCATACATTATAGCAACAATTTGGACAAGATACGTGAGGTACTTCATGCCGTATCAGTAAACAAAGTTGCTTCAGTTCGAGGTAAAAAAGTTGTTGGACCATGAAGAGCTCAGCAACGATCTGGCATTTATAACAGCACATTATAGTGTGATACCAGAAGCAATCTTGAAGTTGAAGAAAAGAGATGATTCGCTGGTATCATCTATGGTGATCTTCGAAGATGCAGTAAATCAACTGCTGCAAGCACCAGGAGAAAAAGAAGCAGTGTTAGTGAAAAGTGTAAACGTGTTCTGAGTGCTAAGGTGGACATTGAAAAAATGAAGAACATTCGTGATGTTCTGAAAGGTAAAAATTCTGTTTTAACTGGCAGGTGTCCTTCCGAAAGAGCTTGTTTCAAATTTGCACCAATCACTTCAGTGGAAGTAGAACGTTCCTTTTCCATGATGAAAAACATTCTTTCTGACAAGCGTCTATGACAGGTGATACTTTGAAAAAGCCCCTTGTTGTTCCTTGTAACCAAGGAAAGTAAGAGTAAGTATGCTAATTATGTGATAAATTGATAATAAAAACATGAATGAGTATTTAAAATACATATTTTCATTAACAATGAATGAGATTCCTCTTTGCTTTCACTCCTAATAAATGCCTATTTTAATTACAGTACTGCCTATTTTCAGTATTTCAAGTGCCTTTTTGCTTGCCTATTTTAAACAAAAATAAATGCCTAACTTCCGGGCTCTAATTATTACATTCGACTTTGAGATTACAGTATTGGTTTTTCAATCTTGTTTTCTGGTACCTATCATTTCCTCCTTATGAATGCATGTGGACAGAACAGTGACAGCTTTCTTGTCCATCCATTTCAGTGCCATCATCTTGTGTGAATACACTACCACCATGTCCCCCTTTTCCATTTTCTCCGACATGAACTCTTGTGGCATATTTTTCTATTGACAAGCACTGTACCTACTGCATTTGTTTATTTTTGGAAGACAAATTTAAGAACAAGGAGGATGAATTACACCAGTTATCAACACAAACTGAGTGTCCCTTCTCAAGATATCGTTCCATAAGTTGCATGACTATAGCCTCACTCAACAACATTCCAAACGCTTCTGCTTGAGCTGGTTTTTTTTTTTTTTTTTTTTTTTTTTTTTTTTTTTTTTTTTTTTTTTTTTTTTTCCCCTGTACAAATTGATAATCCTAGACAGTATCTACTGTCAGACTGAATTGGATGTAGCTCAATCTTCCCCTAAATTTTACTAGACTTTCATCTACTGCTATATCCTGCTCTGGATAGTAAACATATCTGAAATTTTGTTGCAAACGATTTACAATAGGTGCAACTTTTCTGAGCCTGACATTTTCCATGTGGGTTTCATTGTTAATGAAATGTAGAAATTTAGAAAGGATTACAACTTTTGAGAGGCATGACTTCGGAGAAAGAGAGAGTGAGTATAGACTCTCAGATGGACGAATATGATTGTAAGTTGGGTTTCCTTACTGAGCCATGAGAACACATAAAGCAAAATAACCCTTGATTTCATCTAATACGGGAAACCATCAGCTCATACTGGGTGAGGTCGAATTTTTTGAAAAAAAAATACTGATCGGCAAAATGTTTTGTTTCAGTAGCAATGCATCCCATAAAGTCATGAACCATGTGTTGAAAAATGTCTAGCGGGGAGGAGTTGGGTAGCAGGTTCCTGTTTAGGGCTGGATTTATTCCAGAATGACCTGTGAAACTGTATTTGAATGGTTTATCACTTTTACTCCAATTCCAGCCATCTTCCTTTGCATTCGTTGTCTTTTTGGGGGCAGGCTGGGCTTCATCATCACTGTCACATTCAAACTCATCCTCACTTTCAGTCGAACTTCATGTGACGCTATCACTTTCACCACTAGTAAACAAACCTGTGTAACTTTTTGTAGCTATATCACTCACTCCCGCTACCTCTAATAAACGTTCAGTTTCATTACCTGTAATACAGTTTGCTTCGGCCAACCATTTCTGATGAATACCACATGGGGAATCATTCTACTTCGAGACTAATACCCTGCGGCGTGATGCAATCTACGACATTCATTCTAACTTCAAGAGAAAGAGAGCAAATTCTCAGCTTTCAAATAGTATACTGCATGTAATGCCATCTATGGACAGAAGCCTTGAAATAGTTGTAGATGGCTGCCTCTACTTAGACCGCCTGCCAGGCCTCTGTGTATGAATGGTTATGGCGCACGTGACCGCCAGGGAGGCGGCAAGATATCCCAATGAGTTAAGTCAGTCAACGTTGTTTTAACAGAGATTATAAATGTTAAACAATCAAGATGATGAAGTCAGCAAAAGGCAAACAATTAAGAATAGAGGAATATTGAAAGCTGGTCTCAGCAGCACAAAAACATTCTACACTGGGGTGAAACGCTGGTAGTTTCACGATTGAAAAGGCCTAAAGAGCATAAATGTTTTTAAGAATATAAATGTTTTTCACACTAATTTCACAATAACCTATGGTCTAATACAGAGGAGATATCACTGTCCCAAACTTACTGCTTCTGAATACATCAAACGACAACCACAGGCCCGAAGTACACAGAGATCTACCAAGCCACAGCTTTCATTAATAAACACATTCCACAGTAATTTAGAACCACTTTTGAAGTCCTCAGTGCTCAACCAAGTACAGCAGAACCTCGACAATTCAAAATCTCGCCCAATTCGAAGAAGCTTTCGTTTCCAGAAATGAGAGGTACGGTTTTACATGTTATTTATATTCTTCAATATGAAATACGGATAATTCATAACTCAAAGAACACTGTCGGTCCCATTGGGAATTCCCTATGGGAATCAACATCTATATCATCTGATGACCAAGCAGACATCAATTTTTGGTAATGAGACAAAGTCTCTCATAGTGCATTGGCATTGCCGGTGGCTCCAAGTAGCCTACGCAGTGGCCTCCACGGTATGCACTGACCATGCATTTTGGTAGGTGTGCTAGGTACCAACTGATGAGCCCAACCTAGCACACGAGGGCGAAACGCTGGCAACCAGCAATAAGTAAGCTGGAAAATTTATGATGTCCAATAACAGACCATTTATATTGATATTATAAATTTACTAATTCGGGACAAATATTTCAGATTCCCTATGGGAATCAACATCTATATCATCTGATGACCAAGCAGGCATCAATTTTTGGTAATTAGACAAAGTCTCTCATAGTGCACTGGTACGGCTGGTGGCTCCAAGTAGCCTACGCAGTGGATTCCATGGAATGCACGGGCCATCTTGGTAGGTGTGCTGGGTACCAACTGATGAGCCCAACCTAGCACACGGGGGCGAAACGCTGGCAACCAGGAATGAGTTAGCTGGAAAATTGATAATGTCCAATAATGGACCATTTATATTGGTATAAATTTATTCATACGGGACAAATACTTCAGATTCCCCATGAGAATCAACATCTATCACCAAACAATATTGTCAATTGATCCAACATTCAACATGTTAGGTACATTCAACTGTCACATTGCCTTTTAGACCAGCATGTCAACAAACCTACGTCTTCCAACGTTATAGCATCATATCAAATGAAATGGTCCATAGAGGTCCAATATCAACGTTGTATATTAACCTTCAATTACAACCTCGTACTTCTTATGCAAAGTGTACCACATCACCCTATGCTATTGACTTTTGACTTCTGTCTTACGTAAACAAATAATTAAAGGTCACTTGACCATCTTTCAACATTATTTTATTCAACACCATGTTTTAAAAAATACGATTTTGATTGTCATTCTCATTATTATCTAGTTCTAACCACTAGTTGGTCAACATCATTTTATAGCAATTTTACCACTTGTCTATAACAAACTGTTGGTTTATTCATTTTACTTATAATAGTAGTCTTCCAAAGTCACTATTGCAAATACTTTCACCAAATGTAAACTTGTCACTCATAGCTTAGTTTTTAAAACCAAGATTGTACTAGTCTTTTACCATATGTTAATTTTCTTTCAAGTCTCTTCAAGGCTTTTTATAAATTAGTTTTATTTTATTTATTTATTATTTATTTATTTACATATTTTACGCCCACATTGGAGCACTGAAATCAATACATTTGAGTTAATTTCTTCTTCTTCTTCTTCTCCTCCCAGAACTTTTTCATCCTCTCCGACCTGGAAGCCCTTTGTGTGTCCGATATAGTATATTGTTTCCGTTCAACTGCTTTTAGTTTGAGACTTATGCTTTTGTTCTTCAAAATCCTCTTCTCTTTTCTGTCTTTGATTTGTTGCCGAGTTATACCCAATTCTTCCAAATCGTCCTGAACTTCTTTGAACCAATTATTATTGATTTTATTCTTCAAAAAGTAATCGAATAGTTGTTTCAATATCCTGGTGTCTGCTAATCTTGATATGTGACAGAAAAAGGAAATTCTTCTTTTACGCATTGTAGATATTATTGATTCACATTCACGATAGACAATGTTGTTAGGCAACAATCTCCACTGTCCATCAACTTGGTGTTTTTTATTAATAATTGTTCTAAGAATTCTTCTCTCAGTTTTCTGTAATTTGTCTGTTGTAGATTTTACATTTAATTTGAATAAAGTTTCACTAGCATAGGTTGCCTCTGGTTTAACTATGGAATTATAGTGTTTCAGCTTAGCGTTTATCGAAAGAGATTTTTTTTAATAGGTTGGCCAGGTAAGTCTTTGTGCTTGTTTAAATTTAGTTGTTCTGTGTTCTATTGCTTCTTTTTCATTTGTGTTCCATGTTATTATTTCCCCAAGATATTTGAATTTCTGAACAATTTTAATCTCTTTATTACTGTTCAGCTGAATAACTGGTAAATCAACTTTAAAAGTTGGCATCATTTCTGTTTTTTCAAATGAAATTTGTAATCCCATTTTTTTAGCTATAATTTCTAGTTGTTCAATTTGAAATTTAGCCTCTTCTATTGTATTTGCAAGTAATGCTAAATCGTCCGCAAAAGCAAGGCAGTTGAGTTTAATATTTCTACCGATCTTGATAGTTGGTTGGCATTTCTTGTTCCATTCACGCATAACCTTCTCCAATGCACAATTAAATAACAATGGTGAAAGTCCGTCTCCTTGTCGAAGTCCAGTTCTTATAGTGAATGATTCTGATAATTCACCTCTAAATTTAACTTTTGCCTTCGTATTTTTAAAAGTCATATTAATGAGGTTAACAAGTTTTTGATGTAAGCCAAATTCTTTAAGGCTTTTTAATAATGAGTCACGATGAATACTGTCGTATGCTTTTTTAAAATCTACAAACGTGATGACCAGACCCTTACTTCGAACTCTTTGGTGCTTCATTATCCATTTTAAACTAATGATTTGATCTGGACAGCTTCTACCTGGTCGAAATCCTCCCTGATATTCTCCAAGTTCTTGGTCGAGTTGTTCTTGGATTCTTGTGTATATAATCTTGGATAAAATCTTGTATGTAATATCAAGTAAGGATATCCCCCGATAATTATTTGGATCGGAGCGATCACCTTTCTTGTGCAGCGGGTGGATTATCGCTGTATTCCATTCCTCAGGAAGCTTCTCCGTGTTCCAAATATCAATGATGTATTTATGTAGGTTTTGAATAGTCTGATCATTAGCATTCTTCCATATTTCTGCTACTATTTGATTCTCTCCTGCTGCTTTGTAGTTTTTAAGTGCATTAATTGCCGTTTTCACTTCATTGTAAACTGGTGGTATAATCTTTTGTAATGGAGTTTTATTTTTTGGGTTAGGATCAAATTCTAAATGTTCCACAGGATCCTCACAATTAAGTAACTCTTTAAAGTATTCTGCAAGAATGTTAGCATTATCCTGATTATTGTGTGCCATTTTACCATTTTTATTTCTTAACATAAGTGTGGGAGGGGTAAATTTAGATTGATATTGCTTGAATGTTTTGTAATAGTCTCTTGTTTTATGCTGATTGAATGTTTCTTCTATAGTGCTAAGCATTTCCTTTTGATAATTCCTTTTAATTGTCCTAATTTCTTTAGCTGTTTGTCTTCTGGCATTAATTAGTTCTTCTCGAGATTTTTCCGTTTTCCTCTGTTGATCATTTATCCATGCCTTGTGTCTTGCTTGAATTGCTTTGTCACATTCCTCGTTCCACCACGCATGTTTCTTTCTCCTTTTGAATGGGGCAATTTCTTCAGCTATGGTTTTAAGTTTGTTGATCATTGTCTCTAATTTGTCATTTAAAGGTGTTTTGGATCTCTCTAAATATATTTTATTATTTATTAAGTAACTGGGATCATAATTTCTCCTTGCTTTGAGATGATTATGTTTGTGTTTCCTTTTTGGTGTTAACTTGATTTTTATTTTTGAGATATAATGATCCGAGTCAATGTCTACCCCACGGAGGACTCTGACATTATAAATTTCTTTATGATAATCTTTATCCATGGCAACATGATCAATCTGAAACTCTCCCAATTTTACGTTAGGGCATTTCCATGTCATAAGTTTATATGGTCGCCTCATGAATCTGGTGGTTTCCAAAACGAGTCTATGATCTGCACAAAGTTCAATTAATCTTTGGCCATTTTTGTTCGTTAATTTATGAGCTGGCCATTTTCCTACAACTGTGCGATACTTCTTTTCTCTGCCTATTTTAGCATTGAAATCTCCAAGTAAGATTTTTATATGCTCATCAGGGATCTTCGCTAATATGTAATCAAGTTCCTCCCAAAAGTTTTCAACTCCTTCTCTATCTTTATTGTTTTTGTCATTTGTTGGTGCATGGACATTTATTAAAGTATAAGTTTTATTCCCTACTTTAATTGTTAGAAGTGCCATCCTCGAAGATTTTGAAGAAAATTCTTCAATTGAGTCTATTATGCTACTATGAACAAGAAAACCTACACCAAATTGAGGGACATTCTTCATTACTCTTTCTCCTGGAGGTCCTTTGTAGAGACGATAACCTCCTGATTCAATTGGGTCCTGGTCTGTGTTCCTAAGTTCTTGTAAAGCCATTATTAAAATCCTATGTTGGTCCATCACATCAGTTAAATGTTTCAACTTGCCCACCTTACTTAGTGAATTAATGTTTAATGTTGCAAAGTATGAAAATTTTCCTGATTTGTTGAACTTAAGTCTCTTCTTACATTGTTGGGTTAGTCCACTGTCTGTCAGCTGTCTGTCGATTGTCTGTTGGGCTTCCAGGCGCTCCGATTCGCCTAGGTCTTCTACTTGACACCCCACCGATTCCGAGTGGTGTCTTTGTGCAGATCCTTGTTGTTGTTTGTCCACACCGGTGGATTTATTCATTAGAAGACTCATCATCATTGATTGTCTGATCTTTCGATCGAAACATTTCTGACCAAGGTCAGGCTTTACAATTCCAGATGTGATCTGGAAAGGTGATTAATGAAGTATGAATTGGTGATGAATGAAGTGCTACAAGTTCATCCTAGTTGTTCAGGACTGGAAGTAGGCATTTCCTCCATACTCCGCATATGTTATGGTTTTCCCGCCAATACTCGGGTAGCTGATTGCAGTGGTTTCCCACTGGGCGATGGGGTCGCCACATCCCTACGCCAAATTTTATTTTATTTATTTAAAATCAGGTGCCTGATTTTATTTCAAGGTTAAACCCATGGCTGATGATGCCTATATGTAAGGTGAAACACGTACCATTTTAATTAACATCTCAAAGTAATTCAACAAAGACAAGATTTATTGCATTGATTAGGTGGCCAAATTAATAAAATAACTTATTGTTGTTATTATTTCAATCAATATTATCAATGCCGATGATACTGCATTGTTTGTTTTTAATGCCAAGCCCAACGGGCTTATGGTTTTAAAGGAGAAAAGTGCCAGCCGGGAAATCGCACAAGGATGGGGGTCACTGTACTCGTACTGTGTTGCAATTGATGTATTCACAACAACGCACACAAAATGCTGTCAGTTGCGTACACTTGTTTATTTGCAAATTATTACACAAATTCTATTTACACACACAATAATGAACTGCCATCATGAAACAAAACACTATTATGAAAGAACAAAAAGAATAAGACTGCCATCTTGAAACAGTTGACTGCTACAGGAGCATGTCGACAGAATCACAAGAGTTCACAAAAACAACTCAACTCTCACTCACAAGACTGTCTCTTTATATACGTCGCCTGGCCAGGCTTTTAGAAAAATATTATACAATATATTTTCTCGTACATTCTCGAGTGCCCAATAGCCTAGTTAGAATGTAAAGAACTTTCTACAACTATCTAGTGCCAAAGATATGTTATTCTGGATATTACAGTGTGTTGCACAACAATGTAGTGGATTATACATCATATATACAGGTAATAATAAATTATATACTATTAATTATGTGTTCATGCATTAAATAAACTCATATTAATATATATACAGCACATGTTTCATGATATAACCTCCCAAATAACAGATCGTCTGTAAATAATAATACTGAAATGAAATGGCGTATGGCTTTAATAATAATAAATGGATGTATACACTTCATAGCCATACTTCACAAGGAATAATAATAATAATAATAATAATAATAATAATAATAATAAGAGCTCGATATTGGCATTATTTACCCATGGGTTAAAGAATATTGTTTTCAAGTTATCTTAGTTCATTACACTTGCATCACAATTAGAGATGGAGGAAATCATTTAAATAACGATATATTAATATTGCAATATATTGAAAAACTCTTTGATAATCTATGTACATTATACATAATTGGAGGCATTTTTTCGCATTAATTTTTTAACTATTTTGCGAAAAGGATACTAATTCTCACATTATTTTGCGAAAAGAATATTAATTTTTGCGTTATTTCGCGAAATAGATATTGCCGTATCACTTTAATTTCGCTTTAATGAAATTCTAAAATTAATCATTAAAGGTTTCAATACTATCACTTATCGTTGATTGTGGAGGTTTAATTGATAGACTGTACATACCTGGTACATACTTTTGAAGCCATTTCCGGTCTGCAGGGTCATCTACCTTCTCCGTCGGGATGTTGGCTTTGAGTAGCATCGCTATTGTTACATGAATAAATTCTATTATTTTCACTCTTAGCTTTCTTTTCCATATCTAATGAGAGTTCTATTGTAGCCTGCCGTTTCACTGTTGGGGTGCTAAATTTACGTTCTGAATGTTTCTTATTTGTAAAACAATGTTTTGAGACAGTATCTTTGTTTCCCACTCGATACAAACATTACAACACCTACACATTAAAATATTGCTTTCTGAAATGTATAAACCTTCACTTGCAAACTGTTTAGCTCTGCTGTGCACCGTAAAACTTGTCGAGCGACCCATCTTCGCTACTGTCATCACTTTCTTAATTTTACCTGACCACGAAGCCGAAATACACTAGTCCAGGGCCTCTCAGGGTGCATGTACCTGGTGCCTGCACTGTGCATGTTGCAAAAGACGACTTTGCTTGGTTGACCAGAGTGCAGACGCCCACTCCTCGATTTGGAGCAACAGCGCTGTCTCTCTCTTTCCCCTCGCCTGTCTCGCTCGCCCCGCCTATCTCCTCCTTCATCACTTGCTCCGTAGTGCTCCAAGTCTGAGCAAAGTTGAGCCGAGCAGCCCAGAGACGAAGCGTTGGTCCGAGCCAAGTGGGACCGATGCATGCTGCACAGGAACTCTCCGCCTCAGTTCGCACGCGTGATATTTTGAGTGCTTGAGAGGCCCTGTACTAGTCAATTGTGCTGCTTGTAGACGTCATTAGGGATTCCAGGAATGCACAATGCCGTGAGGAGACAGGCTGGGGTGGGATTATCAGCCATCACAAGAACATTCCAAACATGTTTGGCAAGAAGCCTGGAGCCAACCCCTTTTCTTTGATGCCATGTCTTAAAGAGATTTTCCAGAACATTAATGATAAGATATTTCTTTCCTGTTGATGAATGTTCGCTCTTCCTTTTCTTTTCATACATCTTGGAACAAATGTCAAGTTCGTTATTCACTACAGATTACGCTGTTATATCGTGCTTATCACGAAATAATTGAATTTCACCTTTCAAAGGCCTTATCACTTTAATTAGCGGACACAATATCCATATTTTTACTCTGCACAAGCGTACTAGTCTTAACGAGTACGCTACCATCCTGCAATTTCCTCACTTCATTTACTTCATCAACAAGACCTTCTATAGCATTGCTTATCAGGAACGGGTTCTCTTGAAGAAAGCTCTGTCCATCGATTGTGGTCGCAACCAGATATCGTGGCAGACGCTCTTCAGAAACGTCCTTAATAGACAGGTAAACATGGTTGAAACGCTTATGCTTCCTAACTGAACAATTAAAGGATGCAGTTTTAAGACCTGCAACCTTCGGAGAATCAAAACCAAACTCAAAAACCGTGCCAAGTCCCACAAGTACCCGGGATATAAAAGGTCGACCTTCGGCAGAGCCCTGACGTACCGAAGGAAAGGCTATATACTCCAGAGGGCGCCCGGTATCTGGAGGGGGGTCGCTAACACCTACTCTCCTAGTAGTCATGTATCACCTCGTCATGACCCGGAACTTGTGATTGGGCGAGGGTTAAACCTTTGTAGACCGGGCGAGTTGGCCGAGCGTGTAGAGGCGCGCGGCTGTGAGCTTGCATCTGGGAGATAGTCGGTTCGAATCCCACTATCGGCAGCCCTGAAAATGGTTTTCCGTGGTTTCCCATTTTCACACCAGGCAAATGCTGGGGCTGTACCTTAATTAAGGCCACGGCCGCTTCCTTCCAACTCCTAGGCCTTTCCTATCCCATCGTCGCCATAAGACCTATCTGTGTCGGTGCGACGTAAAGCCCCTAGCAAAAAAAAAAAAAAAAAAAAAAAAAAAAAACCTTTGTAGAACTTTACTTACTGAGGTAGAAAGGTAGATTAGACAGGAAGAGGAATGAAAAGAAAAGAAAGAAATGAGAAACTGTTGTGTGTCTTCGAGCTTAATTGTAAAATGATGTTTCCATTACTTACTCTGTTCCTGCTCGCACTGACCTACTATCAGAAGAGTGGGTTGCGATCTGTTCAACTGTGCTTGTGTGTTTGTGTGTGTGTGTGTGTGTGTGGTGCTTATTGTTGGCTAGAAGATGAGGGCGGGGATAGGTGGGGGGGAAGGGGTGTGGCTTGCTTTGGGTTGGTTGAGGTGCAGAGGGGGTGTGCGAGAGAACGGAAGTGCTTCGTTGTCAAGCCGTTCTGTCTAGATATGTCTTGATGATGAGGGGATGAATGGCCTTGTAAAGAATGTTTGTTTTTTCGGTGGATTTGTTCAGATTATGATTAAAATTAACTTGTTGGTCTAACGATATGTAAAACATTTCTTTGATATTGAGTAGGGGTCCCTTTGCCCATGGTTTCAATTATTTGTAGGTCTTTGTCTATGTCGGAAAATTTATGATTGGATTCGTGCATGTGTAGACCCATGGCTGAATTTCTGTTATGTTTAACTGCATTAATATGTTCGATGTACCTGGTGTTAAAGCTCCTTCTTGTCTGTCTGAAGTAACTTGCTAAACAAGACTGGCACAGTAATCTGTAAATACCCGATTTGCCAAACTTGTCAGATTTATTCACGGTCCCTGAATTGTGGAAATGAGAACGATTGTTGTTGTTGTTTAGAATGCTATTTTTACCTTGTGTTTTTTAAATAAGTTTGATATTTGGTAAACAGAATTGTTGTTGAAGGTAAAAACTGAAAAAAACTGTCCTTTTTTTTCTTTTCTTTAATAAGAGTAGATATAGGTTTGTTTTGGATTTTAGATATAATTTGGTCGATGAACCTTTTGTTGTACTCATTTGAAAGAGCTATTGCCCTGATGGTGTCTAGTTCATTTTATTAAGATTGGAATGAGGTAATGAAATGTGTTTTTTTTTTTACGTCGCACCGACACAGATAGATCTTATGGCGACGATGGGACGGGAAATGGCTAGGAGTTGGAAGGAAGCGGCCGTGGCCTTAATTAAGGTACAGCCCCAGCATTTGCCTGGTGTGAAAATGGGAAACCACGGAAAACCATTTTCAGGGCTGCGGACAGTGGGGTTCAAACCTACTATCTCCCGAATACTGGATACTGGCCGCACTTAAGCGACTGCAGCTATCTAGCTCGGTGAGTGTTGTTTTATAGTATTTGATAGTTTGTGTAGGTTTCCTATAAATGTCATAAATGAGGGAGTCTTGTGACTTAAGTCCAGAAAATTTAGAGAACTGTTGGATTCTGTTTCCAATGTGAACTGTACATGGGGACTCAGTTCGTTCAACTCCTCAGGAATGGTTAGGCTTTTGGTGTGTCTTCCATCTAACATTGTGAAGGTGTCATCAACAAACTTGGTCCAGAAAAAATGTGTTTTATTTTGCTGATGTGTGTATGTTCTAGGTGGTCTAGGTAAATGTCTGCCAAGTTGCCCGATGCGGGGGATCCCATTGGAAGGCCGCTTTGTTGATATGTTATTCCGTTAAAAACAAAATAATTATTAAATGTAAATTTAACCAGACTAATGAATTCTTCTATTTCGAGTTTACTCAGTTTACTATGTTGTTGCAAGTTACTTTGTATGATGGAAATGGTCTCGTCTAAAGGAATGCTCCGGTACATATTCTTGATGTCAAAAGATGCTAGTGAATTGTAAGATTGGATTTTGAGGTTTTTGGTGTTGCTGTAAAATTCTATTGTGTTTTTAATGGAAGATTCTGCTTGAAGGACAATGTGTTTTTTTAAGGAATTTTTGTATGAATTGGGCTAGTTTGTAGATAGGGCTGGATCTGAAATTAACTATTGGTCTTACTAGGGTGTTTTCTTTATGGATTTTGGGGAGTGGTCTTGCTGTTGGAAGTTTGGTGTTCATGTTAATCAATTTACTGGAATCTTGCTCACTGAGAATAAATGAAGTGTTCTTAAATAACAGTTTCAGTTTTTCCTTAATTCTTTGGGTGGGGTCTTTTTTTATATGTTTTGTAATTTCTCTCTTTAAAAAAGTTGGTGGTTTTTTTATGTAGCCTTCGTTGTCTAATATGAGGGTGGTATTTTCTTTGTCCGCTTGTGTAACTATGAGATTGTTAGATTTTATTTTCTCTTTTAATTGGTTGATTTGTTGGCGTTGGTTGGAGCTATTGTTAGGTTTGTTATTTTTTTGGTTGTTAATTAGTTTTGTTAATATTTTTCCAGCTTCATATCTAATTTCTTCTTGATATTGTGTGGGGAGTTTACTAAATGCGTGTTCAGTTTCTGTAATTAGGGTGTTTAATTCTATCGTTCTACGTTGCGACTTTATTTGACGTAAACAAATATCACACGAGAACACGTTCACTTCCTTTTATAAATTACTTTATTTACACTGTACGTCACAACATACAATTTTACACAGTAGCAAATGACACTATATACAACACTCAATAGCGGAGTACCTTGAAGTCGATTCTGACAAGTACAGATATCAACAACATTGACGCGCGCACTATAACATACTCTCTTTCGAATTCACTGCCCGACTCACTTGAGTCCAGTACTCAGACTGTCTCACTGACTTGACAGCTCGGTATTTATACTATTCGATCAACCATCTAGAATGATCGACTTCTGGAAGAGTTCTTACAACACTCTAATGAAACACACTCGAAACATCGATCGACTAGCTAGTCGAATGGCTACTCTAACTTTCCTTCAGAATTTAAAAATGTACATGGAAATATCTACAACATTCGTAATGTCTCTACATGTATCTGGATAATAAAACCTTACAGTAAGTTTCCAGAACCCTTCATATACACCAATTATAGTACAATAAGTCTAACATTTAAACCTAAGAATTTCATTTTTTGTCCGTATTGAACTGAGAAGGATGATAGGAAAAACTTAAAACGGTCCACCTTTTCAATACAAAAAGTTATATTTTATTTATAACATGTATTTGTACTTGGAACTAGTTTCGACGCTGTGTTTGCGTCATCATCAGCCAAAATGGGAAACAGGCAAGCATGTAGGCATTTATGTTACACAAGGCGTTACATTAAACAATACACATCTTACAAGGAGATAAAAACAGGGACGAATATAGGAAACAAATGAATCGTTGAGAAAACAAAAGTTATACAAATTAAAAATAACCTTAACCACACATCTTGCAGTGCGAAAGTGTTCTTCTTGAATGATTCCTGAATGTAAAACACACGCGCACACATTTCTGAGGAGCCAGCAAGCAGGACAAAGTAAAGTGAAACCTTAAGAGTTCTTCTGAGAAGAGTTCATCATTTTTCTATGTTCCGACTAACTAATGAAGTATCCCTTGAGTTCCTGATAAACATACACAACAGGAAATTCTCCTTCACTCTCAACAATAGCTATAAAGAACAACGGTAAAATTTTAAATATTGCGCAGAGACGTGAAAGCATGATTTTGAACATGATATAACTCCTTCAGATAACCCAGTTTTTACACAAGGTGTTACATTAATTAATACACATCTTACGAGGAGATAAAAACAGGGACGAATGTGGAAACACATGCATCGTTGAGAAAGCAAAGTTATACATATTAAAAATAAGCTTAACCACACAACTTGCAGTGCGAAAATATTTGCCTTGAATGATTCCTGAATACAAAACGCACGCGCACACACTTCTAAAGAGCCAGCAGGCAGGAAAAAGTAAGGTGAAACCTTGAGAGTTCTTCTGAGAAGAGTTCATCATTCTTTCTATGATCTGACTAACTAATGAAGTCTCCCTTGAGTTCCTGATAAACATACACAACAGGAAAATTAAACAATACACATCTTACAAGGAGATAAAAAACAGGGAAAGTTATACATATTAAAAATAACCTTAACCACATATCTTGTAGTGCGAAAATATTCGTCTTGAATGATTCCTGAATACAAAACACACGCGCACACATTTCTGAAGAGCCAGGAGGCAGGAAAAAGTAAAGTGAAACCTTAAGAGTTCTTCTGAGAAGAGTTCATCATTTTATCTATGTTCCGACTAACTAATGAAGTCTCCCTTGAGTTCCTGATAAACATACACAACAGGAAATTCTCCTTCACTCTCAACAATAGCTATAAAGATCAACGGTAAATTTCATTTTAAATATTGTGTAGAGACGTGAAAGCATGATCTTGAATATAATATAACTCCTTCATTTAACCCAATTTTTTACACAAGGTGTTATATTAAACAATACACATCTTACGAGGAGATAAAAACAGGGACGAATGTAGAAACAAATGCATTTTTGAGAAAGCAAAAATTATACATATTAAAAATAAGCTTAACCACACAACTTGCAGTGCGAAAATATTTGCCTTGAATGAATCCTGAATACAAGACGCACGCACACACTTTCTAAAGAGCCAGCAGGCAGGAAAAGGTAAGGTGAAACCTTAAGAGTTCTTCTGAGAAGAGTTCATCATTCTTTCTATGTTCCAACTAACTAAAGAAGTCTCCCTTGAGTTCCTGATAAACATACACAACAGGAAATTCTCTTTAACTCTCAACAATAGCTATAAAAGAGCAACGGTAAATTGTATTTTAAATACTGTGCAGAGATGTGGAAGCATGATCTTGAACATGATATAACTTCTTCATTTAACCACCTTTGAAAGTTTCTCTCTATATTACATAGCTTCATTAACAACCATTCTGTAGATGCACAAATTAATCTTGTAATCTTCATAGGTCCGGTATTCAGCTTGACAAGAATATAAAATAGGTATTAAGGAATACGTTGTTGAGAGTTTGGAGGTTGACTGTGCCAGTATTGGTGGTGTATTGTTGCAGCGTTACGTGTAGGGTGGGGGCAGGTTTCTATGATGTTTATTGCGGGACATAAGGCGGTAAAGCTATGGCGCGAGATGAAGAGGAACAGAGCGTGTTGGATAGTTTAGGTCTGGGCAGCGGCCGTTGTTGGATTAGGAGGGGAGAGGGGAGGAGCGGTAGGGGAGGAGGGGTGGAAGGGGGGGAAGTATGGAGGGTGATGTGGTGAAAGTGTGTGGCGTGACAAAGTATTATGCATGATTTGAAAGACAGATCTGTCTTTCGGGATATTCATGTTTTTGAAAAATTCAATGAGAAAGTCGAATAGGATCTTTGGTTTCTCTGAGATATCATTTAAGTTTAGGTTGGGATTGAAATATTGGTCTAAATGAATATAGAGGTTTTCAGTGACGTCTAGGAAAGAACCTTTGTTTAGAATATCTAATACCTCAAGATCTTGATTTATTTCAGTAAAGTTGTGCTTAAATTCTTTCATATGTAGGCCGACCGCGGAAAAACGGTTGTGTTTTATGGCATTGACATGTTCTGCATATCTGATTTTAAAGCTGCGTCCTGTTTGCCCTAGGTAAGAACTTTTGCAGTCTTGGCAAGAAAACCTATATACACCTGATTTAGAAAAAGGACTACTTTTATTTATTGATGAAGAGTTGTGTAGGATCTCTGTGCTTCTATTGTTAGTACGAAAGGCTATTTTAACGTTGTGTTTTTTAAAAACGTTAGTGACGTTGTAAATTTCTTTATTGAAGGTAAATGTGGAAAGCATGGCAGTGCTAGTATTGTCTTTTATTAGGGTGGTTTTTGGGCGGTGTCTGAATTTATTGATTATTCTTTCAATAAAGGATTCATTATATCCATTGAATTTTGCTATAGAGCGAATGGTGTTCAATTCTTTATTTAAGTTTTTTCTTGACATTGGAATTTTGAACGCTCGGTCTACTAAGCTATTATATGTAGCCGCTTTGTGTGTTTGGGGGTGTAGTGAGTCATTTCTTATAGTAGTGGCCGTTTGAGTGGGCTTTCTATAGATACTATATGTGAACGAAGAGGGGTGCCTGTTGATTGTTAGGTCTAGGAAGTTGATGGAGTTGTTTGTCTCTGATTCTAAGGTAAATTTAATGTCATGATCAATATTATTAAGGTTTTTGAGGGTTATAAATGTGTCGACGTACCTAGCCCAAAATTGGATATTAGCAAATTTGATGTTATTGTCGATGGCGGTGTGCTCTAGGAAATCAAGGTAGATCTCTGCTAAAATTCCTGAGGCTGGTGAACCCATAGCCAAACCATCTTGTTTGTAAATGATCTTATCGAATGTGAAGTAGTTATTGTTAATTAGTAATCTTAATATGGTCATAAAGTCTTGAACTTCTAGTTTACTTAGTTGATTGTTAGCAAGTAAGTTCTTTTCGATGATCGGGAATAGTGAGTTGGTGTTTATACTGGGATACATGTTGACTATATCAAAGGAGTGCATTGAATGATATGGTTGAAGCTTGAAACTGTTTAGTTTGTTCACTAATTCTACAGTGTTCCTGATGGATTTATTTGATGAGAATTTATAATGTTTATTAAGAAATTGTTGGATAAATTGAGATAATTTATATAAGGGGCTTGGTCTGTAGTTTATTATGGGTCGAATAGGGACACCGGTTTTGTGGATTTTGGGTAGTGCTTTAGCTGTTGGTAGGCCTGGGTTCATAGTAATTAACTTTTGTTTTTCTTGTTCAGTGAGGAGAAAAGATGTGCTCTTTAGAATTTGTTTCAATTGCCTTTGAATTGATTGTGTTGGGTCCTTCTTAACTATTGAAAAGGATTCATTATCTAAGAAAGTTTTGGTTTTTTGAATGTAATCTGTTTTATCCATAACGACTGTTGTGTTGCCTTTGTCGGCCTTGGTAATGATGAGGTGGTTGTCTTTGACTTTCTTTTTAAGATTGAGAATTTGTTTTCTTTCAGTAAGGGAGTCTTTGTTGATTTTGGTGATAGGGGTCGCAGTACGGTTTTTTGAGAAAAAACTTTTGTTTAATTGTTTTTTTACGTCCATTCTGAGTTCGTCTTGTAGTTCATATGGCATTTTGCTGATAGCAACTTCTGATTCAACTACGAGTTTGGAGGCTGTAAGGGCCGAGTTGAAACAAGGCCAGTTGTGCTTTGGACCTTTCGAAAGAATTCTTATATCGTCCTCATCTAAGTTGGTGGTGGAGAGATTAATTACTGGAGGGTGGAATTGTTGTAGATTGTCATTAACGAGGTTAGGTTTGCTGTTAGGTTTTGGAGGGGAGTTGCTGTGTTTTTCCTTATTTTTAAGTGCTACAAGTTTTTTCTCTAGTGTTATCTGTTTTTTGTGTTTTACATTCAGGAATCATTCAAGAAGAACACTTTCGCACTGCAAGATGTGTGGTTAAGGTTATTTTTAATTTGTATAACTTTTGTTTTCTCAACGATTCATTTGTTTCCTATATTCGTCCCTGTTTTTATCTCCTTGTAAGATGTGTATTGTTTAATGTAACGCCTTGTGTAACATAAATGCCTACATGCTTGCCTGTTTCCCATTTTGGCTGATGATGACGCAAACACAGCGCCGAAACTAGTTCCAAGTACAAATACATGTTATAAATAAAATATAACTTTTTGTATTGAAAAGGTGGACCGTTTTAAGTTTTTCCTATCATCCATAAGTCTAACATACGAACATTATGGAATTTTCTACCACTTTTGACCATATAGATTTTGAGGTTAAACAATACGTATTTGAGGTTATGCAATTTTATACTACATATTTACAGAGAACCGATATACTAGTCGTGTTTAACACTTAACAAAAATAATTTAGCATTAAATAAACTATAATTAGAATATATTAAACATACTCATTGAATGTTTTACACTAGTTACAGCATCGTACGTACGACAATTATCCCCCCTAAAACCTTCAACATCTATTCTGTACATTCCTTACTTTAGGTCTTAAATTATATCTAGGTGTCCTTATATCTATATCTTCATCTCGCTTATCCTCCAAGGTAGGTATCAGTGTGTGCTGATTCTCTGTGAAGTCGTCTTCTTCTGGGGCCCCGTAGAGAGCATCGACTCTTCGGTCTCTCCGACTTCTTGTAGGAGTTGAGGTAATGCCTTCAATTCTGATACATGCACCTTCGTCGGCGGTGTAGTCTTTAGGAGATACACACCATTTCCCAACTTTGTATCCACTTCAAAAGTTCCGAGCCACTTGGGAGCCATCCCAGCGTGGAACTTCTGAAGTTTGTTGCTAAGGGGACAAAGAACTAGTATTCCAGGTCTGAACTCCCTTTCCTCTGGCGCATCGTTGTTCTCGGCTTCTCTCCTTGAACACTTTTCGGCCTGGCAGTGCACCTGTTGAATCTGCCGCTGGTTCCGTTTATGCCAGGTATCGGGATCCTCTAGTCCCTCTCTTTGTCCATGGATAAAATTCCAGTCACCAGTTCTCTTTACTGGACGTCCAAGGAAAAGTTCTGCAGGTGAGAAACCCGTGATGCGGTTAACCCATTGTCTGATGTCCAGAAGGGACTCGTGTAGGTGTTGGTCCCATTTGGTATGTTCTCTGTCGACCAAGTGAATCCGAAGCATCTTCTTTAGCTCCTGGTTTCTCCATTCAGTGGAATTTCCTTGTGGATGATAGATCGGTGTAGTCAAATGTTCAATTCCCCACTCCGACAGAGCTTACAACCACTGTCTTGAGGTGAAATGGCTGCCATTGTCTGTGAGTAGACACCGAGGATACCCATACCGACTGAAGAATTCTGTCCTTAAGAGTTGAATGATACGTCCCGATGTAGCTTCAGGGATGGCGAATGCTTCCACCCATCTGGTGAATAGGTCAGTACCACGAGGATCCCCATCTTTCCCCGAGATGTCCTAGGGTAGGGTCCCATAAGGTCAAGGGCGAGAACCTCCCAAGGTTGATGCGGTCGGCGTCCTCTCATGCTGGTACTCGCCTTCTGGTTGTTCGCCTTAGTGCGAGCACAGATTACACAGGCTTGGACGTAGTTCTTGATGTCCTGATGCATGTATAACCCAGAAGAAACGTCGCTGAATTGAAGAGTAGGTTTCCTCTTGACCAGGATGACCGGCTCCTGGATTATCGTGATATTTTCCCAAAATCCTCGCAGTCTGCGACTTCAGAATTATGATAGCCGGAGAAGATCCAGGCAGGTGGGAAGTATACTTAAGTATACCATCTTCAAGTCGGAAGTTCTTGTAGCACATCTTAAACTGAGCTGGGACAGATCGACAATCAGTGCTGCGTTTGCTGATCCAGCATGCCATTCTGTTACTGGACATGTCCTCAGTCAGCCACTTCCTTATTAGATCTACATCGATCTCATTGTTTCCTCGTTGGATAGCGAGAAGCATGGAGTCAGTTTGGGATTTCTTAGTTGGCCCAGGAATCTCTCTCTCTGGTAAGTTCATGGTTGATTTCTGTCCATCCTCAGGATTTCTTGATAAACTGTCGGCAGCTTGATTGGCTGCGCCTGGAACATGACAAATATCAAAGTCAAAATCGGCAAGGATCAAGGCCCATCGCATCAGTTTGGACTTAGTTCCGGAAACTCGATTCAACCACTGAAGTGAGGAGTTGTCTGTAAAGAGTCTGAACTTCCTTCTAGATATCCTCTGAACTTCCCGACCGCCCATACAACTGCTAATGCCTCCTCCTCGGCTGTACAATAAAATCTCTCACAGGCAGGGAGTTTCCTACTGGCATACTCAATTATATCCTTGTATCCTTGCCTCTACCTTTCCTCTCGTGGAACAGTACAGCCCCAAGACCAATGTCACTCACATCTGTCTGCAAGCAGACCTCCCGGCCTGCATCCAAATAAGCTAGACTTGGAGTGTCACAAATAGATCTTTTTATTTCCTGGAAGGCTGTCTCCTCCCTTTGGGTCCATTTAAATGGTATGTTTTTATTGAAGAGGTCGGTTAGCAGAGCAGCTTTTGTTTCAAAGTGTGGTACAAAGCTACTGTACCACCCACAAAGGCCTAAAAACTGATGTACCTGACGTTTCGTGCGAGGCCTTCCTGTTCCTCAATGGCCCTGTTCTTCTCAGTCTGTCTCTCCAAGCCCTTGTCCGTCAATACATGTCCTAGGTACTCAATTGAGTCTGATGCAAACTGACATTTCTTGACTTGGCAGGTAAGGTCGTGAATCCTCAACCTCTCTAGGACTCTAGCTAGGTGTTCCAAATGGTCCGAAAATGTCTTGCTGTACACGAGGATGTTGTCCAGATAGACCTGGCAAAATTCGCCTGTGTATCCAGACAAGACTTCGTCCATCAGACGCATAAAAGTGGCTGGAGCATTCTTAAGACCAAAGGGCATGACTCTGAATTGATAAAGTCCTCTTGGGGTGGAAAAAGCGGTCATCGGTCGACTCTCTTCTTCGACCTCTACTTGCCAGTAGCCAGAGTTCAAATCGAGGGTACTGAAGACCTTTGCCCCCCTCATGTGTTTTATAATCAGATGCCGGAGATCCGGCATGGGGTAGGCATCTGATATAGTCTTGTTATTTACCTGACGTAAGTCTACGCAAGTCGATAATCACCGTTTTTCTTCTTAGGTAGTACTATTGGAGAAGCCCATCCTGATGCTGAAGGTTTAATCAATCCTTGGTTTTCCATTTCCTTGACTTTCTCTATTACAAATTTTCGTTTATCTGGGTTAAGTGGGTAAGGCCTTTGTTTAACCAGGGCATTATCCTTACAAATAATTTTATGTTTTACAGTTGTGGTAAATCCAATCCTATCCGTAATCACCTCAGGGAACTTCTTTAGCAACTTCTCAAGGTCTTCCTTCTCCTCCACCCTCAATGGCCCTGTTTTCAGTTCGGCCAATACATTGGTTTCCAACGTTTCTGACTCATAGGCTTTATTCTCTACCCGTGCCAACCTAATTCTGTTTTTATTACCAAAGAATATTTTGTTGGCTGTATAATCTATTACTACCCCATATTTAGTTAAGAAGTCGTGTCCAAATATTATGTCAGGTATCAAATCCTTCACAACCTTTACCGGTATATCTATAACTTTGGTAGAGCACTTGGCTTGAAGAAGGGTACAACCCTCAATCTTGTAATGTATGTCATGGGTTGCTCCCTTGACTGTTGCCACTGTAGCAGGATGAAGAGGATTTAGTAACTTCGCTACATTCATATTCACAAACAAGTGTGAAGCTTGAATATCCAGGAAAGCGATGGAAGGCCTGTCATTAATCGTCAAGTTAAAAGCTGGGTGGGGTGGATTAGGTTCATCACTATAGATTTGACCAATATGTTCACCTTCTAGCCAGGTGTAGTGTCTCCGGGGCTTTGTCATTCTTCCGGAACCATCCTTGCCCCGACTTGAACGGTCCCGATCTAGTTTTCCGGGCAGCGGTCTTTTAGATGTCCGGTCCGCCCACATCGGTAGCATTTCCGGGGTTCTTTTTTCGTTTTTGAGGCATGGTAATTTGTTTCTTCGTCTAATTTTGCTACGATGTGACGGAGCTCTTCAAATGTTTTTCGTTGCGCCACCTTAACAAGGGATCGAACCTTATCATGTAGCAGTTCAACTATATAGGGGACGCTCGTGTCAATATTTTTCCCTTCGTGGACTCTATTCAAGAGCTGGAGTTTTTGAATTACGAACGCTCCTGCTCTCATTCCGCTGGGTTGAGCTTCAGTTAGGAACTTCTTTTGTACTGAAGTTTGGACAGCCTGTGAGTCAAATCTTTGGACGAATTTTTTCTTGAATTCCTCCCAGTCGAGGCTGAGACCTTTAATGTTCTGCCACCAAGTCCCTGCCGACGCTTTTAGTTGCTGGCTGACAATTTGCAAATATATTTCCGCAGGTATATTTGTCCTACCCAGTAAAGACTCTGATGTCTTTAGAAATGTTTTAGGACACTCCTCGAGCCTTCCATGAAATTCCGGTAGACTGTCTTTGATAACTCTGGGATCAGTCGGTACCCAAGGGGAAGGTCTATACCTCTGCCAGGTTGACTACTGCCTGCAGCCATGTTTTTCTCCAGGGATAAGATTTTCCTATTATCTTTGGATTCAAACTTCGTAATTTTCTGGCCTACTGCGGTTTTGAGATCGTTAGATTCCCGCTCAGTTTCTCCAATCTTCTCCTAAACTTTGTTTTCCAAGGTGTGCATATCGTTTACTACTTTATCTATGTCTAATTCTAAGCTGCCGATTTTATCATTAATTTTTGAAATATCTCCTTTCAGATGTTTGACGAAAGAATTGATTTGGCCCTTTATTTCTTGAGACTGGGCCTCAATTTTACCCTCGAGTTTTTCGGACTAAGCCTGAATCAACGCAGTTAGTTGTGCTAACACAGTGCTTACCCGGTCGTTGGTTTCTTCCTCCGAGGTGACTACGAAGTCGAAACTGCCTGGGTCCTCCTCACAGTCTATCAAATCCTGGCGCAGCCTCTCTTGTAGGTCCGCTTTGCCTCCAGCTGTCTGTAAACCTCGGGATACCAGCGCTTTCCGTAACATCGCCACGGTTATTTGTTCGATCTTCATTGCTGAGTCTTGAAGTGTCCTATCATGGTCGCCAATTTATCGTTCTAAATTGTGATTTTATTTGACGTAAATAAATATCACACGAGAACACGTTCACTTCCTTTTATAAATTACTTTATTTACACTGTACGTCACAACATACAATTTTACAAAGTAGCAAATGACACTATATACAATACTCAATAGCGGAGTACCCTGAAGTCGATTCTGACAAGTACAGATATCAACAACACTGACGCGCGCACTATAACATACTCTCTATCGAATTCACTGCCCGACTCACTTGAGTCCAGTACTCAGACTGTCTCACTGACTTGACAGCTCGGTATTTATACTATTCGATCAACCATCTAGAATGATCGACTTCTGGAAGAGTTCTTACAACACTCTAATGAAACACACTCGAAACGTCGATCGACCAGCTAGTCGAATGGCTACTCTAACTTTCCTTCAGAATTTAAAAATGTACATGGAAATATCTACAACATTCGTAATGTCTCTACATGTATCTGGATAATAAAACCTTACAGTAAGTTTCCAGAACCCTTCATATACACCAAATTATAGTACAATAAGTCTAACATACGAACATTATGAAATTTTCTACTGCTTTCGACCATATAGATTTTGAGGTTAAACAATACGTATTTGAGGTTATGCAATTTTATACTACATATTTACAGAGAACCGATATACTAGTCATGTTTAACACTAAACACAAGATAATTTAGCATTAAATAAACTATAATTAGAATATATTAAACATACTCATTGAAGGTTTTACACTAGTTACAGCATCATATGTACGACAATTCTTCGTATCTGGATTGCAGACTCCAACTGAATTTCGGACCTCTGCTTAAAATTTCCATTTCAGTTTCATTAAAGGTTGTTTTAGAAATATGTTTGGTTTGTAGGTTGAAATTATATTCACTGGGTATTTCGTTGCCAATGTCCGAGTCTGGTGTGGTATCTCTTTTATACAACTTAAGAGATGCGGAGTGATTGTTATTGACATGCGCTTTTTTGAGGTTATCTATTTTCTTGTTGAGATTTTCTAGTTTCCTAGCAGCATTGTTTCCCATTACGTAAAGTGTGTGTCTAAGAAAATCGTCCCAATAAGATGGGGGAAGGTTGCGAGCTGCATCTAGTTGAGCCTTGTAGAGTTAAATGTTCAAAAATGTTTTTTTTTCTTGTATAGGAACTTAATTTCTTCTTCTAGCCAAATTACCGTATTTCACGGCATAATCGTCCCACTTTTTATACCAAAATTTTCGAAAAAAATTGTAGGATACGACCATTATACGATGAATATTTAATACCAGTATTTGTATTACTCAAAAAATGTATTTATAACTAAATTGTATTTGATACAAATTTAAGATGCACGTAATACTCGCGTTTATACATCAAAATAATTAAAATAGTCTAAAACAAAATTCATAATTTTTCGCAACAATTCGGCGAACGTTTTTCCAACCTGAAAATAAAAATGAACGTATTAAGTTAATCTGTCATTAATTTGAGTATTAAAGTTAAAATATTACACTTGCAAAAAATTATCACTTTGTTGTGAAATGCGGACTTACCGGTACGCAATTTATTCCAAATCTTCGGTGTCGCTATCGCAGGTTTCGCTATCTGATGCGCCGTCCTCGCTTCTGTTAATACCAGTATCAGATTCTTCGTCTCCCTGCCACACTGCGTCATCTTCGGAACCGTCTAGTGCATTCGAAATCCCAGTCCTTTTGAAGCTCTTGGAGACTAGTTCAGGTGGTATAAGATCCCAACTCTTCTTCACCCACGAGCATAACAAGTCCAAGGGTGGACGCCTGATATTTCCGGCGGGCGTCAATTGCTGATCGCCGCTCATCATCCACTCGTTGTAAAATCAACGTAAGTGGTCTTTAAAGGGTTTATTAACACATACGTCTAGTGGCTGCAAAGCAGATGTTAGGCCACCAGGAATGACTATCTGTCGTGTCTTATTTGTAGTGAGAATTTGCTTCACTTCGTTCACGAGGTGACCTCGGAAACTATCTAAAACAAGCAGAGTTGGTTGTTTTAGTAGTGCACCAGGTCTTCTATTCCACACAGTTTTAACCCAGTCCAGCATGAGTTCTACGTCCATCCAACCCTTTGGTTGCACTCGTACATGAATTCCACGGGGAAACTGTATATTCTTAGGCATCGTTTTCCTCTTGAAAATGATGTAAGGCGGCAACTTTCTCCCGTCAGCTGTAATGGCTAGCATTGCCGTGCATCGCAACTTCTCACTACCGCTGGTTTTCATTAATACATTCCGTGATCCTTTTAGCGCAATAGTGCTGTTGCGAGGCATATCAAAAAAGATTGGAGTCTGATCGGCATTACCGATTTGAGAAAGCAAGTACGAAGTTTCCTTGCGCAAACGTATGACAAATCGGTGAAAATTTACAGTCTTGTCCGTGTAATCAGCAGGCAACTTTTGGCTTAGTGTTGTTCTCCTTCGCACTGACAGATTGTGTCGTCGCATGAACCCCTTAATCCACCCACGAGTCGCCTTAAACTGAGTTACCGGTATGTTGTGTTTGCGCGCTACCTCCTGTCCCTTAATTTGTAACATTTCATATGATACACTGCAGCCATTGTTACGTATTTCACTGACGTACCTGAACACTTCTTCATCAATTATAGGAAACTTCCCTGTTTTAGGACCTCTAAACGCGCGTCTAGAAGGGTTTGTGGCTTTTAGCTTGTTTTTTACTTTCAGCCAGTCACGCACCAACTTTTCACTCACAGAAAATTTTCTTTCTGCAGCTCTGTTCCCGCGCTGTTCAGCGAAGGCAATTACGCTTAGCTTGAAGCCCGCAGAATAGTTTCTATATTTACCCATAATCGCTTATAAATGCTTCACACGTTAATGTTTTGCGATATAAATGACTTTCCGTAATTGTTCACTATTAAAACAAATTATTTCTGCAAACACCCAAAACACAAATTAAAAACTTAAATTCTCACGCACACATGTCTACAGTAATCACATAAATCTGAAACAAATAAATGCATCTGTGATCTGTCCATTCCAGAGCAGCCAATACTGTTAGGCAGCAAGGAAGCATGCAACAATTTATCAGTTTAGCTCGTTGGTTGCGACACACTACTGCGCTTGCGCAAAGCTCGCAAACCGGAGCTCTAGCTAGTGCGGTGTAGATCTACTGTATAGGTAGTTGACTGTATTCCGAGACGTCGGTAACAAACATTCATTTTTTTCAATTTCTTTTAAACATACGGTAATTAGGTTAATATTTCTTCCCAGTTATTGATGATTTTACATTACGTTACTGACGATTTTATAAAATAAAACTTTAACAGCATTGGATAATAATTATCTTGACTGCTTGGATAAAAGTTTTCATCCCATGCCCGGACACTTATGACGTTGTAGTAAGATAAGAGTCTAGCGATGACAACTGAGACATCGTAAATAATTCGGCTGAATAATTCCGTGGAAATCTGCGTTATCGTCTTGGATTTCACTTCGTGCGCAATAACACAGGAGCCGGCCCCATGGTGTAGGGTTAGCGTGCTTGCCTCTTACACGGAGGCCTCGGGTTCAATTCACGGCCGGGTCAGGGAATTTTACCTGTATCTGAAGGCTGGTTCGAGGTCCATTCAACCTACCTAGCCGGTATTTCCTGGCGACGTTGCCGATAAGCGATAACTTACAGCCTTACGTATTTCAAATGGGAACTCATAATATGTAGGTGGCGAATAAATAGTACACTGTCTCGCGACCATGTTGTCAAACTGCCGATAGTCTACCGGTAAGCCATGCGTCGTACATATACCGGTATTATTTATTTATACGTTGTGCAACATGTCGCAAACGTGACTGTGTTGCCAAATTGCCCATAAACCATACACGTATTTAAATTGCGCATTCATGTGCAACTTACGTTGCAGTTCCATTTACCTTTTAACCAGATTAGCGAACAAAATTTAGACGTACGACGATTATGTAATTAATGGTTTAAAGTCCGATTTTTGTATTGAAAATATAGGATGCGACGATTACGCGGTGGCAACGATTATGCCGTGAAATACAGTATGTTGGTTTTATTATGGGTGTTTCGTGTATGAAATGTTGACCTATGTTTTGTGTTGTAGGCCTTTAAAAATCTAGGAGTTAGATTACTGAGAAGGCATTTCTTCAAACAGGGTGATATTTTTGTTAATGATCGTTATCTTTTTCCTCAGATTTAAATATTTGTAAGCATATTTGTGTGCCTGGTTGGCCGTGCTATCATAGGTTATGATTTTCATTTCCGTGTTGACATATAACTAATATAATAGAGTTTAAGGGACGTTCCACGATTCAACACATTGTAAATAATACTAAATTTATTGAGCGAAGACCGTTTTCTACTCCCTTGGAGTCATCATCAGTTCTCGTTGAATATCAAATCAAGGGGAATCTGATAGCAATCATCATTAGCGTTGGCTACATACATCTTGATTGGTTGACATAAAACATCATAATAAATTATACACATAACGGCGATTGCCTAAAAACACATCAATGGGTTGCAAAACATACACCTTGAATTGTAACATACACATGGTTTGCAATACTTGGAATTCAAAAAAGTTTTAACGGAATAATATATCAACAAAAAGGCCCTCCAATGGTATCCCCCGCATCGGGCATTATGGCAGACATTTACCTAGACCACCTAGAACATACACACATCAGCAAAATAAAACACTTTTTTTTTTTCTGAACCAGGTTTGTTGATGACACCTTCACAATGTTAGATGGAAGACACACCAAAAGCCTAACCATTCTTGAGGAGTTGAACAAACTGAGTCCCCATATACAGTTCACATTGGAAACAGAATCCAACAGTTCTCTAAATTTTCTGGACTTAACAGTCACAAGACTCCCTCATTTATGACATTTATAGGAAACCTACCCAAAGTATCAATACTATAAAACAACACTCCATCCACCTTACCTCCCACAAAAAAAGCAGCCTTTTATAGCTCTGTCCACAGAGCTTTTAATATTCCATTACCTCGTTCCAACCTAAAAAAAAGAACTAGACACCATCAGGGCAATAGCTCTTTCTAATGGGTACAACAAAAGGTTCATCGACCAAATTATATCTAAAATCCAAAACAAACCTAAATCTACTCTTATTAAAGAAAAGAAACAAAAGGACATTTATTTCAGTTTTTACCTTCAACAACAATTCTGTTGACCAAATAACAAACCTATTTAAAAAACACAGAGTAAAAATAGCATTCTAAACAACCAACAACAATCGTTCTCATTTCCACAATTCAGGGACCATGAATAAATTGGACAAGTTTGGCAAATCGGGCATTTACAGATTACAGTGCCAGTCTTGTTTAGCAAGTTACATCAGACAGACAAGAAGGAGCTTTAACACCAGGTACATCGAACATATTAATGCAGTTAAACATACCAGACATTCAGCCATGGGACTACACATGCACGAATCCGATCATAAATTTTCCGACATACACAAAGACCTACAAATAATTGAAACCATGGAAAAGGGACCCCTACTCAGTATCAAAGAAATTTTTTACACATAGTTACACCAACAAGTTAATTTTAATCATAATCTGAACAAATCCACCGAAAAAACGAACATTCTTTACGAGGCCATTCATCCCTCATCATGAAGACTTATCTAGACAGAACGGCTTGACAACGAAGCACTTCCGTTCTCTCTCACACCCCCTCCACACCTCAACCAACCCAAAACAAGCCACACCCCTTCCCCTCACCTACCCCCGCCACCATCTCCTAGCCAACAATAAGCGCGCATGCATGCACGCACGCACACACACACATACAAGTAATAGAAATATCATTTTACAATTAAACACGAACACACACAACAATTTCTCATTTCTTTCTTTTCTGTTTCTTTTTCCTCAGACACCCACCTTCAATGCACAGTACCATAAGCCAAGGCCATACAATCACCATTCTACATCAACAACAATAATAGACGACACTTACAACTGCATAAGCGAGTGTTCCATAACGAAGGATGTTCCCCCAACTCTTCAGCCAATTTAAATCTACAAATAAGTTTATTCCATACTATTCTAAAGCACTGCAAGATTACGTAAACTAGAACAAGCCATTTCTACATTTATTAAATGTTTCATTGTCAAACGTATTTAATTTCAACTATGCCATATATTCACGTTGATTGAAACAGGACCGACAATTATGTTCTGTGTTCCACAAATACACGGCACTTTTAAATCCGATCCAAGAACTTTCTTAAAATACCAAGCGTTTCAAGCCAATGAATATATTTCAACTGATTCATTTATCCAAGTAGATGAAACAAATCCAACAAGTCTATTCCGCGTTCTTCAAACACACGTGCAGTGTTTTAGCCCAGATCCAAGAACTTTTGTAAATTACCAAATGTTTTATGTGATTGTGTGGTATAATTAGTTATTAAGTTTTGTTTCAAAAGGTTCACATGTTTTCAAGATGATTGTGGCAAGACTGATAAGCCTGTTCCGAGTTATACAAACATAAGACAGTATTTTTTTAACCCAAATCCAAAGAACATTAAAGTGCCATGTGTTTCATGTCAATGTATAAATTTTCATGTCAATGTATATATTTTCAACTAGTGCATTTGTTTCCAATAGATTGAAACAAGACCAACAAGTCTATTCCATGTTCCACAAACACACGACAGAACCAAGAACTTTTTAAGTGCCAAGTAGTTTATGTCTTTGTGTGCATTTCATTTCAATGTGTATATATTTCATCTAGTTTAATTAGATTGAAACAAGACCAACAAGTTCAAGAACATTCTTAAAACGCCATGTGTTTTATAACATTATACGTGTTTCATGTCGATTTGTATATTTTCAACCAGTGCATATGTTACCAGTGTTCCGTGTTCCATGAACACACGACAGTTTAAACCAGAACTTAGAACTTTTTTAAGTTCCAAGTATTGCATACCATGTGTACATTACAAATCAAGGTGTATGTTTTGCAACCCATTGATGTGTATTTAGGCAATCACCATTATGTGTATAATTTATTATGATGTCTTATGTCAACCAATCGAGATGTATGTAGGCAACCCTAATGATGATTGTTATTAGATTCCCCTCGATTTGATATTCAACAAGAACTGATGATGACTCCAAGGGAGTCGAAACCGGTCTTCGCTCAATAAATTCAATTTATTTTACAATGTGTTAAATGGTGGAACATCCCTCAAACTCTATTATATTAGGTGAGTACCTACATATTTTAGGTAATTTTTGTAGATCTGAACTTGAAAAATATAATCTACTCCATGCTAATTTCCCAGAAAGGACATTTTTCCCCCTGCCAAATTTAACCTTGGTTGGTATTATTTGCTATCAGTATCAATACAGTCGAACTTCCTGAGCAATTTGGGACAATAATCAATTATCTGGATTTAGAATTAGGAGAATCATGGTTCATCTTGTTCAGCCTTGCAATTTGGTAGTAAAGCGGGTGGCATTCTTAGCATGCCCACTATAAATAGGCGTGGCACTAAGAGGGTTAACTGTGTTTTTGTTAGACTACGTTTCTATCCACTTTTTTAGGATATATGAAATGGCTTGATGTTTTTGTGTATGTAGTTTATTTTAAGGTTGAATTGTTGTTATGCGCTAATTTATTCTTCAAATTTTCACTTCTGTTACTGAAGATGGTACCACAGGTGCACAAACTAGAATAACATGACAAATATTTCTATCATATACTGAAGTGCTGATTAGGTGGAACATCTACCCCCAATTTCTTTAAGGTATTCTCTGTATCAGCACAGAATGAAAATCATTAATTATGACTCCAAACAACCATGTGTTCATCACCGTATATTATTCCTGACGTCATGCTTCTAACTTATTTATATAGATAACAGAGTGCTGGTATTTCACTCCTGTCTACTTCTACATCGTTATAAGAAGACACGGCAGGGCTGCAGTAATATAGTTTCCTTTTTATATGTATTTCTGCTAAAATGTAATGCAATCTTTCAGGGTTTAGTGTTCTGTTTTGTTGTTTGGAATTGAACCAAGATTATGGGTTGGATACCACCATGAATCTACAGAAGAAGTTACTGTAATAAACCAGTGGACGAAGGGTATGACCGCTGGTAATGGTGTAAAATTCTACATTTTAATTTGATGATAATAATAATAATAATAATAATAATAATAATAATAACAACAACATTTACACTTTCACGGCCCATGTAACTATTCATGAGGTATATTTTTGGGCTTATGCCGTGTAATTAATTATAAAACACACTCAACGCGTTTCGAAAGAACCTTGTCTTTCTTCATCAGGAGACAACAGAGAAATGAAACGACACATAACAGGTTGCTAGGAGAAACCAATAAGGAACTTGAAATGGTGCCGTAAGATGTAAACGGGATGCCATTTTAGCCCCAGCTAGAGACAACGAATGGCAACAGTAAGGATTTTTTCCTGAACCCTTCCGTTTTGTCTCACTCAACCTTAAAATCCTGAGTGTGCGTCTGTCCACGAGGTCTAATATTTCTTTGCACATACCAGTAACGGTGAGGAGACTGAGGGTTCCAATTCTGAGCTGTTTCTTCCTGTGTGATTTCAGTCTCTCCATGTGTAATGAGCTTCGGCTTGTTGGGCGTCATAAATTCATGAGTTGCATGAAGAGCTGATGTCATGTTTGGTACTTTTAATACTTTTACATCCAAGGCTTGTTTAACAGATTTTCTTTAGTTAGCAAAAGGCTTTTAATGCCAGGAGTGCCTGAGGACATGTTCGACTTGCCTGGTGAAGGTCCTTGTATTTGACGCCCATGGGCAACATGTGCATCTGGATGTCAGATGATGAGGGTGACTATTGTTACGATAATGAGGATGAGGTAGGTAGAGGGCGAAATCCAATGTCGGCACATATCCTACCCCTGTTGAATAACATTAAGGGTCCTGTTCAAGGCATAACATCTCCATCCAACTGACAAATCACCATCAACAGCGTCATATGCACTCACTCAATATGAACACTGCAGAGAGGTTTGGAATTGAATTCAAGCTTTTGGCATGCAATTTAGTGATTAGAAATTGTAAACAACCACCTCTCCTCTTCTGTTGTCCAACATTCTGACAGCAAAAATTTTTTCAACCAACAGGACTCAAACTGGCTAACTATGGTGTCAGACCACATGGACTTGACACCTAAACCACCATGGCCAACCGGGAAGGCAAACAATGCAGAAATAAAATAATAAAATGAAAAATAGTTTAGTAGTACCATAATTTTAAAAAAAACTCAACTTGCCCACATACCATATCACTTGTAAGGGGAAAATTTCCTTGAAGTAACATTTCATTCTTGAAGAAACCCACATTTCCACCAAGACCAGCAAATTCGGTGGTAAGTTGGAAAAGTGCACCAGTGGTAGGAAAAATGGGTGCATCCCGCCGATCTACACTCAAGATATGGCGTAGTGAAGACTTGAGACTTGGTCCAGCCTGTTCTCGGACTTGGAATGCTGCAGAGCGAGTCAAAGTTGATAGATCCCGCCAAGCTGCCTCCCACTGGAGATTATGCTTCACCTATAACCAATGAGGTTCAATCAAAATAAATTAAAATTAAATTAGCGAGTAAAAATTGCTGAAATACTGACTTTCTAAATTTAGTGAAGTTTCAATGACTACACAAAATCTGGTATTTCCAAGGTGTGAGAGTATGACTGCATTGTCACTGACTTGAGAGGTTCCATTGTTTGCACTGATAAATGATAGCTGCAGAGGGATGGGTGATAAAAAGGCAGTGAAGTGAATAATATCTACTGCTCCCACTTTCCCTTGGTGTTTTGTAAGATTTCATATAAACATGTTTTATCTACATTGGTTGTTGTTTATTGCAATTTATTACTGAATGTTTTCCACTTTCAATCAACACTGCTCAGTATATATTTGGAAGTTCTAAGTTATAGCACAATAAGTGTGTAAGAAGTTATCTCAAATTTTTTTTTTCAAAAAACTCCTTAACATGCTACAGGTTGTGCCACGTCAAACCGGTGGCCGTTGAGAATGCTTTTCTTCGTGCTGAAAGTTGGCGGGAATGAATGGCTATGTAATTTACAAAGCAAACCAGACATTAGAACATGAAAAGGTTCTCCCTCGCTGATAATTTTTTATGAATTTAGGACGGCAACTGCTTCTTGATTAAACCAAGAAAAGATCACGCCCACAATAAAATACTGCACAACAAATGAAAATAAGAATAAGTGACGTATACAAACTAGAACCTAACCACGAAAAACCAGAACAACCTCATACAAATTAAAATAAGAATAATTGAAGTTTTCAGACTGGAACCTATCCATGAAAAACCTTAAGAACCTCATACAAGGGATGATACCCTTACTGCAGAATTTGTCTTTGAAGGAAAAATAGGAAGACAACTGTAACATGCAGTTCCTGCTGAATTCCGATTTGTAAAAACCATTCCAAAGCAACATGTACAACATGTGCAGATGAAGTCATGGACACTGACCAGAATTGTTATCCAGTATCAAAAATAATTATTCAGCAAAATTTAGTTTCTGTAATTTTATACAGTATTTCTTTTAAATTTTGTACTTCATTTTAAGAATACATTTTTTACTTGAATTGTGATCAAATTTGAAATCCCCAAATGCACACGCTGAGGCAATTTGCTCACGTGTGACCTCTTGTGCTGTTTAAACATTCACATTTTTTCTCCAGATTCTGCACATTTTTTAAATTTATTCTTTTTACACTGAGAAAATATTTTTACTGATTAATTGTATTAGTACTAGTTGAAAGGCAGTTAAACAGGGTACCGGTATCATATTTATATTTTTATCAGAGCATACACTGCAAAAGCAAAATAGCAGGCCCTGAAAAAAGTAACCGAGAGCAATATGCCTCATGCAACTTCTTGCGTTCTAAAACGGGTGCGACCTCTCACGTAATAAATAAGGAAAAGTGGTTTGAAACAGGAACTTGGTAAAGAAAAGCATGATACACATCTTGTAACGGCGAGTAAATGTGATAGGTCTAATAATAATAATAATAATAATAATAATGTCATTGATTTTACGCCACAGTAACAGCTGATAAAGTGCTGACGTATCTGAGCACCTTCAAATACCCCTGGACTGAGCTGGGATTAAACCTGCTAACTTGGGTTTAGAAAGCCAGTGTCTTAACTGTCTGAGCCACACTACAGTATAGATGTTCATGTCTGGAATTCAAGTTTACTTGGCATAGTGATAAAAGTTAACAAAAGAAACAAAGTATGTTTAGTGTTATGGCCTGTTGTCAAACAAATATATTAAACATGCAAAACTCCTATTGACACTTAGAGGCTAAGCAATATGATTTAACAAGTAAACCAACTAAATTTTTTCAGCAACAATTAAAGAGGGATTCTACTGAAGCTACTGGGCAACATGGGACATTTGCAAGTGACATATCTGGCAGTCTACTTTTCAACTAAGAAACATGGTGCGTTATGTAGCATGCAACCTTGTAGCATTTGCTGCTGCAGTCGCATAGTACATGTTGCCCATAGCTGCATGGAGTGGAATTGGGCATTTAGGGAAATTAAATTGTGGGAGACTACAAATGAAGAGGGAGATATGTTGGTGGATGTTTGTGTGAGAAATGGGTTAAGTGTGGTGAATACATGGCTCAGGAAAAATAGTAGAAAGATTACAAGATATGGATGGGGCAACAGAAGGACAAAGACCGTATTTATTTATAACCTCTTGTGGAAAGAGCAAATCGTAGACCGTTGATAGACTTAACAGTCTTACCAGAAGTCGCCTTTAATGGAGGCCGTAGAGTAGCGGTAGCAAAAATGGAAGTAAGAAAAATAGTGAAAATGAAAAAAAAAATAAGACAGGAGAAAATAAAAGTACAAAAGCATGGAATTTAAAAGGTATGGAGGTAAAGGAAAAATTCCAAAATGAATTGAAACAACACATACCCAGATGTGAGGTGGAGAGTGTGGAAGTGGAATGGGACATACTCACAAAGGCACTTGCAAGTTGTGCAGAGAGTGCTTGTGGCATAATAACTGAAACAGCAAAAGATAAAGAGACCGCATAATGGAGCAAGAGGGTAAAGAAAGCAGTGAAAAATAAGAAAGCATAGCAACTATGGAGTGGGAATAAAATGGAAGAAAGTAGAAGAAAGTATCAGGAAATGAAAATAAGGTGCAAGAAAGTAATAAATGAAGTAAAGAAGAAAAGCTGGGAAGGATTTAAACGAGAGTTGGAAGAGAATACATATAGTGGTAACAGGATGCTATTCAGACTTGTAAAAAGGAAGAGTAAAAGAAAATGTCTACATAAAGAAGGTGACAGGGAAAGAAGTAGAGAGAATAACACGGCCATAGGACATAATGAGAAGATGGAAGTACTGCTTTCATAAACTCCTGAGTGTAAGAAGGGGTGTAGATGAGATGATAGAGATAGAGAGTGAGGAGACAGAATCAGAGAGTGAAATCATGATGGAAGAAGTGGAAACTAATGCCAAACGAACGAAGGTGAGAAAAGCAGCAGAATTGGATGAACTGTGTGGAAATGATAAAAGCAACAGCACCAGTTGGTTTACAGTGGCGATATACCCAGAGGTGCCAACCTTTGAAATGGCCTTTCCGTAATTCCCCTACCCTACCCTCTGAAAAATTTTGGAGTCAAATCCAAAGCACTCGCATCCCTTCTGGATAATGACACCCTCTTTGCATTCCCCAACAACAACCTATTCTAAGACATATACTATTACACCATATATTTGTACATTACCAGTTAGTTCTGTCATAAAACATTCTTTGTAACTTGTCTCCCCACAGAGCAGGTGCTTTTGTGTGGGATTTTTCTTGTAGCATTTTTCCCCCTGTGAGGACATTTTCACCTTATGAACAATAAGAGATTCCAATGTAGCTGTGATTATTGTAGGCCTGAAATCATTCTGTTTTTTCCTATTAACACTGAAAACTCTTTCTGTGGGAGACTTAATGTCAGGTACACTTAATACTGCAATAATACAAGATTACATTTTTTGATGAATAGGAGAGTAGAGTTACTTCATTCACAATGAATTTCACGACGCTCACGAGTAGCAAAAGGAAGTGTCGATCGAATACGTATAATCCCAAATACAAATCGTACTGTCTTTTACAGAAATATTGCTCCTTAAATTCGGGCACAGGTCATACCGTATTTACTTGCGTACTGGACTCCCCCTTTTTTTTTCACTTTTACAGCAAAAAAATTAAAGTGGGGGGGGGGGGGCGTCCAATATGCGATAACCTCCAGTTTTGTAAAAATTAAATAATTGAAAGAGGTTCAACCTATTCAATACATAGGAAAGAAATGTAGTGATTACATTTTTATTTAATAGTAAAAATAAATGGGACCGGTTTCGACCCTAGTCCAGGTCATCGTCAGCCGTAAAAACATGTAAAACAATGCATATGAAAAAGAAAAAGATTAATTAAACTCTGGATCGGTATAAGATGAAACAGTACGTAATATTAAGAATGGTAGTATGGCACACGCAATGATAGATGAAGTCTCACAATGTTTATGAATATTCGTCTATCATTGCGTGTGCCATACTACCATTCTTAATATTACGTACTCTTTCATCTTATACCGATCCAGAGTTTAATTAATCTTTTTCTTTTTCATATGCATTGTTTTACATGTTTTTACGCCTGACGATGACCTGGACTAGGGTCAAAACCGGTCCCATTTATTTTTACTATTAAATAAAAATGTAATCACTACATTTCTTTCCTATGTATTGAATAGGTTGAACCTCTTTCAATTATTTAATTTTTACGTTAATACTTACAATACGGAACAATGAAATTTTTATCTTTAAACTCCAGTTTTGTGCAGTGAACACACGGCTTCTAGGCTATAAAGAGCTATAAATTATACGTGTAAACATTCTACACTATTCTTTAACAAACTTATGAATGTATTTAAGTTATACTGCCTATTTTCGTTGGAAGGCAGTATTTCTAAATGTAAAAAGACAATAAATGGTGAACACAACTTTTAGGCCAACATATAAAGTAAATGTAGAAAGTTTTAATTACTCATATCACGTCATTCGTTTCATCTCATTAATACCTCTGATCAGGTTGATGTCAAGAAGGGGTTACGGTTGTAAAAACTTGCTACGAAGATTCGTCTCACTTCATACTCAACCTCGTACAGAAAAAGGATAAATAATTAATGGCGTATGGCCTCTGGAGAGGCCTGGTGCAGGTCTTTTTCTAGTAGACTGCCTATTAGGTGACCTGCATGTCTGTGAAGATGAGGGCCCTACCTAGGATGATTTCTAATGTTGAATACGCCACACACACCCAGCCCCCAAGCCACTCGAATTAACCAATTAAGGTTAAAATCCCCGACCCGGCCAGGAATCGAACATGGGATCCTCTGAACCGAAGGCCAGTATGCTGACCATTCAGCCAACGAGTCTGACACAGAAAAAGGATAAGAGTATCTTATTATCACGTTATGCAATATTGATACAAAAGAACTTAATGGCCAGTCATTTGTCTCTGTCAACTGAGCAGTAGGCCTACCACACAGTAAACCTGAGTAAACCTAATCACTGCTTTAATTTGAATGATCGTCTTGTGCCGCTAACTTCCCTGCTACCAGCGTGTCGTCATTCCAAATGACATCATCTTCACTGCCATCTTGTCAGCCATGCACTGCAATCGAGAGCATTCGAGGTTCTGTCTTTTTTTTTTTAACTTTTAAAAATAGTTTTGTTCCCACTATAGAGTCCAAACAGTGAAAATCTATTACCAAGTAGTTTCTGGAGATGGCCTCTATATTTCCAGTTGGTGTATGTGAAGCAGAAGCTATTCCTTCCGAATAAAGCCGTGGTGTAGAAAGCGTGCCAAACAACCAGGTGATAACTACCGTATGTTACGAGTTGTACCTCCGAATGTAAACACAGTGACTGGAAGCATTCTTTGGATACCTGCTGCTGCTGCTGAAAGTCAAACCCTTATTTTTAAGCATATTTCATGCTTGTTCTCCACATTTATCACATAAGGAGTTACCTCAACTACTGTAAATGAGATGAGAGAGACTGCTCTGTTTAGGTTAGGTTAGGTATGCTATCAATCACCCGCATAGTGCCAGAAGTTACACGACGGGAAGATTAAAAATAAAAAACAGGCAAGTTTGCCACATTTATGGATATCTACAGGTGTGGTGATAATGCGTTTTATCAGCATAATGTTTAATTTTGTATGATCATTGCCTCCATTTTTTTATTAACGCATAGTTAACGGACCATTTATATTGGTATTAGTATGTTTTGTTTGGCGTTTCCGAAAATCGTGAAGTGAGGACGTAAAATAATAATAATAATAATAATAATAATAATAATAATAATAATAATATATTATTATTCGTAAGGTACGTTGGCAAGTAAAACAATTCTTATGATTGGATTGTTCTTATCACATTTTAAACCTACTTCCCTCCGAAAAAAAAAAAAAAAAAACCTATCCCTACTGGCCCGAGTTACGAGATATTAAATGATCATTTTGTTAATGATCTTGCATGCTATATGAATATGGGAATATTGCTTAACGAGAGTAAACTCGTTTGCACATCCCGAGGTGGTGCAGCTCTTTTCAGACAGGCCTCCAGTGGAAGAGAGTTGCATGTACCATTTTTACTGCAAATCAACCTTCCTGCCTTTCATAAATCTCTGGCAATACGGTACCGGGAATCAAACTCAGGCTCTCAAGAACGGCAGCTAATTGTGCTAACCATTACGCTGGCGGACATTCTTAACTACAAAACACAGTCACATATACATGACTGATGCGTGCTTGCGTAATGAAACTATTCACCTATTTGTATGGTGTCATCAGAGCTACAGTAGGCATACGCTACCGAGACGGACATTTCTTAACTATGGAACACAGATGTACCGCATGACTTCAGCACGGACGAAACTATTTACAAATTTGTGTGACGTCATCAGAGCTGCAGTAAGGCTTGTACTTGGTTCGAAGCGGAACCATTGTTTTTCTCTGACAAATTACGTTGGGGGGTCTTCTATGCGAGATTCATTTTTTAAATTTTCTTCGTCTCGAAAAGCCAAGGGGGTCTAATACACGAGTACATGTGGTTTTTACGCCTTTTGTACCATGGTCTCATAATACATTCTTGCAAAGATGCATCAACAGTGGCTTCATGTCTAATGACTTGGCAATGGCTGAAATCTTGCTCCGTCGCTCACTTCTGCGTTACCGGATCCATATGGTGTGGTAGTTGATTAATACTTTGTGTTCTGAGTGAAGAAACATCAGTGGTAACAAGCAATGAATTCAAAAAAGTGTTTGCTGTCATTTACTGTGAGTGACAAACTGAAAGTTGTAACGGAAGCTGAAACTATCACACATCGTGCCGCCGACAAAGATATATTGATGAACATGTATTCGTGATTGGAGAAAAAAGAAGGAAATGTAATTAAAAAGTATCAGTGATCATAAAGCTATCTGAGGGCAGAGTGCAGTTTCCTGAAATTGAAAAATGGCTTTATAAATACGCAACTGAAATATGTGAACTAGGTTATGGTGTATCAACTGAAATGTGTCAACTAAAATCATTACAGATCGCAAAGGAACTTAAAAAGGAGGGTGTTACAGCAAGCTGTGGGTTGATAAGGAACATTTATCGAAGAAACGGACTGTGTATCCGAAGACTTACATCTATTTCATGTCACCCTGTTTTCTACGAAGAAAAGTTGATGACCTTTCATCGCCACGTTATTTGTTTGTGGAAGCAAAATTATTATTTGCTTTTTCAAACTGGGAATGCTGATCTGATGCCTGTTTATTTTGAAATGCCACTAAACAATACAGTTCACATTAAGGCAAGGGTGCTAAAGCTTGCCCGCTGTAAGTACAGTGCCTGTGCTAGAAACACCTGTGGGGCCGATGACCTTCGATGTTAGGCCCCTTAAAACAACAAGCATCATCATCATCATCATCATCAGAAACACCTGTGCGCGAGCGTGCAAGTCGCTTCCCCTCTGTCGGCTTGTACTTCCCCACGTTGCTGACTCAGGGCTGCGCATGCCTAGCTGTGATAGGCTCCAGTTACCTGTTTTGATTTTGGTATCTAAGTAATGGTTGGCACATTCAGGTACACAGGCTGCGGCATAAGAATTGACACAGTAATTTGTTAATGTGTGTGTTGTTTACTTCTGTATCAAAGTGGTTGTTTGAAGAGATGCTACTTTTATCATAGCCTATACAGTAGAAGTCCGCTATAGCGAGTACAGTATACAACGAGAACCCCTGTTACTGTATAACATCAGCTTTTGTACTATGTCCCTTCAAAATTTTGATATTAAATTGTGTATTATCCATTTATTACAGTGAGAGCCCTATCACTGACACATCCGTTATTATGAGCGATTAAGTGTGCACGATTTTTTCCGTTACCGATATATATGCACCCAGCCATTATATTACAAGCGATCAATCATTTTCGGTATAGTTTCCTCGCTATGTCCACTAGCGAGCTCTTTCATCGACATTCAAAGGCGATGCCGGAGTCGATTAGTAATACCCGTAGACTGCTGTTCCATAAAGAAAAATGGAAATGAAAGAGGAGAACATGTTTTTGTAATAAATGCGTAAATTAAGTGTACAATAGCAGTTGTTAAGTCGTTAAAAATAAAGGCTGAAGTAAACGATCGCTTAATTTTAGTGCTAAATACTGCAATTAAGTAAGAATGGGATAGACCTCAAGTTATGGCAGAGTAGATCATTGATTTTAGAGGTTAGTTTATATTTTCACATGGGGTTAAATTACGGAAAGGCTATTATCATGTAAAATTTATAGCGAGAACGTTATCATTTCTCTACTTGCGTATGGAATACGTTTTCATGATACATATAGTACAGTTAAGTTGGGTTAGGTGGCGCTGTTTGAATAAGAAAATAGAAATATTTGCCACAAAATGTGATCGTCTTTGGTACAGCACCGTTTTCTTGCTATGTGCACTTGCAAGCTCTCTCATCGACATTCGAGGCAATGTTGGAGTCAATTAGTAATATCCGTCAACTGCCGTTCCATAAAGAAAATCAGAAATGAAAGAGGAGAACGTTTTCGTGATGAATACATAAATAACGTGGTCGAGAGCAGTTGTTAACTGTTGATAAACTTAACCATAATAGGCATTTCCTCTGATCCTGTATTGAATTGTTTGAATCTATTAAAGAAACTATTAGAGTGTTGAGCCCACCATGTCAATACACCTTATAATGATAGAAAATTATTAATTTAACATACATGTTCAAGGAACTGACATCAATGATGAAGGGAATGGATGATTTTCCCGAAACATGTAGTTGCTTTCAAGAATAGAAAGAGCCTCATATCGAAAAATAACAGGACACACAGGCCTAGACAAAACGATGGGCCATGTGATGATGCATACATCACAGAAACGACTACAAACTCGAATAGGGACTATGAACATAATTAGCCTAACTGGAAAGTGTGAGGAATTAGTAAATCTCATGGAAAAGAGAACTCAGATTTTAAGGACACTTCCTCTCAAGCATCGGCCGTGGCCTTAAGGTACAGCCCCAGCATTTGCCTGGTATGAAAATGGGAAACCACGGAAAACCATTTTCAGAGCTGCCGATAGTGGGATTTAAACCTACTATCTCCCGGATGCAAACTCACAGCCGCGCGCCTCTACGCACACGGCCAACTCGCCCGGTTGATACTTTGTCAATATATGAATTTTTCATCTAAACAGTCTTATGTGGCTGAAGATGTTAATAATATACGAAACATGTACCACTTTTAACCAATAAGTTGGCTTAAGCAATTAATGTATCGACAAGGTGGAAAATAAAAAATACTTAGTTGTGATTAGCACTGATTTGCGTGTGTAATCCTGCAACGCTGCCAAGTAAACACGTGACGATCGCCTTTAACTATATTACACAGACATTACGCAACTTACACATTTGGATTTTTTCGCAAAATGTATCTTTGTCTTTCTTGTAAACAATATCTTGACATTAATAATGAAAGTTACCACAATTCGCACAATTTAGAAAAACGTAAAGGTATGTAAAGTTAAAAGCCTGTACCATGTAAACACCGATCGCTACGTTTAAAATGTTTATCAAAACGCATACATCAGGTTTACTACAATGAAATTTGTGGAGGGTGTTAAGTATCATCTAGATGTTATTATGCATAAATCTCAATTTGTTTAGATGGTAAGTTTCATATATATGTTAAAAAGAAATGTACAAATGTAAACACGCGACGCCTGGAATTGGCCCTTCAGGATCTGAAAAGCAGTGGTCATTGCCCTAGTTCAGTGCAGATCTTGCCATGGCATTAATCCAGTCACGAATTCTAGTCCACAAAACCTGCATTCAAACCATTCCTAGAGAGAAGTACACGCAAAGATCAATACCGGATGAGAGCACTTAGAGAAAAAAAATTACAACTAATTTATGAGAACATCTTCGAGAAAATAAAAGAGGCGGTTAACAAACACGAAGTGGGACTTATTTTAGATGAAACTACTCATGAGTTGCAAATATATTTTTTGAATATGTTGGCATTTTCATTATCTGGTGAATGGGTGAAACCTATGTTTTTTAAATGTATCAACTCGAGAAGACAAGAACCTGCAAATTAACACAATTATTCAACGACTCGTGTGTGAACCTGTGGCTAGGGGGCATATGACATGAAAGTCAGGCCTGTGGTGACTGATTATCAAGCATGCTACATGCTTTCAGCTTTCCAACAACTGAAGGGCATGTACCCCAATCTCAGCCATGTGACATGAATTGAACATGGACTACACTGTGTTTGCGAAAGTATTAAGGAAAATTACAGTAGGGTAAATGACTTGCTCTGAAGAAGATATTCGTAAAGGCTCCCAGTTGTCTTTTGTACCAGGAAGTGACTGGGGTCCACCTTCCACAGTTTACTGTCACCACAAGGTGGGGTACTTGGTCAAGATGCAGTTTTCTTGTGCGATAACTTCGATAAAATCAAACGCTACATACTCTATGTGCCCTAAACTCAATGGACACAGCAACCATCAAGTAGACTCAACAATTACTCAACAGCAAAGACCTAGAGTTGGAACTTGGAACAATATGCAGTACATGGCTACAAGTATTTGCCTAATGTGATTTAGAGTTTGGAAAAATAAGGTATGGAGGAGGAACAGTGGATTAGTGTTAGAGACAAGCTTGATGAATATGCTAAAAGACAAATTCAAATTAAATTTGAAGAACAATCCAGATGTGGAAACCTTTGCAACATTGAACTCCTTTTACGAGTGGTGACAAAATACTCTCCATTGGTTTCTGTAGATGTTAAGAGGAGTTTATCTATAAGGATCTACTGAGCTCAAAGTACCAGTGACTTACTGTCAAAAACATTGAAATATTGTGCATAATCCAATATAACAAGTTTATTAATTATCAGAACCCAGTAAATGGGATAAAGAAAGTTCATGTAACTGGTTTAAACGTTAATAAAGTTATTTTATCAACACCACTTTCCACCTTTTTTATGTATTTTCAGAACTCCCCCCCTTCTGACTATACTTTCTACCGTAGAGGCGCGCGGCTGTGAGCTTGCATCCGGGAGATAGTAGGTTCGAATCCCACTATCGGCAGCCCTGAAAATGGTTTTCCGTGGTTTCCCATTTTCACACCAGGCAAATGCTGGGGCTGAACCTTAATTAAGGCCACGGCCGCTTCCTTCCAACTCCTAGGCCTTTCCTATCCCATCGTCGCCATAAGACCTATCTGTGTCGGCGCGACGTAAAGCCGCTAGCAAAAAAAAAAAAAAACTATACTTTCTACCTTAAAATTTGGGATTTTATATGTTCTAACAGACTGTTACCTATTAATTTCCATTAATTATTAAAATTTTCATTCTTACTTTTGGTGCAGAGGTAAAAGCCACATCGAACAATAATCCTCGCTCAATCTGTTTGTATCCAGACCATGGCCATTCAGATCCAACCTGGAATATTGTTGAAGTAAACCTAGAGAATAAGAAAGCAAAAGGTAACAAGTAAATTTCAATGAAAAAGTTGTTAAATTATTAAACAAAGAATATAAAACAAATAACAGACAACATACAAAGCTGGGTAAGTCATTCTTCCTCCAAATAATTTCCTCACCTAGACTGATGTGTTACTAATAAGTATGTACAAAACAGATGCGTCAAAGAATTCCTTACACAGAGTTCATCTTTCCTCTCAGAGGCTTGCTCAGTGACACATTGAAACCAGTAGTCCTTTTTGATCCATAGCTGTATTCCGTTTGTAACTTTTCACCACGGCCGAACAGGTTGGGCATTTTCATTCCCACCACCAGTGATCCTTCATTATTGCCTATCAAGGAATTGACGCCTCCAATTATTCGTTTCAGCTCCCTAACATGGAAGGTGACCTAAGAAAATAACTATTACATATATACATGTTTTAAAATCATCATTCGAGCTGATATATTAATACACAAATAATTCTAAAAAAGGAAATGAACAAAAACAACTTAATTCTGTAGAATAATAATTAATTAGTAACAGCCAAAATACTAAATTTTTACCGTATATTGATTTTTCTTCTTGTACTAAGCGAATCACATCCTTAGTCAATTGTGAGTTGCATTTTCTTCACAACATGCAGTGATGAAAATTCATGTTTAAAAAGTAAGGAATAAAAATTCTCAAGCTTTTCTTGAAAAAATCCCTGCATGATGCAAGGTATGGACACATCAAAATTTACCTCTAGTCAATTGTAAGTAAATATTAAGTTTCAGAAATGTCAAAAAACAAAATTTAAAGTTTAATCAAGGAATATACAAATTCAAATTTTACCTCTAATCCATTAGGAGTAGCACCAGGTCCTGAACTTGTATCGATGAAAATCCCAATGTTTCGAAAGCACCCTAATGCTTCCAGCTTTCCTCTAATTGCATGAGCACCCACAATGACTTCTTGAAAATCTTTGGCTTTGAATAAATCCCGCACAGTTTCCACAACAATGTCATCTTTAGTCCTCACCAAGCCATCGATGTGGATCTTATCAACTCGAGCCTATCAAAGATAAATCAAAATCACTGTGAGATCATTAAATTAAGCAATATTTTAAGCATGGCATCCAAGTAGAACAAAGATACCTCAATTTCTCTCATTTTAAAGTAATTACCATCAATACAAAAGAAGTAATAATGCCTGAGAACTTTATTTCACATGAACTCCTGATATTACAGAGAATATTGATGATGATACTTGTTGTTTCAAGGGGCCCCAACATCGAAGGTCATCGCCCCCACAGAGAATAATGATACAATGTACCCTCCAATAAAATTTAAGGAAAGATTTTAGCGTTTAAGAACTTTTCAATGTGTCAAAGTTATATGTGTGATTGGTATCTGTAGAACGTGATTAAAGATGTTATATAGAACAAAAAATTTAAGAAGTACTCAGAATATTTATACTCTATTTAATTTTAATTGCTTTTAGTAGGCCTATAAATATTGCTCCAAAGGAACAAGTTAAGCCCTTCATCCACCAGTACAAGGCGACTGCAATCCGACTGAACAAAATGTTATATGAGCGTTGGACAGTGGAGTCGCTTCACAGCTGAACCCTGTAAACCAAGCAGTTCTCATCTACCTCAATGCAATCTTTGATCAACTCATGAACGACCAACTTACAAACGACTGGCTTGTCAGTTGCGTGATGTATCTTGTGCGTCTTAAGTCAGATACTCCTGCTATTTTTCATAATAATTCACCATACTCATATAATTCAATTTTATTATCTCAGACTGCAATAAGATGTTCTGCAAACTGTAATACAATTTATCACCTCTGTATACAAAATTGAGATACATGCAAAAATACGAAGGTAATGAAAGAAACACACCAGAATTCATTTTTATCAGAAACAAAGCAGATCTATGACATAGTTCCTAGCTCTTTTTACTTATTTTTATTAAATATTATTCAAATAATCCATTTGCATTGACAATCATAATCACTTACTGAATATGCTTTTCATTCTCCGTTAATAATAATGTGATTGTTTTTATATCCCACTAACTAATTTTTCAGTTTTCAAAAAGGCCAAGGTGCCAGAATTTTGTCCTGCAGGAATTCTTTGATGTGCCAGTAAATCTTTCATCATGAGGCTGATATATTTGAGCCCCTTCAAATACCACGAGATTGAGACAGGATCAAAGCTGCCAAGTTGGGTTCAAAAGACCAGCCCTCTACTGTCTGAGCTACTCAGCCCAGTCCCTTCTCTGTTCCTGACAAAGTTGTGCAGCACGCATACAGCTTTCACAACTTTGGATCACTGACAGCGTTCTTTTACAAATCATAGAATTGTGGTTCTGGTGTGTGCATTTTATAATAAATCCTAGTCTTAGAATTTAAACACTATGAGTTGTTGTGTGTTATCTCTCAGAGAATTAGAGTAGATGAAGTGTTATCCTGATCCTGTAATGATTAAAAGAGGGGCAGTGTATTGGATCTCTGTGTTTTCTTATTTGTATACATGATATGAGTAAGGAACTGGAATCCCAGATAAGGCTTATTGGGGATGATGTTATATTGTGAGGAGTAATAAGTTCCGGGATTGTGAGAGACTGCAAAGAGACCTTGACAAAGTTGTGAGGAGGACAGCAGACAATGGTATGAAGGTTAACGGGGTGAAAAGACAGGTTGTAAGCTTCCCAAACACAAGTCCTCTCAGTTTTAATTACTGTGTTGATAGGATTACAGTAACTCATGGGAATCACTGTAAGTATGTAAGTGTTAAGGCAAGATCTTCATTGGAATAATCAAATAAACGGGATTGTAAATAAGGGTTACAGATCTTTTCATATGGTTATTAGGATATATAGGGGTTGTGTTAAGGATGTAAAAAAGGAGAGGGCATATAAGTCACTGGTAAGACCCCAATTAGAGAGAAGTTCTAGTGTATGGGACCCTCACTAGGATTACTTGGCATGAGAACTGGTAAAGATTCAAAGGAAAGCAGCTTGATTTTTTCCGCGATATTTCTGTCAAAAGAAAAAAGTGTTACAAAATTAAAGGATGTTAAACAATTTTATTATTATTATTATTAAGTATAACTTTTTATTAAAATGTTACAGTTAACAGACTTTTTAAATACCTGAAGACCATCCAAGGAGACAAATTTATGTTGACCTGTTTTTCCACTACATACGTCGTCATCTCCCTGAAACAAATCAAACAACCAGATGTGACAGTTGAACAACAAGCAAAAGTAATATAAACTTCAAATAGTTAATGGTTATAGCAGAGATATTGTGGTATTTACTCATTATGGTAAATTTTAGATGTAGTTTTCATCACATATTTTGTGGTAGAAGGAAAATCTACAAGGGATAGCTCCTCCAGAACAAGGAGTACCATACAGTAGTAGGATCAAATTGATAGTACTATCTGCGCACTTTTTAGCGATAGATTTACACCCTAGTGCTGAAGCGGTCGACCTCGGCAATCTTCGAGATTCATACTGGCAATCTTTGAAACACAAACTATAAATCGCTTATGCATCGCTGTGCGACGTCTGGCGTACACTTTACGTACTAGTACTGTTGTTATTTACACAGCAAAGCCAAACTATAGAATTCACTCTAGGAATAAGATACGCATCGAGAAATGTTATATAATGTTATATAATGTGTGTGTGACACAGTTGTTGGCTTAAAATAACAAAGATTTAGAAAATTCATATCGATCGATCATATTATCGATTCATATCAGATTTCATTTCCATTCAGTTGGCAGTACTAACGGAACCGGAAGCGCTCCCTCCTTACTCCTCAAACCCGTACACAAATCTATCGCTAAAAAGTGTGCAGATAGTAATGTACTGTAATGCCATTCAAATTTTCATACTATTTACAGGATAAAATGAGCTTATTATTTTTAATTCTGAAATTCTCCTGTTGTACAGCTATCCCCGATGAAGGATACTCTACTTTACCTTGCATATACTGTATAAGCGGTGATATACTATCGACAGTGAATTACGTAAAGCATCTAAATAAATATATTTTGAAAACAAAAAAGGAATACCAAAATGAAGGAAAAAATTATCTGAAAATCTTGTGGTAATTTCTCATGCACCAAAGAGCAACACAATCACAGCCCAGCAACTGGCGAGTAGGTGATACTTTTCTTCGAAGTGCTTAAAACACCTAAAACTTACCACAATACAAACTTCTTCCCAGGAAAACTGATTTGTTGAATGAATGTTTTCAGCTTATTAGTCAATGTACACCTCTTGCATTCCATCACTACATAAATAAAATCTGTAGCTAAAAAATTGAAGATATATATAAAATACTGTCATAATCAGGTATAACAATGAGCTCTATAATCATCAGGAAGATGATCACATCAATGAGAAAAAGGCTACTAGCCTTCTACAGTCACTTTAACTACATGGACCTCTGCAGTCTCACCAACAAGATCTTCAATACAACAGTTAAAGGAAAAGTCTCCAAGAACATATGAATTACTGCAGTGAAATCAGATCTAGAACAATTTGAAATTCCACTAAATGCAGGACTGATCCCAATTCCAATGGATCACTATGGAGGGTTTCTTCCCAGTGTCTTTCACTGGCAAGAAGAACATAGGGACTACCAGACTGAAGTGGACAGGAAGCTAGCACACCATCAGAAAATGAAAACTTTCTGGACCAAGAAGAAACAGAAGATCCATGTAAAGACCCAAAATCAGCCCTGCAGTACTAAGCCCAAGCGAAAAGAAGAAAACTATTGTTACAGTAAACAGAGTCTGCTTACAACATTCACAAGATATCTTTGATTAAGTATGTCGTCATCAGCTGATACTCGTATCTGAGTATTCATATCTCTCCTGCAATTCTTCCAATACTGTATTTGAATTCAGGGATGCAGATGCCTTTGATGGCTAAGAAGATCAATCCTGGCATGAAACATACGATCACATTGGTTGCACCTTATAGAGTGTGAAGGTCATGGTTGAACCCGGCGTCGTTTACTTAGAGATCCAACAAGGCACAGCTCAGATTACGTCACACAACACTCAGGAGACTTGCCAATGACGCTGAGCAAGGAAAGGGCGTCTGCAGGCATTAGCACACAGGTAAGGTTGCAAAGCAACGTGCAGTCCTCTGGTATCCTGTGACAAAACCATTGGTCTGGACTGGTTAGATTATTGGTCTGGACAAAATCATTAGGCTGGATTGGTTAGCCCTGTTGCTAGACACGATGTGTGCTCAATCAGAGACTTTAAGAAACTTAGCTGACCAATAGCAACACAGAAAATGGTTGCAATTCACTGATTTACATGGTTTGGTTTTCATTTTTCAACATATAAGTAAGATTATTTCTTGGGCACCTGGCAAGCATAAAGGAAGGATCTCTCCTTTCTGCTATGTAATGTATTAAATCGCAAAGGTCCACCTTTTCAATACAAATAATTATGTTAGTTAAATTACAACATTATTTATTCTACACCAGTTTCAACATCATGTGACATCAGCTGAACTTGGAATACGGTAAGTATACATGAAATACTGTATATTCACAATAAAGACCCTTAACATTTAAAGATCAATGATTAGATAAAATTCAAGTCAATTATAAAACCAATGAAGATGAAAGCACATAAAAGGTAATGTTTTGAATAAGTCCTTTTGTGAGACTTAAAGTCCTATGTGTGAAATGGTCACAATGTCAGTTTATAATACAACAGCAATTAAATGCATGTTTCATTAATGTTCCTCAGTGGAACGAAGAATTAATGGTGAAAGAACAAAGCGGTAGCCCCTAAGTTCAAATCTTCAGAGAGTAAAGTATTGTATCGCACTGTGACTGAGCAGGTGGATCATGTTTACAAGCAATGTCATTAGAGATATTATATGACCAGAGTTTCCCAATCCAATGTGGGACCTGAAGAATGAAAAAAGGAAACCAGTTAGAAAAGAGAAGATGGAAAAAGAGGGCAAGTTGTGATTTAGTAAGAAACTCACCTCTCTCAGCTTGCTATGTGGTATGAAGTGTGAAGAGGAACTGATGGCCAAGACATGCTTGGAACAAGGACAAGAATAGAGTTGAGGAGGGAGGGAAGGGAGGGAGGGGGATGGGTCAGGAGGGAGAGGAAAGAGGGGCAACGGTGTGAGCGGTGTCAGGGGGACATTGTGGTAGAGAAGCATACCACGACAACATGAAAGAATGTGCTGAATTTTGATGCTTGCGAAAACTGTAATAAGGACATTGAAAAGTATTTTAGGTTTTTCAGAAATGTCATTCCAATTTAGGTTGGGATTGAAATACTGGTCCAGGTGTATGTAACAGTTTTCCGTAGTGTCAAGTAAAGGGTCTTTCCTTAACGTTTCCAATATCTCTATGTCTTGATCAATACCAATAAATTTGTGTTTTGAATCGTTAATACGTTGGCCTACTGCGGAAAACCTGTTATACCTAATTGCATTAACATGCTCTGCATATCGAATTTTAAAAGTCGACCGGTTTGTCCAACATATGAACTATTACAGTCATTGCAACGGAATCTATAAACATCTGATTTTAGGAAAGGGTTAGGTTTGTTTATTAAAGTAGAATTGTGCAAAACTTCCATATTTCTGTTGCTGGTTCAGAAAGAAATGTCGTTTTTTCTAAATATATTAGTGATGCCGTATACATCTTTATTAAAAGTAAAGGTTGAGAACAAATTGAGTTTAGGCTTGTCTTATTAAATTTGATTTTTGACAATGTCTAAATTTATTAATTATGCTTTTAATGAACGTCTCGTTAAAACCTCTGAACCTTGCGATGGAGCAAATTATGTTTTAACCCTTTATTTAGATTTATTTTAGACATGGCGCGATTTAAAAGCTGTTGTAGGTGGCGCATTTCTGAGTTTGGGGGTGTGAGAAATCTTGTCTTATTGTTGCTGTGTGGGTAGGTTTTCTGTAAATTTTATATGAGAAGGAAGAGGGAAGTCTGGTAATCGTTAAGACAAGGAAGTTAATTAATCTGTTAATTTCTGATTCTTAGGTGAACTTGATGTGAGGATCTATATTGTTAAGGTTTGCAAGAGTAGCCAGCGCATCAATGGTGCGGTCGTCAAGGATAATAAAGGTATCATCAACATACCTAGCCCACAACTGTATGTTAGCGAATTTTTTGTCTTTATCAACTGCCGTATGCTCTAAAAAATCCAAGTAAATCTCTGCCAAAATGCCAGAGGCCAATGACCCCATCACCAGACCATCCTGCTTGTAAACGACATTGTCAAAAGTGAAGTACTGTAATACCTTATTTACTTGCACTAACTTCCTTATGAAATATGCTAAGGTTACCTCCAAATTTTGCTAATGCTCTCCTTCATACAGGGTGGCGCACGAAATGTCATACATCGGAAATGTTTTATAAAATGTGTAAACCTGGGCTCACACGTCTATCTCAATGGTGCAGTGAACAAACAGAATGTCCGGTTTTGGGCGAAAGAACGGCCTGCTATTGTGCACGAGGTTGAAAGTCATGGTGTGAAAGTGTGTGTGTGGGCTGCAATTTCCAGTCATGGAATTACTGAGCCAATCTTTTTCAATGACACAGTCAATAGTGATTACATAAAATAAATTTCATCGTAAAGTCCGTATTGTCGTACGTATATTTTTAGGTTAAGTCAATATTCCACCTTCACAATACCATAAGTTTATTGTCTATTTATTTAAACAACATTATTAACTATGACGGGACATGTTTCGTCTAACTTGCAGATATCATCAGCCGTAAGATATTTAAGAAAAAGCACAAAAAAAGACAAGGACAGAATAACATATTAAAATAAATTGGGTTGCCAAACACGTCAACCAAAATAGCGAGTATGTTCCAGATTGTTCCAAGTACAAACATTCAAAAGCTGTTGATGAACAAAATTAAAATCATACACATGAGACGATACAGTAAAGCTTGTTGTTAAAGTTCTTCTTGAGGGTGCCGTTGACATGCAGCATTCAGGTGCGTCGGCAAAAGCTGATAATGAAGTGCATAATGTTATTTGTAGCAGAAAAAAGACGATCAACGAGCATGTGTAGGGAATCCAGTGAGAAGATGTAAAAAACGTCATATTGGTGCAAGGTTGACATTTCTTATTAAAACTAGGTGGAATATCAGATCGTATGACGTACGTAAAAATACTGTGGACGGCCCTAGAATGAGAATAAAGATTATTATAAAAATTGAAAAAAAAAATTGAAATTAAACAAGCTTTTACGATATAAAAACGAAAGAATGAAAAAAGGAAGATTGTGGCACATCTGATTACTTGCGTTCTCACTTCTCAAAGAGTAATTAGTTTAGCACTTTTTTTTTTTCTGACTGAGGGTGAACTATGGAGGACGTGTGTGATGGGAGTCGGTGCGGGGGGAAATTAGGGGAAGGTTTAAATCAATAGATGGGGAGCGATCACGTGGAAGCTTGTTTGAATGTTTGTCGAAATAGGAACTGTTGAGTAATGCCTCAAAAATTACGTTCATAGTTTCTGAAATCTCATTTAAGTTATGAGTGGGGTTGCGTTTTTGATCTATGTTAATATAAATGTTTTCTAAAACGTTGAGTAAACTGTCTTTACTATGAAAATAAAGAATTTTTAGGTCCTGTTCTATGGAAGTGAAGATGATGATGTCTACAAGTTAGACGAAACATGTCCAGTCATAGTTAATAATGTTATTTAAATAAATAGACAATAAACTTATGAGATTGTAAAGGTGGAATATTGACTTAACCTAAAAGTATACAGTCAATAGTGCGCGTTACTTCGACATGTTGACAAACAGTTTCCTTCCAGAACTCTTTGCATCACGACTACCAATAGAGACACAATAGTTCATACAAGATGGAGCTTGTCCGCACACAGCAAATGTTGTTCTGGACTCCCTGAATGAACATTTTGGGCCCCGTGTGATGTCCCATCGATACCCCAACCGTTTTCAGAGCGGCTCGATCTGGCCACCGCATAGCCCCGATCTCAATCCATGCGACTTCTTCTTGTGGGGATATTTGAAGGAGACAATCTACCGCCATAAACCAGAAAATGTACAGCAATTGCAAGCGGCCATTGTGACTTTCTTCCGAGGGTTGAGTGAGGAAATGTGTTGTAGAGTGATCACGAACATGAGGGCTCGTCTCGAAGCTGTTGTTAGACCGATAAGGTGGACACATTGAACATGTCCTGCACATGGACTAACCATGCACATGTCAGTGAATGTTGTAAAGCCATTTTGTAGATATTCAATATGTTGTATATTACATTTTCTATAAACAATTTCCAGTGTATGACATTTCGTGGGCCACCCTGTATTTGCAGATCGATCATAAATTTATTTACTGGCAACTCATATTTTCTTCCAAAGAGAAACATTTAAACAACAAACTGATGTTAAAATTAATTAAATATGAGTGGAGATATTCTATTTTTTTTAATCTTAAGTTAGGCTGTCAGTTATAGGTGCAGGGTCATTGTTGCCAAATGCACAACCCCAAAACCATGGTTGTGGGAAGGTTGGTATTTATCCACCGTTTTCTTTACAGCTATTCATTATCGGTATGTGCATGTTCTGGCTAGTGACAACAAAAACTGACATTTGTCTAACATGTCATGGGTGTTTAGCAGAAAAGCTCTCAAAGGGAGTGAGTTACTGCTATGCAGAAACTCTGTTTCCTGTCAGCCATTGGCCCACATTGTTTAGGATATTTTATCATGCGGTGGTTGGTTACGAAATGTGTGTCAATTCCTGTGAATGACATCATATTGAATTATATTTCAATGACAGTGGTATTAGCCACAGAAAGCATGAAAAATGATGCGTGCTTCCTTATATTAGGTTATAAAATTAAATATACTTGTAAGGGTTGATGGATGGGTCCCTGGCATTCATGATGAATATAGGCCTACATCACCATTACAACCAATCCGAGGTAAGATTAGCTTCGATTACCTTTCGCTCTACCTACTGTTATTAACCTGGTGAGGCTCTGACTGAACTTATGCCCCAATCTCCAGGAACACTCTACTCAAACTAATTGTGCAAACTTCTGTTGTTATAATTTCAGGAAGGAGTACTGTAACAATGTGACAGGTGTGATTGCAAGCATCATTCTTGCATTTATCATTAATCTGAACTGTCTCTAAATTAAGGTAGAAGAGTATCACAAAGGTTTACAAGTTTAGGCACAGGGTATGGAGGGGCAAATATGAGACACACAGAATGTGGGGCAAATAAAAGACAAGCTTATTACGAGCACCATTTACTAGGGGGGGGGGGGGGAAATATTCACAGCATTCTTTAATATGCATAGAAGCATATCTTACAGTGAAATCATATAAAATAGATTTAATAGATTTGCATCAAATTAAATTTTGTATGCATGAAAATGTTGGCAGGAAAACTTTCAAATGTGCTTGCAAAACATCTCCTGTTATTTTGTATTTGCATAGTTGGCTGCTCTGTTTTCATACTGAAAGGCATCTGTATTGGTTTATCTTTGGAGTGCTACCAAATTAATGGTGAAAAGTGTGGTTTCCAGATTTCCCATTCAGTTTAAAAAGTAAATAATTAACAGACAGTTCAGGTAAGTCAGTGCAGATATTCAGAATTACCCTAGGCCTATATTGGTACTGGTGAGACTACTGAAGAGCAATATTGTTTTCCACAGCCTGTTGATGAAAATTCTCAGCCTGTTCCAGTCATTCGACCGGGTCAGGAATGGAATTAATAAAGCCCCCATCTAGCGATGAGGATAGGAATTGTGCCAGCTTCCGAAGCCTGTCGCACTCTTCTGGGGTGATGATCAATGAATGATAGAGAAATGAAATGATATTGGAGTATGTTGCTGGAATGAAATATGACAGGGAAAACCAGAGTACCCAGAGAAAAATCTGTCCCACCTTCGCTTTGTCTAGTACAAATCTCACATGGAGTGACCGGGATTTGACTCACGGAACCCAACGGTGAGAGACAGGCGAACTGCAGCCTGAGCCACGGAGGCTCTCACAGCCTATTGATGTATTTGAAAAATAATGTTTGAAGGTTATCCACAATGTCTGTTTTCAGTATTTTCTTGAACTGTTAACTGTCAGAAATTAGTGCCTGAAACACATCGCCAATTATTTACTTCTAGTAAAAACTTGACTTTCATTGGAGATAATTATAATTTTTTTTCAGCACATTATACTAAAAGAAACATGCTGTGTCTCATTTTTGCACTCCTATTGCTCTAGCCCTTTTTTCTGTATGGAGATATAATAATGTTATTTGTTTTACGTCCCACTAACTACTCTTTTACGGTTTTCAGAGACGCCGAGGTGCCGGAATTTAGTCCCGCAGGAGTTATTTTACGTGCCAGTAAATCTACCGACACAAGGCTGACATATTTGAGCACCTTCAAATACCACCGGACTGAGCCAGGATCGAACCTGCCAAGTTGGGGTCAGAAGGCCAGCGCCTCAACCGTCTGAGCCACTCAGCCTGGCTGTATGGAGATATAATGCAGTCTTTTATTTGCCCCACACTGTCTTCTTTTTATCCCAATTGTTGGGTAAAAATAAGACACAGTTTAATTTTTTTTAACAGAGAAGTATATACACTAGAGCAAAATTGCTTTAAAAATTTAATTCAGCATGCCATTTAACATAATTTTAATCACTTACAATAATTTAAATATATTTCTTTGTATTCCAAAAAATGAAAGTTTTGATTTTGTTTCATATTTACTCCTCCCTACCCTACTTGAAAACTTACAACCTGTTTTCCAGTCAGTGACCGGGTCAGGGGTGGAAATGAATGAAGCCCCCATCTAGCAGCGAGGATAGGAATTGTGCCGGTTGCCGAAGCCTTTTGCACTTTAGGCATACTTACCGGTCCATTAATGCCCAAATTCTCTCTCTGATCTTCAACTACTGGCGGCTTCTGCTGGTCCTAATAAATACCAAGAAGAGCAATTATTCACAAATGTAAAGTGGAATGTATACTTCAGTGACAAGATTGGATAATATACACAATGTTGAACACAGAATGGGAGTAACTGAGACTATTATCTTCAATCTCGTAACAAAAATTGAAAATGAAATTACAATTATCTTCTCAGAGTAGCCTAATTTAACATTTTACACTTCCAACGCAGGCTGTACTCGATCCCGATGACTGTTAAAAATAAAATTCTTATCACTGTCAACAAAATAACGACCATTGAACAAAAATATGAGTGAATATGTAAAATTTGAGAAATTTGTGTACAAGTACATAACCTAAAATACAACGCGCCCCATAGAACGTCCGAAGTTATAAATATAATTATGGCTAATTACACTTCAATACAAAACAATCCCAGAAGAAACTAACTGTACAGAATGATACAACAATTGCATTTTTTAATTTTTAAAATGAATTCACACCTACGAAACACCTTCAAAATAGAACCTTACAGCAAATTTGTCTTTCATAAATGAATCATGAGGGTCACTGATAAAAATGATTTACCTTGGCATGGACTGTCCCCATATTTTAACAATATATTAACAAGTAGAAAGAAGCATGCTTCGAACGGCAAATTTAGAGGAAATCCGAGAACAGAAGGCCGGAAACCTTAACTTTGGAACCTAAACTTCGTAGACAGTTGTTTCTTTCCAGAGATGGGCAAAAAATAACACAACAGTTATTTTGTAACTGTTCCTGACTCGGAACTGGTCTCTAAATGAACACTACGCCGGAACATCCTGTACCGAAACAGCGTTCCGTGTCGCCTGCACTGAGTGCACACCAGCGAGATTGGTCTATACGCAAACGATCCCAACTGAGGTACTCACACCAAAGAGGATAGAATGGTAGGGATGAGCGCGACTGAAGCCTGGAATCGAGAGCGTCGACTCCATCGACTCCGAACACCGGTCTCGGTTCGCATGAAGCCTCTCGACTTCAAGTTACCCTGATGCGCATTGCGGGGCCGCGCGGTCGCTTCGCATGAAGCCTCACGACTCCAAGCGAACTTGACTCTCACTCCGGGGCCGCTTGCGTGTCGAGGCGCGGAAAATAACGTGAAAAATCATACATGTTGCTGCTCATTTGCCCATTAATTTTTCAAGAGTACTGTAGAGTGAAGTACGATATTGTTAACGAAGACGACGAGCATAATGGTGTAGTTGACACGTGTCAAGTCAGAAAGTATCGGCATAGCAGACCACGGACATTTAATTTCACGTCCTTATTTGTCCTGATCAGGAAATTGATAAACAGATATCGATGGTAAATCATTATGAATTGCACATAAACGATGAAAACAAATCTAATATGGTTAAATCCTCTAACAAAATTTGAACATAGATTAAATCATTAAAAGGCTTCATGGCTCAGGCGGCAGCGCGTTGGCCTCGCACCGCTGGATTCCGTGGTTCAAATCCCGGTCACTCCGGGTGAGACTTTTTTTTCTCCAGGTACTCCGGTTTTCCCTGTTATCTTTTATTCTAGCAACACTCTCCAACATCATTTCATTTCATCTGTCAGTCATTCATCAATTCCCCAGAGGAGTGCGACAGGCCTCGGCAGCCGGTACAATTCCTATCCTCGCCCCAGGATGGGGACGTCATTCACTGACTGGAAAACAGGTTGTCGGTTTTCATTATAATTCAAGGACCACGTTAGGTCTTGGTGCATTATTATTATTATTATTATTATTATTATTGTTATTATTATTATTATTATTATTATTATTATTATTATTATTATTATTATTATTATTATTATTATTATTATTATTATTATTATTATTATTATTATTATTATTATTATTATAAGCATTAACTGATAAGAAATTGTTACGTTCGCCGGTGTTTTGTTATTATGTAATTGAATTTCATATTGGGGATTACTTAAGATTCTGTCATAATACATTATTAATATTATTAAAAAAAAAAATTGTTGAAACATGTGTTGTAATATTCCATTAGTACATGAAATTTGTTTGTATTATGTATAAGTTCACGTTGGTGATTATTGAAGATTATTCTGTCAGAATATATTATTATTAGTAGTAGTAGTAGTATTCACAAAAGGCCCTTTTCGCGACAGCCCTGGTAGGCCTTGGCCTACCAAGTGACCTCTGCCCAGCTCAAAGGCCAGTAGATTACGAGGTGACGTGTGTTCAGCACGACGAATCCTCTCGACCGTTATTCTTGGCTTTCTAGACCCGGTCCCTATCTCACCGTTATCACGAAACCTGAGATAGAGGTAAAAATCCCTGACCTGGCCGGAATCGATCCCGGGGCCTCCCTAGACTGCGGAGGCGGCTATCATGACGCACAATGAATGGTAAAATATTTGTTGTAAAATCATACTGTAAGTACTCGCTTCTTTTTTTCTGTTTTATGCCCTAGGCCAGGGGTATTAATAATTTACAACTAAAAATCCAACCCGGCCGAGAATCGAACCCGGGACTGCTGCGGGACAGGCGGACGCGTTGACCCCTACACCGTGGAGCTGAACTCATTTAAGGCAACATTGGCGATTATGTAAACGTATACTGTCAGATTATAATTACCACTACTAGTATCGTCATCATTATTATCGTCGCCAAAATAGACCTACAACATTAACACTAACAATGATAAAATCCCGAAACAATATTTCACGTTTGCTGGCTAATAATCATCTTGTATTCAGCGTATCACAAGTTACCAAGGGAGGAACAGGGAACTATAATTCCAAGCAGTTCCGACAATAGTTGTTAGATGGCGTTAGTGCATCAGTGGAGTCGACACTGGAGTCGAGAGTGTCGGTTCCAGTGGTAGCAGTCTCGACTCTTCGCGACTCCGTCGCAACCCATCCCTATTGACGTCCGAAACGGGGGAGGAGCTTACCGTCAGCTGTTCCCAATATGGCGGCGAGATAGTGACGGGATGTAAACACGACAGTGATCGGGTGTGTGCGTCTGTAGGATTTATTAAGTGTTCAAAATGTCTTTGGTGTCGTATGCGCGACTGTTGAGAGTTGTCGGAGATTTCATGCGTCCATTAGTGGAAGGGGAAGAAATATTCAAGCGTAATTACTTGATATGTGTAGGTAAAAAGTTTGAAACAGAAGATGAAACTGGTTGTGTTTACAATCATCCCACATCGATTCAAAACAGCACAAGGTTAATGTTGTCTTGAACAAGGGGGTGAAAATGTAAAGTGCAACTGTATATGTAAAGCGGGTTTGTCAGAGAAATGTTACCGCTGACACGCTAATTCACCTTAACAGTTAAGCTACTGTAATTTTCCACTTTTAGAGGTTATGGAGTAATTTCTTAGCCAGGTGACGGGGGAGTTACCTGTTTTGTAAACTGTAATCTTGGGGAAGAAAGAAAATAATAATTGTCATCATCATCTGTTTACCCTCCAGGATCGGTTTTTCCCTCGGACTTAGCGAGGGATCCCACCTCTACCGCCTCAAGGGCAGTGTCCTGGAGCTTCAGACTCTTGGTCGGGGGATACAACTGGGGAGTATGACCAGTACCTCGCCCAGGCGGCCTCACCTGCTATGCTGAACAGGGGCCTTGTGGAGGGATGGGAAGATTGGAAGGGATAGGCAAGGAAGAGGGAAGGAAGCGGCCGTGGCCTTAAGTTAGGTACCATCCCGGCATTCGCCTGGAGGAGAAGTGGGAAACCACGGAAAACCACTTCCAGGATGGCTGAGGCGGGAATCGAACCCATCTCTACTCAGTTGACCTCCCGAGGCTGAGTGGACCCCGTTCCAGCCCTCGTACCACTTTTCAAATTTCGTGGCAGAGCCGGGAATCGAACCCGGGCCTCCGGGGGTGGCAGCTAATCACGCTAACCACTACACCACAGAGGCGGCAATAATAATTGTACTAAGTAAATGTTGTAAAGCAAATAAATCTAGGCTTTATACAGGCTTGTGTTGGAACAGCCCACATAAACTTAAATGTTCTTCCATTTTTACCATCAGCACAAAAGTTAGAACTTAGAACCGACAATAATAAGTACAAAAAAATTATAAGTACCTACAGAACATGCAGAGCAAAGTTGGAAAATTATAATTTAAGAGTACTATAACCTCTACAGTCACAGCTGTTTGGGGTTGAAGAATACTTGCTTTGTCCAATTCTACCAAATAATTAGGTTATGGCTTCTAATTTATGATGACCGGGCGAGTTGGCCGTGCGGTTAGGAGCGTGCAGCTGTGAGCTCGCATCCGGGAGATAGTGGGTTCGAATCCCACTGTCGGCAGCCCTGAAGATGGTTTTCCGTGGTATCCCATTTTCTCACCAGGCAAATGCTGGGGCTGTACCTTAATTAAGGCCACGGCCGCATCCTTCCCATTCCTAGACCTTTCCCGTCACATCGTCGCTATAAGACCTCTCTGTGTCGGTGTAACGTAAAACAAATAGCAAAAAAAGCTAATTTATGACGGCAAAATACTACATATTTTCTTTCATTGATAGAAGTATTATATAGGCAATTTAAATTCAGTGCTTAATTACTATCAGTTAAAGATATTACTCACATGTAGATAGTTAATTTACTGTCTGCTGTTACACATATGAAGAAGTTTACAAAGAGCGGATAACATTCTATGTGCGGCACAGAAGTATTAGGCTACAAGTTTATCAGTATTTTTGATGTAGCTAAATCTTTGTGAATACAAATTAGAGATAATAACTACCAATGAGTACAATAAACAGTACCGGTACCTACGCTGTGGAAAGAAGTCGTCTTCACGAGAATGCAGACTGCGCACTGTCATGTATCGCGCAACGCGTTTTCCAATTGACAGCGCGGAAACCCATCTTTCTCTCTGAACTTTTTGTACAGGAAAGTAGTGACCAGATTTCGCATCCGTTTTATAAGATTTGCAACCTTATACAGAGCAGTACCTCCTCAAATTTGACAATTTTCTTTCTGTTTCCATCACGACGTCAATGCTTCGCCATGTAAATATACCTCACCAGTCACTATGTTGCAGCTTCAACATTCTACCGCGTGGCTGCGCCATCCAACTTTTCTGACGTCAATAGAATGGCTCACACGGCCCCAGCAGCAGCCCCGGTGCTGTGCTATAGCATCGCATACGTGGTGGGAGAAGCAGGGGAAGTAGCAGAGGCAGAACGACAGGTCGTAAAGTCAGCGCGCAGCTTATGAAAACAATATTATTTATGACAATTCTGTGAATACATAAACAAACAATTTATTCTGTGCATACATTGCGTTTGCCTTAATGTACATGTAGCGTTTAAGTCCATTGTTGACATCGTTTTGCGGCAACTAATTTACCGATATTTACAATCGATTTGGCAGTAGAAATTATATGTACGGTATCTAAGACAGTATCAGACAGAGAAGTCCTAGTTCTACATTTACTTAAATTATGAATTGAAAACATCTGTTCGCATGCATAATTTGTACCAAACATTGACGTAAATTTTAAGGCAAAAGCATGAAGTCTGGGAAATTCTTGTGGATTTTTGTAAAATGAAATTAAATAACCGCTGTAGTGGTAGTACCTGTCTTTTAGGATTGCCTTGCACTGTAGTTTTATCAGCTCTGTTTGGAAATATGATGGTAATTTTTCAGGACGCGCTGAAAATGGGGTCATAAATATTTCAAGACGAGGTGCCATATCATTCATTTCTTTGAATCGGGCATTGAATTCTTCGTGCAAAGTCTGTAACGACGTCTGATAGTCTCCAAGATTTTCGTAAGTAGACAAATGTAATGGTCTCAATGAAGCAAAATTGTCAAAATTTTCGTCTTCAAGATGTCTTTTCCATAACAAACTCTGCATTTTGAAAGTCTCATCATTGTGTTTCTCCCTTGCAGTGAAATATTTAAATCATTTAAATAAGACGTTATGTCCGCCAAGGAAGCGCGGTCAGCTACCCATTGTTTATTCTGCAAAGTTGGTTGTGGAGAATATTTCATCTCTATGAACAGAGAAATTTCTTCAATTATTGCAAAGAAGGTTGCTAGCACTTTCGCGCAAAATAACCAGCGCACAATACAACAACAGGGAATGTCGCTATATTTTGCCTCGAGCTATTTTAAAAATCATTCGAAATTCCTATGGTTCAAACACTGCTTTCTGCAGAAATGTACACATTTTGATACAGTATCCATAACAGATTTAAAGTTGCGAAAGATTTTTGCACATAATTCTTCTTGATGTAAAATGCAATATGCTGAGTGGAGTAGGTGGGAAAGGAGGGGAACGGTGCTGCTGAGTGCAGCGCTGGTGCGCCCCAGCACTAAGTGCTCGAGTTGGAAAGGCCTGGTCTATAGCATCCTATTCCGAAAAAATAGTATTCCCTATCGCCTGCACTCGGCGGGACTGGTCTACCAACACCCTGTTGAAAAAAAACAGTGTTCCGTATCGCCCTGTTTCATAAAACTAACTGATAATATTAGAATTCATAAAAATATTTATTGGTTAACCAAATTCTGTTTCATAAAGATGTATACATGACTAATAAAATGTTTTCACCCATAATATTAGTTAATTAGTCAGCTGATCCAATTGGAGGTTAGAATCGGGTTGTTTCATATGTTTTTGGTTTGTGTTTGTTCCCAGCAGTAGGTTATTTGATTGACTACAACTACAATCCATATGTTCAATAGGCTCACTTGATATTTTCGTTGTTCTGACTTTCGGTAGCCTTCATAGGAGAATGGGTACCGGTAAAAAAGAAAGAGTAATGTGAGAGAAGAGATGTTCTTTGAGGAAAGGGGTTGCACACTATAACCTTCCTTGCTTTTTCTTTTTTAAGTGCTCTTGAAAATCTCTGTTGAGATGGACTAGCAAAATCTTGGTGTACCGGTGTTATAAGCGAAGCGTAAAAGGATAGACTGAATCTCCGAACAGAACTACACCAGGAAAAGGTCTCCAACCATTTATCAACTTATTGTTCAAATCACTTAGCCTTAGAGCCCTAGCATCGCTGACATTACCACGCCAATTCCCACAACATAATAGAATTAAGTGGCGGTGGTGGGGATGATGATTTTAAGAGGAAGTACAACTAGGCAACCACCGTCTATATAATACTAATCATAGATAAAAATGGAAGGGATCCGATACTTCGAAAAATGAAGGTATGGGCCAACGGAAGACAAGGGCCACGAAGGGCGTGAAAATGAAAGACTCCCTAGGTCTCGGAACCTAATACCATCGGGGTCGGAAAAGAAAAAGAGTTGACCAAGAGAGGTCGGATAGGACAGATGAAAGTGAAGAGGCTGGCACAGGTAAGTGAGAACAATGCCAGGACTCAGCTATGAGCCCCGTGGTCGCTAAACCACCCTCTCAACTGTAGAATTCTAAATTTGGTCCACATATGAGCATTACATTCAAGAAAAGTTTCCCATATCGATCAGCAAATGCTGGTTCATACGCACTTGGCGCATCAATTTTTAGCGTTATACCAAGTAGGCTACTCGACAAACTAAAGGTATGCCGCCAAGTTCAGTGAATATGACAAATGCAGTACTTCACTATTGTCAGCCAACCAACATGCGACATCATGAGGATGAGGAAGGGTGTCATCTGGTTGTGACATAACTCGGTAGACTGTCGTTTTTGAAATACCATGTATATCAGAAAACAGAATGCTACTCTGTACCACTACGTAACCAGTTGAGTGCAATCTGAAGCTGCTGTTTTGAGGTTAGTGCGTCATTCCTTGCAGTGGAACATTATAAGATACTACCTGTCCTGTCAAGCACATATTCAAATGTTCTGTACTCCAACCAAATACAGTAGAGACAATACGCGACAGTTCCGGATTTAGCCTTGTTAAAATGGGAGACAACTCGCAAGTGGCGCTCCTAGTGGCTTGACCTGAACATTCGAGCTAAATTCAAATTTCAATAGAAATGTATACACGGAAATGGATAAATAAATTACGTCTAGAAAGAAAGTGTTACTAAGATATTAACTTCAAAGTTGCTAAAGCAATTCTGGATAAATGTATGAAGAATTAGTTAACAGGTTATTAGTTATAGACTGAAATTAGACATATAATCAAGATGTGAAATGGACTGCCATGAAAGTGCTTGATCTTTCATTTATGCATAACTTTTTTAGCTTTAGAATTCCTGCCTGAACATTCACGGCTAGATTTTTCTTTCTTCTCATTTAAAAGCATTGTATCATCATATTAAAACACTTGCCAACAAAAATATAGGCACATTCCTAAAAGCCGGTCTCCACTGATTAACATTTAACACCAACATGTTAAATTTAACATGTTACAATTGACTTGTATATTGTGATTGTGTCTTCCAATTGACTTTGCATGTTAACTCAGAATGTTGGGGTTAACACTTTTAACATGTTGGCGTGTTTTCCGCTCCAAGTGGAAAACATGTCAAGTCAATTCGTTGTTCGTGAGATGTTGGCACAGCTTCGGCAACTTCCTTTCCGTTTCCATGTCAACAGATAGCCAAATATGCAAACGACGTGCTTCTCGTGAAGTAGGATTATAATTACAACACTCCGCATCACTCATTCCCTTTGTTGTAAGCTACAAATACAGTACTGGTACCGTACGTGTGTCGTTCTTTCTGCACTATACTAAAATGTATAGTCAAAAATGGAGTGGAGCAAGATTACTTTGGACTTAATTAATGATATAACAGAAAGGCCTTGTTTGTGGGATGTCTCATCAAAGGAATGCAGTGATAAAGCGAAGAAAGCCGATATTTTCCAGGAATTCTAAATATATATAAAATTGGATGTTGGTATATTTGACGTTAATAGACTCAAAAACTACTGGACCGATTTCGCTGAAATTTTCACAATTTGTTCTTATTAAATCTGAAAGGGATTATGAAGTGGTTTGAACGAAATCGGTAAGGTGGTTTTATTATTATGAGCAATTTTATTAAATTGCAAAGCCGCACCAAGATTGTGTCGACTTGATGGACAGATTGTCGCTAGGCGACAGCAGCTAACGCTAAATCATGATAGTCCGGTAAATGAAATGGCATATGGTTTTTAGTGCCGCGAGTGCCCGAGGACATGTCCGGCTCGCCAGATGCAGGTCTTTTGATTTGACTGCGCTAGGCGACCTGCGCGTCATGATGAGGATAATATTTGCTGTATATAGGAGGATGAAAACACGCCGCATTGACTTACAAAGTACCTTTCTTGATAGGAGGTGCATTCTTATGCCTATTATTTTGAAATAGCAATCCAACATGCCGTGATCGAGATGTACTTTCATGTCATAGTACCAACTTTGAAAGGTCTGCCCATTTTGAAGAATGTGGCTGTGTATTAGACGTGTAAAATATTTAAGAAACTTTTAAAAATATAGAATATCAACAATGGAATGATAAGAGTTATCACCCCCCTCCTAACGAAGAGCAACTGGAGGTTCCCAACGAGCAAAGACGAGTCTATGTAATCCATAGGTCTATAGGTTGGTATGTAGGTATGTATGTATTGCATCTCCTATACCACTCGAGCGATTTCAACCAAACTTGGTACACTTATTTAAGACTTAGTATCAGGAAAAAACTTCGTGGTGGAAGGACACCACAAGCACCCTTAAAGGGGGCCTTGGGGGACGAGTTAAAAAATCCAAAATAGTGTTGAATTCATAGTTTTCGGGGTCGCTGAGATAAATAGTAACACTCCGGATTTTAAAGTCCAATTTCAGTCCCCTTCGCGGCGGGAGCGAGGAGGAGTGAGAAATAATAAAAATAATAATAATAATAATAATAATAATAAGAAGAAGAAGAAGAATAGATAACAGAGCCGAATTCATCATTTTCAGGGTGGCTGAGATAAATAGTGATACTCCGGAATTTGTTGAAGTCCAAGTTCATCACCCTTTGGGTTGGTAGGGACGAGGGGGGAATGATATAAAAAAATAATCGGAAATAGTATCGAATCCATAGTTTAAGGAGTCGCTGAGATGAATAGTGACACTCCGGATTTTTTAAAGTTCATATTCAGCACCCTTAGTGGAGGGGGGGGGACGAGGCGTGAGTGAGATATAATAATTATACTAATAGAAAATATAAGTCGAATCCATAGTTTTCGGGGTCGCTGAGATGAATAGTGGCACTCCGGAATTTTTTAAATTCAAAGTTCATCACCCTTTGGGGTGGGGGCGAGGGGTAATAAGATATACAATTAATCGGAAATAGTGACGAATCTATAGTTTTCGGCGTCGCTGAGATGTATAGTGACACTACGGATTTTTAAAAGTCCATGTTCATCATTAAGAGAGAAGAATTTCGTTGTTCTCTATTGAAGTGAGTTCAGCGACCTGGGGGGGGGGGGAGTTGAGTGAGACATAAAATTAATAGAAAGTGTCGAATCCATACTTTTCGGGATGGCTGAAATGAATAGTGACATTCCGGATGTCGTTTAAGTCCAAGTTGGGCCCCTGTAGGCAGGGTTGTGAGAAGGGGTGAAAAAATACATTGAGCAAATGACCGAGATTTTGGGTGTTTGTGTGCATGTTCCAGCACAGGTGTCAACTAAACTTGGTACAATACTAAATTTATTTAATAAAATCACACTATCTGTAAAAAATACTGCAGGGGCAAGACACCTCTTGAAGCCCTAGGGAAGGGGGCGAAATATAATTATAACTAAAAAAGACCGATATTAATGTTGAAGGAGAGAGGAGATTTGTACCTGTTAAGAAGGGTAAAATGACCTCAGACCCTGTTTATTATACAAGGGAAATAAGAAAATTAAAAAGAAAATGTTGAATAGTAAACAGGAAAATCAAAGAGGGTAGGGGGAGTACAGAAACTAGGAAACAGCTAATGAGGGAACTGAATAGAATGAAAAAGGAAGCAAAAGAGAATTACATGAATGGCATACTTCAAGAGGGTAATGACCACAAAGGGAAATGGAAAAAACTGTATTCATATATCATGAATCAAAAAGGAAAAGGAAACCAAATTCCTACAATGGTGGGAGAAGGGGGTGAACACTAGTTAACAGATACTGAGAAAGCAAACCTATTTAGTAGGGAATTCAGAGATTCAGTAGATGATTGTCAGGAGTTGGAAACCGAAACAGGAGAAAGGGAGAGACACAGAGGGAAACAAGAAGCTTCTCATTCACAAATGAAGGTATTTTCAGAGAAATCCAACTGCTTCAGCAAGCAAAAGCAGCAGGAAATGATTAAAGAACTGGGGAGGTGTTAAAGACAATGGGGTGGTACATAGTGTCTTATTTAAAATTTCTCTTTGACTATGTCGTAAATAATAGTGTAATACCAAAGGAATGGAAGATATCTATAATAATACCAATTTATAAAGGAAAGGGTGATAAAAGGAAACCAGAGAACTACAGACCAGTACAGTTTGTAAAATACTGGAGAGTTGAATAGCAAAGTACATCAGAGGGATATGTGATGATAAAAATTGGTTCATGAGGAGCCAGTATGGATTCAGAACGAAATTTTCTTGTGAGGCACAACTGGTGGGATTTCAGCAGGACATATCAGATCAATTGGATTTAGGAGGCCAGTTAGATTGCATAGCCATAGATCTTTCCAAAGCCTTTGATAGAGTGGAACATGGAATATTATTAAAGAAATTGGAGGAAATAGGATTGGATGTAAGGGTCACATGTTGGATAAAAACATTTCTAAATTCAAGGGTTCAGAAAGTCAAAGTAGGAAATGATGTATCGCAGGAAGAGAAAGTTTGGAAGGGAATTGCACAGGGTAGTATAATCGGTCCGTTACTTTTCTTAATATACGTAAATGATATAGGGAACAATATAACATCAAAAATAAGATTGTACGCAGATGACATAATTGTTTATAGGGCAATAAATAATATTGAGGATTGTTCAGAATTACAAAGGGGCCTTGAGAGTATCCAGCAATGGGTTGAAGAAAATAATATGAAGGTTAATGGAGGCAAATCAACTGTTACAACATTTACAAACAGGAGTTTTAAAACTGAATTTGAGTATACTTTGGATGAGGTAGTTATCCCAAAAGGTGACAAGTGCAAATACTTAGGTGTGAGATTTGAAAGTAATTTGCACTGGAAGGGTCATATTGATGACATTGTTGGGAAAGCATACAGATCGTTACATGTCATAATGAGGCTACTTAAATGATGCAATAAAGAATTTAAAGAAATCAGTTCGCTTAAGTATGGTTCTTCCATTATTGGAATATGCAAACAGTGTTTGGGATCCTCACGAAGAATACATAATAAAAGAAATAGATAGTGTGCAGAGGAAAGCAGCAAGATTTGTAACAGGGGATTTCAGGAGAAAGAGTAGTGTATCAGAAATGTTAAAGGAACTTGGGTGGGAAACTTTAAGTAAGAGAAGGGAGAAAACTAGACTTATAGGATTATATAGAGCCTATACAGGAGAAGAAGCATAGGGAGATACCGTGAGAAGCTGCAGTTGGAAAATAATTATATCGGCAGGACTGACCACAAATATAAAATTAGAAGGAATTTTAGCAGAAGCGATCGGGGTAAATTTTCATTCATTGGGAAGGGTGTGAAGGAGTGGAACAGTTTACCAGGGGTAGTGTTTGATCCTTTTTCAAAATCTGTACAGATATTCAAGAAGAGAATACACAGCAACAGAGATAATAAATGAAATGTTAGAGGGCATTCGACCAGTGCAGGTTAATGTAAATAAAAAATGTGTGTGAATAAATTAATTCCATTCCCTGGTCTAAGGAGTTTGGACAGCCAAAGTAGGGGACTGCCTGTAGGGTTGAAGTACAGTGGGGACTTCGAGGGCCCTGGGACCGCTAGGGTAGCTGTGAAGGCCCTTCAGGAACTCTGAAAAGTGGTGGAAAAAGGGGCTCTGGTTAAGACGGAGCAGGTCGTTATGCTACTTAGGTTCCAGAATGGGTAAAAAATAAATAAGTAAACAAATGCAATGTAAATTTTAATCTTATACCAGTTGTATAGTATCATTTGAAGTAATTCCATATACCGTAAATCAGTTGACTATATTTGTAAGCAGTACAGGAGATATTATAAGTAGAATTTTGTAAACAATATAAATTTATTGTTAGTATAAATTGTATAATATTGTATTTTGGGAAAATATTCTTCTCTTGTTAATTTAATATCGAGTGCTTGACAATAATGTATTTTAGTGTACCATTTGCCACCGAGGTAGACACCTCATTTGCAAATAAAGAGATTTTGATTTGATTTGATTTAATTTGAATCCATCGTTTTCTGTACTACGGGAGAGATTTGAGCCAAACTTGGTACATTTATGACTTACTATCGTGAGACAAACTGCGAGGAGGTACGGTAGACCGAGCACGCTAGGGGTGGGGTGGGAAGGGCTGAGATGTAAAAATAATCGAAAATAGTGTGGAGTAGTAAGACGAATATTGATACTCCGGGCGTCGCTCTGTGTATGTTTCTTCCAGCATAGCCCTCATACAAAATTGGTACACATATGACTTTCTATCTGAAAAAAATACTATTGGGTAAAACACCAGTAAGCACTCCTCGTGGAGATGGCGTAATAAAAAAATAAACGAAAATGACTGATATTAATGTTTACGAGTTCACTGAGTTGAACTGTGACACTCTGGATGGATAAGTCATACTTCATCGGAATTGGTATGGAGGTTGAGAAGGGGTGAAAATGATTGTAAAAATAACCGTCAAAAATTTAAAAATAATAGAAAATAACCGATATTAATGTCGAATTCATTGTTGTGACTCCCTGAATATCGTTTAAATCGACGTTCAGCCTCCATTGGGACGGTACTCTGAAAGGGGTTTTGTAGAGAATAGTATAAAATGACCGAGATTAGTGTTGAATCCACTGCGTTTGTGGTCTCAAGGCTGATTGGTGTGACTCTCAATGACAGTTGAAATCGTGTAGATCATATCTATACCGTGACTGATAAATGCATGAAGTTATCACTTATTATCATTTTGAAAGGATCTAATACTTGCCAATCAATTCGAGCTTCCCCAAGGATAACATTTTACTCAAACATGAAATCATTTAAGAAAAAAATTGAAATCAAACACATCTAAATAACTCTAAAACCTTATAATAGATGGTAAAAATCCTTATCCCAGAAAGGAATTCTATAAAAATTCACTTTAACATAACTAACTGGTGATACTAATCTTAAAAGTAAACATCCTAAACCAAACGGGCTGGGCCGGGTCGTACAGCTAGTTATCTATAATTGTTCACGTGAGTGCATAAAAAAAACCTAGCGTCCTTCCGCTCCCAGTACAGTCGAGTATTGCAAAAATATCATAAAAGTCGGGGTGGGAGCGGACAAAATTTACACTTCAAACTGGTTTGCTTGTGAAGCAGTGAGCAGGATGACGGGAGAAAATGTGTCTAATAGAACTGCATTTCTAAATCATAACAAGAAGCAACAATGGCAATAACAAAGGCCAAATCCTCTTCATCTGAGTCCATTGTCCTTGTCTGAAAATACCAGACACCACCTAAATGTATTACAAATTGATATGATGAACTACCTGTATATAAACAAAGTAAGTCAAGTTTAACATCTTTATTAAGTATGGACACAATGTTAAATGAAACAGTATTCAACATTTAACATGTTGATGGTGTCACCAGTTAAGATTTACACTTTTAGCATTTAACATGTTGTTGTTAAATGTTAATCAGTGGAGACCTGCCTTTAGACACATGACTCAATGAATTTTCATTTAAGAGCTGGACAATTTTCCTTTCAACTTGAAGCCTACTAACAGAAAGAAAAATCAATACATTTAGCCTCAAAAACATTGTGAAATTTTTTAAAAATTTTATTTAATGTAGTCTTTGTAATAAAGACAATTACAGTATTGTAAAAGTGGAATTATAAAATCTAAATTTTTCACAAGTTGATACTTCGACAATACGGACTCTAATATGCAATTTATAACGTGCAAGAATATATATGCAAACAATATGTTACTTACATATTCTTGTCACGAGGGAAACTGAAGAAAGACCACGCATTCTTCTCTACCTAATAGTTGTTGCATCCAAGCACAGCACATACCTTTCCCCTCATGTTGAGAGGAGATATCAAGGAATGACACACGCTACTATTTAATTATGTCAACTCACTGAAAACGCATAAATAACACCGAAAACTTAATTCACAAATACACGTGCTCTTATGACAGAAGCAGTAGTTCTCAGGTCAATCCGCTAGAGAGCTCTAATAGCTGTCCCTCGATATCTCACTGAATGTCACATATTGTATCTACTGTATTTACTCCAACGTACATTTCTCGTTGTATTCATTTGTTTTTCCCTACCAGTACAGGCTGTTCTTGGCCTAAAATTTATTGGACAGTGAATACACATTCGCTCCTCATCACTGCGGTATTTGAATCAGAGTCAACCATTTCACTGATCTTCACAATTTTATGCCAAAATAATATTAAAATACCACTCACTTTGGTTTCACTAATGATATAGATTATGAGTCGAAATACACTCATGGAAATAATCCCTAAAACATGAGTAACTGTTATTAGTCATATTGTCTATGAAACTATTTACGAATATTATTAGGAACATCTGCTAATAATTTTTCCTCATAAACTAATAGGCCTAACTAATATTATTACCTAATAACTCTATGAAACGTAATACTCATACTATTAGTTAATATTATTGGTACGAAACGAGTTTGCCGTGCGGTTAGGGGCACGCGGCTGTGAACTTGCATCCGGGAGATAGGGGGTTCGAATCCCACTGTCGACAGCACTGAAAATGGTTTTCCGTGGTTTCCCATTTTCACACCAGGGAAATGCTGGTGCTGTACCTTAATTAAGGCACAGTCGCTTCTTTCCAACTTCTAGGCCTTTCCTATCCCATTGTCGCCATAAAATCTATTTGTATCGGTGCGACGTAAAGCCACTAGCAAAAATGGTATATATTATTGATTTCTTACTAATAATATTAGTGAACAAGGTTTTATGAAAGGGGGCTCTGCACTCGGTGGGATTGGTCTAGAAATACCCTGTTCCGAAAGAACAGTGTTCCGTATCGCCTGCAAAAAATACATGTGCTCTTATGACAGAATCAGTAGTTTTCAGATCTACTCGCTATATAGAACGCCAATAGCTGTCCCTCGATATCTCGCTCAGTATCGCGTATTGTCTCTACTGTATTTGGTACCACTGCCTAAACCTTTTACTGTTATTTTGAAACTGTTATTCGGAGCATAGTATTTTTCCGGAACTGTTCCGGAGAAAGAACAACTTCGCCCATCTTGTTTCTTGTCGAGTACATTATCTATCGCAAAATTGGGAGACACATCACTATCGATCACAATGAAGTCCGTCCAAGTCCGTTCGAGAGATCGAGAGTTTTTCTCGTATTTTTATTATTTATCTCAGCGATTTCTTAAAAATAACTTATGCCACGTAATGTAGTTCTTCTTGCGTTTTCATTCGTTCATCTTTGTGTTACATCTCATAATCCTCTTTTTTTTGGATTCCTTTGGATATGATATGCTGTCATGGGTAGCCGTTTGACTGAGTTGGTTATTAATTCGTCTATGGCAACAAATGACAGTAATGGCAACTGTTGATGGCAGCTGTTGCAGCCGGCTGCTGCTGGAATCGTACACGCATCCGGGAGTAGGGGTTATAGAATTGAGTGAACTTTTAGGTACCTAGTGTGATCTGGTGTGACCTGTATGATATCTTAGTTCAAAATAAGATGCGGTGGGAGATTTAGGATGAATACTTGTACTTTTGACGGAATTAATGTTTTTGCCAGATATATGTATCGGGCATTTGAACAATGACTCATTCAGTGAAGATGTATCCTGAAGTTGGCTGAAATTTGGAAGGTTATGAATGGTTTCGGATAAATAAACATATTTCCTCCAGAAGACGATCAGAATGGAAGACGAAGATTCTGTATTCGAGGAATCAAACCCTTTGACACCTGTACATGGTGATGTCAACAAAGGAGAATTCATTAGGATGTCAGGTATTAACTCCCCTGGTAAAGCTCAGGAAATAAATGGGAATACATTTAGAACGGGTATTCGTGCTAATATTGAATCCGTCAGTATGAATTGTGAAGATCATGTGGCAGAAGAGCATGACCAAAACTGTGATGTCAGTGAAGTCTTACCTCCTCCAAAACAGGTAGACTACTGGCACTAGTTTGTTTCTGAGTAATGAGGGTGATGTAATATGAAATGTAAAAAAGTGCTAACAATACTATTTGTCTTTTAGGCTCAACCTACGTTTAATGATGACCAGCGCACTGTTGACTTTGTTCTGGTATGGGATGAGCACAATTTTCGCTCTGTTTCTGACGAATCAGTTGAAAAGAGGCGTGTGTTCGAGAAGAATTTAATTGGTGAAGGTTTGTCAATTCTTCAACCATATTCTTGTAAACAAACCTATGGCATGATGTAGGCTTTCATGGCTGTCATCTTATACTATAAGATAAGTGTTACAGTATATTCTGTTTTATTAGTCTGCAGTTACATTTAGATGAGTGTCAACACTTCATCTACTTTACATCGGACATTGTCAAGACATTCATGGTAGTCAAATAAAGTTGACCTCTTTTTTTATTTTATGAGGCACAAGCATTTACTGCACGATGCAGAATGAGGGACTATTGATACCAAAACCAAGGTGCTGCGTGTTTCTGAATACTGGGAACCAACTTAATTTAACACAAGGTGGGATTGTCATAGTGAACACATCTCTCTACCGGGTGTTTCACGTTCCATCATTTCTACTGCCTTATTGTAAAGCTTGCGTAGTAGGTCAACATAGTCAAATTCCACCTTAGGATTTAAGTTGCTGAAATACTTCTTATCTAGTTGCCTCTCATCGAACTGCTAGTGTAGCCAGCATATCAGTTCCTTTAGATTGAATGTTGTGGTCCAGACAAGTGAGTGCATGCTCAGATATCTCTTAGTGTTACAAAAGGGAGTAACATTTTTGTTCTTTTATTTTTATGTTAGTAATGTGCTTGGTAATTGCTTTAAACGTCTTAAAAGTAAATTTTAAAATAATGCCATAAACCTTGGTACCAGTACAGACTGTCGATTTATAACCAACTCTACAAAAATAGCCCACAATTATATTTTACAGCAGAACAACTTAGAGTAACTCGAAAACATCATTGTCGTCTGAATCCACCTGGGGAAATACATTTTAGCTGAAAATTCACCATCTTGATCATGCTATAAAATCCAAGGAAACTGATGTGCTTGCTACCACCTGCTAGTTCATGCTCATGGAAAACATTCCAACAACTCCAGTTGCATGGTAGAAGGTCTGAACTTAAGAGAGTTGAGTTCCCAGTTATGTAGAAGTAGGCTGCAGCTCAGCCTTGGTACTTTTCCTCCAAAATTCCAAATTCTAACTTCTTCAACTGTGCAAGAAGAGTACAGTTCTATTTGACTGCTTGTCTATCTTGTTGAGGCCTTCTATACAATAGACCTAAGTAAAATACTGACACTCTTCAAAATGTGGCTGTGGAGGGGTAGCCCCTCGAATGGTTTGAGACGACGATGGAGTGTACAAACACCTAGGAATAAGTGTCAGAACAAATGCTTAATGGTTATACATCTTTCTACTAACGTTCTATCAAGTTTTCATGCCTGGCGTTTGAATGTTATACACAAGTAAATTTAAACATACTAGGCCGATTGCAGAAACTGTGTTTAGACAATGTCTACGGTTATACAGTGCCTAAGTATGGCTGTCACATTGCAGAGATGTTATTTATCACTTAGACGCTGTCTAAAACCAATGTTCAACTGGTCATGTTTAAACACTGCCAAGAGCACTGTTTAACCACAAATGAGAGGAGTGAATCACTATCAGAGGTTATGTACCTTGAATTATGTAATTTGTATTATGGTGTTGAGACAATTCCGGGAAGAAAGGTTAGAGGGTCACCCGCTGCTAAATCGCAGCAATTCATTTGATATGTACAGGGAGATAGAGCTTAAAATAAGGTTTCGCTTTTTGAGAGAGTTGTTTCTTGAGACTGACAAAGGCACAGTCCGGTAACTGTCAACTTGAATACAATTCTTGGCAACCGTTATATTTTATTATATACATGGGGTGATTTCCATGGAATTATAGGTCACTTCGACTACATACATATCAGAATTACGTGTCCTGATCGTCAGAGGGCTGTCACATACATCAACTGGCAGGGATTCACTTATATTTTCTGCCAAGTAAACGCACATAATAGTGAAAACTAAAAAGGTAGGTTGTATGCAGTTTTTATATATATAATCGTGTAAGTTTTCGGCAACTATCAGATAGGAAAAGGCAAGTGGTGGTGTTTATTGTTTAAAGAGGTGGACAGGGGAAGAAGAGCCGTGGCCATAATAACAGCTCTTAGTATTTGCCTGGTGTAAAGATACGGAAACTACGATCTCCAGAATGCAAGCTACATCTATGTGGCTCGTACAACACATTTGGTTACACATTACTATTGTTTCATCTTCCCTTTGTTGAAGCTATTTACGAGTAGATTACACTTACCGTAGCAACGCTATAATCAAAGGTACACTTCCCCGTACGGTGGCATGTCGCTTTAGTGTCGATAATATTATGCGATTTAATTTCCACCGAAAACGATATTCTTATCTGTGGGCAAGTAATGCACATGCTTAGCCATATTTGAGTAATGTGTAGGAAGACAAACAGCTGACTGGCAACGAATTTCATTGGTTGCAACAAACAAAGAGTTGCATGAAAGATACTTCTATCTCCATTTTCAAACCAATATTGAAACTTTAAACAATGTCTAGTTAAACATTGGCTGAACATTGTTTATGCAATGGAAGATCGTGCTCGATTTAGATGTTTAGGTAGACGATGTCTAAGGCTTAAAACTAGTCATCATTTCTGCATCAAGGCTTATAAACTTCATTTTTAGCACCATAGAATTCAGTCACACATCATAGTGTTAATTGTATATTTGTTTCATAGTGTTTTTACTGCTCATTAGAAACATGTTTTAGGATTTCGTCAAATATTTGTGTATTGTTTTAATATAGCTGATGATGACCCCAAGTAGGGTTGAAACTAGTCCCAAGATAGATAGATAGATAAGAAATGGGCGAGCCCTGTCTTCGCAGAGCTCCACACGTAGGTCTATGAAGACCCTTTATGCCCCTTAAACAGGTTTGCCTAGTCCAGCCCTAGTGCTCCTATAAAGGATCCCAGTGTCTGGATATTGGCATTCCTGATGTCTTCCAGGCTCACAAAATGTGAGCCAAGGTATCGATGTCTAGTGCTTGCAAGAGCCTCGTACTGACATAACACATGCACGGAGGTCTCCTCCTCCTTACCGCATCTTCTACACATCGGATCCTGAGTGATTTTCATGATGTGTAGGTGTCTCTGTAAGGTATTGTGGCCTGTTAACAGTCCAACTACCATTCTCATTCTGGTCCTATTCAAATTCATTAGGACCTTTTTATAACTTCGGCTAGGCCCTTTGATAAGTTCACGTGCCTGCCTTGCTATAGTTAACCTCTTCCAAATATCTAAGTGAGACTGGTTTGTCCTCTGGGATATTACCAGTCTCACGCTTCGGAGTGACACTCCCAGGAAGGGCTCTGGTCCTGTGAAAAACCCTTTTGAGCCTTGTTTCGCTAGTTTGTCAGCTTCTTCATTTCCACTGATACCTGTGTGCCCAGGGACCCATAATAGGGTGACTGAGCTAAATTCACACAGCTGATCTAACATTCTTTGGCATTCCCATACCAGTTTTGATGTTGTTTTAACTGCACATAGTGCTTTTAGCGCTGCCTGGCTATCACTGCAAATAGTGATGCGTCTTCTATGTCCAGGCATATTCCATATATATACAGCACAGGCTAGTATTGCGTATACTTCGGCCTGGAAAACAGTAGCATATTTACCCATAGGAAGGGAGAGCCTTGTCTTAGGCCCCCAGACCCCGGCGCCTGTGCCCGTCTCCGTCCGTGAGCCATCTGTGTACCTTGTACAGCCACCAGACTTAAGATGGGCCCCAGCATCCGCGGCCCACTCCTCCCTTGTGGGTATCACCACTGTATAAATTTATAATTCAAATTAAAGCTAGGCTTCATCAGATCCCCGATCATCATTGTCATAGGGCAAGTCTGGTGAAGCCTTGTAAGAATAGAGGCATGACCCCTATTCGGGTTTTTGAAGGACCATCCTCCAAGTGACCAGAGGCGATAGGCACTCATTCCCGCTATTACCTTAACATATAAATGTAAGGGGGGAAAACCTAGGATGGCCTCCATTGCACATAATGGTGTAGTATCCAGTGCCCCTGTTATTCCTAGACACGCAAGTTTTTGGACACTGTTTAACTTGGTGGTCACAGTTTTACTCTCCGAACCTGGCCACCAGACTAAAGATGCATAGGTGATCGTGGGCCGTACAATAGAGATATAGAGCCACCGGACCACCTTAGGTCTTAGGCCCTAAGTCTTCCCGACGGCCCTGCGACAGGCCCACATAATCTTGCGAGCCTTATCCACCTTATAATCTATATGTTTCTTCCAACTCAGTCTTGCCTTAAGGATTACCCCTAGGTACTTAACTGAGGTTGTCTTAACTAATTTTTTCCCAAATAGGAAAGGCTCTGACAGTCCGTCTAGCCTCCTCCTCCTGGTAAATACCACGAGCTCCGTCTTATCGGGATTAACCAACAAGTCTGTCTCGTGGCACCATCTTTCCACCCTACGTAAAGAGCTCTGTACGAGCTCGGAAACCGTGCTGGGGAAATTTCCTACCGCCATCAGGCTTATGTCATCTGCATAGCCTTGGGCGTATATTCCTCCAACATTTAACCTGGTAAGTAGTTCATCCACTACCAGACACCATAATGTTGGTGATAATACTCCTCCCTGTGGACACCCCCTGTCTATATTAGCTCTCAACATTACAGCGTTGAGGGTAAACAGAACTTGACAGCCCTGCAGTGAGGCCATAATCCATTTTATGAGCATGCTGCTCACTCCTCTTCTCTCTAGACTACGTTCTATGGAGCTCAAAGATGTATAGTTAAAGGCCCCTTCTATATCTAGGAATACAACCATAGCAAGTTGTTGCTGATCCAAGGCACTCTCCAGCCTAGAAACTAGCTGGTGTAGTGCTGTCTCAACCAACTTCCCTGGTTGATATGCATGTTGATGAGAATTCAGGGGAAAGTCCCTTAATACTTTCTCCCTGATAGGTCTATCCACCAGTCTTTCCAAGGTAACTAGTCCCAAGCAACCCATGTAATGTAAATACACACAGTGTAAATAAAACTGTGTATTGAATAGGTGGAAAATTGTTATGCTTATAATTTATACGTAATCGTTTCTGCAATTGGCCCAATGTAGGCTACACATTTCCTAATTATCTAGTAACGAGGAGAATAGTACACAAGTCAGCTATTCTGTCTGAGAAAATATAAAACTAGGTTTCTTCGATAAGTCAGAGCCTAGGTTGAATTGACATTGTCTCTTGTTTCCCAGAATCAATTCATTGGAGCCTATACTGCAATTAGTTTTATTCTTTGTTTATCCTTCAATTCAGAAACTGTTCCACATAACCAGAAGTCATTTGACCTGTGTGTGTCATTGGGCCAATTGCAGAAACGATGACTAATTTTAAGCCTTAGACAACGTCTAAATCGAACACGATCTTCCATTGCATAAACAATGTTCAGTCGGTATTTAACTAGGCATATTTTAAAGTTTCAATATTGTTTTGAAAATGGAGATAGAAGTATTTTTCATGCAACTCTTTGCTTGTCGCAACCAATGAAATTCGCCCGTGCATGCGCCGAACGCCAGTCAGCTTTTTGTTTTCATACACATTACTCAAATATGGTTAAGCATGAGCATGACTTGCCCACACACAAGAATATCGCTTTCGGTTGAAATTAAATCTCATAATATTATCGACACTAAAGCGACACGCCAATGTACGGGGAGGTGTAGCTTTGATTAGCGTTGTTATGGTGAGTGTAATCTAATCGTAAATAGCTTTGATGAATGGAAGATGAAACAATAGTAATGTGTAACCAAATGTGTTGTATGGGCCATATAGATGTAGCTTGCATTTTGGAAATCGTAGGTTCGAAACGCATTATTGGCAGCCCTGGAGATTGTTTTCAGTAGTTTCCCTATTTTTACACCAGGCAAATACTAGGGTTGTTATTATGGCCACGGCTCTTCTTTCCCAGTTGTCTTTAAACAGTAATTAGCGTGATCACCACCACTTGCTTTTTCCTATTTCATAGTTGCCAAAAACTTATCTGAATTAGTGCAACGGTTATATATATTAAAATCACATAGGCCTAAAACTACTTCACCATTATGTGTGCTTACTTGGCAGTAAATATAAGTGAATCACCCCCGGTTGATGTATGTGACAGCCCTCTGACGACTGGGACAAGTAATTCTGACATGTATCCAATCGAAGTGTCCTATAATTCCATGGTGGTGGTGATGATTTTTATTTTAAGAGGAAGTACAACGAGGTAATCATCCTCTATAATTCCATGGAAATTACCCCATGTATAATAAAATAAATCGGTTGCCAAGAATTTAATTCCAGTTGACAGTAACTGGACTGCCCTTTTTCAGTCTCAAGAAACAAGTTTCTTGAAACTCCCTGTATATTTCAAATGAATTGCTGCGATTTTGCAGTGGGCGACCCACAGAGAGGCCGTTAGACTAACCTTTCTTCCCAGAATTGTCTCAACATGATAATACAAATTAAGTGTTTCATGGTACATAACCTCTGATTGTGATTCACTCCTCTCATTTGAGGTTAAACAGTGTTCTCAGCAGTGTGTAAACATGGCCAGTTGAACAGCGGTTTTATAGAGTCTAAGTGATAAATAAACGTCTCTGCAATGCATGGTTTAACCATAAACATCGTCTAAACACCGTTTCTGCAATTGCCCTATGTGTCTAAGGCTTAAAATTATACTCAAATTTGAAAAGTTGTACAGTTTACTTATTCATTTTTCTTTAGTAGGTTCTATCATAAACTTCAGGATGGAAATGATAGAGAGGTTAGCATCCATATAGAAGTCAAAAGGTCCGTTTTATTTAAATGTGTGGTTGTTATCAGATGATTAATCCACGAAAACTGAGATGTGGGGTAAAACAGATCGAGTCATTTACCTAAACCACTGATGAGATTCTTCTCTATCCTTAAGTAACTTATAATACTTTTATCATAGAAGTAGGGAAGTATTGCTGGGGAAAAACTTACAATTTTGTGCAGTTTTTATTAAAGGACATTAATTTGTAACACTTTCCACGGAATGAGGAAAAAATTCTAGCCAATGAAAATAGTAATATGAAAAATGTGATTTTATACAGGATGGAGGGTAACTGCTGTTCCAAATTAACACAAATAATAGATCTTGGGGAGAGGATCACAATGTTGCAAATTTCAGGTGGATTATGGAATGCACTATTATAAATATATTTCTAAAGTTTAATTACTTTACACACTTTGGCAAAAAGTTCTTATTGTTTATGTAAAAGGCTGTCTTTTTGATACTGGGTGGTCTTCCGAAATCGAGATTGAGTTCATCAGAAAGGTCTGAAGTTTTTTGTTTCAAATCGTTGTATACCAAAAAAGTACAATGATTTCTGTATTTTATACTGATTTTTATTTGCAAGCAAGCTATAGGCGCTCCGGCGTGAAATCATCTTGCTTTCGCCAGGGGCAGTGCAACAGATATGGCCAGTTAGCGCAAGCCTGAATGTGTTCACTTATATTCTGGTGCTCACGTGTTACATTAGCAAAAGTTTCTAATTTACCTGTTGCATATTTGCAGTTTTCACATTTCCCATCAGATTTTCACACGAGGGCTTTGCACCTCTAATGGCAGCTATAAAAATGTTTTATTTTATAGATTTTTTATTTCATATTTTGTAGATTTAAAATATTATGTACAATGTATATAGCCCTGCAGTACTGTTACTATGGTTACTATTTCCCATGTAAGCATCTGTTTGCATAAGCCATTTATTCATCTACATTTGATATTTCATCACTGAAGTGGAAATTATCATCACTTTCAGAATCTGAGTCCTCAAGATCAGTAATTAGAGGCTGTGTCTGTAGTGTATTTAAAAAAAATAATACAGTGAGTGCGCTAGTAACAACAGTGTAACGACACAGAAATGTATACTCTCTGGAGAGAACAGCTGTTCTTCTCATTGAAACTTTCATTGTAATGAATAGTTATGCCATGCTGTGCAACAAATGCATTTCCTAATAAAATAAGGTTAAGTACTGGATAAGTATATTTAGTAGTGTGTTCAGAACATAACAGTTGGCGACGAGGTGAAAGTATAAATAAGTATTGCTAATATCCTGCACAGTACTATCAATCGACCACCGAAAATATTTACCGCTGTTTTGACACAATTAGGTTACACTCAGAAGAATGGATTCAGAACAATTTGCTAAACTATTAGATGCATTCAACCGACAACAACAAACCCTGCTTACTCAGTTTATAACAACATTCCAAAGAGAATCAGGAAGAGAAGTCTCACATTCCGGTAACTGTTCAAGCATACAACCATTTGAAAATTTTGATTCTAGGAAGGAAAAATTTGCATGCTATATGGAGAGGTTTGAGAATTACGTAGCAATGAAAAATATCACAGATGAGGAAAAGAAATCACAGCTACTATGCGTCTCTATAGGTTCTGTGCATTACAACAGTCTATCTGCATTTCCAGACCCAGAAAAATCGATCAGAACTCAGTCATATACAGATCTGATTAAACTGTTCAGCCAAATGCTTGTTCCCAAGAAAAGTGCCGTTATTTCTTAGCATTATTTTTTAAATGTATATCAGAAAGAGGGACAGTCTATTGCCGATTTTGTCGCAACTCTTCAACGCTATTTAGCTGAGTGCGAATTCACAGTCAAATGCCAATGTCAACGTACAGTTTCAATTTCGGATGTATTTCTAACAAGGGAACATCCACAATGGTGAAGTCGCCGATTGCGATGAAACTCAGCAAACACATTGAGGTACATGTAAAAACAATGCCAGCATCAATTTTAGGCGCCAACATTCATTAGCGCGTTAACTAAGGGGCCTAAAAGTTGCGACATTTCAAGTTCCGCGCGAACAGCGATGAATTCCTCCTGACCAATGCTTAGCCGGAACACTGCTTTGTGCCACACCTCTGCTCCTCCTCCCCTCCGCCCTGCCTGGTTCAGCACCACTCGTTTCCCTCTCACCGCGCTGCCGCCTGCTTAGCTGTCGAACAGAACCTGTGCTGCACTGTGTACGCTATCAGCCTTCCTCATAGCTCTCCCTTCGAATTTCCACATTGTATAGGCAGTTTACATTTTATGAAATATTTATGAAAACGTTTGCGACGAGTCCTTAAGGGCAATATCACTGAGCGTGTCAAAAATTATTTTTCATCTTCAAGCAAAGCACGGAAGTCACAGTGAAGAAGGTCCGCTGAACTTTCGGGAGCTGCAGCTTTATGACACGATTGAGGGTGAGTGTTAAGCAGTCAACTATTGTCAAATAGGTTTTGACGCTCACAGGGAGATGTCACACTGCGGACATAGGCCGTAATAACGTAGATTGAAGCGTGGTCTTTTGCGCTGCGTGTGAAATTGTAGGTTTATGATATGTTGATACTGATAACTCTGTCCGACTCGCTGGCTGAACGGTCAGCATACTGGCCTTCGGTTCAGAGGGTCCCAAGTTCGATTCCCGGCCGGGTTGGGGATTGTAACCTTAATTGGTTGATTCCTACGGCACGGGGGCTGGGTGTATGTGTTGTCTTCATCATCATTTCATCCTCATCACGACGTGCAGGTCACCTACGGGTGTCAAATAGAAAGATCTGCACTTGGCGAGCCGAACCCGTCCTGGGATATCCCGGCACTAAAAGCCATACGACATTTCACCGGTAACACTCTCGTTGTTTTTAAACGAACAGTTGTGTTCTCCGTTGTTCCTGTCAATACATATACACATAACAACATGTATTTTAGTTATATTTTTTTATTTTTTTTCAGAGCTTATAAGTTGCTGTCGTGTGGGTGACAGTCTCTATTTGGAGGACGTTACAAGTTTGACGTACAAGTCTGATCAGTCGGAGGAAACCGAAAAGGACATTGAATATAGCGAGCCAGAACCGGAACAAAGTCAAGACAGTGCCAGTTCGGCGGACACCGCAGACTTACAGTATAAAACAAGAGCAGTTAACTTCTGGAGGAGTGGAAAACGGAAAAATCTTAAATTTTCAACTGTGCAAAAGCACTGCCGTCATTTGCATAGTGTGTCACAGCTCTCCGCCTGGAAAAAAGTTGTGAAGGAAGGAGGCTCTCTCCGAGACAAATTTGGTCTTATTGCGATGGATTGCAAGAAAAACTTTGACGCGGAGTACTGTACGTCCACCATCCATGACGCCACAATCAAACATTGGGCAATGCAAAGTGCTCGCTCTCGCGGGATTCATGACTTTAAAGCGTCCTCACGCTGGGTGTACGACTTCAAAAAGAAATTTGGGATCATATCCCGAAAAATTACTGTCGTGACAACAACAAGAAAACTTGATAGGGAAAGTGACGTTATGGTGGAAGCCCAAATGTTTGTGGAAAACGTAAAAGAAAAAATACAGTTACACAGCCCATCACGTGTTTTTAACAGCGACCAAAGCGGCTTTAATTTGGAAATGTACACCGGCAGAACATTAGCACGCCAAGGAGAAAAGTCGATTAGCACGGTGGTCCAATCAATTCCCTCTACTACGCACAGCTACACGATTATGCCTACCATGTCAGCAGAAGGTGAGCTACTCTCCCCGTTGCTAACCGTTTTAAAGGAAAGAAATGGCGTTTTTGGTTCCCTTGTTAAGAAATGAATATTTTCACACGAAAATATTCATGTCGTGTGCACCACGTCTGGAAAGATGGGCAAAGCAGAAGTTCAGAGCTGGTATAATGACATCTTGAAACCAAGTTTACCTGATGGACAAAATATTTTATTGTTAGACTCTTTCTCTGGCCACAATGCGCTTGTTCATGGCACGGAAGTTGAAGTTATGAAGATTCCAGCCGGCGCTACAGCCATTTGACGTGTATGGGTTTCGGATTTGGAAAACATACACCAGACGAATGTATTCCGGGCTGCGACTTATAAATACCAGCATCATGCTGCATCACCGTAACACCATCTTAAAGTTGCATCCAGCTGACATCTCCTCGATTCACAAACATGTGGAAGTACTCGTAGTACCGCGGTGGGTACCTTGATGATCATCCTGGACAATTCGAACACCCGGTAGTGTATTCCTTTGACAGTGTTGGCTTGGTATGTTCTTTGTGCCCGAATACTGGTTTTGTCAAATGTGCGTGGTGTACAAAGGACTTGTGCGTCACACACTTCTACGAGGAACACCACTATTGTAAAGCATACGTCCCTTGAGAAAAGTATGGTGCCTGTTGTTAATTGTGTTTTGTTTCAGTCGTCTTTTCACTATTTTGTAATGTGTCGAATAGACCATAAATTGTTTTTGCTTACTATTATTGACGGGGAGTTTGCCCGATGTAATGTATATGGAGTCATTTATTGTGGTGCCTTGTAATTTTTTGTTGTTGTACCAGTTCGTACTATAGCCATGTACACTTTTACGTATGTAACTGCCATTGTACCCAGAAGACTGTAGTGTGATACTTTTAATATGGCTACTTGTTGAATACATAGACCTCTGTCAGCTATAGCGCAAAAGTACGAGTAAGTAGGACTACAGCTCTGCCTGTGATTACAGTATATCTACTGCATATATAAATGCACATCTTTATTTCTTTTTAAAGACTTTGCTTATTACGTCAATCATTCCATGTCATACTCATATCAAAGTTGTCTATGCATTTAATTGATTTATGTCTGCAATCGAAATGTGTTGTGCCTTTCACTGCAAAACATAAATACATCGTTCAATACAAGCACAAATAAAAACAATCTATCTAGATTCCTTATACCAGAGTACGTAATACGGGAAATACCAGCAGTTTCTAACTCGGAGTTTATAATTGCTGTTTTTCGTGATTTCGTTTCGTTATGACACAACTGATAGCGTACACAAAATGGGGGTAGGGGAGTGGACATGAAAAGAAGGTCTGGACCTGTAACCGTATTTTGATATCCCGAGGTTCAACATCTCATTACATTCATTGAGATCCTCTACCCGGGCACGTAATTTCTTTAAATAAAAGGATATTTAACGTTGTTTCAAGGTGGGTGATTTATTTTAATAAATTTCATATGTATGTCCACTCTAAATGATACTACCGATAGCTTCAAGGTGTTTCAGACGTAAGTAATAATTTAAGCCTAGGTCGGACGCGGTACCTTATACCACGTTTGTCCACGCCCGATGGTGCTTAACTTGGGGTTGTACCCATGAATTGACAATCCACCGGAATTAGCAGGAATGAAAATATAACATTTGCATAAAATATGAGTAAATACGTTTAGGTTATTTATTATCATTATGTGTGAAACGGAACGCGATTTAAAGGAGTTCAATAATTATAGTACGTAAAGAACCAAAATATAGCGCCGGTCTCGTTCCACAGCCAAGCAGCCGGCAAGCGCGAGGAGAAGGGAGGGGAACGTGCCGGGGAGAACCACTTGGAGGGTAAAAGGCGGTGCAGAGGGTGTGTCTCCAGACGGGAAGTGTGTGTGCCGGCTTAGCATTGGCCAGCAGGTATTCATCGCTGATCGCGCGGAACTTGAAATGTCGCAACTTTTAGGCCCCTTAGTTCACGCGCTAATGAATGTTGGCGCCTAAAATTGATGCTGGCATTGTTTCTACATGTACCTCAATGTGTTTGCTAAGTTTCATCGCGACCGGCGACTTCACCATTGTGGATGTTCCCTTGTAAGAGCCCAGTTCATAAGAGGTTTACGAGACAATTGGTTACGCGAACAGTTACTGCAATCTAATATCACCACTTTTGATGGAATCCTAGCTAAGGCAACATTATTGGAAACGTCTAGAATCGAAAGTAGGGAATTTACCAGACAAGCCTTTTCATCGGCATCTGAACTGGCAAGACCTTCAGGAGGAATATCCATTCTGGTGAAACCATCCATGACACCGATCAGCTTCACTACTCAAACCAACAATGCACTACTTGTGGAAACAAAGAACCTCACCATCATAGCTGCTTACTTCCAACCATATTACAATGCCTTGGACATAATAGATGAGCTTAGTGATCTAATACAAACCACCGAAGGAAGCAAGCCAACCATACTAGCAGGAGATTTAAATAGCAGAATAGTCACTGATAACTACAAGGCAAAACTTATCATCGAAAAGCTTGGAGAACAGGGTTTCCTACTTACAAATAACAATAAGACTCCAACATATATATCCAGCAATGGCAAGAGCGCAATAGATCTATTATTTGTAAAGGGCCAAAAAAGAGGGAAAATAAGACCAATCTGGATGAACTCATTGACTCCCATATGGAAACACCTCCCAATGGAATTCACCATTTCCCATCCAAGAGACAAAAATCAAGATAACACGCAGAAGATATCTACGAAACTAAACATAGATATACTGAAAGAAAGCCCTTGCAAAGTAAAAAGCATAGAAACGCTAATAGAGAACGAAGAACTGTCAGAAGCCACAAGTCAGATAGAAGATCTGATATTAAGCTCTGCAGAACCAATCAACATGAACGCTGAAGTGAGTAAAAAGTGGTTTGACAAAGAATGTTTCATCAAAAGAAAGAAAGAAAGTGCTAGGCAAGTTACACCAAATGAAGCTTAACATCCAAGACCCTGCCCTACTAGAAATGTATGCGACTGAAAGAAAACAATACAAAGCATTGATAAAGGAAAAGGAAAAAGCATACAGTGAGGAAAAAGCTCATCAACTGGCTGAAGAGGCAAAAAAGAATCCATACATTGCAATTCGCCCACGACAAGGTCCACCAATACAGTACATAAATATGACAGTCTGGGAAGACCACTTCATCAGCATTTTGAACAAAAAGGAAGAAACAGATTTACCTAACCACAGAAAGGAAGAATGCAATAGAACAAACCCAAACAACTGGCTACCATTTACAGCAGAAGTCCGAAAGACAATAAATAGAACAAAGAACAAGAAAACTGCAGGCCCAGACAAGATCTATAATGAGCATATAAAATCATCCATAGAATCATTGTTCCCTATATGGACCAAGCTATTCAATAAATACATAGAGACTGGAACAATTCCAGAACAATGGAGGAACTCCATAATTAAAGTTATATTCAAAGGCAAAGGAGACCCAGAAAATCCCAACAACTATACAGGCATTGCACTAGAAAACGCTCCCTTTAAAATTCTCACAACATTAATAATGGAACGAGTAAAGAAACCCATTGATGAGATCCTCCCTGAAACTCAATTCGGATTCAGAAACAATAGATCGACACTACTGGCAGTAGAACTATTATTAGGCAACATAAAAGAAGCACTTGAAAAGAAAGAAAAGTTCTATTCCGTCTTTATGGACTTCGCAAAGGCTTTTGGCCAACTGGACAGAGGACTAATCATATCCAAACTTGAAAAACGTATTAGGAAGAGAAAATGTATGGACAAGATTAATCGAAGAAATATTACAATACAACACAATAAGGGTATCAGACGGCCTTTCCATTTCACATGCAGTTAGGCAAACAAATGGTGTGCTTCAGGGAGACCCCATGAGTCCACTACTATTCATCCTAGCAACCGAGGAAATATTGAGGACAATGCAAGATAGAGATAACTCCACAAATCTGCACAAACTACAGAGTGCCATAGATACAATTGTAAAATGGTGCCAAAACAACAACTTCTACATTAACGACACAAAAACGGTAATGATGGTCTTTAGAAATGGGGGTAAGATACCTCACGGAACAGAAATTACTATCTCCAACAGCAAACTCAAAATAGTCAACGATTTCAAATATTTAGGGGTCACGCTACAACCTAGCGGCAAATGCTTTACAAAACATAACAGAAAGAGCTGCGCAAGCTATCCTAGCAATAATATCAAGCATATACAAGCACTTAGCATGGAAACAGCAATGAATTTATTCGAGGCAAAGATCATTTCCATCCTAACATATGGCATTGAAATTATATGGCCTGACCTCACCAGGAAAAACCTAGCTACCTTGGAAAAAGTTAAAGCATGCTTCCTGAAAAGAGCTTTGGGTGTATCCAAATCAACAAGATCCCGCCTAACATATGTACTAGCTAGAGAATCATTTCTGCTAGAGGATTTGAAAACAACCTTCGTGCTCCCATCTACCATAGCAGCAGAACAAGAAGTACAAAATCTAATGGACCGCCGCCTAGAAATCTGGCCAGAATTCTACAGCACGGTTGCGATGATCGATAGGACCTGGACGTCAGCAAACTTCGAGATGAGACACGTACTAACGAGACTGTCTGTGCATGGTTTCCATCATCACCTCTGCAAAAACAAGGCGTACCACAATCCCATGAAGACTTGCATATGCCAACTGTGTGAAAAAACGTGTGATCGTTACCACATCGAACTGTGTACAAAGCGAACAAAAACCATAAGTGAATACGCAAAACTAAGTATTAATAGAAATAATATTTAAACTGTTTCTTTTGTTGTACTCTGCACATTTGTGCGCACTTCCAATAATAATAATAATAATAATAAAAAAACAACAGCGATACATATAAGGTTACTGCTGGCTCAGATCACCGATCTCGATGGGATCACAGTTTTCGTTATCGTTCTCCGAGCCCCAGTTATAGCAAGAGTAACCATTCGTTGAGCCCTGACCATCCATGCAACACACATTCACCGAATCAAAGTATCCGATATGGTCAACGTTCTCTCTCTAGTGGAAGAATCAGACCTGATTTCAGAAGATTAGGAATTGATAACCTCTGTTTCCGATGTGCTAAGCTGAATCATCGTGTGTCAGAATGCCGAGTTAGTAGGTATGATATTAGATGTGAATCTTGTGGAAGAGGAAGGTCATATCGCCAAGGTGTGTATCACCAGCCTAATGCGAAATTCCAAATCAAAAGCAGATAGTTCCAGCTCAACAAAATCAATTTCAGTTATCCCATGTGATGCGCAGGATCATTCATACGGTGAGTAAAGCAGAACCTACTTTCTCTCCATCACATGTAGAATTATTTGAAGTTACTCCCGACTCTGATAAATATATAGTTGCTGTATCACTAAACAATAAGACATAGTGTTTTGAAGTTGACTCTGGTGCATGTTTTACTCTGCTTCCTGAAGATGCATTTAATGAATTGGATCTAGGTTTACCCGTACAACAATCTGGAAATGCCTTTCATTCATATTCAGGCAATATTATCACACCTATGGGAAAGGTTACAGTCTCAGCTGTATATAAAGACAAGGAAATCCAAGATGATATATATATTGTCCCTAAGGGCTACTCGGCATTACTTGGAAGATTGTGGATTAGGAGACTTGGTATTGAATTAAAGGAAATAGATGCTAGCAAGGAAACTCCACTCATGTCATATCCAGTTAACGCTATCTTTTCAGTTGATGACATAATTAATTAATTTCCTGATGTTTTTGGAAAGAGAATTGGACGTGTTCCAAAATTTGAAGTAAAGTTACAGTTACGCGAAGGAGCTAAACCAGTATTTACACGAGAACGGGATGTTCCCTATGCACTTCGTGAATGAGTTGAAAGAGAGCTGGACTCACTAGAAGCAGCTGGGGTCATATCTCCTGTATCATCAAGTGATTGGGGGTCACCGTTGGTCGTCATTCCCAAGCCAGATGGAGGAGTTAGATTATGTGCTGATTACAAATGCGGTGTAAATGAGAAACTTGTTGCTGCAAATTACCCCATAAAGTAAGATAATGTATTGAACAGCCTACGTGATTCCAAATATTTTTGTAAATTGGACTTGTTCAAAGTATTTCTACACTTGGTAGTTGATGATGAAAGTGTTACAATCCAGACTATATCTACACATCGTGGAACATATAGAATGAATTGTGTAAGTTTTGGAATTAAAACAGCGCCATCCGAATTTAACCGAATCATTTCACAAATCCTCAGGGGACTTCCAAAAACAGAAGCCTATTTTGACGACTTAATCGTACACGGATCAACTCTGGAGGAGTGCACACACAGTTTGCGGTTATGTCTGAAGAGATTATCTGATTTTGATCTGCGTGTCAACCGAGCTAAGTGTTCTTTCTTTGAAGAGAGAATTGAATATTTGGGCCATGTTATCCAGCATAATACCATTAGTAAGTCCCCAGAAAAAGTTAGAGCTGTTAATGACATGCCTCATCCTACAAGCGTTGATGAACTACGCAGATTTTTGGGACTAATCACATACTACTCCAGGTTTATACCAGATTTCTCCATCATGTCATATCCATTACGGCTCCTGCTCCGCAAAGGCCAACGTTACATATGGACTTCAGAATGTGAAACCGCATTCCTCAAGTTAAAAGCCGAGTTGTGTAGCGATAGGGTCTTAACGTCCTATGATCCAAAATTACCAATAGTTCTGATGTCAGATGCAAGTCCAACAGGTGTTGCCGCTGTCCTTAGCCATCTAATTGATGGAGAAGAAAGGCCGATTGCGTATGCATCACAATCACTGACTGTATCAGAACAGAACTATAGCCAACTAGACAGGGAGGCTTTGGCAATAATGTTTGCTGTCAACCACTTTTACGCCTATGTTTTTGGCAGGCACTTCACACTGGTGACTGACAATGAACCACTAACTCGTATTTTTCAGCAAAACAAAGCTCTACCACACATGACATCTGCTTGTCTACTACGATATTCTTCGTTCTTGTCGGGATTCGATTACACAGTTCAATTTAAGAAGGGTGCAGAGAACAAAAATGTTGACTGTTTATCGTGGGCTTTCCTACAGCAAGTCCATTCTTCAACAGATATCTCCATTGGAGATGAAGTTAACTAGTTATTTATGCACCTAATTTTTCAAATTTCAAGTGAATGAATCACATTTCGCACCATCTAGGATGAAACACGTAAAGATCATGAACTGAGTAAACTTGTTTTTGATTTACAGAATAAACGTGTGGTTTCAGAATATACTCCGAATTATGGTGTACTGTTTAGACAAGATATAGTTGTTATCCCTTCCAGACTAAGAGATCAGGTTTTAAATGAACTTCACGAAACTCATTTGGGCATCATGAAGATGAAACAGCTGGCCCGTCGCTATGTCTATTAGCCTGGAATTGATCGAGACATTGAACGCTTAGTAAAAGGATGTCAAACATGTGCATTGACAAGAGCAAATCCACCAAAATCACCAGTGCATCCATGGGACGAACCAAAAGAGAACTGGGAAAGAGTGCATATTGATTATGCAGGACCTTTTGAGAACTGCAACTTTCCGATTTGTGTGGACGCCAAATCGAAATGGGCAGAAGTGCAAATTTTACGAGATACTCCAACAAGTACCTCCATAATCGTGTTGCTAAACTGTATGCTTTCTTCCCTATCCGACCTCCACCTTCATTATCGGTAGCCAAACTAGGATGATCGTTTCAAGTGGGGGAGAGAGTCCAGGTGCGCTTTTTCTGCAATAACAAGTACACTTGGAAATTTGAAAAGGTTGTAAAGAAGTATGGTCAGCGACACTACCTAGTTATTTTGGACGAATCAGGAAGGACACTGAAACGCCATATTGACCAAATGCGTGGGACACTGATTCAACCTAAATCAGTTACATTTGAACCAGCCCAGTCGTACGACGTACCTAGAGCTCCAGATTGCCATGTCTCGGTTAATTCTGATTTAACAGTATCACCACGCCAAGATCCAGCTGTTCCAGTAGAAAATCCATCAACCCCAGATACAGCAGTGACACCACGACAGAATCCCGATGTTCCAACAAATGTACGTGTCTGTAGATCATCAAGACATACTCGACTGCCTGTGCGGTTCCGTGATTTTGTTTTGTGAACCAACTCAGCTCGACTGTTCTGTGAGAAGTGAAGTACCTTTTTCAAAATTCTATAGATTATCTGTTCTTCCTTTTTTAAAAATTCGTCTATATATCTGATAAGTTCACAGCTTCAAAGCGTTTATTTAAAATTCAGTGTATAACACATTTCTAAGTGGGGGAGACTGTAGTGTATTTTAAAAAAATAATACAGTGAGTGCGCTAGTAACAACAGCATAACGACACAGAGATGTATACTTTCTGGAGAGAACAGCTGTTCTTCTCATTAAAACTTTCATTGTAATGAATAGTTATGCCATGCTGTGCAACAAATGCATTTCCTAATAAAATAATGTTAAGTAATAATAATAATAATGCTATTTGCTTTACGTCCCACTAACTACTTTTACGGTCTTCGGAGACGCAGAGGTGCCAGAATTTAGTCCCGCAGGAGTTCTTTTACTTGCCAGTAAATCTACCGACACGAGGCTGTCGTATTTGAGCACCTTCAAATACCACCGGACTGAGCCAGGATCGAACCTGCCAAGTTGGGGTTAGAAGGCCAGTGCCTTAACCGTCTGAGCCACTCAGCTCGGCAATATAATGTTAAGTACTGGATAAGTATATTTAGTAGAGTGTTCAGAACATAACAGTGTCATTAACATATTTTCTGAGATATGATCTTTTTCCCAATAATAATTTCAATTTTCGGTACGTGCATTACACTTTTACCAAAGTTCATGTGTCACGGAATGTAAAGTTTCCTCACAAAGATCTCTGATTACATTTTCACGGTTCCCTTTTTCTTGTGTATTTGCCATATTATTATAGTGCACAAATTGTGCATTAATTAAAGACAATCAGACATATAGAACTCAAAATGAGCAACTTAGTTTCTTGCAATAAACAACGTGATAACAATAACAATGATTATCACAGAGTTCATACAAGCACATGTTACTTCGGTCGTGGAAAGATTTCAACGTGCAAACCCTGTGATGGAATCCATGTACAGCCATTGAGGTCACAAAGTTGTTGCAGCGCCTGGTTTGTATCCGCCCAGGTCTTGTTCACCATGGCGTCAGTGGAGTAAAACTCTAACCAGAGTTCTTTTTTCTTCTCATGCCTCTCCTCCAGTAGCCTCTTCCAGCTGTCAGTTGATGGTAAGGAGAACTTAAGTCTCAGCGTCTCGATTAAAAAAGATTCTGTTGCATATGACCATTTTCATGTGTTTTGCCCATATTGAACTTACTACGGTGGATATAAAAACAAGAATTTGTAACTATTAGAAAAGGCTCTCCGGCGAGTTCGTAGATGAGCCTTGATCTTGTGTATTTAGACACGCCCAATGTCATCTTTAGGTAGCAAGCCTTGACCTTTTCTAACATCCTAAGATCGTTCTTTGTCAACTTGTCCCAAATAATTATACCATAAGTTAGGATAGGAATTATTTTTGCTTCAAATAGCGTCATAGCAGTCTTCGAAGATAATCTAGTAAGAAATTTAATTTTGTATATTGATATTATTGCTGCTATTGCTCTTAGTCTTATGTGTAGGCCTATTCTATAAGAATGTACTGTCATCTGAAGGGTTAAGCCAAGGTATTTGAAGTTATTTACAGCTCGTAATGGCTCATGCTTGAAAGTCAATACATCTTGAGGGGAAGCCCATCCTCCTTTCCTAAAGATCATGTGTTCAGTCTTCCTTTCATTGACTTCTAGTCGATTAGATATTGTCCAGACCTCTAGAGCGTTTAATGCTTTCTGTACTTCAGCGATGTCTTGTGAACCTATTACCATGTCATCAGCATATAAGGATATTCTCACATTCTTCGATGATTCTCTTACCACTTGAACATCATAAGTGGCGATATTAAACAACAGAGGGCTGAGGGGTCACCTTGCAGCATGCCATTGGTCTGGGTAATCTCTTATTTTGATTGTCTGATATTATGACTGTGTTTCTCCTCAGCATGTTATGGGCCAGGTTAGTGAGGACTTTATTTTCCTCAACTAGTTTAGAAGAGATGATGGTCCGGTTTACGGTGTCGAATGCCTTGGTGAATTCACCACTAAGTATTTTTTATTTTCCACCTTGTCGATACGCTAAATTGCTTAAGGCACCTTATTTGTTAAAAGTGGTACATATTTCGTATATTATAAACATCTTCAGCCACATAACACTGTTTAGATGAAGAATTCATATAATGACAAAGTATCAATGCTTTAGAGGAAGTGTCCTTAAAATTAACATATGAAGATTGACAATATTAAAAACAAAAGAAATTATATAAATTCTTTCTACAATTGAAAGCAGTTGTCAAGGAAATGCTTGTATAATAATCCATAGAGAATATGTCCTAATGATTATTCTTTTTCTTAAAAAGTTCATGAAAAAAAAAAGGCCAATTTATAAATTATAAATTATACATTTATAAGTAATTGTCGAAATGAAGAAATCCAGATTTAATAATGTGGCTCCTGTTACTATTGCAGATGAAATATTACTAATTCCTAGTTGTCAATTCTTATTAAACCTGCTTTCCTATGGAACAGTATCTCCTGTCATTTTTTTACAGTCTTGTGTCTGGTGTAGTAGTGATGATGCGTTCTCTCTTCTTCATATACTTGAGGAGGTGGAGGAGCGGGGGATATTGGTGTGTTCCTTGTTGTTATTTTCAGCTTCAAAGGAGGAGGAATACGTCGTATGTCTATCTGGAGGTGGAGAGATTCCAATTCTTTTCTTGTGATCTTTTTCAAGCATTTTCAATTATATCAGAATTTTATAATGGGTTATAGCCTCATTAAGGTTTATCATTTTTCTTTACAAGTTGGTCTAGATGAATGTATAGATCTTCATATGTATTCATTAAACTGCCCTTTTAAATTTTTTTTTATGATGGTCAGATCTTGTTCTATGTTGGTAAATTTATGACCTGTGGTAGTCATGTGTGTTCCCATACCTGAGAATCTTCTATGTTTTTCAGCATTCACATGTTCTAAATATCTTACTTTAACATTGTGGCCAGATTGTCCTATGTATGTATTCTTGTACTCAAAGCATGTAAGTTTATATATTCCCGAATAAAAAAATTGAACGTCATAAGTGGCGATATTAAACAACAGAGGGCTGAGGGGGTCTTCTTGCAGCATGCCATTGGTTCATGACACACCAATATCCCCTGCTCCTCCACCTCCTCAAGTACGTGAACAAGAAAGAACGTATCATCAGTACTATACCAGACACAAGACCGTAAAAAAATGACAGGAGATACTGTTCCAGAGGAAAGCAGGTTTAATAAGAATTGGCAAGTATTTTTGGGGCCCTTAAAAGGTTCATTGGACCTCCCAGGCAAGCCTGGTCAAACAGGAAAGGATAGGAATCAGGAAAAGGTTAAAAGTATAATGTTGCATTACCGAACAAATTTAATTTTAATGAAGGAACTCTCTTCTGATTTTATATTTATTACAACACCGAGTACACCCCTCCATAATTTAGCCTTCCTTTTCAAACACCATCATTATTTATTAGTCTTTCCGTTACAAGTTTTGTTAACAACTTCAATAGGTTGTTCTCCAAAGCGATCCCCCTGTAAGCGTTAGGATCATGTAAATTGCCTTTCCCTTTGTAGAGCATCTTTATTATGGAAGTTTACCACGTGACTGGTATATCTCCTAATTGTAGACATAGGTTCATAAGATTTGTGAGAAATGGTAGGATGGTGTCCACGGCTGTCTTTAGATGCTTGCTAGAAATGCCATCTGGTCCTGCAGCTTTCCTATCCTTTAGGCTTATTATGGTTTTAAAATAATGCGAAGTTGGGTTTCTTCGAGTAAGGATGTGAGGAATTTTGTTGGTTCAGGGTCTTGTTGAAATGAACCTCCCAGATTTTCATGTCTATTTTACTAGCAGTTTGTGAATTCTTAGGTTTCAAAGCTAAATAAGGGTCCTTCATTGCTTCCGACACCAATCTGCTAGATTGCAATTCAATGTAAGCCTTTCCTTACATCTTTTCCTGAGATGGCTATAATTTTCTATATCTTCAGATTTGTTACTTGCTTTTGCTACATGTAGAGCATGTAGTACCTGTTTTCTTTGCAAGTAGCAAGCTTGGTTGAACCAATTCTGTGATCTTCTTTTTTTAACTGTTGTAGTTGCAGATTTAAGGAAGATTTCTAATGCAAATGCTGCAGAATCTAGATCTTTCTTCAGTATTATGTTACTTAGATTATCAAGGCTGCTCTTATCTTGTTTTAGAAGGTCTTTATTTAGAATCCGAGACGTGGGGTTACGGAATTTTATCTTATCATTTATGCTTAACTGACCCGTTACTTTGAAATCCACTAAGACCGGACATTGTTTCTTCAAAGGATACTCTGCGACTCTGTAATCCACTTGATGCAGTCCAGGTCCTTTTAAAAATATCAAATTATTAACACCTGCTATTTTATTTTTCATGTAAGCCCAAATGAATTCCATGGCATTTAGCTCGCAATGCACGACAGGCAACCATACCAGTTCAACATCTTGGCGCAATTCTGTCGTACTTTGGTCAAGTCTCTTTAGCGGAATTCCAAAATAAGGCTTAGCATGATGAAGTTAGAGGCATCGGAAGGCAGAGAAATGTTCCTGTTCTCTATCCAGGAAATAACATTAGTCTTCAGTCAAGCCATCCTTGGGTTTTTTTGTTTCCAAGTCAAGTATCATATGGTAAGAAGCCTGATCAATCACAATAGCCGACTTTGGTGGGAGTTTCAAGACCTCGGAGGTATTTTAAACTCTGTCTTAACTGAGCAATACAGCCAGTGATACTGAAAGCCCAGATGAATGCAAATAACTACACCACAAATAAGTCTGGGAATACCATGATTCACCTGCTTGTCATCTTATTGAGAATGGGAGCTCACGCAACGTGGTTTGCCTGCATACTGGACAACCCTTTGCTCAAGCTGCTTAATACGCCTGAGTGCTATCGTTCGCTCGCTTTCAAATAAAAATTGGTATAAAATACAGAAATCGCATGTTTTCATTACACAACGATTTGAAACAAAAACTTCAGACCTTTCTGATGAACTCAATCTGGATTTCAGAAGACCACCCAGTATCAAACGGACAGCATTGTACAGAATCAGTAACAGCTTTTTTGCCAAAAATGTGTAATGTAATTAAACTTCAGAAATATATTGTACCCGGAAAAGTGTTTATATCTTTGAGGCGCTTGATATTAAATTAAAGAGCATGGATTCTATCTAGGGAGTGGCTTTATCATTGGAGTTGGTACAGAGAGGGGTATAGTTATCAATCTTAAAGAATTTTTTAAATAATCTGAATATATTGATTATTGAAAGCAAGTTGATATCACCTTCGTTAAGCAGCATGGAAGTGTTGTGGCTGGTTAGCAACTCCGAGTCCTGAGATGGCGCCGGATATGGCCTGGGCGGGGACCACGCTTACTTGGATGAGAAGTTCTAGAATTTCTTGAAGTTCTGGAATGTCCCAAACTTCTGGATGCACACGTTCAGAGTTCGATTTGAGATGTGATTCATATGTGAGTTTTCTGCACGGCACTCCACACATTCATGGCACTGCTTAAACAGATACAACCTTTCAATGATTGTTACTACACTCTTAACATTGAATCGAAAACGTCCTGCAATAATCACTCGAACAGGATGATTATGAAAAGCTTACAGTAAATCAGAATGTTCTGTAGGATTACAGGCACCACAGTTCTTAACGCATAGTTTCTGAAGATTTAGAACACATTGGCACGTTGGCAATGAACTGAATAAATGAAATAACACTCTGAAACTGTTCCGTCAGTAGGCAAAGTGAGTAAAAAAAGTCTAATTTCATAAGTTATGGATTCACTCATAATGCTGGAAAGTTCTATGCTTTCTGGGAACGTGACATGCATATTCTGAGTTATCACAGTCATTAATGAGGGTAAGAATCTAAACACAAGTCCCGATGCAGCACTTGGAAAGTATTGAATATTTTTACAATTAAACGTAATGTTTGAACGTCCCTAAGTTTCAAAATTCTTCACAGAACGTAAATTCGAGGGGCACTTGGAAAAAAAAGTCATATCGTTCACACGAAAGTTTATGTTGGTAGGACACAAGTTCAACCTACACGTTCGGAAAATTTCTATGTTCACGAAAATACAAGTTTGAATAAGTTCGAAACATAAGTTCCAATGTGGTACACAACACTAATGAAAATTCTATGTTCTTTCAATCATCGTCTGATAACCAAGTCCCAATGCGGCACTTCAAGAAAATGACAAAGTCCCTACGTGGCACTTTAAGAAAATAACCAAGTCCAATGTGACACTCGAGGAATATGACAAAGTCCCAACACGATACCTTGAGAAAATAACGAAGTTCTAACACTTGGATTTCGAAGACCTTTCAACTATAAGTTCGGCACACACAATGCTCCTCCCATCACCCGTGTCACAGAGACGGTGGAGCGACAGATACTGAATTCGTAGGTCGGGTGGTCCTCCTTGTATACCCGTTCGCATGGAAGTGTCTAGAACCTGGGTATTATCACCCTTATATCTCCTGAAGTATTTGGTGGATTTCCCTGAAATCTTGAGAGATTGCGTCCATAGTAATGGTTTTTATGATGGCAGTGTCGAAATAGCGATAGATTAACACAAAATAGACTTTTGCGGGTAAGGTAGGACATTACCATATATGGTCACGTATAGCGTGCTCAAGGAGGTCACGTCTCTCGCTGCGTACGTCATTGAGTTCAGCGGGTTGCATACCTTCCACCTCGCGCGAAGTTCAATAAACATACTTCGGAATTCTCTCGTAGCGGCGTTCCCGGTACAATATTTATAATAGTGCATTCCATAATCCACCTAAATTTCATGAAAATCGGATTGTGTGTTTTCATGCAATGGTACTACAAAATAGTTGTTTACAAAAACGGACAAGAAAATAGGTATGTTTTGCATTCTGTCTAATATAACTTTCACAAGAAACATACATAATAAAAATATGCAAATATCACCAAAGAATGCAGAATATAACAAGCTTTACGATGGTGTGATTATATTTTAGATTGGTAGACTGGTTGAAATTTTATTAGTGTTTAAACTCGACCGCACATACTTTCTGCGCCGACAGTAGTGTGTACGTAGTGAACACATACTACCTAGCCATAACACAGTTCACATTGAGGGAATATTTTGACATGATTTTAATTTCCAGTGAAGTTGGGCAGAAAGCTCGTGCAGCTACTGAGATGGTCACTAAACTATTTCCACAAAGAAAAGATCTATGTTGGCATACGGTCGATCACTCGCTATCGATCTTGCTATCGATGCCTATGGTAAATTATTCCACTTCCTAATTTCTCTTCCTGTAATTGAATATTTGCCGCTATTTGTCCTCTTAAATTCCATCTTCAAATTAATTATGAATTTTCTTACCTTAAAAAAAACTCCATTACAGACTATAAATTACATGTTTGGTCCGTATTGACGGTTGAAATTTTTACAGATTGTCAAATTGTGTTTAATTACCCTCCAAATATATGTATATATAAATTCAGCCTGCATATGTTTGTAATTGCAAACCTCTAAAAGTAGTTGGTCGATTGACTTGAAATTTTGACACAATGTTGCACTCGAATATGCACGTGTTTAGGAAGTGGTTCGAACAAATTTGGATAGGTAGTTTTATGGAATTATTTTAATTACAAAGCCGCACCAAGATTGGATCGACCTTGATGGACAGATTGTCGCTAGGCGACAACGACTTACTCTGTATCATTATAGCGTGATAAGAATTGCTGTATATAGGTGGATGGGAATACGTCACAGTATTTTATGAGGTACCTTTCGTGCGAGGAGGTTCACGATAACATGATGGGAAGCATAATTGGCGGTCATACAAATTTTAGTGAAAAATTGAAAGGTATGTATAGGTACTCTAAGGCAGAAATAGGTTCCAAGAAGGACATTCCCAGAATCATTAATGAACAAAGGGAATATGTATAAGAGGATCTACAAAAGACAGAAGTATTCAGTCAGCAGTATGTAAAGATTGTTAGTTATAAGGATAATGTCCAGATAGAGGAGGTGACTAATATTAAAGAAGTATTAAAATTTACCTATGATAACAGTGACATTTACAGTAAGATACAAAAGTTGAAAACTAGAAAAGCAGCTGGAATTGATAAGGTTTCGGGGGATATACTAAAGACAATGGGTAGGGATATAGTAACATATCTGAAGTACTTATTTGATTATTGTTTACATGAAGGAGCTATACCAACTGAACAGAGAGTTGCTATAGTAGTCCCTTTGTATAAAGGAAAGGGTGATAAACATAAAGCTGAAAATTACAGACCAGTCAGTTTGACATGCATTGCATGTAAGCTTTGGAAAAGCATTCTTTCTGATTATATTAGACATGTTTGCAAAATTAATAACTGGTTCGATAGACGGCAATTCGGGTCTAGGAAATGTTATTCCGCTGAAGCTCAACTTGTAGGATTCCAGCAAGGTATAGCAGACATCCTGGATTCAGGAGGTCAAATGGACTGTATCGCAATTGAGGGCAATTGGACTAGACAAAAGAGTGACTCAGTGGGTGGCTATATTTTTGGAACATAGAACTCAAGAGAATTATATATATATCAATGATATGAGTAAAGAAGTGGAATCAGAGATAAGGCTTTTTGCAGATGATGTTATTCTGTACAGAGTAATAAATAAGTTACAAGATTGTGAGCAACTTCAAAATGACCTCGATAATGTTGTGAGATGGACAGAAGGCAATGACGACAAACAGGGTTAAAAGTCAGGTTGTGCATTTTACAAATAGGAAATGTCCTCTCAGTTTTAATTACTGCGTTGATGGCGTAAAAGTTCCTTTTGGGGATCATTGTAGGTACCAAGGTGTTAATATAAGTAAAGATCTTGGTTGGGGTAATCACATAAATATGATTGTAAATAAAGGGTACAGATCTCTGCACATGGTTATGAGGGTATTTAGGGGTTGTAGTAAGAATGTAAAGGAGAAGGCATATAAGTCTCTGGTAAGATCCCAAGTAGAGTATGGTTCCAGTGTATGGGACCCTCACTAGGATTACTTGATTCAAGAACTGGATAAAATCCAAAGAAAAGCAGCTCTATTTGTTCTGGGTGATTTCCGACAAAAGAGTAGCGTTACAGAAATGTAGCAAAGTTTGGGCTGGGAAGACTTGGGAGAAAGGAGACGAGCTGCTTGACTAAGTGGTATGTGACACAGATGACACAGATGTTGATTCCCATAGAGAACCTGAAATTCTTGTCCCGAATGAGCAAATCTATAATACCAATAAAAATGGTCCGTTATTGGACATTATAAATTTTTCAGCCAACTCACTCCCAGTTGCCAGTGTTTTGCCTCAGTGTGCCAAGTTGGGCTCATCAGTTGGTAAACAGCACACCCACCAAGATGCACGGCTAGTGCATACCATGGAGGCCACTGCGTAGGCTGCTTGGAGCCACCGGCAGTGCCAATACACTATGAGAGACTTTGTCTCATTACCAAACATCGATGCCTGCCTGGCCATCAGATGACACAGATATTCATTCCCATAGGGAGCCTGAAATTCTTGTCCTAAATGAGCAAATCTATAATACCAGTACAAATGGTCCATTATTGGACGTTATAAATTTTCCAGCCAACTTACTCCCGGTTGACAGTGTTTCGCCCCATTGTGCCAAGTTTGGCTCATCAATTGTTAAACAGCACACCCACCAAGACGCACGGCTAGTGCATACCGTGGAGGCCACTGCGTAGGCTACTTGGAGCCACCGGCAGTGCCAATGCACTATGTGAGACTTTGTCTCATTACCAAACATTGATGCCTGCCTGGCCATCAGATGACACAGATGTTGATTCCCATAGGGAACCTGAAATTCTTGGCCCGAATGAGCAAATCTATAATACCAATACAAAAGGTCCGTTATTGGACATTACAAATTTTCCAGCCAACTCACTCCCGGTTGCCAGCGTTTCGCCCCAGTGTGTCAAGTTGGGCTCATCATTTGGTAAAGAGCACACCCACCCAGTCTTCAGCCCTAAGGCTGGTTGGATCCTCAACAGCTCTGCCATCAGCTGTCACTGAAGAGGCGTACTAGGGAAATGAGGAGTGAGGTAGTTTCCCGTTGCTTTCCTCACCGAGCCAGAAGTTGCTATTGCATATCAGTCTGCCAAGCCCACTGAAATGCATGCACCAACTGACCCTATGAGCAACATTTTCACACCATTCATAGCAGGGACTGGCTGCAGAAGGAATGGCATTACTAGCATCGCTCATACCTAGTCACTTTCATATTGTCAAAGCCAAGGATAAGACAGAGACAGATCAATGAATAACAAAATTGCTCTAGCCCATACCAGAAGACATAGTGCACTGTAAACACTAGGTCCTGCCAGCAAAGGCATATCCTTTAAGATAAGGCTAGGAAAACAACAGCTAGGGAATCTGCCACCTGGGCAACTGCCCTAAATGCAGATCAGTAGTGATTGATTGATTGATTGATTGATTGATTGATTTACTGTGTCAGTGTAGGATATTTAGAGGTGATAGTTAATTCCTATTTTTTAAAATTTTTTTGGGGGTATTTATTTGCACTTGCTAAGTTGGTGAGCATATGAAGGAGAAGCCTTTGTGCCAGTAGAGTAGAACGCAACCTTATGAATCAGAGAAGTTGCAACATAATTTAAATACACTCACGGTAAAGCTAATAACCTTGCAATAACATCCAAGAAACTCATAAGCCTCAGCAGGACAAGAATCGAACCAAGTAGACATTACCACACAATTTTCCAGCAGAGTTCATTATGCGTAGGAAGCAATACTGTGGGACAGACCCAGGAGGTAAGGCTGTGGTAAGTACATGGACATCTGGATGAAACGGGAAAAGAATAATTTTTTTTTCTAGGACAACCAAAAGGCAACAACAATATGTATTTTGAAAATACTTATTAAGAAATTTACAACAATTAGGACTAAAAGAAAAGTTACAATATTTTTCTTTATATAAAGCTTGAAAAGATTTTTTTCGCAACACCCAAGACCAACAGGTCCATCCATAAAAGGTAGCCACACAGTGTACAGGCATGACAGTGAGTCTGACTAGAATTTTTGCTCACCTCATGCGTTATTGGAATAAACATCCTTTGCAATGCAATAGAACAATACACAAAAGACCAAAGGACATGGCATGAAACAAAGTGCGGAATTTGGGCAACAGACACTGCTCGTAATTTTATTTAGAATAAACATGCAGTGTGAGTCATTCAACAATGAAATAAACCACCAGGGTTGTACGAAACATTACTGAAGAATGAGGATAATATTCAATCTAAAAGCAGAATAATAAGCACTTCTCACAATTAAAAGGATAAGCCATGGTAAAAAACCATTTTGAATGGAACAGCCACTAGGTTTGTACTAACACTAATAAGAAATAGGAAAGAGTTAAAAGTAAAAAAAAAAAATGGAATAGTAAGCCACTTCTCATAATTCCACAATATAATCTCACTCCAAACCACTCGAAACAGAATGTCCATAAGGTTCATACAACAGATTAATGATGAACAGGAACAATTTTTGCAATTCACATTTAAAAAAAAAATGAGAAACGGAAAGGAATGGACACATGCCAAGGGTGAGGAGAGAGGATGGGAAAGTCTGCTCACTCAAATCCTTGATAGTTTCCACAAGCTTAATTCGTACCAAAAAAATTTAGCACGACAGTCCCAAGATCTATAATACCAATATAAATGGTCCGTTATTGGACATTATAAATTTTCCAGCTAGCTCATTCATGGTTGCCAGCGTTTCGCCCTCGTGTGCTAGGGTGGGCTCATCAGTTGGTACCTAGCACACTTACCAATACGCTGGCTAGTGCATACCGTGGAGGCCACTGCGTAGGCTAACTGGAGCCACCAGCAGTGCCAATGCACTAAGAGACTTTGTCTCATCACTAAAAATTGATGCCTGCTTGGCCATCAGATGATATAGATGTTGATTCCCATAAGGAATCTGAAATATTTGTCCTGAATGAGCAAATTTATAATACCAATATAAATGGTCCGTTATTGGACATTATAAATTTTCCAGCTAGCTCATTCATGGTTGCCAGCGTTTCGCCCTCGTGTGCTAGGGTGGGCTCATCAGTTGGTACCTAGCACACTTACCAATACGCTGGCTAGTGCATACCGTGGAGGCCACTGCGTAGGCTAACTGGAGCCACCGGCAGTGCCAATGCACTAAGAGACTTTGTCTCATCACTAAAAATTGATGCCTGCTTGGCCATCAGATGATATAGATGTTGATTCCCATAAGGAATCTGAAATATTTGTCCTGAATGAGCAAATTTATAATACCAATATAAATGGTCCGTTATTGGACATTATAAATTTTCCAGCTAGCTCATTCATGGTTGCCAGCGTTTCGCCCTCGTGTGCTAGGGTGGGCTCATCAGTTGGTACCTAGCACACTTACCAATACGCTGGCTAGTGCATACCGTGGAGGCCACTGCGTAGGCTAACTGGAGCCACCGGCAGTGCCAATGCACTAAGAGACTTTGTCTCATCACTAAAAATTGATGCCTGCTTGGCCATCAGATGATATAGATGTTGATTCCCATAAGGAATCTGAAATATTTGTCCTGAATGAGCAAATTTATAATACCAATATAAATGGTCCGTTATTGGACATTATAAATTTTCCAGCTAGCTCATTCATGGTTGCCAGCGTTTCGCCCTCGTGTGCTAGGGTGGGCTCATCAGTTGGTACCTAGCACACTTACCAATACGCTGGCTAGTGCATACCGTGGAGGCCACTGCGTAGGCTAACTGGAGCCACCGGCAGTGCCAATGTACTAAGAGACTTTGTCTCATCACTAAAAATTGATGCCTGCTTGGCCATCAGATGATATAGATGTTGATTCCCATAAGGAATCTGAAATATTTGTCCTGAATGAGCAAATTTATAATACCAATATAAATGGTCCGTTATTGGACATTATAAATTTTCCAGCTAGCTCATTCATGGTTGCCAGCGTTTCGCCCTCGTGTGCTAGGGTGGGCTCATCAGTTGGTACCTAGCACACTTACCAATACGCTGGCTAGTGCATACCGTGGAGGCCACTGCGTAGGCTAACTGGAGCCACCGGCAGTGCCAATGCACTAAGAGACTTTGTCTCATCACTAAAAATTGATGCCTGCTTGGCCATCAGATGATATAGATGTTGATTCCCATAAGGAATCTGAAATATTTGTCCTGAATGAGCAAATTTATAATACCAATATAAATGGTCCGTTATTGGACATTATAAATTTTCCAGCTAGCTCATTCATGGTTGCCAGCGTTTCGCCCTCGTGTGCTAGGGTGGGCTCATCAGTTGGTACCTAGCACACTTACCAATACGCTGGCTAGTGCATACCGTGGAGGCCACTGCGTAGGCTAACTGGAGCCACCGGCAGTGCCAATGCACTAAGAGACTTTGTCTCATCACTAAAAATTGATGCCTGCTTGGCCATCAGATGATATAGATGTTGATTCCCATAAGGAATCTGAAATATTTGTCCTGAATGAGCAAATTTATAATACCAATATAAATGGTCCGTTATTGGACATTATAAATTTTCCAGCTAGCTCATTCATGGTTGCCAGCGTTTCGCCCTCGTGTGCTAGGGTGGGCTCATCAGTTGGTACCTAGCACACTTACCAATACGCTGGCTAGTGCATACCGTGGAGGCCACTGCGTAGGCTAACTGGAGCCACCGGCAGTGCCAATGCACTAAGAGACTTTGTCTCATCACTAAAAATTGATGCCTGCTTGGCCATCAGATGATATAGATGTTGATTCCCATAAGGAATCTGAAATATTTGTCCTGAATGAGCAAATTTATAATACCAATATAAATGGTCCGTCTCTTAGTGCATTGGCACTGCCGGTGGCTCCAGTTAGCCTACGCAGTGGCCTCCACGGTATGCACTAGCCAGCGTATTGGTAAGTGTGCTAGGTACCAACTGATGAGCCCACCCTAGCACACGAGGGCGAAACGCTGGCAACCATGAATGAGCTAGCTGGAAAATTTATAATGTCCAATAACGGACCATTTATATTGGTATTATAAATTTGCTCATTCAGGACAAATATTTCAGATTCCTTATGGGAATCAACATCTATATCATCTGATGGCCAAGCAGGCATCAATTTTTAGTGATGAGACAAAGTCTCTTAGTGCATTGGCACTGCCGGTGGCTCCAGTTAGCCTACGCAGTGGCCTCCACGGTATGCACTAGCCAGCGTATTGGTAAGTGTGCTAGGTACCAACTGATGAGCCCACCCTAGCACACGAGGGCGAAACGCTGGCAACCATGAATGAGCTAGCTGGAAAATTTATAATGTCCAATAACGGACCATTTATATTGGTATTATAAATTTGCTCATTCAGGACAAATATTTCAGATTCCTTATGGGAATCAACATCTATATCATCTGATGGCCAAGCAGGCATCAATTTTTAGTGATGAGACAAAGTCTCTTAGTGCATTGGCACTGCCGGTGGCTCCAGTTAGCCTACGCAGTGGCCTCCACGGTATGCACTAGCCAGCGTATTGGTAAGTGTGCTAGGTACCAACTGATGAGCCCACCCTAGCACACGAGGGCGAAACGCTGGCAACCATGAATGAGCTAGCTGGAAAATTTATAATGTCCAATAACGGACCATTTATATTGGTATTATAAATTTGCTCATTCAGGACAAATATTTCAGATTCCTTATGGGAATCAACATCTATATCATCTGATGGCCAAGCAGGCATCAATTTTTAGTGATGAGACAAAGTCTCTTAGTGCATTGGCACTGCCGGTGGCTCCAGTCAGCCTACGCAGTGGCCTCCACGGTATGCACTAGCCAGCGTATTGGTAAGTGTGCTAGGTACCAACTGATGAGCCCACCCTAGCACACGAGGGCGAAACGCTGGCAACCGTGAATGAGCTAGCTGGAAAATTTATAATGTCCAATAACGGACCATTTATATTGGTATTATAAATTTGCTCATTCAGGACAAATATTTCAGATTCCTTATGGGAATCAACATCTATATCATCTGATGGCCAAGCAGGCATCAATTTTTAGTGATGAGACAAAGTCTCTTAGTGCATTGGCACTGCCGGTGGCTCCAGTTAGCCTACGCAGTGGCCTCCACGGTATGCACTAGCCAGCGTATTGGTAAGTGTGCTAGGTACCAACTGATGAGCCCACCCTAGCACACGAGGGCGAAACGCTGGCAACCATGAATGAGCTAGCTGGAAAATTTATAATGTCCAATAACGGACCATTTATATTGGTATTATAAATTTGCTCATTCAGGACAAATATTTCAGATTCCTTATGGGAATCAACATCTATATCATAGTCCCAAGATCTACGAGACACCCATAGTTAAGTTGAAAGTTAAATGTCCACAGTTGGAGATACAGCCGCAATACAGTCCAAAATGTTATGTCACGAGGCAGTAAATGTCTCAAAAATGGTAAGTTCACCTTCAAAATAAGTTTTGACGGAATGAAATTTTAAATGTCAGGCCAGAGGGGCGAGACCAATAGGTTGTAACAAAAAAGTTTTGTGTGCATATTGTTTGCTCACCCACCTCCACGTAGAAATAAGTCCCATATATGACAAGCAGTACAGTCCAGCTGCACAAGGACAGAATATCCCTCCACATAAATATAACTCCATAACCCAACTCGGCGCTGTTAACACCAACACAAGCTTTTATATAGGCAGGAGGTAGCGAGTACAGAACATACGAGAAAGGTGATGTGAGCGGAGGAGGCAGGGAAGCACAATCATGCACAGTAAGCAAAGAGCCGGCCAGGCGAGGAGACAAAGCAGCTGACAGATGCGTCACACAGCAGCAGGCGGTTTGCAGAATGGAGAACGGCTGGATGACGAAATATGCAAGGTAGGCGAAGAAAGGCAGAGTCCAAGATTCTAGAATGTAGCGGTGAGAGTAAGTGACAACTGTGGCTGTATATACAGTAGGAGGATGGGAACACGCTGCCATGTTTAATGAAGGACCTTTCTTGCCAGGAGTTTCATGTAATTAGGCAACTCATTGCCTTTTATTTAGAAATAGGAATCCAACATGCCGTGATTGAGATGTACCGTACTTTCATGTAACTTCTTCTTCTTCTTTTTTTTTCAATTTGTTTTTTATGTTACATCGACACTGATAGGTCTTACGGTGATGATGGGATGAGAAATGCCTAGGAGTGAGAAAGAAGCAGCTGTGGCCTTCATTAATGTACAGCCCCCAGCATTTGCCTGGTGTGAAAAAGGGTAAACATGGAAAACCAGTTTCAGGCCTGCTGACTGTGGGGTTTGAACCCACTATCTCCCAGATGCAAGCTCACAGCTGCGCGCCCCTAACTGCATGGTCAACTAGCTCGGTTTTCATGTAACTAGATAACTCATTGCCTGTTATTGTAAATATGCATAAATATGAATTAATGTGTCCCATGCTCGCAAAACTCTAAAAGTAATCGATCGTCGTCTTGTGTTCTCGCCAGCCATAGTATGAGTTTTATGAGTTGAATTGAGAAGAAGAAGAGCAGCACATGTTCCCCATCACAACCAGTACAGTTGTGGGAGTAGACAAAGAATACATGTCCGAAGATATTCTGCACAGAATGCGTCAAGAAACACAAAATCATGGCTTGGTTTTCACAGAAGAAATATACAATAAGTGCTAATCTTCATTGAGGATCTTTTGTCATGCAATGTGCGGCAAGTTGTTGGCACAGTCGGGAATGACAGCACCAAATCGATTCATCAATGCAACATTCGACAGAGAACTGCTCAGGGAACAGTCATACAACAGAAATGGCTTACAGCTATTTGTTCAAGAAAATACACCGAAACTCCTTCCAGAACAAAAGACAGCATTTGATACCATCATATAAGCTGTGGCCAACCAATACAGTGTATTGTACTTTTAGAGGTGAAGCTTCCACAGTGTGTAGAATTATTTAGTTTACTTTTTGGGTTGAACCGTGTTGTTGTTATCTGTACATTACATACAGTTTGCCGACGTTTCGAATACATTGCAGTATTCTTTTTCAAGGCTACTGAAATACCCCTACTCGATCAGAGGTAATCAGTCTCCCAGTCCGCAATCGATTCAGTAGATTCAGTATTTAAGTCGCCTTGAAAAAGAATATACTGCAATGTATTTGAAACGTCGACAAACTGTACATAATGTACAGATAACAACAACATGGTTCAACCCAGAAAATAAACTAAAAGTGTATTGTACTTTTTGGACGCTCCAGGTGGAATTGGAAAAACCTTCTTAATTTCCTTGATCCTGGCTAAAATCTGTTCAAACGGCCATATTGCGTTATCTCTTGCTTCTTCAAACATTGCTGCCACATTGATGGAAGGTGGGGAGAATAGTCCATTCAGCTCTTAAACTGTCACTAAACATGCAATTCACAGAACACCGAACATGTAACATTTCCAAAACATCAGGAATGGGAAAAGTTCTTCAGGCGTGCAAAATTATTGTATGGGATGAGTGTACAGTGGCTCACAAGAAGGCATTCGGAAGCATTAGATCATACATTGAAAGACTTGCAAAATAATCAAGTTCCTTTTGGTGAAGCATTGGTGTTACTATGTGGTGACTTCAGGTAAACTCTTCCAATTATGCCTTGCTCAACACCTGGTGATGAATTGGATACCTGCTTGAAATATTCAGTGTTTTGGAGGACAGTAAAAGGAATGCATTTAACAACAAATATCAGAGTTCAGCTTCAAACCGATCCAACACTAACATATTTTAAAAAGAATTACTCAAGGTTGGTAACGACACTGTACTTACAAATCCAGAAACGGTAAAAATCACCTTCCCATCTAATGTCTGCAACATCATGAATTCAAAAGAAGAATTAGTAGACGCGGTTTCCCAAAGCATTGAAACAAATTAACAAAATCACACATGTTGACGTCATCATTCTAAACAGAATTGCAGGTGAAACAGTGACATACAAATCCATTAACTCCGCGATGAACCAAAGCGAAGTAGTGAATTTTCCAATGGAATTTTTTATTTCGCGCGATGTTCCCAGATCATCGTAACATATTCTGAATTTGAAACTTGGAGTGCTAATTAAATTACTCCGAAACGTCAATCAGCCAAAGTTATGCAATGGCACACGACACACGATTAGTAGTTAAAAAATTGATTAACAACATAATTGAAGTAACAATTCTGATTGGACCTCATAAAGGTGAAAACGTACTACTTCCACGAATACCACTCATTCTGACCGACATGGTGTTCGAGTTCAAACTACTTCAATTTCCAATATGCCTTGTGTTTGCTATGACTATCAATAAGGCGCAAGGGCAATCTTTGCAATTGTGCGGTTTGAATTTAGAAAGCAATTGCTTCTCATGTGGAATTATACGTCGCATACTCCAGAGTCGGCAAACCGTCTGATCTTTATGTTTATGCAAAAACCAGGCAAACAAAAAATGTAGTCAATCCACTATCTTTACAATAAAAATTATTTCCTTGAAAAACATTTTTTTTTTTCTTCCTTTCCTTGCATTCCACAGCAACGCAAGGTTTCTCAGTGTTTCTATGTTCGCTAGAATACATTTATTTACTTATCCGTTCATTTCATATCAGACTGAGCCACAGCGAAGTGTGGCCAAGTTTAGCTAGTCAATACATAATATACATCTAGTTAGGATGAGCTTTCAATTAGACATGTTTCAACCCAAACATAAGGTAAAATACATTATAATAATCTAAGAACATTAGACACATGATTGTATACAACGATTTTTAAAACAGTTTTTCATTTAAAATGGGATAAATGAAAAACATAATATGGGGAACTTTCATTCTGATTATTTATAGTTAAAAACAAGATCAGAAGAATTCACAACTACTACATTCAATTTCAGTTACTACCCCCACAATCCCGCAACTCCTGCCCCATATCCCCTCTCCACCTCCTCCTAACAGCATGTCACATAGTTCAACTGCGGAAGCACGTCAGTTGAGAGCTGGACTCCGCAGTCAGCAAACACGGGAAGATCAAGTGTAACGTAAGTTATTTTTGTCATTAAAAACTTACCTTAAATGTTTTCTGCTAGTGACATTCATTTTAATTCTTAATTTGGTTTTGATTACCCACATTACGAATCAGACAGTTCAACTTCACTAGCAACTCGTATAATGTTAGCCTCTGACTTAACACAATTGTCTCATGATGATTTTTAACAAAAAACTTTTTTAACAAGCACTGTATACAATTGTATGTGTAATGTTTTTAGATTATTATAGTGTATTTGACTGAGGATGACCCTATGTTTGGGTTGAAATATGTCTAATTGAAAGCTCATCTAAACTAGATATATATTATGCATTGATTAGGAGGATACCATAATTAAACACAATAATTTGATAGTTTGTAAAAAGTTCAACCATAACTATGGATCAAACAATTCTCTAATGGGAATGCCATCCAGGCAAGAAAGAAAGCCAATTTCTACTGTGTAACACAAAAGTGAGAGTAGCAATAATAGGTACATACGGTAACCTTTCTTAAGAGATGTCTTAAACTTAATAATGATGTGACACCTAAATTTCTAAAGTTTACCAAAGAGACCCACAGGAACACGACAAGAATGAGAAACACTCAATTGAAGACAGACAAGTTTTGGATATGGGAGGAGATGAAGTTTTTACATAAGATAAAGTCAAATTTGAACAACATACTTCACAAAGCCCACTTGGAAATTACCACACTTTTAGCCCCATTAGAATGGAATTCTCTACAAAAACATGTTACAAATAAGCTGGAGAAAACACTATTCAATACAGTTAATTTTGTGTGGCTATGTCTAGCCGGGTGCAGCCCTTGTAAGGCAGATCCTCCGATGAAGGTGGGCGGCATCTGTTATGTGGAATTAGCTGCGTGTTATTGTGGTGGAGGATAGTGTAATGTGTGGTGTGTGAGTTGCAGGGATGTTGGGGACAGCACAAACACCCAGCCCCCGAGCCATTGGAACTAACCAATGAAGGTTAAAATCCCCGACCTGGCTGGGAATCGAACCCGGGACCCTCTGAACTAAAGGCCAGTATGCTGACCATTCAGCCAACGAGTCGGATGATTCAATACAGTAAGAAAAATACATTAGACAAGAAATGGACCTCACTCATAACCTCAAAAAAACAGAACACAAAAAACTTTGCAATCAAATCAACACAGAAATGGCCATCAATAAATTACCCTTAGAAAAACAAGAAGAGATAAAATATGTTATAAAGAACAAACTTCTATCTTATCATAAACAAGGTTTTAATTGCAATGCATGATCTGATAGCAACTAAATTGGATAAAGGTAATGCAACAGTAATCGTGGAGAGGAACGATTATTTTGATAAAACACATTCGTTTTTCATGGAAAACAATTTTGGTGTAATTAAGGATCTCACAAATAGGTTATAAAAGGAATTAAAATCAATAGTCCAGAATATCATCTCTTTTTAATAAATTTGAAAAGACAGAACTCAATGCCATGAACCCGAGGTTGCCTGTAGCGAAATCATTACCAAAAATTCATAATGTTAATACCCTTATAAGACCAAGTATCAATTTCAGGGGCAGCCCGACGTATAAATTATCTCAATTTATTCAGAAATTTCTTTGTACGCATTATCACTATCAAGCGAATACTATGAAAGAACTCTATAGAACTTTGCAAGACAGCAAAACACCTGAAGGTACCAGAACATTACAAGATCTTTTCATTTGACATCATTAATATGTAGGCCTATGCTGATATCCCTGTCAAGTCCACAATAAATTTGATACAGAATAATTTAATCAGATTCAGTCAATTGAGCACCAGTGAAATTAGATGAGTTCATAGGCTTATTCAAATTCACATTAAGTAATAATTATTTCATCTTTGATGATAAAATCTACCAGCAGACAGGGTTACCATGGAAGCACCTCAAGTATCTTGGCTAACATATATATGGATCATATAGAACACACAAGCATCATACACAAAATCAAAGCTATTAAATATTAGTCACGTTATGTTTATGATGTTATAGCTATCATAGATAAGAATGTTAATGAAGGAGAGGAAGTTTTGGAACTGCTCAAAAGCAGATCAGAATATCAAATTCACTATGGAAATGGAGAATAGCAGATCATGTAATTATCTAGACATAACAGTATTATGCCATAGAAATAATGACCTGTCATTTAACATTTACAGAAAACCAACTTACTCTGCTAACACCATTAAATAAAATTCAATACATCCTGAAACTCACAAAAAAGCTGCCTATAACAGCATGTTAGAGAGAGCTCTAAAAAGCCCACTCTCAAAGAAAAATTTGAAAAAAGAAATCAAGACCATTCGCAAAATAACTTTGAGCAATGGATTTAGCGCAAAGTTTATAAATAATTTAATTACCGTAGGAAATGTAGAAACAAACCCAAAACCACTTTGATGAAAGTGTCTAAAACCAAGGAAAATTATGCTACATTCACGTTTAGCCTAATAAGTAGAACCTGCCCTAACGGACACCCTTATTCAGTGGGCACCTCCCTATACGGACAATTTTCCTTGGAACCGATTTTTTTTTACATAAGACAAGTGTTAAATTGGCCTCATTTAAGCAGACACCTTGAACTCCGGACAGCGGACATCGCCATTTGTCTCGTCCACTTGACTTAAGCCGACACTTTACATGTTGCAGGACAATTTATTATGCTGGACCACATGTCATCCTTTCTTTTAAAACCCTTTCTTCAGACATAAGGAAATCCCTTTTGAATGTTCGTACTATTTTGAGTGCAAGGGGAGAGAAGGTACATCGGAATGCAGTTCTATCTAGTGGTGTATAGGCCTATTCCGAGAATTCTAATTGCCCAGAAATGCTGCCAGAGACTGTTGACTCACAAGTTACCTGGGGATTTTCTTCCCTTCTTGCATCATTCTATTCATAACTCGGGTTGTCGCTGATAAGGTCGAGCTCAGGTAGTCAACTCGGGAAGGAAAAGACAGTACAGGCGCTAATTAGTGAGACAGAAATACTGTAGCATTTCAGTTGTCTGTTAACCATGAGTAACAAGGGACGATCGTGTTTAGATCTCGAGGCAAGAAGAAATGTAATTATAGAAAGTGACAAGGGACTTTCAGTGAGAAAACTTGCCAAAAAATTCAACTGCGGAAAACTCATTTAAACACTATTGTGAAGAATAGAACTGAAATTTTAAAGGAGTCGGAGGAAAATAGGAATTGAGGAGTGAAAAGAAAGCGGGAGTCAGTTTTTTCAGAAGTGAACGTTGCGGTATATGAGTGGTTCAAGTGTGCTCGAGTGAAGAAACTGTCTGAGAATGGCCCAATTTTACAAGAAAAAGCTTGAGTAATCACAAATAATCTGAAAGTTGAGAATTTTGTAGCTAGCAATGGTTGATTAGATTGTTTTAGAAAACGTCATAACGTTAGTTTCAAAACAGTCTGTGGAGAAGGTGGTGATGTGTCTGCATCTGAAGTAGCAGATTGGAATGTTGATGAAACTAGTCTGTTCTTTAGGGTGATCCTGAAGAAGTCACTAACTTTGCCGAATGAAAGTTGCAAGGGTGGGAAAATGTCAAAAGAATCACCATCATGTTTTGTTGTAACGCACTCGCTGAAAAGGAAAATCCTGTAATATAATCGGTAAATCCTTGAGACCCTGGTGCTTTAAAAACATGGACTTAAATTGTCTTGGTGTCGAATGGCATGCGAATAAAAAGGCATGGATGATGTCAGCAATATTCGAGAATTGGCTCCTAGCTTTGTATTCCAAAATGAAGGCCAGAAACCGTAATATGGTCTTATTCCTAGATAATGCTACGTGTCATCCAGAAATATGGCTTTCAAATGTAAAACTCTTGTTTCTTCCACCCAATACCACTTCTCATCTTCAGCCATTGGATCAAGGAATCATTCAAGCATTCAAATTAGACTAATCGTAAGAGGGTTTTACGGTCGTTAGTGACACACATGGATGAAGCAGACTCAGCTTTTGATTTGATGAAGTAGATCAATGTTGGCGATGCAGTTTCGTGGACAAAGGCAGCCTGGAATGCAGTCAGCGACACCATAATCAGGAAATGCTTTGCAAAATGTGGCATCGCTAATTCTACAGTTGAAGAACAAGCAGAGGTAGAGGTTCGAAATGAATATGATGAACTTCAGACTTTAGCAACGTCAACTGGATTGACGTATGATATTGAAGCCGAAGAAAAGAATATTCCTTGCTGTGATGATCTCGAGGGCGACTGGCAGTCCCGACTTTACAGTAAACTTTCTGCGCTATCAAGTTATACAGTAATTGCCCGTATTGTAAGGTCCATGTATGTTTGCACCTCAACTCCTCATTCATTTTCTTCTTGTGATAGACAGCTTTTAATTCTGTTAAGATAAATTTTCAGCTTTAATTTAATTCACTGCACTTCGTAAATATTTCTAGCTATCCATAGCAGCCTTCATTAGTCGTACAAAAGGACCATTTTCAATAAAACTTGTTATCGTTTTACAGAGCCTGAATCAGGAACGAAAAGTGACGATGACGGTGAGGCGGAAGAAGAACAAGAATTTCTGTCAATGAAGCAGGGACTAAATATGCTTAAACAGATAAAGAATTTGTGCATCACACTGGATCGCGAGTACGGCGAGAACACTATGGAACCATTTAACAGACTTTATTCTGTTTTCGAGAATATCGCAGTTAAGAAAACATGTGCTAAATTTACACAGACGAAGCTTCACAATTACTTCACGAAGCTGTAATATTTGTAAATGATGTAAAATCACTTATAATAACTCTCTTTGAAATACTAACACAGAAATGACGTAGAATAATAAAAATAAAGATATGTATGCTTATATTTAAGGTGGATGTTAAAATGTTCAATTATTTTTGCAAACTTGTTTTAGCGGACACCTCTCATAACGGACATTTTTCCTCGGAAACGACGGTGTCCGCAGAAGGGAGGTTCGACTGTTCATATAATCACTAACGTCGTAAGAAAATAGAAGCTAAAAACTGTTTTTAAAACCAGCAACACCAATGAAAAAATAATATTTAACTTGCACACAGTAAACAGTAGTAAACAAATACACAAATTCTGGGATATATAAACTTACATTGGACAGACCGGCAGGAACGTCTTGATAAGATATACATAACACTGCAATGCTTTAAAATATAAGTTTCTTGGCCATAGCAACCATCATAACCATAATCATTTCTTTTTTAATGCTAATTGTTCGGGGTGTCGACCCATGTGGATCTTTTGCCCCTACTGGCACCATATTGTATGAACCTGCATGTAATTGGAATGGCGGTATTGTGGAATGTTGTGTGTGAGGAAAGGAAGATTAAGGATGTCACAAACACCCAGTCCCCAGGCCAGGGATGTTAATCATTACAATTCAAAATCCCTGAACTGGCTGGGAATCGAACCTGGGGCCGCCAGATGACAGGCGGACGCTTTGCCCCCTACACCGCGGGGCCGGACAAAATCATAATCATAGTTATACCACAATAGATCAAGATGTAGACATTCTACAACATGAACAAAACGGTCCACTACTCAATATTTTAGAGAATTTTCACATTAATATGGATTAATATGAAAATACAGCCCTCAACTTAAACAAGATAAATGAAAAAAGAAAAAGAACATAATATGGGAAAACTTTCATTCCGATTATTTGCAGTAAAAACCAAGATCAGAAGAATGCACAACTGCTACACTCAGTTTCAGTTACTACCCCCACACTCCTGCAAGTCCCACCCCATTTCCCCATTCCACCTCCTCCTTATAGCATATCACACAGTTTGACTCCGGGAGCAGGTCAATTGAGAGCTGAACTCCGCAGTCAGCAAACACAGGAAGGTCAAGTGGGCCACGTAACACAAGTTATTTTTGTCATCAAAAACTTACCTAAATGTTTCCTGTTAGTCACATTCTTTAAAATTTTTAGTTTGGTTTTTATTATCCACATTACAGATTATGAATCAGACGGTTCCATTTCACTAGCAACTCACACAATAGTAGCCTCTGACTTCACACAGTATTTGAGAGTCAACAGTGTACAGATATATTTGAACTGCATCAAGGGGCAACGAGGAAGTTACAACAGAAAGACCTCCAGCACAAAATCTTCTATAATGACCATCACCTCATATTTTAATTTCATCATGATTTTTAATGAAAAACTTTTTTAACAAGCACTATATACAACTGTGTGTCTAAGTTTTTAGATTATTATAATGTAATTTACTGAGGATGACCCTATGTTTGGATTGAAACATGTCTAATGGAAAGCTCATCTTAACTAGATGTATATTATATCAATTAGGAGGATAACTAAACACAATTTGATAATTTGTAAAAAGTTAAAAACTCCATACAAGCATATTCGTCTACTAATGCAATTCCATGCCATGTCTCTGCTAACAACTCGGAAGATACCACTTATTCAGAACATATTGAGATTTGAGGATTTTCATCCAATCAATACAAAACACAATATAATACAATAGTGATTGGTTGGAAGTCCTCAGATGTATATTCTGAATATTCAAGGTCAGTATGGAACAACAATGAAATTTATAACTTGCAAAACATACCACTTAGTTGAGCAGCCAGTCTCCTCATTCCCGAATCTTCCCAGCCCGAAGTTGGCAACATTTTCGTAAAAGGAAATTTGTATCCTTGTTCTCTCCCGCATTGGAGGTGAGCTACATGTACATACTAGCCTTTCTACCAATCTTAATTAAAATCCTTCCAGAAGGGTTATAGGAAGTTTATCTAGGACAGAAAGGAGAGACTACTGGCTGTGAATGACTTCCATGTTACCCGACATGTGTTCAAATCCCACCGTGTCCAACCCTGAAGATGGTTTTCCATGGTTTCACATTTTCACACCAGGCAAATGCTAGGGTTGTACCTGAATTAAGGCTGCAGCCGCCACCTTCCCAATTCTAGCCCTCTCCCATCCTTCAGTTGCTGGAAAATATTTGATGTGTTAGTGGGACATAGCCCTCGTTTTATCAGCACTTCCTTTCCTCCCATCCAGTGAGAGATTGTCTATCCTGTGAGAGATTGACCTCTCTAGGTCAGCAGCTTCCCTACATTCTCATCTCTTCTAGTGAGAGGTGGTCTTGTAGCAGCTATATAGAGAATAGTTGACACTGATCTGAAGTTTGTGGGCCTAGGTGTGATCTTCATGCAAAGGCACCCAGTGGGAGTACTTGCCCAATTGCGGCAGTGGTAGGATTGTCCGCTTGGACTGTCCTACGAACATTATGGGAAGACTGGCAACATCTATGCCATCTGCGGCATGTTCAGCACCTATCGGAAAGAGATGAAATGGTTCCATTGTCAACCGAAGACTTTGTGAATAATTTTTTGTTCACAGATGAGGTCTCGTTTACGAGGAGTGGTATCTTCAGTTTTCACAGCACGCACGACTGTGTGGTTGGAGAACAATCCTACAATGCTATAAGATCTTCCCATCACCAGGTTTGGTTTTCCATTAATATTTGGCCATGGGTTTTGGGAGGCCTTATCTTAGGGTCTGTGGTATTACCTCATAGACTGACTGGTATACCTTATCTCCATTTTCTGGAAGGCACTTTACCACTACTATTAGAGGATGCTCCACTCCATGCCCAATGGCACATGTGGTTCCAACATGATGGAGCATTCCCGCACGTTAAGTTACCAATGCAGTGCACTGTCTCCTATCCACAGCGATGGATCGCGCATTTGACGCCATCGGCTGGCCAGTAAGAGGCCTCAATCTAAACCCCTTAGATTTCTTTTGGGGGTACATGAAATCTAAGGTGTATTGCAGAGAAGTGGAAACCCTGCAAGAGCTCTGGGAACGTATCTTGGAAACTGCTCAAGACATCAGTCAAAAACCATGAGGTACTGAGTCGGGTTCAAGAGAATTTTCTCCGAAGGTGCTGAGCATGTATTACAGCCAGTGATGGGTATGTTGAACATCTGCTGTAACAGTGTGTACCACTTCCTGCGATCAGACTGGTTGAGGTACACAAAAGGTACACAAATGCTCTGTCATTGTGCTCTCATTTTTTTCTGTTACAAAGGTGAACTATGCTTAGAGTTTTACGTAACCTTTACTTTTGTGATCATAAGCCATGGAGCATCCATTTTTATGTGAAATCTGGCCCATAGGATGTGACATTTCCTTTTGTAAATCCCACATGCATAGGCCGTAAATCAAAAATGGACTGGCTTGGTGAGAGATGAGCAGCGATGCCTGGAATTGTTTCTGTTGCACCCCATTTTATCCTGCTTTTTCTGTGGGATCATGAAATGTAGGAGATATGGCAGCTTTGCAGCTAGATACCTTTCTTGATGCCAACCATTAGAGGAGAAATGCTGCATGTTAATGAGGTGGTAAGTGTTGAAGATGACAAACACATAGTCCCTGAGCCTTAGGAATGAATTGTTAATGTAATAATCCCTGGGCCAAACTGAAATTGAACCAAGGGCCTTGAGGACGGAAGGCTAGTATGCTAGCCATTCAGCTTTGTAGCTGGATGGTATTATTTATAAATGGGCTGGCCAGCTTGAGCAGCATGGTGCAATTTTCCTCACACTGTCAGTTTCCATGTCTTCTTCTTGGTGATTGCCCAGTTACTTGAGAACAGTATGAGTTGTGGACTAAGTCCAGTTTTATGCCAGATGCCAACTCTGTGCTGAGGGATATATTCAATGTTGTGTGTTTCAGTGATGGTCAATAGCAAGATGTGTTGTATTTAAATGAAAATGTGTATTACAATGAACACAAATACCTGACCCTATGCCAAAGGAATGAACCAGATGGGGCTAAAAGCTATCTTTGGGTCATCTAAACCAAAGGCCACCACATTAACCATTCAGCAATGGAGCTAGGCTTTTGGTTGTTACATGAAATTGTTAAAAATCTGATGTCTGTATATGCTGTCATATTAAAGAACTCCTTTTCTTGGTAAAATTCTGGCCCTGTAGCATCTCTTAATACTTGTAACATTGTTTTATTACAATCTTTAGTCAACTTGCTTTGCTAATACCACAGTAATACTATGTTTATTTTAATGATTGAGCTGAATTGATTAAGCTGTATTTTATCTATGGCAACAAGCTTTCTCCCTCCCTTCTGTAGTAGAAAATGGAAACATGATTATAATCCTGATTTTGTATGTGTCAAGGGGAAATATGAGGGGGATTCATAAATCATAGCAGCTATTTTTATTTCTCGATATTGTGTCAACACACAAAATTAACTATATACATCGGAAAGTATGTTACATGAACTTCATAATGTATCCACCTCATGGAGTATGGATGCAGAAGATCTGTGGAAGAGGACAAGGTGAAATAGAACATTTAAAATCATTGTTTTATTCTCGTACACTGTCTGGCTAGTTAATCTGCAATGGTAATGGAGTAAACCATATAGCCAGTGTCTCCATGCCGAGTGTTGGGCGCTGGTAAATAGCCTGACCACTATAAGGACCAACAGCTAAGGGTGGAGGAGTCCTTATAGAAGGGAAATGGGTCCTCAGTGGAGGAAATGCCACTGAAACCCCGTATCAAGTGTAGCGTCTGTACTCCAGATGAGCGGCTACAAAAGGCGTCTTTTCTCCATGTTATGAGCGGCCTACAAGTTTCGGCTGGCAGTAGCTCTAAAATGCCCTTGGAAGTGGCGAACCCATCATAATAAAAGCCTATTAAAATTATAAAATTTTATTTACAACCACCTGTTCAATACATCGCCATATACTCATTGCATTATTGTATAATCATGAAGTATCTCAAATAATGGGACATGTTTCGTTCAGCATAGCGAACATCATCAGCCATAGTAATCTGAGCAAATGCGAAATAGAAATTTCATCAGTTTGTTAGAATTTGTGCTTAACAATAAGTGTTTCACCTTCAATAATAGAATATATCACCAAAAAGTCCTAGCAATGGGTGACCCAATTTCGGGCATTATAGCTAATATTTTGATGGATGATTTGGAAAATAACAAATTAATCAATAATGTCAACGGTCTTCAGTTACGGATAAGATATGTTGTTGACACTTTTGCCATTATAGATACACAGAAAAATGATAGTCACAGTGTACTAGCATCCCTTAATGAGCTTGACAATGATGTCAAGTTCACTAAGGAAGATGAAGTCAATGGTTCTTTGAACTTCGTAGATTTAAACGTTTTAAGAGAGAATAATTTCATTTTTCAAATATATAGAAAGCATTCTTGGCCCCCATCACTATAAGAAACGATTCCTTACATCCGCGATCCCATAAACAGGCTGCATTTTTTAGTCTTGTCTATAGAACGTTAAAGATCCCGCTTACAATTGAAAATCGTAAGAAAGAACTAAATTACATCAAGGATTTAGCCAGAATTAATGACTATAATCCATTGATAATTAATAAAATCAACAGGATAAAATTAAGAACTGCAACCAAGTTGATCCCGGAAAAGCCCAAGAAGACAAAATTTGCTGCCTTTACTTATACGAACCCAGGCTTATTTGAATCGATTATTTCAGAAAGCAGGCAAGTGCAAAAAAATGAAAAAATGAGTTAATGGCAGAATATGTTACTAAGAGGGTATACGCATATTTTGGTACTGAAAACAATCAAGAAACATCCTCATATAATGGTCAGGCATTATGTTGAATTTCATATTTAGTTCAGAAACCAGTTAAGTGACACCGCTTGGCTGGTTTCTGCAGTAAACTGCAGGTACATTTTGTGATGTGCTGCACCTTGCCTGCTGCTCTGAATCCAGAATAGCCAGCTGTTCAGCTGTTTATGTTGTTATTGTTGTGTTTCTGGAATCCCATGTTCGTAGTTTTGTGAACAACTGTTTGAAAAAGTGTTTCTTTTGTTTAGTGCAGTGTTTTTATAATCGTAGTGATATGTCTGAAAGTTCAGAAGATGAACCTGCATCTAAAATGAAACGAGGAGTGGTAGACAAACAAACTCACACGCGTGATATTATTCGGATTGCAAGGGTAAAAGGGAAAGGTTATATTTCTTACTCAGGCAAGCAAGTACCTGGTCTGAGCCCTACATTATTCTTTGTTATTGTTTATTTTAGGCGCCGATCAATATTAAGATGATAAGTGACCTAATTGCCTTAAAACCTTACCTGATGTGATATGAACACTTACGACAGCATTTTACAAAGGCCTACAACGGGCAGAATGTGCTGTGGAGTTTATTTATGAGGATTGAATACCTCCTGTCATGTGATGATCAGGCATTGCTGATTTCATCCTTTTAATAATTATATTTGTAACAGCAATGTAGTCTAAACCGATTAAAATATTTTCTATTTCCACAAATATGGGTTTCATGACAAAGGCCTTTCAAAATTCAAGAATTATCTCATAAAAATATGTTTGCAACACTTGTTTATTTCAGAAACCAGTTAAGTGGAAAATTTTTCAGATTTTTTTACAGCAAATTTAATGAGCACAAAATATTTTTTCTTAGATAGAAAGTATTAAAAGATATTATACGCTCATGCTAAAATAATAAAACCACTACCATAACATTTTGTCTGATGCTAGGCAATTTTTTTCATTTTCTCAAAAATGACAGATTTGGCGCTTGACTGGTTTCTGAAATAATCGATTCATTTCAAGTCACTACCTCACTAAAATGCCTTTGCTGGCAGGACCTAGTGTTTACAGTGCACTATGTCTTCTGGTGTAGGCTAGAGCAATTTTGTTACTTTCATAGATCTGTCTCTGTCTTATCCTTGGCTTTGACAATATGAAAGTGACTGAGGTATGAGCGATGCTAGTAATGCCAATCCTTATGCAGCCAGTCCCTGTTATGAATGGTGTGAAAATGTTGCTCATAGGGTTGGTTGGTGTAGGCATGTCAGTGGGCTTGGCAGACTGATATGTAATAGCAACTCTGGCTCGGCAAGGAAAGCAACGGGAAACTACCTCACTCCTCATTTCCCTAGTATGCCTCTTCAGTGATGCCTAGGCCATCTATGACAGCTGATGGCAGAGCTGTTGAGGATACCACCAGTGGCATCGCTGATGGACTGAACATACATACATACATACCTCACTAAAGAAATATATCAATATCGCTTATAGATCCGGTACACGAACCGTAATATATTCAACTCTAACACAGTGAACATTAATTACAATAAATTCTTGAACTCTGGTATCTATAGACTTAAATGTACCCATTGCGGGTTTTCTTTTATCGGACAGACTGGACGTAGCTTTTTGACCAGATACCTTGAACATTACAACACTTCAAAACATAATTATTCCACCATGAGCACCCATATGGAAGAGACTGGTCACAGTTTTATGACAATTGAAAAAGATCTTCAAATCTTAAAATACGTTAATAAAAGTAAACTGATGACAGGGTTCGAGAACACCTACATATTTTTAGACCAGCACTTTAATGGCAATCAAAATTTAAATGACACTTCAGAAACTAAAAGTTCAATAATCGAAAAAAAAAAAAAAAAAAAAATCCAGAGCGCTCTTTTCTTCTTCTTCTTCTTCTTCTTCTTCTTCTTCTTCTTCTTCTTCTTCTTCTTCTATGACCTCACAGGATCACTTTAGTCAGTCCATTGTTCAGGTCTCTTTTGAAGGGATTATTCGGGCTTTGCGATCCTCCCAGTACTTCTTCAGACGCTCCGATCTTCGTGCCCTTTCCTCAGTTGAAAATATGCATGTTGTTGGTTTGTTTCGTGTAAGGGTAAAGTAAAGGTTTGTATTCTTGAGTTTTGTATTCAATTTATCTTATTTGTGGTGTCTTCTGTTGTAAGGCCTATTTCCTTCAGATCCTCTCTTCTCTGATCCATTTACATCCTGTTGTGGTATTTTTTGAGACGAGACAAAATAAAGTATTGGTCAGGTGGACGGTACCCATTCTTTGTGATTGTAAATACAAGTATCAATACAGACATGAAACTGATAGATTACAAAATTGTGTAGTACTAGTTGTTTCAGAAGTCTCGAATCCTGCATCCTCATGATATGTCCAAAGAATCCCAGTCTCTCCTCTTACGCATAGTATCTGTAATGGGTTCTAGCTCTTTGTATACTACTTTGTTAGTTATTATCCGCCACTGTCATCTTTCTGGTATTTTTTGTTGATGCAGGTTCTTCCAATCCTCCTTTCAATTTTCTGAAGTCTGTCAGTCTTTGATTGTTTATTCAGGTGAAAAAGTGTTTCTGCTGCATATGTACCTTCCGGTTTTATAACTGTGTTGTATTGTTTTATTTTTGCATTTATTGATAGACATTTGTTTTTGTAGATATCGCATGTTAATTTTTGTGCTTTAGCTAATCTATTTGTTCTTGTTTGGATTGAGATTTTTTTCATTTAGGTTATGTGTTATTACTTCTCCAAGATATTTAAATTGAGTTACTATTTTGATTTTATTACCATTTATGGTAACTTCTTTTAGTTGTGTTGGTTTTTGGGGCATAATTTCTGTTTTTTCAAATGATATTTTGAGGCCAGTTTTATTTGCAATGTTTTGAAGTTCTGATATCTGGGTTTTTGCTTCTTTTATGTCCACTGCTAGTAATGCTAAATCGTCAGCGAAACCCAGGCAATTTGTTTTGATTTTTCGGCCAATCTTTAGTTTTGGGGGACATTCCCTAAACCATTCCCTCATTACCATTTCCAGAGCACAATTAAATAATAGTGGTGAGAGCCCATCTCCCTGCCGTAGTCCAGTTTTAATTTCAAATGACTCTGATGTTTCACTAAACTTCACTTTTGATTTGGTGTTAGAGTCAATTTTATCATGTTTATTAATTTGGGGTGTAGTCCGAGGTGTCTTAAAATTTTAAACAGATTCTCTATGGATGCAATCATAAGCTTTCTTGAAATCTACAAATGTTATCACCATATCTCTATTTCTTCTCCTGTTATAATCTATTATCAACTTAAGACTCATGATCTGATCAGGACAGCTCCTCCAGGGTCTGAAACCTCCTTGAGATATTCTCCTAGTTCTTTCTCAAGTTGTAAACTTATCCTATTAAGGATGATTATTGAAAATATTTTGTATGCTATGTCTAGGATAGAGATTTCCCTGTAGTTATTAGTGTTTGTTTTGTCTGCTTTATTGTGCAGTGGGTGAATGAGAGCTGTTGTCCAGTGTTCTGGTAGTTCTTCTTTAATCCAGATAGACAAGTTGTTGATGGAGGACAACTTTTGCTGATGTTCCTGCATATTTCCAGATTTCCGCAAAGGTCTGATCTTCTCCTGGCACTCCGTAGTTTTTTAATTTATTCAGTGCTTGGTAGACTTCCTTTATTTTGGTGGGATTGATGTTCTCTGGTGGTGTTGTTATCAGGGTGTTGGTGTCCAAATAAAGGAGTTCTGTAGGTTCCTCACAATTTAAAAGCTTGTTGAAATATTAAGCCAGAATTTCTGCATTGTCTTTATTGTTATGAGCCAGCTGACCATTTTCGTCTTTCATCAGTAGGATTGGGGGTTCACATTTTTGGAGCTGTTTTTTGAAGGTTTTGTAGTAGTCCCTTGATTAAGTTGTATTGAATTGTTCTTCAATTAACTACAGTGTGTCCTTATGATGCTGCCTTTTTATTCTTCTTAAGACTTGGGTAGTTTCTTTTCTCTGTTTTACTAGATTTTGATAGGATATTTCTGTTTCTTGGGACTGATGTAATAGCCATGCCTGATGTCTTTTCTCCACTGTTTCATCACATTCACTGTTCCACCACTGGTGTTTTTTACGTGGTTTAATTGGAGCCAGGTCTTCTGCAATTTAAGGTTGTGTACCTAGTCTTCAAATTTCTCTTTTCAATATAAATAAAAATAATTTTATGAATATCTTTAATCATAAAACCGCTAAAAACATTTCTGTAACAACAGCTACTGTTCCACCATCCCTTCATGTTATATCTTCTCCACGTACATCTGACCTGCCCAAGGCATCGGCCGCCCCCCTCCTCACATGAATCACTCCCCACCTCTGCGTATACATACATACATACATACATACATACATACATACATACATACATACATACATACATACATACATACAGTACTAGAAGCAGTAATAAGGCTACTCGCCAGTTTGCTTCACGCAGCCAACGCTAGTGAACACCTTATACCAGCTCCAAGGGTAAGCTTCCTTTTCAGTTTTTCCGTTTCATCTTCCGTTATCAACTCAACTTTCATTCCCCCTTTTTTTCTTTTTCAGATTCCAAACTCTAATATGTGCCATTATCTGATCTCTTTCACCTAAGGATTGCTAGAACTCTCTCCTATGTTCAAGATTGTTGTTAATTATAAGGAGTCCACTGTTTGGTGTTCCACGTCACATACAGTTTCCTAGTCTTATTGCTAGCATGTGCATATTGACTAGCTCAACTTGAACTCTTGTGGTATTAAGATTGTGTCTCTCCTATGGAATTCACAAACATTGGTGTTCATGTCAATACGTAAACCTTAGTCTGTATTGCTGTTATGTGCCTTTTGACTGGTTCAACTTGCACACGCGATGATTCAACTAACCCTATTTTAACTTTTGTTTTTAATCAATTTAATCCACGCTTCATGCATTGATGTACATTTTAATTCCACAATGCCTATTGCCATACTTTAACAACCCCATGATTGTTTTTATTTTACAGATTGTTTATTGTTAAAGCAATTCATGATAAATACTTGTTTTTATTTTGCACATATTTTGTTACAATCTCAAGTCTATTTTTATATTGTGTTGATCGTTGATAATCACTCTTTTATTAGGACACGGTTACTCTTTTGATATGAGGATACTATTTTGATCATTTTTAAACTCAGGGCCCTAACTTAGTCTTTGTGCATTAATGGCTTATGATGTTCGCTATGCCGAATGAAACATGTCCCATTATTTAAGATACTTCATGATTATACTATAATCCAATGAGTATATTGTGAAATGTATTGAATAGGTGGTTGTAAATAAAATTTTATAATTTTAATATATCAACTTCAGTACGGTCCCATTATGAGATTAATAAAAGCCTATACTGGTATGATGACAAGTGTACTGAAGCCTCGGAAAATGCTCGGGCGTTCCCCACAAATGACGTGTAATTCTTGTGATGCTGGAGAAGTGTGAGAAATAGGAGACCAGCAGCCAAATACATCAAGATAGCGGCCATCAATGTAGTGACACAAACAGGGAAAGTGGAAGAAATAGTAGATTTTATGGTTGACAAAGATACAGCATTGCAGGGAATCAGTGAGACCAAAATGGAAAGAAAAAGGTGAGAGGAAATTAAAGAAAGGATACACCTTATACTATCGTGGAGGAAGAGAAGCCAAAAATGGTGCAGGTCTCATAATTAGAAAAGAGCTAAAGGAATAACTAGAATTGGTGGAAAACATAAATGGCAGGTTATTAAGGTCAGACTGAGAATTGAAACTGGTGTTACAGATATATTTCAAGGGTATGCTCCACAAACAGGAAATACAGATACAGATCTAGAGGAATATCTTGAATATCTGGGAGGCCATATACAGGACAAACAAGTTGTGATCATAGGATCAGGAAAGAAAAGGAGATGAAAAGATTATAGGTCCATTTGGATATGGGAAGTGAAACAAGGCTGGAGATATTTTGGTAGACTTTTGTAGAAGAAATGAGCTGATCATTGGTAATACATGGTTTCAAAAGAAAAACAGTCAGAAGATAACAAGATATAGTTGGAATAACAAAATCAAAACTCTGATAGATTACATTTTGGTCGAGAAAGGTAACAGGAAAATGTTGGTAGATGTAACAGCCCTCCCAAGTGAATCTTTCAAAGGAGATCACAGAATTGTGATAGCTAAGTTAAAGATAGGAAAGTTATAAAAGATGACTGAGATAAGGCAGAGAAAGCTAAGGGTGTGGAAATTGCAGGCTATTGCTTGATTAACGTGTTATAAAAATACATCGTCACACTTGAATGTATGACATTCACACAAGACTTTTGCATGTACATATGCGTTGCAAAAACACGCCAAATATTTTATAAAATCCTCAATTTTTTAAATGTGAAACTGTTGTCAAGAAAATATTTGTGTCACTGTGTTTATACATTGTTATCATAACATATTATGTATTTTGCTAGTTTTGTAATTTAGGCGATGGCGCTTCAGAAATGTGTCGAAACCGGTCCCTTGAATGAAATCATGTTACAAAAATTGAAATTAATTAATAGGGGTCCTTCTATTCAACACACAAACATTTATTAATATGAATCTATCACATGTCGTTCACATGAGGTACTAGTTTCGGCACTAAACTTGTGCTATCATCAGCCACTGAGTCAAATCAGGCAAACACAATAACTAGAAACAACTTTAAAACATACTGTAACACGTACATAGATTAATATTAAATAAAATATGGTACATGATAATATTGCACTTCAGTATAAAATCTTTTTAAAATGACGACGACTCCATTGTTTTGTACATATGGTGGTTTGTCCAGCTTGTATATGTCTTTAGTTCTTTGATCTTGTTGAAATTACGCTGCAGAGTTTAAAGTCATATGAAGTTAACACTTTGTTTGATGTGTGGTTTGGTTCCAAAAATAAACATGCATAGGATGAACTTGGTTAGACCCAAAGAATTAATTCTCACTTCAATATGGGGTTTTTGGAACCGCTAATAACAGGTGCCCTGAATGGTTACGAAGGCTGGATACAGATAGACTGAAGTTCATAGCTGAAGAAGGTATACACTGTCCAATGATGGTTCTACATCCAAGTACTGCTGCAACTACTAAAGTCCATATGAACCCAAACGAAGGCTGTACAACATACACTCAGTATTGAATAGGTGGAATCCTTACTGAAATTTCATCTTTTGTGATCTTTTATGAAGTTCATAACTTTAAATACCCTCCCATGTTGAAACTTAGTGTACCTCTTGAATACAATGCTTTATTTTAAACATGCTTCCACGAATATGGTTTGATATTCTCTTGCCAAAGCACCATCTGTGCATCCATTACCCACCATTAATGCTTCAACTTTTTTTCCTAATTAGTGGATGCTTGTTTGAGACAAACCATGTTCTGTGCTCTTACTACAAATGCCATACAGTGCTGCCACCTCTTGATTGTCTCATCAACTATTTACCTTGTTGCCAACTGTCTATGATTCAGTTGAACAATTTTATATATTCTAAACAACATATTCAATGAAAGTTTGAAAGTATTTTTGCAGAATCACATGTGGTTTATATTCTGAAAATTATAATAAGTGGAACATTTTGGAGAAGTTCATCTGAAACGGTGTTTTCTTTGCGGTTGAGTATTGTTTATTTAAAGTGTTGTGTACTAATTACACATTGCAACAAAGAAGCTCTAGAAAATTGTTAGCCTGTTAATATTCTTAAAATTGTTTTTGCAGGTCTGGAACTGGAATATGAAGCACCTGAACCAAATGGACTGAACTTTATCAAGATTCATGCCCCACGTGAAGTGTTGAGACGTTACAGCGAGATCCTTAAATTAAGGATGCCTATGAGAGAGGTATGTTCATGTAGAGGGGACTTGATCATAAACAATTAAATGCAATTTTTTGTGAGTATCCAAGTTGCTGTAATTTTAAAGGCTGTCAGTAACCTGCATGCACATTTTCATTATCCATTTAATCTTATAAAGTGTTCATTCCTTTCTGCTTCTTGGAAGCTGGAAAAAGCATGTGTTCACATGAATTTTGTTGCAATTGTCTATTTATTTAATACCTGTATCAGCATAATCCTTTAACTATTTATGAAGACCGTTGAATTTATGATTGAAATTTCTTCTCTGTTTTGTATCATAAGCACACTTCTTTTTATTAGGAATATATACTTTTCAGTGTAATTATTTGTTACATATTGAAACAATCTGGATTAACCACTCAAGCCAATTTGATGTTCATTGTACATTCGGTGGACTATAATCACTCAGCCGGTTCGACGTACCATGAATGGCCGATGCAGGCAGAAGTTAGAATGCCTATTACACATGCATCACTGCTGTTTTCTAGGATCTTTTTTTCACCTTATGAATCAAGAAGTTGTGTACATTCCTGCCATCTCTGTTTCATAATTGACAAATACGAAATTGATCGATATATGTTGCTTTTGACTCATATCATTTAGGGATAGAACATGGAATGCTGTCTGTTGAGTTTTGAGTAAGTTGCTTTGGGAGGTATAATGTCCTTTCCTGCCATCTCGAGAATGCTTTATGTACTATATCAAGTTTGAAAATTCTTGCCACTTATAAAGGGGAAGTACCAAAAAGCAAATACTTCACTGGTATTTTTTGCTTCGCAGGCTAGAGGCTACTCATTGACAGAAGAATGACTGGGCCGTGATACTCTCTTACAGACGCAGAGATTAATCCTTTGAGAGATGACAGTACTGGAAGTGATGGATCGGGAAGCAATATTTTTGGTAGTGATTCGACAGTGACTATACAAAGCAAGAGGTTATTGCAGAAGTCAGGTTGTGAGTTTCACAAATAGGAAAAGTCCTCTCAGTTTTAATTACTGTGTTGATGGGGTGAAAGTTCCTTTTGGGGATCATTGTAAGTACCTAGGTGTTATTATAAGAACATTGGGGAAATCACATAAATATGATTGTTAATAAAAGGTACAGATCTCTGCACATGGTTATGAGGGTATTTAGGGGTTGTAGTAAGGATGTAAAGGAGAGGGCATATAAGTCTCTGGTAAGACCCCAACTAGAGTGTGGTTCCAGTGTATGGGACCCTCACCAGGATTACTTGATTCAAGAACTGGAAAATATTCAAAGAAAAGCAGCTCGATTTGTTCTGGGTGATTTCCGACAAAAGTTTGGGCTGGGAAGACTTGGGAGAAAGGAGACGAGCTGCTCGACTAAGTGGTATGTTGCAAGTGATGACTGATGATGCCCTCAAAGAAGGGCGAAACATGTCTCAAATGGAAATGGTAATAAATTCCTAAATTAAAAAATTTTATAATGTATTGAATAAGTGACACAATAAACCCTTTAGCACCTACATAAGTGGTATGTTCCGAGTTGTCAGTGGAGAGATGGCATGGGAGGACATCAGTAGACGAATAAGTTTGAGTGGTGTCCTTAAAAGTAGGAAAGATCACAATATGAAGATAAAGTTGGAATTCAAGAGGACAAATTGGGGCAAATATTTGTTTATAGGAAGGGGAGTTAGGGATTGGAATAACTTACCAAGGGAAATGTTCAATAATTTTCCAATTTCTTTGTGATCATTTAATAAAAGGCTAGGAAAACAACAGATAGGGAATCTGCCACCTGGGCGACTGCCCTAAATGCAGATCAGTAGTGATTGTTTGATACATCCTCCATATTGTTAGATAATTCTTCTATCTGATTACTCCTTTATTAGAAGTGATATTCTTCCCGTATTTCTGCCTTGTGACTTTCTTTTTTTATTTCACTTCCTGTAGCATACCCCTTCCACAATAGCGTCCTCCCTTCGGGAAGCCATGAGTCTAAAAAAGGGCAATTATTTCTTAATTATGAACAAGTTCAGACACTTCAACTTTCCCCAGCTGACTTAACAGACCTTCTATATTAACAAAGCCAACCCTCCATTCTAGTTATTTTGCTTCCCTGTTATCAGTCACAGTTCCTGTTTAACTCCTTGTATTTATAGGCTTATCAATTCGGACTATACTTCCACGAGGAGAGCTACAAATGCCCCCTACTGCCTTTCCTTCCCATTTATTTCCCTTTGCATCTACGGGATCCCTCTTCGTGGCCCAAATAGCTTTCATATTCTGTCCTTGTTTCTCTTTCTTTCGATCTTATGTTTTACTACTGCTTCTTACAGCTGCAGGTGTTCTACTGGTACAAGCTTTTAATTCAACAACAGGTGTTACGCATTTACTGACAGGAAGTTCCTCACCACTCGTGACTGTCCTCGTCTTCTGTACATTGTCTGTAGCTGTCAGCAATCCTGCTGGCTCTTTTTTCTTATGCATCAGCACTACTTCTTCTGCCTTGTCGCAATGGCATTGCACTGTCTTCCTAAGCCAAAGCCTCCAACTGCACTGACAAGTAACTCTTCCTGCAAACATTGCCCATGATAATAAATCTCTTGCTCCATATAAATACTGTTAAGACAATCTTTTTTGGGCTTTTCCCAGGTTGAATTGAAGAACTTTCCTTTTTCTTCTCTTCAGAACCCATCTCTCTGGTGTTCCATGCCTCCGACCCCTTTAAATTTGTGGCATTAAAGAGAATTTGGTAGGCTCTCATCCCATATACCAGTAGCAATTTAGTAAGCCTATTTCCTCGAGTTCTTCTATTCTCTGCACGTCATCCATATCAGATTCAGTGTACTTTCAATCCTGCCATTTTGAGTTCCAACACAGATGATAATAACAATTGTTTACTCTCACCCCTATACTGTTTAATTCCATAAATGATGAGGTATCTGTTGGATTGAGCAAGCATTGCTTTCTGGACCTGTATTTCCAGTTCTCGTACGTGCTTCTCCAACACCATGTGATGTTCCTTTAGCATTTGCATCTCCTCTTGATATTTATCTAGGCATTCTTTTATCCTTGCCAGATCACCTTTCAGGCTATTTTTCAGGTTCCGAATATCCTTGTTCTGGTCCATAATCGGCTCCCTAGTCATGTCTGCTTGGCTCATCTCCTTGACTTTAATTATTTCAATGTCTTCCCAACTCAGGGGTCTAGGATTAATCTCCACTCCTCCAGTTACTAAAAGCACAGTGATCACTATCGTTAACAATACCATTTCAAAGTAATTAATGCCATTTCTCAGTCTACATACCTGATATGTTACGCAGTTATTCTGCCGGCCGATGACCATCTTATGGATTTCAATACCTATTCTCATTTTGTTTACACTACTCAGCACTCACGCACACATGTCTACTTCACTTGCAAGGTTCCAGTTGACTGTACAATATTTAAACCATTCCTGTGCTTTCAATAAAACAACTCTTAAACTATACTGTACATGCAAATTACATATTATAAAGGGTCTTCTTCTTCTTATTCCACTGCTTTTCCCACATCTGTGGGTTCGCGGGTGCAAACTTTGGCGCACATATGGATTTGGCCCTGTTTTACGGCCGGATGCCCTTCCTGACGCCAACCCTATATGGAGGGATATAATTTCTATTGTGTGTTCTTATGGTGGTTGGTAGTGTAGTGTGTTGTCTGAATATGAAGAGAAAAGTGTTGGGACGAACACAAACACCCATTTCCCGGGCCAGAAGAATTAAACTCACGTGATTAAAATCCCTGACCGGCCGGAAATCGAACCTGGAACCCTCTGAACCAAAGGCCTTAACGCTGACCATTCAGCCAATGAGTCGGACACATATTATAAAGGGTATTTTATTTTAATAAGGTTATTGAGGTGAATAAACAACATATAAATGTATGAATAAAAATGTGATAATCTCAAAATATGGTTTTTGATTTTAAGGTTGATTTTTTCTGCAAACTATAACATAAAAAATGCTCACTGAATGCTATATTTTACAGAAGATATACCAGAATTTTTATAGAGTTCTTTATGCTTAGCAATTCTTATACTTATACTTACGGTCTGTTGAATATAGTTTAGGCTTTATAAGCCAAGAAAGTTCTCAGATGACCCATTTTTTCTTTGGCACTTCATTCTGTAATATCCCTACTACTTGGCTCCCTTTTATCATAGATTAATGTTTTGTACACTTAAAACTTCTTTGATAAATGCTCTTTACACAGGTCATACCTGCCGACTTTTCGTCCGTAAAATTTACGGCAAGACTGTGTTTTACGATTTTACAGATGAACTATAATTTTTTTACGATTTTACATATCAAGATGCTCCTTTTAAAATTTGCTCCAGAACAAGCTTCCGCATGCCAGCGATACACGCTGTGTGACCAGCAAATATTTGATACATCGCTCTGATTTATATTCATCAGATCATTACAGTCTTCGACTGGGAATACGGGATGCATCCTGAATCTAAGTTGATCAATATTGATTTGTTTGTGTTAAAAGAGATTGACTCTTGGATAACTGTTCGCTTGTTCTTTACATTGATTCGTTCGATAATAACATTTACCGTCCTGTATGAAAAACTGTTTGTTTGTTCTTCACTACGAATTACAAAGTATAGGTTATGTTGTAGTTATGGAAAAGTATGTGAATTATGTTCGTCGCTTCATTTGCTTCATATTTATTGCCACATATTGCAAAGCTGAGGTTATGTAGTTGTGGAGTAATGTGAATTGTGTTCATTGCTTATTTTGTCATATGATCATTATTTATTGGTAGTCATGAGTAAATCTATGATGAAACATTATCATCAGGTGTTTAGGGAAACCTAGTCTTTGAGTTTCCCACGTATACTGAAATTGAGAAAAGGTGACAAAGTTGTGTTTTGTACCATGTGCTCTTGTGATATTAACATAGCACATGGCAGCAAAAACGACCTGACTAATCATGTAAAGTGTGTTAAACATCTTGATAATTTGAAATCTAAGGAAGAAAATCAGAAAATAAACAGTTTTTTTTGCCAAACCTGGAGATAGTGTTTATGATGTAATAAAGACCGAGTGTTAGTTTACTTCTTTTTTAGTGGAACACAATATTTCATTGAGTGCAGCTGATCATGCGGGAGCTTTATTCAGAAAGATGTTTCCTACGTCAGAAATTGCAAAAAAGGTATGGTTGTGCTTGCACAAAAACGTGTGTCCTAAATGAAATGGCACGAACTGCAACACAGGACATTGTTTCTTGTTTATAGAATAGTCCATTTTCTTCGTCGACAGATGGAAGCAATGATACCGATTCCAAGTTGTATCCCATAATGGTTACTTTTTATGCTGCTGCTCGAGAAAGTATTATAAGTACTGTTTTATTGGTACCAGCATTGGAAGGGGATTCAACAAGGCGCAACATAGGAAAGCTGCTATTATCGCAGTTGGAATGAAATAAAGTGTCAATTAAGAACTGTCTGGCATTCTGTTCTGACAATGCTCCTGTTATGATTGGACAGAAAAATGGAGTTCTAGCAGTTTTGAAAGCAGCTCATCAGGATATTTTTGGGTTTGGTTGCAGCTGCTATCTAATTAACTTAGCTGCTAAAAAAGCTGTTACCGGGCAAGTTGGCCATGCGCGTAGAGGCGTGCGGCTGTGAGCCCGCATCCGGGAGATAGTAAGTTCGAATCCCACTATCAGCAGCCCTGAAAATGGTTTTCCGTGGTTTCCCATTTTCACACCAGGCGAATGCTGGGGCTGTACCTTAATTAAGGCCACGGCCGCGTCCTTCCAACTCCTAGGCCTTTCCTATCCCATCGTCGCCATAAGACCTATCTGTGTCGGTGCGACGTAAAGCTCTTAGGAAAAAAAAAAAAGAAAGCTGTTGCAACTTTACCAGTTAGAATTGATGAGATTCTTGTTGATATTTTCTATTACTTGGACAAGAGTGCCAAAAGAAAAGAACGTCTTCAGAAATTTCAAAGTATGCATGGAAAAGGAACTAAGAAATTGTTGAAGCATGTGTGCACAAGATGGTTATCCCTAGCCAGGTGTTTAGACAGATTATTAGATCAGTGGGATCCACTTCTTTCATTTTTTAAGGATGAGGTGGTAGTATGTGCTCCAAATATTTCTGCCATTTTATTTTTGTACTATTACCAAAGGACACAATAGACCTGATGACAAACAAATGAAGAGAGTATGTGATTCTCCCTCCTCCTCCTCCTCCTCATCTTCTGCCTGAATGGCATTTTCTTCCAAACGTGACTCACCTGTTCTCAGAAACGTGAATCCCACTACATCTCGTGAAGAAAATCAGTTTATGTTTCTTTCCTCTGGCCTAAATAAGGCACTTTGTACTTTTTTACATGCGACTATCCCATCATTTGATAAGATCAATACTGTCCTTCAGAGTGCTTCCCCACATATCCATGTACTGTTTGAATTAATGATGGATCTGTTGAAACAGATGCTCATCAAGTTTGTCTGGCCAAGTGTAGTTAAATGGTCTGCATTGCTTGATGTCCAGTATCACCCAATCCAGAATCAGAAGGATGATGAAGAACTGGTAATTGTCATTCAAACCTGAAACTTGGTTAAGGTGCTACAAGATGAAGACAAATCTCTGTTTTTCTCATCAGGCAGAAACTATTTCTGTGCAGCCTGTGACTTCATGGTTAAAAAGTTCCCTTTTAAGAACGGTATGCTAAAACTTGCACAGGTTACTAAACTTGATGCCATTGAAGAAGCACAGAGTTTTCTTCTGTTAATTTCTTTTTGGAGAAGTTTCCTGTTATTTTGTGTAAAAGAGAAAATGAAACAAGAGTTGATGTTGTGATTGAATTCCAAAGCCAGTTTGCAGCTCTTCGGATAGACGACTTATCTGGTGTTGTAAGTAACCAAGTTACAAATGATTCAAAATGGACACAGTTTTTGAATATCCATGGAGCTGATGGACATTATAAATATAGCAGGATCTCGAGATTCATCTGTCTGTTCTTACCATATCACATAGTAATGCAGTGTGAATGAATTTTTAGCTTGATTAAGAAGAACAGGACACAGCTCAAGTCATCAGTGTCCATTGGAACTCTGGAAGTTATTTCCATTTTGAAGACCAGAAGTTCTGATTGATTTTCTGAAGAAGCAAAGCAAGCCACAACTTTAGCTGTTAAATCAGATGTGCATGTGATGGTGTTAATAATGTAAATAACTTGGGTGCGTATAATTATGTCCAGCAACATACTCTTTACTTCAAAGTTTTAATTAGTTGTGTGCATAAACAAATTATATTGTGTAAATAGATTGTATTGGTGCATTTTAAAGATAAGTGTTTTTTTTTTTAATACATCGAGTTGAGCCCCTATGGACTGCATGGTAACAGCCAACTTCATTTTAGTGTCTAGGTCTTGTTCATGTTCCGGCTTTGACTTCCTGCCAGTATCTTTTGAGCCCAGCGACGAGTGCCTGTTTATGCTCTTCAGACGAAGGTCCTTTCCGTCTTTGATGCCATTTTGAAACCTTGATAGTTGTTCACCAATCTTCTGAATGCATTCCTGTCATGAATTTCTTGGTCTGAAATACCAATCTGCCTCAGATCTTTATCGCATTCCTGGAACCATCTCGGCCTTGTTGCCTTAGATTGAATAAAATTCCATATTCTTTTTGTTAGTCAATCATCAGTCATCCTCAAGAAATGACCGTAAAATAGTAGCCGTCTCTTCTTAATTGACGCTGTGAGAGGTTCTGTCTTGCTGTACAAATCCTCATTTGGTCTCATTCACCACTGTCCATCAACCCACCTATTACCTAGAATTTTTCTCACCGGGCGAGTTGGCCGTGCGCGTAGAGGTGCGCGGCTGTGAGCTTGCATCCGGGAGATAGTAGGTTCGAATCCCACTATCGGCAGCCCTGAAAATGGTTTTCCGTGGTTTCCCATTTTCACACCAGGCAAATGCTGGGGCTGTACCTTAATTAAGGCCACGGCCGCTTCCTTCCAACTCCTAGGCCTTTCCTATCCCATCGTCGCCATAAGACCTATCTGTGTCGGTGCGACGTAAAGCCCCTAGCAAAAAAAAAAAAAAAAAAAAAAAAAGAATTAGTATCCTGCGCTCTCTTTTTTCCAAATGGAAAATTCTAAATTCCCATGGAGAATTTTCCATTCGGAATTGCTAGGCGGGCAATAATTCCATTGTGGAGATTTGTCTCCCGTATGCAGTTATCAGACTGTGCCTCTTATAAGGCTTCTGATAAGTTCACCTGCATAAACCCAGCGTCAGTGGGTAGGGTCTGACACACCCCACTCTGACGAGTCTAGTGTCAGACCCAAGATGAAACGCTGGTTAATAGAGCAAATGCCTGAAAAACTTTACATCTGATATGCTCTTTTTTCCAGCTGGTCAGCTTGACCTTTACTACTTAAGGTCAAAGTTTCAGACACATATAATCCCTCAGGTTTTACAACTGTGTTATAGTGTTGGAACTTGGCCCCTATACTGATAGACTTTTTATTATAGATATTCTTTGTCATTTGGTATGCCTGGTGTAACTTCCCCATACTGACATTGATCGATTCCTCTTCTAATCCATTCTGCTGGATGACTTCACCAAGATATCTGAAATTCTTGACACGACCGATTTTTCCAAGATCATCCATTCAGGTCCATCACAGATGTTTGTCTTATATTTTGTCTTCGGAATAGAAATCTGGAATCCTACCTTTTCAGCAACTTCTCACAGCCTATTGATCTTGTTGACTGCTGAATCTATGTTGTTAGCAAAAATGGCCAGATCATATGCAAAGGCCAGGCAGTCAACGTACACCCCTTTGTGCTTAGGACCAAGTCTGAACTGATCTTCCTTTGTTTCTTCTTCTCAGTTGAAGAGGAGTGGGGATAGTCTCCCTGTCTTACACCCGTTCTGATTGTAAACGGTTCTGAGATCTCACCCATAAATTTTACTTTCGACACTGTGTTGGTTAGAGTTTATTTGATAAAATTTCTTGACGTATCGTCTACTCCAAACTCTTCCAAAATATTCATTAATGACTCGCGGTCAGTGAAGTCATATGTTTTCTGAAAGTCAACGAACACGACCACGTAGCTGTGTACTCCTGTCTTCTTGTACCTGATGATGCTCTTCAGGTTAAAAATCTGTTCTGGGCACAAATGGCTTTTTCTGAAGCCAGCCTGATATTCCCCAATCTGTTAGTCAAGGTGAGCTTCTATTCTGTTCTGAACTGCTTTGGAGAAAATCTTATAGGGAACAGATACTAATGAGATGCTCCTATAGTTGTTGACATTCTTGTTATCACCTTTCTTGTGCAGAGGGTGGATTAGTGTTGACAGCCATTCAGTTGGTATCATCCCAGTTCTCCAGATATCTTCAAAAAGCTTGACTAGTACATCATGGGTTTCATCATTTGCCAGCTGCAGTAGTTCTGCCACTATCGAATCTTCACCAGCTGCCTTATAATTCTTGAAGCTGTTTATAATGTTTGATCTCCTCTTTACAAGGAGGGGGTGAATTGGGTAGTTGTGGATTGGGTCGCACACAGGGAATCTTTCTTTTGGTTCCTCACAATTAAAAAGGTTTTCAAAGTACAGGGTCGTACAGTTTTCTATGTTGGTCAAGCCCAGCTTTCCATTTTCATCTCTAAAACAAAGGCGGGGGCCTTGTCACCCTCTCACATTAGTCTTGAATGTTTGATAGAAGTCTCTGGAATTGTTTTTCCGGAAATCTTGATCGATCTGTTCTAACTGCTGTTTCTCATATAGTCGCTTGGCCCTTCGGAAAGTTCTGGCTGCTTCTTTTCGAGCTTCACGGAACACATCGAAATCTTCAGATCTTCGGGTCGAGTTCCACTTTTTCCAGGCATTTGTTCTTTGGGTCAGCACTTTCATCACAGACCTCATTCCACCATTTATGCTTTCTCTTCTTAGCTGTCAGGATTGCAGTATTAGCTGCTTGTTGGATCTTGAAGGCGATGTCCGTCCATTTATGAGATTCAAATGTCAGTTGCTGGTGGTATTGTTCTAAGACATTTTGATTGATTTTTAACTTTTCAAAGTCGTATTTATAAATTCTGTTTCCTGGTTTCAGAGCCTTGTTGAGAGGAATTAAATTAATTTTGATCTTGGAGAGGTAATGATCTGAATCAAACTGAGCACCTCTCTGCACATTAACGTTCATTATTTCCTTAATCGCTCTCCTGGATATTGCTACATGATCAATCTGTTTTTCTCCATACACATTGCCTGGTGATCGCCAAGTTTTTTGTTTGCTTGCCTTGTGTTTGTAGAATGTTGACATAATCTGAAGATTGAAGGTGCGACACAGATTGATGAGTCTTATAGCATTTCTATTAGTCATTTTGTGAGCAGGATAGTTTACAATTGTTGATCTGAATTGTGGTTCTATTCTCAGCTGAGCGTTAAAGTCACCTAATAAGATCTTGATGTTCTTAGATGGTATTTTCTCCAACTGTTCTTCAAGAAGGTCCCAAAACGTCACCTAATAAGATCTTGATGTTCTTAGATGGTATTTTCTCCAACTGTTCTTCAAGAAGGTCCCAAAACTGTTCGACTTTCTCAGGATTACGTCTGTTGTCCTCACTGATTAGTGCATGCACATTGATCAGCGTGTATCCTTTGTTACCGCAGGTGAGAGTTAGAATGGAAAGTCTCTCAGAGGGGCTGAAGAAGTCCACCATTGAACTGACAACCTTCTTATGAACAACAAAAGCTGTGCCAAGTAAAGGCATGTTCTTACCTATTTTCATAGCCCTTTTGCCTTTATAAATCCTATACCTCTCAAAGTCCATTATGTCTTCATCTAGGTATCTTGTTTCTTGGATGGCTAAGATGGTTATGTTGTGTTTGTCCATCATCATCATCAATTCTTTGTGTTTTCCCACTTTCAGTAGTGAATTGACATTCAGCGTCCCAAAGTAGTATTTCTGTTTCGTCTTGAATTTTGTACGTGTAGTAATGTCCTCAAAGCATCTTCGCTCAGGCTCCCCAGAATCCACAGGCCTGATTGCACTCGTAGGAGCGGCAGATTCCCTCAACGAGTTAGTGTCCTTTTTGTGACGACATTCCATGATACTTGGTTGTTCAAACCAGTATGGGTCGGAAAACTCCTTCCCGGTAGTAGAACCAAGGTTGTAAGCCCTGGAGCTCAATAATAGGTCGCTCCTCTGGAGTCAGACGCCTTTCGCAGCCGCTTCACTGAAGTACAGACGCTGCTAAATGAAGATAGTTCATCCGCTTTATCGGCCGTTGGGACTTGGTTGTCGTCTTCCGCCTTCCAAACCGTTGACTATCTTCACCGTAACCCTGTTAGGGACCCTCGCAAGGTACTACCAGCCGGGCCAGCTAGACCCGGTTTTTTAAAGAGGTGTTACTCCTCTATTTGTGTTAGTTTAACTGAGGTGAAATATTTTGTTCCTTGTAATGTTATTGGTTGCATGTAGTGTTTTATATTAATGCTGTTGAACTCGTAATTATCTGAAGTGAGGAAAATACATTAATTTAGTCATGTTTTATAGCATTTTGGTGCATTGGGTTCCCACATATTTTGACGAATGAGGATTTTACTGATAGGTCATTTGGAAAGTTAGCAGGTACGACAGGTGAAAACTGCCTCAAAATCCATTAGGTTATTATTAAGATTAGTCTGCACAAACAAAGGCAAACATATATCAAGGACTTCATTTTGCAGTGATGGGCTATCCCTCATTGACGAGTATGATTGTCTTCCTGAAAAACTTAGTTTTTGTGAGATCTTAAGTGACTGCAGAGGCCAATCCTAGAAACACAGTTTGGTTTTTCTTCAAGAGCTCCTGTTGTTTTCTTGCATTGCGCTTGTCAGTTTCTGTTCTCTGCCTTTCTTGCTCAAAACGCTGAGTTCCTTCCCAGACATTATGACGCCAGACTGTGCGGTTACGTGTAGTAGCTTCCCAGTTGTTTTTATTTTTATTTTATTTGACACTTTTTCATGTTGGTTTTTAGTGCATCTTTGTAATGCTTTTGTGCTCTTCCAAGTTTTCTATGACCATCCTTCAGCTCCCCTCTAGGGACACCATGACCTTGATGTCGGTGTGGGAGTTTGTGTGCTTGTTGATCCCGAGGGCTGTGCCAGCTCAGGGTTTCCCATGATGGATAGGCCTCGGTGTAGGGCCAGACTAACAAGGTGTCCCCCGAGTTGCTTGAGAGGTGTCTGTGCTCTTTATTATTCATCACTATTTCTACCCCCTGTGCTCTTTATTATTCATCACTATTTCTACCCTTCTATTCTCACTTTCTTAAATTTCATTCCTCTTCCTGTCTGGCAACCCTCTCTGCCTCAGGTAGATTAGGTTAGTACAGAGGTTTTATCCTCCGCCAATCACAAGTTTTGGATCCTGGCGAGATGATGCATGGCTACTGGGAGAGTAGTTCCTAGCGACCCCCTCCAGATACCGGGTGCCCTCTGGAGTATATAGCCTTGCCTTCGGTACATCTCCTTGGCTCTGCCGAAGGTCGACCTCATATTTCCGGAGTGCTCATGGGACCAAAAATGGAACCTCTCTCTATTTCTTCTGTTCCAAAGGGTGGCACCCTTAAAAAAAACGCGTCAAAAAAAGGTAAGAAACGAAAGCGGTATACTCCAGTTCCAGTGAATTATGTAAGTGACGAACGTCTTCCTCGATTCCTAGTTGCTTCCAGGGTCGATGGTAAGAGTTTTCTTGATGAATGTCCTTTCATGATCAGCAATTCCATCGAAGAAATTGTTGCTGGTGAAGTCGACAAGATGCGCAAGCTCCGCGATGGATCCGTACTTATAAAGACATCTACGGCTGAACAGTCCAGACAGCTACTTAAAGCCAAGTTGTTCGGAAAGATAGAGGTGAAAATCGAGAAGCACCAAACCCTAAACTCCTATAAGGGAGTTATATTCCACAGGGACTTGGTTAAGTCTTCCGATGATACTATAATCCGGTACCTAGCACGTCACGGTGTAACTGACGTGAAGAGGTTGAAGAGGCTTGTGGGTGATAAGCTACTCGATACGGTGCTTTCATCCTTACCTTCGACGCCGAGACCGTACCTGAACGGATAAAAGTGGCAATGTATCATCTGACTGTTCGTCCATATATTCTGGCACCAATGAGGTGCTATAACTGTCAAAAGTTTGGCCACACCTCATTGCGATGTACAGGTTCAACAACCTGCGAAATGTGTAGGAAGTGCGAACATGCTGGGGTTGACTGCACACCACCACCTGTGTGAGTCAACTGCCCGGGTGCACATGCTCCAATCTCCAAGGAGTGCCTCACATTCAAGCAGGAGAAGAAGATCTAGGAGATAAAAATGCTGGAAAAGTTATCTTATCCAGATGCCCGGAGGAAGTTCAAGTCCATGGCTGCTCCGGAATTCTCCATCTCCTTCACTGAAAAGGTCGCAAACATGCGGATCACTCCACAGAGATTTGTACAGAACAGCAGTATTGAAAACGCATTGATAAGTCAAAGCCAGCAACAAAAGATAATCGGTGAAGAAACTGGAGTTATAACAGAACAAGGACCGAAAAGTGCGTTATTGCCGATGTTGCCTGGGAAGGCTGTTTCCCAGGAACGCTCGGCTGGGAAGTCCTCCCCCAACAGGGCGGGGAGAAAGACTTTCCCAAATAGGGCTGGAAAGTCCAGCCCTCCTTCCAGTGCCCAGATCATAAAGGAGGAAAAGGTGAAGCCACAGAGCTCCTTTAAGAAATTGGAGAAGCAGCCTTCTCCAACTCAATAGGGGGTCCCAGGATCCCCAAAGAAATCCGGCAAGTCATCTGCCAGCTCTCCTCCGAAAAAGAAAGAAACGGTGGGCAAGAGTGAAAGGCCCCAATGCCCTCTAGTTCGATCACTTTCTGGAGAACCTAGTTCTCCCAGGAAGAAGGCCCACTGTTCCCGATCAATGAGATCACCGTCCGCAGAAGGTCCAGTCACCGCGCCTCCTTCTTCTGAGGAGACAATGGAGACTGAACCACTCAGTGTCGTGGATGGTGATAGTGACAAAAACGATACCGACAAAGATGGCGGAACCTGGCTGGTAATAGACTGAGCGAAGTGCAAGAAATTGCTCTGAATTCGAAGCTTTACCTATCCACACAATGGCACTATTGCAGTGGAACTGCAGTAGTTATCACTGTTGCCTAGTTGAGTTACATCAATTGATATCCGTCTATGTGGCCTCCGTAGTCTGTCTACAGGAATCTCGTTTGAGACCTGGACACGACACAACTATGAGAGGATATCGTCTTTATTCCAAAGACAGAGTAGCTGTGGATGGTGCAGCAACTGGGGGCGTTTGTACCCTAGTTTGCTTCGACATCGTCAGCGAAAAAGTACCGGTTCGTACTCAGCTAGATGCATTTGCATTTCGCACTCTGTTGCCAGTAATGACAACGGTTTGCAACTTGTACATTCTACTAGATTACGACCTTGACATTCGTGCACTACAAGATTTGATCTCTCAGTTGCCTCCTCCTTTCCTCATGCTGGGAGATGTGAACGCCCGTAACATACTATGGGGTTCTCCATCTTCCTGTTCTAGGGGGAGGATGTTCGAGCGAATGATCAACCTGTTTGATCTTTGCGTGCTTAATTCAGGGGAACCAACATATTTCAGCAGCGCACATGGCACATTCTCACACCTGAATGTCACTTTTTGCAGCTGTGCGCTCCCCTGCTACAGTGGCAAGTACACGATGACCTCTGTGATAGTGACCACTTCCCGATAATTCTATCTCTCTTGAATCAAAGACAGTCTGAAGTACCCAAGCGCTGGTTACTTCGGCGGGCAAATTGGCCAGAATTTTCGAAATGCACAGTAATGGCTGATGATATGCTGGAGTCCGTTGATGACTATGTTTCTTCCATTACTACTAGAATTTTGGCTGCTGCGGAGGAAACAATTCCTTCCTCATCCGGTATTCGTTGCCAGAAACAGGTCCCTTGGTGGATGTATGTAATTGCAGCAGCCATACGTGACCGCCAACAGGCTTTTAAGCATTATCGTCGGAATCCTATGATGGCCAATCATATCACTTTTAAGCGTCTGCGTGCGAAGGCCCGTATTTTGAATCGAGAAAGTAAGAAAGCTACGTGGGTAAAGTATGTGTCATCCATCCTGGCACATACTCCGTCATCACAAGTGTGTACAAAACTCTGCCGTATTGTCGAAGTACAGAATGTGCCCTCAGTACCCGGAATTTCCATTAATGGAGATATAGTTACGATTCCTTCAGTCATTGCCGACCACATCACGTCACATTTCACAGATACGTCCAGCTCTAGGAAATAAGACTGCATTTGTTCCAATTAAGCGCGAAGCAGAGGCACACCATCTCTCTTTTGCCTTTAGTGCTTTGCATCCCTACAACGTGCCCTTCACGGAGTGGGAGTTGCAGAGGGTACTCACGCTATGCAGAGATACAGTTCCTGGACCTGAAAAAATCCATAATCATATGCTTAAGCATTTAAGTGACAGATGTCTCAAGGATATCCTCACCCTATTCAACAGAATATGGAGTGAGGGAGTGTTTCCATCTCAATGGCACGAGGGAATTGTGATACCAATTCCCAAGCCAGGTAAAGATCCAAAATTTCTGGATAGTTATAGGCCAATATGCCTTATGACTGGCCTCTATAAGCTATTTGAAAGGATGGTTAACCGGCGTCTTGTGTGGGCCATGGAAAAGGAGGGTCTCTTGTCTAACTACCTGTGTAGTTTTCGCTCTCATCGGTCTGCGACTGATCATCTGGTCAGACTGGAGAGCGCCATTCAGGAGGCCTTTCTCCTGAAGGAACACCTAGTCGCCGTATTTTTTGACCTGGAGAAAGCTTACGACACTACCTGGCGATATGGGATTCTCTCCACACTACACCAGTAGGGATTTCGGGGAAATTTGCCAACGTTTATTGGGAACTTCATGTCCCTCTGTCTCTTTCGAGTCCGAGTAGGGAATGCATTTTCTCAATATTACGTTCAGGAAAATGGAGTACCTCAGGGATCGGTACCGAGTGTCACACTGTTCGCAATCGCCACCAGCAGCGTAGTTGCCACTGCTGGGCCCGCAGTCGTTCCATTGCTGTATGTAGACGACTTAGCTCTACATTACAGCTCCGGAAGGGTGGCGTTTGCTGAGAGACAGCTACAGCAAGCTATTAACCGAGTTGACAGATGGACCCTGCAACATGGTTTTCGATTTTCAGCAGCAAAAACCTCAGCTGTATTCTTCTGTCGACGTCAGCCTGTGCATCCTGAACCAGAGCTCTGCTTGCAAAACAGTGTCTTACCAGTGGTTGACACCTGTAGATTCCTGGGTCTCCATTTTGATAAGAGACTTACGTGGCAGCCTCACATCCGTCAGTTGAAGGTTGCCTGCATGAAGAGACTTAACATGCTTAAGTTTCTCAGCGGCACTTCGCAGGGGGCTGACCTTGCGGTGCTGCTACGATTTTACACGGCGATGGTCCTCTCCCAAATTGACTATGGAAGTGCGGCTTATAGCTCAGCATCAAAATCTACGTTGAGCCTTTTAGACAGTATTCACCATAGTGGAGTAAGGCTGGCAACGTGCGCTTTCCGTACTAGCCCCATTCCCAGCCTACTCGCTGAAGCGGGAGTTCCACCTTTAAGGATAAGAAGGCAGCAGTTACTTCTCACGTATGCTGCCAAAATTCGTGAAATGCCGCTGCATCCAAGCTATCAATGCATCTATCGTACCCAATAGCACCAGAGGTGCCAAGACCGGCCAAATGCCACACGGCCGGTTGGGCTTCGGATTGATAGTTTGTGTCATGATTTGAATATCGATATCGGTGGTTGTCTTGAACAAACTCTTAGCGAGGTACCTCCATGGTTGGTTCTGCGACCGGATATACATCTAGATCTGCTCTGTGGACCCAAGGTGAACACGGGATTCCTCTGTTTATCGGAGGTATTTCCAGGACTTCGTTCATCAATATCCGGCTTCAAGACATATCTTCACGGATGGTTCTAAAATCGGAGATAATGTTGATTGCTCTTTCGTCATTGATGATATAAGCACGAAGATCTCGCTTTCGAGAGTATGTAGCTTGTATACTGCAGAGCTTTACGCCATCATAGAGGCTCTGCTTTGCACTGCGTGACAAAAGAAGCCACTTTCTTATGTGTACCAATTCGTTAAGCTCTCTGCAGTCTATTGAAACCTGTTTCTCGCAGCACACACTGGTACAGCAGATACATGACCTTCTAGCCAAGTTAAGGGATTCTGGCACCAGAATCACTTTCGCGTGGCTTCCTAGCCACGTTGGGATTGTGGGAAATGAACTTGCGGATGAAGCTGCAAAGGAAGCTGTACTTTTACCTCCAAGACCAGTCAGTGTACCTGCTAAGGATATTTGTTCTCAGCTACGTCGAACCATCTTGGCGTCCTGGAAATCGGAGTGGCTAGCTATCCGAACTCCCAACAAGCTGAGAGCAGTTAAGAAGACAACTACCATGTGGCGGTCCTCTTTCCGACCTTCACGGAGAGAGGCCGTCGTATTGTGCAGGCTGAGGATAGGTCACTTACGATCCACGCACTGTTCTCCTAAAGAAGGAAGACCCCCAGTGTGTTCATGTGGTGCTGACTTGACCGTGGCCCACATCCTCACAGAGTGCGCCGATCTCTCTGGACTACGACGGAGCCTCGGCCTGCAGGAAACACTTGAATGCATACTAGCCGATGACGCGATTACTGCTGATCTTGTCATCCGCTTCATGTGTGACAGTGGACTAATCAAAGGTATATAAATTACGAGTGTACTGTTACTCTGGGAACGCAAGTTCCCTTTTGATTCGTTAGTAGTTTTTTCGGCCTAATTCTATATTTGTTTTTGTTTTATCTTGTACTGTGTTTCCAAATTCCTTTGTTGAATAAATTTTTTTTTTTAAATTTTAAATTTATTTTCCACTAATTTGTTCGGAGAGGATGATTACCTCGTTGTACTTCCTCTTAAAACAAAAATCACCACCGCCATCACCATCCTTCAGCTGGGAGTACATAATTTGTTCTGGGAGACGGAATTCAGGCATGCGAATGATGTGGCCTGTCCAGCGAAGTTGTTGCTTGATAATCATGGCCTCAATGCTAGTGGAGTTACGTTCTTCCAGAATGCTGATGTTAGTGCATCGATCCTTCTCAGGCAACGTTGATGGTATTTTTCCAGGCATCGTATGTGCCATCTGTACGTAGTCCACGTTTCGCATCTGTATGAAAGAGATGGTATAACGGTAGCTTTGTACTGGTCTGAGTGCTGGTATTAGGATTATCAAAGAACCCGAAGACAATCAAAAGCCATACTAGCACATTTGAGGCGATGTTCTTCAGAACTTTGCCTTGGACTGTGATTGTAGGACACACGGAGGTGGAGTTGGGTGCAGGCTGGTGAAGGATCTGCGTCTTCTGCATGTTAAGGCTTAGACCAATACTTGTATACGCTTCCTCAAATGTGTTTAAGATTGCTTGTAAATCTTGTTCTGAGTTTTCAAGAACAACATTGTCATCAGCATACTGAAGTTCGGTGATGGATGTAGTGGATTTTTTGGTCTTGGCTTGCAGTCTACTGAAATTGAATAAACCTCCACCAGTCCTGTATTCATTTTCTATGCTTTTTGGTAGTTTCCCATCAACAAGATGAAGTATAGTCCTGATAAATATTGAGAACAGAGTGGGAGCTGTCACACAACCTTGCTTCACACCTGCTGTGATTTTGAAATTTTTTGCAGGATTATTGCTGACAAGAACCATGCCATTCATATTATCATGCAGCAATCTACGAATATTTATGCTCTTCTGAGGACAGCCTATCCTTGCTAGGATCTTCCACAGGGCAGCTCTTTTAACTGAATCAAAGGCTTTGGCAAGATCTATCAATGCCATGTACAGAGGGAGATGTTGTTCTTTGCATTTCTCCTGCATTTGTCTAGCATAGAAAATCATGTCTGTTGTGCTGCGATTGGGTCGAAATCCACACTGAGTTTCAGGTAAGCAGTCTTCAGTGAGAGGCATCAGGCGGTTGGATAGAAGTTGAGTGAGTATTTTCCCAGCAATAGACAGAAGGGTTATTCCACGGTTGTTACCACAGCCAGTTCTGTCTCTTTTTTTGAAGATTGTAACTCTCAGAGCATATCTGAGATCAGGAGGTATTGTTTTGGTGTTCCATATTTTGACTATGAGCATTAGTGGATGTTTAGCAATTTTGCAATGCGATTATAATATATATATCCAGTGTTAAATTACATTTGAGTATAAAGACTTCACTTGTGATTTTAAGAGCTGAATGTTATATGCAGATGGCTAACAAGTCTTGTGACAGTTTGTTTTCTGGAAGTACGAGTCTTTTCCAGTAGGATATGCATAATGCTGCAGATATTGTAATGTGGAGGCGGGTAGTAGGTAAATAAATACTTGACTGGTAGTGTTGACTCTGAGGTTTATTAACTACCGTAACACTAATTGCTATACAATTACAGAGTCCCACAATCACTCTAGTTAGCGATCTCTCTCTCTGTTCTCACTGTTAAGTCACTCCAGTTATTCTGTCTAACACTTACAAGCTAAGACGCTACATGACACACACTTTTGTAACCGTCTGTTGGAAGCGCACTTCACTATTAACTCGCTGTACAATGTTCACAGCCGCACACTTCACAGTTTACTTGTGCTTAACCAGTCTCACAGGTCTATATGTAGTACAAGGTTCACACCCTCATGGCAATCTTCTTTCATTGTCCCCCATCGCTTAGCTGTGCTGTTCCATCAGTTCACATGCAGCACTAATGGCACTTGGTCAGCACTGTCCTCAGCTGCACTCCACTGAACCATCTGGATTGCTGGCAGAACTGAGCCCACACTGAACCATCTTGCACTTGTTTGGCCTGCCTTAAATAGGGAGGCCAGCCCTTTCAGATATTTTGCGAGAGTAGAATCTCATGGAGCTCTCTGGAAATCAAATGCTCTGGTAACACCTTTAGAGTCTTTTCCTATACTGCTGTGAGGCCTACAGTGATGTAATGGGCAACGACAGTAGTGGTGGCAAAGGGGCTGTCCTTGCACACATAGCTTGTCTCTGAGTGGTGACGAGAGCGCGGGGCGCACTCAGTGACATTGCGTGCGGCTGAAGCTAAGCTAACATGATATTAAAATGGCAGATGTCACAATATTGATTGTTTCTGAATTATTTGAGAAGTAGTGTATGGTAAAGAATTCAATTGATACATTGATTGATATAGTTGTTTTAAGGCAACTCTCCGGAGATATTTTGGTCATTTTGGCAAATTGTTTTAAATGACTGAAATTGAAGGGATTGAGTTTCTTCTTTCGTGTCACAAAGTTATTGGTTGAATTCAAACAATTTATCACTTTAATAATGCTTTGTTTGCCAGTCTGCACACAGCAGAAATGGGCGTGGCATCTGCTGAACTGCTTTATTAGATAATGCATTGTCATCTTTCCACTCAATCAATATGCCTGTTCCTTGCAATTATGCATACATGGGATTGGCAAACAGCCCCACCTCCCACTTCTCTCGATATATTTATACAGAATCAAGCTGTAAGATTTACCATATTTGTAATGAATTTATAAAATCTGTTACAGACTAATATTTCAGTACTGGAATGTCACTGAGCAACATTGTATGCTTGTATTTTTATTCCTGATGGTACTACAATAGTTCTGACAACTATAAGTTTTGTTATTCTTGTATGTTCAAACGTTGCGATCAACAGTATTCTGTAAGAAAAAAGTCAGCTCCCAGATTAAACTGTCTTTACATCGGTCTGTTTTCAGACCAGCTTTGCTTTATGGGAGCAAAATCTGGGTGGACTCAGGATATCTTATTCATTAGAAGTTACAGACATGAAAGTAGCAAACAGGTGGGAAAAATGGCAGGAGTGTACTCGGAATGAGGAGATAAAGGCTAATTTAGGAATGAACTTGATGGATGAAGCTGTACGCATAAACCGGCTTTGGTGGTGGGGTCATGTGAGACGAATGGAGGAGGATAGGTTACCTAGGAGATTAATGGACTCTGTTATGGAGGGTAAGAGAAGTAGAGGTAGACCAAGACAACGATGGTTAGACTCGGTTTCTAACGATTTAAAGATAAGAGGTATAACACAAACTTTAGTACGATATATCTCCTTATATAAATTATGTACAGAAAACTCTATATGTAGTGCTTTTTAAAGAAGTATTATCTACTTAATTACAAATGTCCATTAACATGTTAATTAAAATTCATTTAAAGAGTGGAATAAAAAATTTCAAAAATAAATTTTACAAAATTATTTTGGAGTAAATGTTAATTGTATCTGAAAGAAATGTTCCTGATATCTCTACTTTTACGTAGGTGACATTCCCACAAAGTTTTGTGAAAATCCATACATTAGGTGAAAATATCTGTTTATCTCAGGAGTTACAATTCTCATGTTACGTCCGTATTGAAATGTACGTAAATACAAAGTATGTTACAAGTGTTATTTTTAATATCTACCTATTCAATACAAAGAGATCTTTTTATGATAAGATTTAATTCTTAATTTACTAGATCTCTTTGTATTGAATAGGCGGATATTAAAGATAACACTTGTAACATACTTTGTGTTTATCTCAGGAGTGCCGCCTTAAGAGACAGTACAGAGAGATCATTAACAAGTCCAGCAGATATTAAGAGATAAGAATTTCATATTGTTCCGTATTGAAGTGAGTTCAGTATTAAGTTGAAAGAGTGTATATAATGGTTCCACCTTTCAATACTATTAAAATATACCGGGTGAGTTGGCCATGCGCATAGAGGGGCGCAGCTGTGAGCTTGCATCCGGGAGATGTGGGTTCGAGCCCCACTGTCGGCAGCCCTGAAGATGGTTTTCCGTGGTTTCCCATTTTCACACCAGGCAAATGTTGGGACTGACCATAATTAAGGCTACGGCCACATCCTTCCAACTTCTAGGCCTTTCCCATCCCATCGTCGTCACAATACCTATCTGTGTTGGTGCGACGTAAAGCAACTAGCAGAAAAAGAAAAAACCTATTAAAATAAGAAATGTAAGTTTCTACTCTTATTTAATTAAAATTGGTACCAGGTTCAACCAGTATACATGGTCATCATCAGCCAATTACAAATAAGTGTAAGGCAATGCATAGAAAAATAAAATGCGAAGTTTAATTAATTCTGTTTGGTTTCTGCTAGTGAAGCACTAAAATCTTTAAAGAGCACTTTGCATTGAAATATAGCCAAAAAATGCAAATAAGATGCACAGGGAAAAATGAAGTTTGGATGATGCTGTCAGATGCAGTTTATGGAGCACTATAACACATAAGGGAGCACTGTGCATTGAGATTTCGAAGTTATGTAGAAGTCTAAAGTCAAAAACATATTTTTAGTTGTAGTTTATGAGGCACTGTATAATTTTAATTATCAGTAATGCGTGTCTATGAAGAAGTTGTAGATCAAATACGTTATTGAGACATATATGGTAGAAAGCACTGTGTGTGAAAAAGAATCAAATACGCACTTAAATGTAGTACGGAGTAAGTACTTGAAGAGTTCAGTTGCAGTTTATGAGGCACTGTATAATTTTAGAGATTAGCACTATATATCAATAGATCCAAACATAATGAAGAAGTCGTAGATCAAATACGTCAAATATGTATTTAAAAGTACAGAGTAAGTTCTTGAAGAGTTCAGTTGAAGTTTATGAGGCACTGTATACTTTTAGAAATTAGCACTGCGTGTTGATAGATCCAAAAATTATGTAAAAGTCGTAGATCAGATATGTACTTGAAGTACGGAGCAAGTTCTTGAAGAGTAGATCGGCAGTGTGCTTCCAAAAGTTACATAAGTTAGATTAATGATGTTATTGAAAACAACAACATGGAAAACAATTGTGAAGAGAAAAAAAATACTAAAAAGCGCAATACTGGAACAGTTGAGGAGCGTAAATGACGTAGCGTGATATATCTTGAAGGTCAATCTTAGAATAGCGTAAAGTTTAAATTTGAAAGTTAGAGTGTTCAAAATCATTAGAGATGTTAGAAAATGTGAATCAGTTAGGAGAGTGGGGGAAAAAATGTAATAAGGAAAGAAAAATTTGAGGTAGAAAAATAAAGGATAAATAAATAAAGGGAAGAGAAGGGAAGTAAACGAGGAAGTGAAGTAGTTTAAGGTGGATTAGGAGGATGGGTTATAGAAAGTGGAAATTGTTGGTAGGAACTATATAAAGTCTGGAATATTGAATTTGGGTTTGTAAAATTAGCATTTTTGATGAAGCGGATAAGGAAGTCGATTAACATATTAGGTTTTTCAGAAATGTCTTTTAATTTAAATTGGGGTTGAAGTATTGGTCAAGATGATTAAAATAATTTTCAGTAGTGTTTAGAAGGGGGTCTTTGTTAATAACTTTTAGTATTTTTAAGTCTTTTTCAATACTGGTGAAATTATGATTAGAATCTTGTATGTGTTGTCCTATTGCAGAGAATCTGTTGTATTTTATGGCATTGATATGTTCAGAGTATCTGATATTAAAATTACTTCCTGTCTGTCCAATGTACAAAGAGCTACAGTTATTGCATTGGAATCTGTATACCCCAAAGTTAGAAAAAACATTAGATTTATTAATTCAGTTAGAGTTGTATAATAAATCAAGATTTCTGTTATTGGTTCTGAAAGATATTTTCTTGTTATGTTTAAAAAAAAAATGTTAGTTATTTTATAAGCATTTTGGGAGAAAGTAAAGGTGGAAAATGCAGTGGGTTTGGTTTTATCTTTTGTTAATGTGGTTTTGGAGTGGTGTTTGAATTTATTAATAATACGGTTTATGATAGAGTTGTTAAAGCCATTTAATTCTGCAATAGTATGGATGGTGTTTAATTCATTATTTAAATCTTTTTTAGACATTGGAGTGTTAAAAGCACAAAAAATTAGGCTGTTATAGGAAACTCATTTATGTGCTTGTGGGTGTATAGAATCTTGCCGGATAGAGGTTGCTGTTAGAGTTGGTTTCCTGAAAATTTTGTAAGTTAAAGAATAAGGGTGTCTGGTAATACTTAAGTCAAGAAAATTAAGGGTTTTATTATGTTCAGATTCAAGGGTAAATTTAATGTTAGGGTCAATGTTGTTAAAAAGAAGAAGAAGAAGGGTGGAGTCAGCAGTGGATGATTCTTCATTTAAAATAACTATTGTGTCATCGACATACCTAGACCAAAATAAGATGTTTGAGAAATTATTATTATTATTAATTTTTGTATTTTCCAAGAAAAATGAGTCTGTTATAGGAAGCTTGTTTATGTGCTTGCGGGTGTATTTTCCAAGAAAATACAGAATGAACATATGTTGGTCCTCATTGTCAGACACTCGAGAAAAGGATTTTTTTCTCAACTTCTGAGGCCTACTAATGACAAAACATAGATATACTGATACTGTATTGCTGAAACCAAATTTCAGCCATCACATAGTACATGGAAACATTGTCTCCATGACCAATGGAAGCTTGTCAGAGATCAAATGTGAAATTCATGTTCGTAGTTTATTTCAACATTCAAATTTATGCACAGGATCAAACTGTTAATCAATGGTTTTGTCTGAGGTTGACATCTTAAGGAAATTAAGACAAGCTTGAACTCTGATGAAACAACTCGTGGTTTATTCATCAAGATAGTGTACTAGCTCATGTACTTTGCAACTTCTGCATAAAAATAGTTCTTTGCTGTCTGTATTTGCATGACCTGGCCCTAAAGACTTTATATTTCTGAAGTTGAAATCTCTGTTGAAAGGGTGAAGATTATCAACGGTAGAGTAGATCAAACAAAATTCTTCAGAGGAAGCTGTGCATAATCTTGGAAACAGCAGTTCAGGACTGTTCAGAGGAAAGTAGTTTGAAAGAGTCCATGCTAAATTTTAGACAAGTTCAAATATTAAAAATATGTGTTAAACCCATTTTCACACTCTGACTCTCTTTGTTTTTGCTGTACAATTTTATAACCACATCGTATGCAGAATTTTTCTCCAATTAATTATTTTGTACCTAGTACGTCATTTTACCAAGTTTCTATTGGTGACTTACTTGATGTCTACTTATTCTTGCATTTGAAATTTATTCTCCAGATTTTTATGTTGAGTTACTCTTTTGTATTTCCCTTAGGAACTATGCCGGATGCAGAAGGGCGCAAAAAAGAATCCTATCTTACATGCAACCATGTATATCTCTCAGAAGGTATTTAAAAGTTTTGTCTGTGATGTGGTGTTGGTACTAATTCTGTGTGGAGTAGAGTTTAGTGTGATCGTTGGATTTCTTTAATACACTTGCTACTTTCTGCAATAGCCTACTGAAGGAACAGGTGGGATGCTGAAGTTACATGAAAGAATAAAGATAACTGAAATTATTTAAATGAAAGAAGATAGGTTTTCGTAGTGGTTTATTTCCCTTATATTGCACATGGTTACCATATGTCCGCATTTATGCAGACATGTCTGTCTTTTCGGTGTTTAATGCAGCTTCTGCATACATTTTTATGATATATGCTAATGTCCACATTTTTCATTTTTGGGAAGTATGATCTTTATGTTTTTGTTTTCATCTTGTATAATCAATGAGTTATACATTTTTATATTGATAATTTAATTACACTGTTCGTTTTTCATTTAAAGTCGATCTGTTATTGTAGTAAAACCAAAAATATCTATTTACATTGCTTAAAATGGAAGTACTGATATTTTTGCGATAGTTCTCCTTCCTTCCGGTTTTCACTTAACAGTATATGTTTGCGTGGTACACTTGTAGACTCGAATTAGTGTACCGTATTCATCCAGCTGCATCTTCATTAAATTACATATTCTTCAAACAGTAAATCATCTTATTAGGTAAGTTGAAACAACAGTTTTTTGATTTTTAAAATGTATGACACAGAAACATTGTTTTAATTTATAAGTTAAGATTTTTATAGCTGAACAATGCATTTTCATCATGCTTTGTTTCCTCTTTTGTTTAGGATGATTTGTCATCATTCCGAACAGGAAATGTAAATTTACAGATAAACTCAGAGAAAAATATCCAAGCTTTTGGAGAGAAATAGACTGACAGATGATCTTGTGAACGGGATTGCAATGGTAAAATTTAATTTTAGATATGTGAATTTCAAAAACTATTTTAAATATTTGAGTCAACAAAAAGAACTGTTAATAAAGATTCAGTCCATGGGACATGGGCTCTAAAGTGTAGGTATGTGCGATGAGTGTAATATTTTTATTTTGTTTCTTATATAAATATAGTTATTTGACAACGTAAAATTGATCTAATGTTTCATTCAAGATTCGGCAGTCCTAAGAGCGTGTTGATCAATCCCGTTGAGGGTGTCCCTCACTTTGGTGTTTCAGAATATTACCATATTACCCTAATATTGCAGCAGCAATAATAATAATAATAATAATAATAATAATAATAATAATAATAATAATAATAATAATGATAATTATAATTATAATAACGTTGTTGTTTGAGTCATCAGTCCATAGACTGGTTTGATGCAGATTCCATGCCACCCTATTCTGTGCTAACCTTTTCATTTCTACGTAACTGTTGCATCCTACATCTGCTCTAATCTGTAATAATGCCTAAAAAGGCAAAAGGACAAATAAAACTCACCACTTTCTGGCCTTCAGTGACCCAGAATGAACAGGAAAGGGTGATAGACGTAAAGCTGAAAATTACAGGCCAGTTTGACATGCACTGCATGTAAGCTTTGGGAAGGCATTCTTTCTGATTATATTAGACATGTTTGCAAAATTAATAACAATCAATCAATACTGATCAATCAGTACTGATCTGCATTTAGGGCAGTCGCCCAGGTGGCAGATTCCCTATCTGTTGCTTTCCTAGCCTTTTCTGAAATGATTTCAAAGAAATTGGAAATTTTAACTGGTTCGATAGAAGGCAGTTTGGTTCTAGGAAAGGTTATTTCACTAAAGCTCAACTTGTAGGATTCCAGCAAGGTATAGCAGATATCTTGGATTCAAGAGGTGAAATGGACTGTATCGCGATTGACCTGTCTAAAGCATTTGATAGGGTGGATCATGGGAGACTACTGGCAAAAATGAGTGCAATGGGACTAGACAAAAGAATGACTGAATGGGGTAGCTATATTTCTAGAAAATAGATCTCAGATAATTGGAGTGGGTGAAGCTTTATCTCACCCTGTAATAATTAAGAGGGGAATTCCTCAAGGCAGTATTATTGGACCTTTATGTTTTTTTTAATATATAAATGATATGTGTAAAGGAGAGGAATCAGAGGTAAGGCTTTTTGCAGATGATGTTATTCTCTATAGAGTAATAAATAATTTACAAGATTCTGAGCAACTGCAACGTGACCTCGATAATGTTGTGAGATGGACAGCAGGCAATGGTATGTTGATAAACGGGGTTAAAAGTCAGGTTGTGAGTTTCACAAATAGGAAAAGTCTTCTCAGTTTTAATTACTGCATTGATGGGGTGAAAGTTCCTTTCGGGGATCATTGTAAATATCTAGGTGTTAATATAAGGAAAGATCTTCATTGGGGTAATCACATAAATGGGATTGTAAATAAAGTGGTAAGTGGTATGTTCCGAACTGTTAGCGGAGAGATGGCGTGGAATGATATTAATAGACAAATAAATTTGAGTGCCGTCTTTGAAAGTAGGAAAGATCACAATATGAAGATGAAGTTTCAGTTCAAGAGGACAAATTGGGGCAAATGTTCATTTATAGGAAGGGGAGTTAGGGATTAGAATAACTTACCAAGGGAGATGTTCAATAAATTTTCAATTTGTTTGAAATCAGTTAAGTAAAGGCTAGGAAAACAACAGATAGAAAATCTGCCACCTGGGCGACTGCCCTAAATGCAGACCAGTATTGATTGATTGATTGATTGATTGATTGATTGATTGATTGATCTGCTTGTAATAATCATATTGCGCCCTTATTGCGTCCAGTAATGGCGTATTAAATTTCTCCGACTACTCAGATGATGATATAGATGTTGATTCCCATAGGATTTGTCCCGTATGAGTAAATTTATAATACCAATATAAATCGTCCGTTGGACATTATAAATTTTCCAGCTAACTCATTCCTAGTTACCAGCATTTCGCCCTTGTGTGCTAGGTTGGGCTCATCGGTTGGTACCTAGTACACTTACCAAGACACTGGCTAGTGCATACCATGGAAAATTTATAATGTCCAATAACGAACCATTTATATTGGTATTATAAATTTATTCATTTAGGACAAATTTCAGATTCCCTATAGGAATCAACATCTATATCATCTGATAGCCTAGCAGGCATCTTTTTTGTTAAAAGAACAAAGTCTCTCATAGTGCATTGGCACTGTCGGTGGCTCCAAGTAGCCTACGCAGTGGCCTCCATGGTATGCACTAGTCAGCGTCTTGGTAGGTGTACTAGGTAACCAACTGATGAGCCCAACCTAGCACACGAGGGCGAAACGCTGGCAACCTGGCATGAGTTAACTGGAAAATTTATAATGTCCAATAACAGACCATTTATATTGGTATTATACTCAGATGATCTCATGGTATATTTATAGTAATTTTTTGTTTAACGTGGATCCTGAAGAGTGGTGCAGTTGCTCGTAAAAATCGTGACCTATCATTTCCTCAGATGGACGTCTCCCCCCTACGCCCCAGATGTAATGATTTGGAAAGACAAGAATCACATCACACTTATCAATAAACTATTCTACAATTCCTACCTATGAATAATTCACTACACAATTAATCTTAACTATACAGTTTATTAAACGATAATAAAGTTTAGGAAAGGGAAAAATTAGAATAATGTTTTGTTGCTTAATTCATAAAATCCAAATAAATTACATGGGAGTATTTCTATTTACAGCTCTGTTTTCCAATCATGATCACCTCTTTCTTGATATCAGCTAACTGAACTCTCTTCTTTTAGGTAATGTCCACAGACATGCTGATATCTGATGAAACAATCTTAATTACCATACATTTACTATCTTTCAACATTTAAAATTATTTCTGACCACTAAATTGTTCTCCTAACATGGTTATTTATTCTGATTACCTTTGAATGGTCTGCTAAGTTTCCTAGTTTCTCTGTCAGGAAAAATTCTGAGACCTGTGCAGAGTCCATTTTTTAGGAATGTTTACTGTATGATGTGGAATGTTGTGGTAGAATATTTTATTCATATTCCATTTACCTGCCTAGCCTGTATGATGTAGATTATTGTGGAATGTTTTGTTTGTATTCCCTTTGTCTACTTAAGTAACTACTATATTGTAAAATATTGTTCTCTGATATCGGTAACATTCCAGAAAGGTTATGACGCAGACTTTTGGAACAGGGTGTGTTTGCCCCTGTCGATTCTAGAAGCATGTCCTTGCTAATTCTGGAAGGTGGAAAGTTTGCGATTAATGTCTGCCTACGTTCTGGAATATTGTGAAAACATCACGACTTGATAAAGAGTTTTGATTGGTGGATCTGGGTGACGATAGGCAAGCTCCTGTGCTCTGATTGGTCACTCAGTAATCACACCAAGGCCAGACTTCCCTTTTTAAGAGAGCGAGGCAAGATTTCGTGATCTTTCATTCTCTCATCAGTCCAGTGATTAGACGCATGTTGGCGAATCCTCGCTCCCGAGATGGGCTACCTTGGGGTAAGCACTGTTGATTTCAGTTCTGCCTTAATTTACATTTCATGTTCGCTTGTCTTTTCACATAGGAGTTTGCCCTACTCACCCAGACTCGCCACTCTATTTCTCAGATGTCTTAGAAAGCACGTTCACTTCCATTTAAATATTGTATTTAAATCTTGTGTTTCCTCTTACCCTCAATATTGTATTGTAGAAGTTGCATTAAGTTAAGATATCTCTAGTTAACCTCTTGACCTAATAGCAAAGCACTTGGCAAAGTACATCTAATTTGTATTTTGGAAATGGTGTAACTAGATTGTTTGGATAGATGAATTTTGTTTCAAATTTACCTTGTAATGTTTGTTTCGGAAAATAATATCTTGAATCAAGAGATCACCGTTGATTTTTCTGGAAACCCGCAACTTTCGTATCTCTATGGCCCTGGTAGGTTTGCCCAGACCCGCTCCATGTTCCTTTACTATAGTCATCACGTTGCCTAACCTGATATGTATTTGTTTGTATTGGCGCAGTTCATCTGATGTTTATTGTACGTTAAGGTTTTAAAGTGCTGTATAATTTGATTAATTTTTCACTTTTCTTAACTGTGTATCGTGTAACCACTGGAAACCGGTTGCAATTCAGGCACCTACTGGCCTAACCATACTGCATTTAGTTATTTCAATCATATGTCATAACCTCTGAAAATGAACATCTATAACTGAATTCTAATTATATCCATTCTTAATTAATTACAACTCTCATTTAACCCATTTATGCCCAAGAATTTTTTTTTTCGAATTTTATGGTTTTGACTACTGGAATCATTTTATTTATGTCCAAAAACGCCCCGAAAATTGTTTTTAAAATATTTGTTGTTGTTGTTTAAAAATTATAGCATGGGTCGTAAACGACCCACTGGGCGTGGACCCCAGGGGCATATCTCCAACATGGGCTTTGAGTATTTTCATGTTTGGGTTCATCATGGTATATTTTTAATGATAAAAGAAGAACAACAGGTGTAATTTATGACTCATTATTAGTTAAAAATGAAAATGACATATCTACTACAGAGGCAAGTATTATAAAGCACATAGAAAATGCTAATAAGAAGTCGCTCTTCACTAAATGCCATAAGAAGGAATCTCTTTAACATCTAACATTAAGAATATAAAATAGTTTCCTAGTCAGTCTTACACATTCCTTTGAATACTCGGTACTGAAATGGCACAGCAGGCTTTGGGATCATTATTATAAAACATTGTGTCTTGCATAAGAGAACTGAATCAGTCAAAATTACTAAAGCTACAAAGCTAAAAACACGTTCTCATTTACACAGTGCACTTTACTTCTTGTGGAATTCTCTAAAACAATAATGGTGTAAGGCAACAGCACATCTTTGGCATGCTCGGACAGTTTTACTTTTGCAGACGCGACGGCTGATTGTCCACCAGAAGATGACTACCGCGGCTTTCCTGCATGGCATCAGTCACTGGTGCACTCGTGTTAACATTGCTAGGAGGAGTTCCATACTTCTCTAACAAGCTGGTCACAATGAATCGTCGGAACGCCAAGGCGTCAAGCTTCATGCCGTGAGATTTCGACAAAATCCAAGCTTTGCTCATCACAACGTCTAGAAGCCAGAGCAGAATTGGCATATACTATATTTTGCCTCTTATGCTGATGCGGAAAGTAGATACATTGTTTTCTGTTTGTTCTACTCCTCCCATGTTCTTGTTGTACTTAGAAACAAAATGTGGCTGAGTTATCTTCACAGGTTTTTTTCTGTATGAATGAGTACCGCCCAGCTTCTTCAACAGGTTCTACGCCATGCTCGTTTGACAGGATGTTCACAACGTTGTTGTCTTTCCATGTCACAGCCACTATTTGGTCTTCTTTATCAACTGCACTATCAAAGTATCCCCTTTCTTTTTTATTCATCGTCTTCTTGTCTGGCAATGGGCAACCCTCCACCCGGTTAGCCCGAACCGTGCCAGAGCATCGCATTCCTCTTTTTTAACTCCGACAACAACTTTGAGCAAGAAAAAAATTTATCGCGGTAAAAAGAGAAGCATACACTGGGGTAAAACTCAGATAATCCATCGCAGAATTCCAAAACAACGCTTTCCCCTAAGTCAACATCTTTAGAGCGTTTTTCGTTAGCTTTTGCACCTTGATAAATAGTCTTGTGCTTCAGTCCCTAGTTGTGACCCACTCATTTTGTCTGGATTGCAGCAATCATCTTCGTCGCCCGAATAGGCTTATCATCCGGTGGAGTGATAAAAACATCCACTAATGTTCCAGGAATATCTCTGGTAGTCAATAACTCAAGCTCCGACAGAATTTCAGTAGTAGTTAAATTTTTTCGCCTGAAAAAGACGAAATAAATATTTAAAAACTGTAATTTGCTAATTAGTTAATGAATGGACGACTTAAATGTGCTCCGAATGGTTGATATTGTTTCAAAAACACTAATTTAGAACATTTTCTGCCAATCCCTTGTGTTGTAACCATCTAAATGCAAAAATGCGCTAAAGTACTATTGTTCTGTGGTTTGTGCCCAGCGAGTCGTTTGCGACCCACACAATGTTATTCGTGGTGTATTGTAAGAATGAATTGACATATTGAAAGAGTAAAGGCATCTAAAGATGCGTCAGATATCCCCAAACAACATCAACACACTGAACACTACATTTTAAAACTTTTAACCACTCTACTTAGCAATAACAGCGAGAGCGCGATGCAGATTCCACCATGACTCAACTAGCTGCCGCGCAGCATCTGCGTTGTGGCGGGAAAGCTGTTCCAACCAAGCCACGGCAGTGCGGGCAATCTTACTACACACACTGAATGCGCTATCAACGCAAAACAACAAAAAATACGCTCGGCAGAATTTTTTCTTTCGGGTGGATCGCAAACGACCCGCTGGGCATAAATGGGTTAAGAATACATGCTCTACTGTCAATGTAATAACTAGGGCTCACATTCGAGCATATTAGCATATTTTTTTCCTGAATAGTACACATTGAAAGAAGCCTTTCGGTAGTATTTTTATCTCTCTGAGACCAACAGAATTTAAATTTATCAAGCATATACAGTAAATGCATAAAACAGCAGTTTTCAGAATAGAAGCATATAAATGCATATTCTCGTGGTTTTCGTCTAAATAGTTTGTTTTTCTTCGAATTTCCCCCCCCCCGAATTCGGGCCCTGACCATCCTTAAGGTTCTAAAACAGAAATAATTATTGAAAAGCCTATCTGGTGCGAATAATAGAACCGCAGGTTTTTAACCTTTAGTGAGATCATTCACACGCCCTAATTGGCTTCTGCCGGATTAGAGTGCGACTCGTCAGATAAGCTCTGGAAGCCCCAAGCATCCTTTCACTTTAAAATGTGAGGTATTTTAGTGGTGTGCCTATTTTGGGAACCAGTATTGTTTAGGTGGCTTTTCCCATGAAGTGGTGGAAGATCCGACCCGGTCAAGTGAAGTTTCTGCATTCTACTCTCAGTTCGTAATCGTATCCATATGTACTTATCGAGTTCTTGTGATTTCCAAGTACGCGGTGCCTAAAGTTAAGGAATCTCTGAGTGTTTTACTCCGACGATGTGCAAAGGAAGACCCTGACTCGTTTTCTACTGACGGGAAAATTCTTTTCTGCAAAATGTGCGAAAAAGAGGTAAGTTCTTATTGACATTTTCACACCTACGTTCTTAAAGATATTACTGGTCAAATGGTTGAAATTTCAAGTAAGCCGTATGTGCAGCATACGGTGCCTACCTACTAGGTAAGTAGAGAGAAGTCTAAGAATTCGGAGTGTAGACCCGTTAGATCCTTAGATTTTACATTTCCGAGACTGAAATTGACGTTTGGATTTGCTGGTTTTTCATGGGATCGTTGAGAGGGTGCTCGTATTTCTACTGCAATATTTGACAATAATTTATTTCATAGTCCATAATGCTTTTTGTTCATTCAGTGTACTTTTTCTCACTTACGCGTACCTACCTATTTATTTTCAGATCAAAATTTTGAAGGGTTTTCAATTTTCTCAACACAAAGCCACAAGTGGGCACTCAACAAAAGTTGAAGCATTAAAAAAAAGGAAATTGAAGAAACAAGTGCTGATACAACCTTTGTTCAATCAGCAACAGCACTCGGACGAGTTCTTTTCTAGAGTTTGTAGGGCGTTTTTAAGTGCCAACATACCCCTCTACAAGGTCGAACATGCTGAGATTAGAGCTCTCTTCAAGGAATTTGCAGGAAGAGAGTTGCCTCATGAGTCGACCCTACGTAAAAATTACTTTTTTTCAGAGTATGAAAAGGTATGAATTCATGCACGATTGCCGTATTCCGCATTCTCGTTTAAACAATTTAGAAGTAATTTTAACATGGATCTGGCTCTGTCATAATGAAGGTAATCTCTCGATAATATCTTCATCCCACGAAGAATATTCATTCTTGTACTTTCTTCACCAGGTTCTACACGCAATCAGGGACGACATCGGGAGCCACCCAATTTGGTTATCTATTGGATTTGCTGGTTTTTCATGGGATCGTTGAGAGGGTGCTCGTATTTCTACTGCAATATTTGACAATAATTTATTTCATAGTCCATAATGCATTTTGTTCATTCAGTGTACTTTTTCTCACTTATGCGTACCTACCTATTTATTTTCAGATCAAAATTTCGAAGGGTTTTCAGTTTTCTCAACACAAAGCCACAGACAGTTGTGGAAGATACATGGCCAACGTTATTGTTGGAAAACTCAGTCCCAGTGAACCGGGGAAGGGCCACCTAATTCTGTGCAGGGAGCTAGATGTGACAAACCATGGTACCATTGCGCGAACAGCGCAAGCAGCTCTTCGTAAGTATATTTTTGTTTATTTATTTTTTGAGCGTTTTGCCAAAGAAGAATAAGTACAGTCTGGCTATAATTTCAATGCATTCTACGTATGCTCAGTGAAGACTCTGATAGTTCTGATAGTTAAATATCTCTTACAGTCGTACGACATGTCAGAATCCCATTAACTGAATGGTTCACCCTTCATTTTATGCATTCCTGTTTCAGGCTTGCTGTGGCCAACCTTTTCAGATGAGGAGGTAAACAAAGTACTCGCATTGGTGACTGACGCTGGGAAGACCTTCAAGCTTCTCTACCCGAAGATGTTACATGTTACTTGTCTTGCCCATGCAATGCACAGAGTTGCTGAGGAGCTGCGCAAAAAATCGCCCAGCGTGAACAGTGTCATTTCCTCAGTGAAGAAAATTTTCGTCAAGGCTCCTTCTCGCGTCCGTGCCTTCAAGACGATGCATCCAGAGCTCCCTTTACCTCCCGAGCCCATATTGACGCGATGGGGAACTTGGATATTGGCTGCCTTGTATTACGCTGAATATCATAGGACAATTGAAGAGGTAAGACTAGTTGAAATGTTTAAAATCTTCTCATTTTCGAGGTTTTCTCTATCATTCTTTTCATATCTTTACTCCATCATACGGCGCCTAATTTTGTAATTTTCTCAGTTATTCTCCTCGGCTAATGTTTTTCATTTATATTTTTTCCAGGTGATCAATACATTTGATGAGGCGGACAGCAAGTACATCGCATAAGCTAAGGCTGCTTTTAAAATGAAGGGCTTGATGCCATCCTTTTCTTTCATAAAAGCCTACATGAGCGTCATTCCTGAGGCCATCCTAAAGTTGGAATCGCGAGGGATGGAGTTGGTTGAAGTGGTCGCTACAATACAAGGAGTCATCCAAGAAGCCGACTCAAGGCCTGGAGAGAATGGGAAAACCGTAAAACAAAAATTGGAGTTCGTGCTGGCTCGAAATCCCGGTTGGAGTGCAGCGTTGGACTTGGAGAAGATGCTGTGTGGCGAGTCTGCACCGTCAGAGGATTTTCCGAACTACTCTGCACAAGAAGCGGCATCATTCAAGTATTTACCTCTCGTATCAGTTGACGTCGAAAGATCGTTCTCATCATTGAAACTTTTATTGACTGATTTAAGAAAATCATTCAAAACTGAAAACATAGAAAAAATTCTTGTTGTACAGAGCAATGCAGATCTACTTCAATGACTCGCCTAATTCTGAATATCTTGTAAATGAACTTTTAAACTGTAACTTTTATAAGAAAACTTCTCATATATATACTTGAAACTTGAACGTGAGTGTATCGCAGTGTATCATACATACAATTAGAAAATAAAGCTCGTATATAAAGATATGTTATTGATTTCTTAGTTTAACTTTCCTTTCTATAGTTGTTAACGGTGTTTTATGAGCATATTCTGCACATTTAACCGCATATAATGTTTTTTCAAGCATATCTATGGAGCATATAATGGGTATTTCGAGCATATCTATTGAGCATGTAACACATGGTTTTCAAGCTTATCTGGAGATTTTATCGAGTATATCGTTCCGAGCCCTAGTAATAACATTCTCCTCTTGAATGTATTCACTTCTTTCGATTCATGGGACAGTTTAATTATAACCATGGATATCAATATTGATCATTTCAACATCATAATTTGCATATTACCTTGTGAAATACATATATGGGATGTTTATTAAGGGTAACTTCTAACAAATATCTTTATTTTCAAACATATGGTTATAATGAGACCTACTTGGTTTCACATTCACCAATCTTGGTTAGATATGCCTACATTATATTTATTTACTCCCTCGATGAGATTTCTTTTCATGTCAGTGCTTCCTGTACAAGATCCAGTCTTACATATATTTCACATTTATTCTAACTCTTCTATGCCTTCTTCATATCAGTTCCCTTCGACGATTTCTTATTTCTTTCAGTACAACACGTAGCTCATTTAATTCAACCATAATACCTTCTTATTGTAGCCATTCCTCTTAAATATCATAATCTCTTCCCATAGATACTTTTCACTTCACTGGGGCACATATTACTTCCCCATGACGATATCTAACCTTGTAGTATACTGCGATATTCCTTCCTATTTCTGCATTGACAAGAAATAACACATGTCTGCTGCATATCTCTACCTAACCATATCATGATGATTTTCAACATACACATTAGGTTACATATGATCTTTCTCTGTAGTAGTAAATTCTACTCATTTCTGATATCAACAGCAAGATTACCATAGTTATTGCATCACATTCTCGCTTATACACCCTGTCAATTATTCCAATCAGTGTATATCGATCCTAACATATCTTAATCACGAGAGCTAGATTTTTGAGGTTACACTTCACTGATTATATTAATATTATAGGTACATGCCTTAGGCTATAATTTCCAAACATTATTTTTGCATCAATTTAATTAAGAATTGTAATTTAGGAAAATTTAGCTTATCGTTCTGCGGTTCAGGACGATTCCTCAGCCATCCAATCTAAGGCTGCTGCGCTCGGCCGATTGGTCTCCCGTGCCACATCAAGTAGGCTGGATCCTCCATGTCACACTCACCTCCAAGACTGCCCACTGCAGATCTAGTTGCACATCATGTCGTTCTTCAGGCTTGAACTTAGCCTAACAGAATACAAATATGAGATGTGAGAGTTCAAATCAATATTTCTAGAACTTGACAGTCTATAATTGCTCTTCTTTCTTTTGATATCCAGTAAGACTGCTTTCAATTGTACTATATTAGTTTCAATGCTGCTTCAGTCTCTATTCTATTTATATGAATGAATTAGGATAATCTGCTCGTTTCCTGCCATTTTATTTTCTTTATTCTTTTCCCTTTGCGAATATATCGTATGAAATTCACTCGGCAATCTTGGTATCCTGCCGGTAATTGCTATTTTGGTCCTCGTATGACAGTTTGGTTCATTTTTTCTCTTCTTTTTATCCGGGAGCCTTGCCAGGTTTCAGATTACTGAGAGTGGTATTGATTCCTTTGAATATTGGCGGGAGAGTCATCCATGATTCCATAATAATTTATAATTTCGTGTGGCTATTTCTAGCCGAGTGCAGCCCTTGTAAGGCAGACCCTCCAATGAAGGTGGGCGGCATCTGCCAAGTGTAGGTAACTGCGTGTTATTGTGGTGGAGGATAGTGTTATGTGTGGTGTGTGAGTTGCAGGGATGTTGGGGACAATACAAACACCCAGCCCCTGGGCCATTGGAATTAACCAATGAAGGTTAAATTCCCCAGCCCGGCTGGGAATCGAACCCGGGACCCTCTGAACCGAAGGCCAGTACGCTGACCATTCAGCCAACGAATCGGACCATGATTCCATGGTTGTTGGAGATGTAGAGGCACGTTATTGAGAGAAGTCTTCAACAGCATTTGAACTCCAACTGAGAAGAGTGGGGAAATGTTCTTTCCAATGCTCTCAAATTTCTTGACTATCAGTAATAGGGGTAGCATTATCAGCAGCTGTCAGTGTTCTAGAGGAGTAATGAGTAGAGCCATGTAACTCTTTTATTGCTGCACAGAAGTTTTGCATGTGTCTGGCATCAAGCATACTTTGCAGTTCCTGAGCTTTCTGCTGTCACTAGTTGTCCTTTATCTCTCTTATTTGCCCCTGAGATTTCCTCTTTAGCTCGAGAAAATGGGCCTCTCGTTTAGAATAGCTGACACACAAAATTCTTCTTTCCCCATCAAACCAGTCTTGTCTTATCTTTTTTCTCAAAACCAGTGGTTTTCTCAGCTGATTCTGTGATTACTTTCCGTAGTGTTGCCCATTCCTCCTCTACATTTTTGTATTGACCAGAGTATTTGCCAGCATATCAGAGATCATATTGTGGAAATTCATGGCAGTGGATATTCTCGAAGATTAGGTGTACCAGTATCAAACTTCTGCCTGGACAGGGTTCAATGATGACTTGGTGGTTTATGGCCAGGACTGATCCTGAGTCAACAGAATAGTAGCTATTAATAATCTTGACCATAGTGGCCCGTATTGGATCCGTATTGACTTAATCACAACAAATATATAGGTAAATGATCTGCCTAGTCAATACTATATATTGATTTTTATTTACCTTTCACCTCAACATTACGTCTAGTACATGTTTGGAGAATATATATACATTCTCTTCTTCAGCTAGTTGAATTAAAATTCCAGTATACAAGAAGACCTAGTAAAGGAGGGGGGGCATTAAGAAATCTAAAACTATGACCATTACACTGTAACATTTAAAAAATTGAAGGATGAAGACATGGAATTAAATTCCATCTTGTCATATACAATAAAACACACTATGATAATGTCTGTTTGAATTAAAATATTGAGCACAGCATCTTGTTGTGATGTGAGGTCACAGTATCCTTGATGTTGCAATGCTATCTTGTAAAATTCACATGGAGTGGTATTAAGAATAAAATGAGATTGCACTAAAACTTGTAGTCATGCTGATACCCTCCGTTAATAGGTGTGTTATGCAGCCAGGTTGAAATATAGTTAAATGGTCTGTAAGAAGGAAATGAAATAGAAATAAACTGAAAGACTATGACATGAACAAAATGAGAATACAACGCGTAAAAATATTAAAAGTTACCAATATAATGATATAAGTAGTGCATGTGGCATGCATCTATTGAGGAGATATAAAAGCAACTGAAGTTGTACGGCGACTGGTTATGGAGTTGCGGTGGGATGCGCGGTGAGTGGAAAGAGGGGTGGAGAGTACCGCCCCTGATGCTATCGTCATACTTCCACCCTTATGCGCTTTTCCTCATTCTCTTTTGCCCACTTTCTAGAATATTGGGTCACCAATTTAAACAACTGATTGTCCTCTGCCATGTGCTCGTTAAGACTATTTTCACTATCAAATTTTTTGTAACTTCTCAAGGGCATTCATTTGTTTACCCTTGTTTAACGGGTGTAATAAAACCATGTCCCGTTCATTGTTAGAAAAAAGATGATTGTTTTCGTGCATGTGTTCGCACATTGCAGATTATCTAGAATGTCTTCGTGCATTCACATGCTCTTTATACCGTACCAACACACTTCTTCCCGACTGTCCCACATACTATTTTTTGCAGTCTTGGCAAGACAGTTTGTATACTCCTGACTTACTGACCATACTGTTGGTGTTTACGCTATTCGAATTGAACAAAATTTTATTATTATTATTATTATTATCTGTCCTAAAGGATACATGGATATTGTGTTTCCTGAAGAGTTTAACCAAGCCGTATGATTATTAATAAATACAAGGGAATGTAGCAAATTTCTTCTTTTCTTTCTTATTTACCAGTAGAATGTTAAGTCTACTTACGACCTTACTCTTTATCCTATTGACATAGCTCGTAGGGTAACCATTTCTTCTGGCAATATCGTGGATGATATTTAACTCTTTATTAAAATCATATTTATCTAGTGGTGTTCTTACTGCTCTATTGATCAAGCTATAAAATGCCGCTTTCTTCTTTCTTGTGTTCTCCCGGGTGGTTCGAGTCTTTCCTGATAACATCTGTATGTGTAGGTTTTCTGAATACTTGGTAAACCAGGTTTTTATTATCTCTAGTTACTGTTTCGTCTAGGTAATTTAGACTTTTATTTTCTTCTGATTCGATTGTAAACGTTATGTGTTTATCTAAGTTGTTTAATTGGTTTAACAGCTTGTTTGGTTTGAGATCCTGGATTATTCAGATAATAAAAACCTGGTTTACCAAGTTTTCAGAAAACCTACACCTTCTTAGGGCGGCTGAGATAATGCACAATAACAAGAAAGTTAAAGAGTTGTGCAATAAATCACAAACCATATGGAGTGTAATCAAGGGAGAAACCAACAGACATGCAGTTGGAAATAAAGCTGCTGCCATAAAAAATAAGGGAATACAAATGAATGACTCTCATCATTTGGCTAATTATATAAAACCTGGGCGAGTTGGCCGTGCGCGTAGAGGCGCGCGGCTGTGAGCTTGCATCCGGGAGATAGTAGGTTCGAATCCCACTATCGGCAGCCCTGAAGATGGTTTTCCGTGGTTTCCCATTTTCACACCAGGCAAATGCTGGGGCTGTACCTTAATTAAGGCCACGGCCGCTTCCTTCCAACTCCTAGGCCTTTCCTATCCCATCGTTGCCATAAGACCTATCTGTGTCGGTGCGACGTAAAGCCCCTAGCAAAAAAAAAAAAATATATATAAATGATTTCTTTCTATCCCTACCATACAAACTTGAAAATGCACATAAATCAGATGTATTACCATAACCTTTGTGCAAAACTCTATGCAACTAACTCCAGTAACAGAATTGGAAGTTCTTAAAATCATACAGTCTTTGAAGAATAAAACATCCACAGGTGTAGATGAAATTCCCACAAAACTTGTTAAAAAATGTGCTCCTTATCTGGTACAGCCTTTAAACTTACCAATGAATCAGTTTCCAGTTGTCAGTTTCCTAATCTCTTAAAAATAGCTAAAGTTATCCCAGTCTTTAAAAGTGGAAACTTACACAATTTGCATAATTACAGACCAATATCAATACTTACTGTTATTTCAAAAATGTTTGAATGTGCTATGAAAAATCAGCTTACTAAATTTTTAATCAAATATAACTTGTTCAATAATGCACAACATGGGTTCAGAGTTGGCAGAAGTACTTTTTCTGCTTTATCACATTTTACACAGTTGGTCGTAAATGCTCTTGATAAAGATGAAACTGTGATAGGACTATTTCTTGACCTTTCAAAGGCATTTGATACCGTTGATCATGAAATATTGTTGCACAAATTATATCAGATAATACCTAGATAAACAATCCCAGTTTGTTGAAATTACACATTGTAACAGTAAAGGGCATAATGAGACATCACTCTCAGGTGAAAAACATAACTTAGGTATTTCACAGGGTAGTATTTTGGGGCCTGTTCTTTTCTTGGTCTATGTAAATTATCTTCCTCACAATCAACAAGTAGAAACTGCAGTTCTGAATGCTGATAATACAAACATAATTATTAATAATCCTGACCCTATGTCTATAGAAATTGCAACAAATGCAGTCCTGTCTAGGTTAGAATCATGGTTCAGAAAAAACAGCTTAACATCGAACTTAAAAAATACCCAATACATGGAATTCAAGGCGTCTAACTACCATGACAAAACTGCAAAAAAATACAACCTTATCTTAAATGCAAATGCAATTGAAAATACATTGACCACAACATTTTTAGGTGGCCATATAGATGAAAAATTAAGATGGAATTGTCATGTTAAAAAAATAGGGAAGTCTCTTGAGTTCTGTTTGTTTTGCCTCAAGGATTTTGTCTAATAGTTGTAGTGAAGAATATGTTAGAATAGCATATTTTGGATATTTTAATTCAGTCATCTCTTATGCTATCGGTCTCTGGGGCTGCTACAAATCAAATCTTTTATTTTTCGAATACAGAAACGAGCTATCAGAATTATATCGAGACGTAACAGATTAGATTATTGCAGACCTTTATTTAAGAGAGTAAGGATACTCCCAGGACCAAGCATATACATCATGCAATGCATTCTACATGTGAAAAAAAATACTGACCACTTCAGAAAGAATTTTGACAATCACAATTACGTGAAAAAGAAATAATATTTTTATTGAGCACAAGAGTAAAATCATTGCCTTGAGACATGTAAACTCTATTGGAATCAGATTATATAATAAGATTAAAGATATTATTAGTCCCATCAGTTCATTTACCACAGCTTTAAAAAATCTCCTGCTGAGTAGCTGTTTTTATAGTACAGAAGAAAACATGATGAAGTGTTGGTAATGATGCTATTACTTATTAATGTGTAAACGTTCTTAATATCTAGTATATAGTCTTAAAAATATGTTGATGTCACATTGATTATGTACATATTTTTAACACCACACTCATAAATTTTTATTTTGTCTTGTAAATATTGATTATTAATATTATTTATTATTTTAAAAAGTTAAGATATGCTGTCATAACATTGAGGTATTTGGTGTTCTTGTTTTTCCTTCTTTTTCTTCTTTTTCAAAATGTTCATTATTATGCATATATTATTGTTAGTATTAAGAAATCACTCGATAACTCCTATACTGTTGGCATATTTCAAAATATGTAATTGTACAGTCTGTGGAAGCTAAATAAATGAATGAATGAATGAATGAATGAACAACTCCTCATTGAAAACATACTGCTATTTTCATCGATGGGCTCTCCTCTTATCAATCTATTTTTTTTCTCAGTCCTCGATGAGCATATTTGTGCTTTCTAGCTTCATCAGCAACAACCAAGCTTACAGGGGTGTGAGAGGAAATAGATGTGAATGAAATGAGATAAAGAGGGGAGAGCAGGGTGTGAAGATGTGTAGTTCATCTATTTTATAAATCACTTTATGTGTATGATTGTCCATTACAGTCTGTATTAGATTTTTTATCGTCTCTGTCATTTTCTTAATGGGGAAAGCTCTTCATTTATAAACTCTACAGTTCTTCAGTGCTGATTTCCATTATATAGTAATGATAGGAAAGAAACATTGAAAAATAATAACTTCACTACAGATTTCTAGTAGGCCCAGGTATGTTTATTGTAACAGACACAAGATGCCAAATGTTCCTGCTGGTGATACAATTTCTGAAAATGAGTGAATTTAGTCAATTGAAAATATTCCAGTGAGGCGACTTGTTAACCATTAAAATTGTAGAAAGTTGTTAACTTTTGATTGTTGAATATTTATATGTTTATTTTCAAGTCTAATAAGGATATCAACTGTTTGATCATATGCGAAGAATAATTTTCTCTTTCTTTTTTTGTCTCCTTCCTATAGAAAAGCTAGGTGTATCTGCAATTATGATTTTTTTGTCTCCTCGTTTCCATATAAAACCTAGAGTTAGTAGTTAATTATTTTTACAGGTGACTTGGAATCAGAGTTGTGGTTACAAACATGTCTCTGATCTTGTTTACCTCTTACTATAATAACTCTTACCTTTGTGTGTTGCAGTGGAATTTGAAATAATTATTTCTTGCATTTCAGTGCTGGCTTCATTTTTTACCTTTGAAAACCTATCCTGTGCATGAAGTGATATCTGCTTGGGAGTTGTTGGTGATGTGTGTGAGTTGGTATCCCCTTTCATTTTGTATTGTCAACTCAGTTTTGTAATTGCATTTTGAAAAGTTTGTGTACTTATCTGCTAACTGCTTTTATTAGTGTTGTGCTGGTACAAAAGGTAGTTTGTGTTTGTATGAAGTACTGAATATGACTAATTTAATTTTCAAGAATGTGCAGCATCAAATTGCAGTTCATGTAATAGTTAAAGTATACACAACATCACAATTCAAAGAAAGATTTTTGTTGAATATATTTTAATATGAAATAATTCCCATGTTCTACAGTCACCTAAGCAAAAGGGATGCAGTTTTCAATGCATAAAATAATTAAATTTCACTGAATAAGTGGGGGAAAGAAATTGCTTAGTAAGATTGAAAATTTAGTGACATTTTCTCAGAACTATTTTAAGGTACTTGACTATTTTGGCTCTCAGCAGTTCTTACAAGCATGGTTGGCAGAATACTCTCTATATTTTCTTTGTCTTCTTTCTATGTCATGCCTACATTTCTGCTGTGTAATTGCCTATTCTTCTCTTTCTTTACTCAAGAGATCAATGTGTGCTTTATTTTGTAGTTTTCTTTGTTTTCCACTGCTTCAGATCATTAATTGAAAAAAAAAAAAATAGTGCACTAGGATTGATTTATATACCCTAATGAATTACAGTTCTTTACATTACACTGGTAGTATAGCAAACAAACTCTAAAGAAAGAAGCTTTTTCTTATTTTGTATTAGGAAATCAAAATAATATCTGTATCACTTGATTTTCTGCACTTATACTTTGTGTTTTAGTGTACAGAAACACATTTACTGTCCATACAAATCTTTCCCATCAAAGAGAACAAAATACCTGCTGTCTGTTTACTGCATTGCATTGCATAATATCCCAGAAATATATTTTAATATGAAATAATTCCCACATTCTTCAGTCACCTAAGCAAAAAAGGTTGCAGTTTTCAATGCATGAAATAATTAAATTTTACTGAATAAGTGGGGGAAAGAAAGTGCAGTACTAAAATTGTTTCCAGTACTTTTTCTCTTACCTATGTGCGATTAGAAGATAATAACTTATCACGTTCCCGGCCGATGACACATGTGCGTCATGAATCCACTGTCACTTAATGCCGATGACAACACACGTGCTCCACACTCCATGCTGAATATTAACGCTCATATTTCTGACCGTACCTATGTAAACATATGCTCCAACTGCGCGTCAGGTTAATTGTTAGTTACTATCTCTGTAGTCATTACAATTCGGCATAATTTTCTGCGATGTCAGCAGAGAATAGTGAGGTTGCAGGACCTTCTCAGAGGAAGAAACACTATCTCATTGTCTCCCAAAATTATCACACCGCCTTCAGGAACACAATTTTATATTTTGCCAGTAAATGTGTTACTAAGGAGAATGGGCGTAGATTGTGGGAGCTGTGCAGACAGTGTTAGAAGGGGTTGGCAATGCAGGACTGCATACTCTACTGTAGAGAGTGGTCAGGACAGCCAGGCTTGTGTCTTGAGAAATATTTCGTGGAATTCTGCAAAAGACAGAAGTAATTGACTCCAAACAATGCCTTATCTACCTATGTTTGTTGCAGCATATTATTAGAGGTTACTGCATTGACTACTGTCAGATTTTTATTATGGACACTCGAGTTTAGGCTTTAAGTACACACGAACCAATAGACCTATTGCAATGCGAGTTATACCAATATTTTCCTTGTTTAATTCTACAATAGCGTATATAAGAGACATTGTTTTCGACATTTATGAAATATTTTTTATTTGTGGTTGTAATAAATATTACCTGGGTTTTTGGCTTCCCTAGGAAGTGCTCACTTAGGAATATTTACAAGGAAAACTACTTGTCTGATGGTAATGAAATTTTTATATGTTATAACCACATGTATTTATAGTGCAATACACAAGTTACAATTTTTTTCAACCACCTCGAAAACAGTTCTTATCATTTTTCTAAAACAACTCATTCTCAGCCCAGCACAAACATACAGCAGCAAACTTGGGCTTGTTTTGAAGCACTCAGTCATGGTTATCAGAAACTATCACAACTGTAACCGTACAGTGTAGTACCGAATTTATGAAGAGTAATATTGAAAGGAGGTTTTGTGTACGCCGGATCGTGCGATTAGCAGCAGGCCGGGTGGTGATATCGGGCGCAGTGTTGCGGCGTTCAGTAGTATCATGCGCTCAACGAACACAGTACACTTGCCCCGGGCAGTTGTGAAATGGAATGCCCGTGACCTTGGTTCGACTTCGACCAGATGTACAGCTTGTTTGGTTACCAGTGGCCCATTGCCATCTTAATCCAATCGAGCTCATTTGGGCTTACGTAAAAGGGAAAATAGCAAAAACAAGTATGGCTAACACATTAGGAAATGGTAGCGGTATGGAAGCAATTAACGCTTTATGGCGAGAAGCCTTACGTACCGTGACCCCTGAACTCTGGAAACAATGCATTAAACACGCTAAGAAAATTGAAGACTACTACTGGGAAAAATATGGACTGTCTGAAAATGTCCCTTATTTCGAGCCAGTCATAATCAACATGAATGACAGCAGCACGGATTCATCGGAACACAGTGATTTTTCAAACGAAGAAAATTGATAGAATTAAATATTGTAAATATATGTAAATGATAATGCAAATAACTCTTGTAAAAATTGTCAGTGTGATATTTCTAAATTAGGAAGTCAACTATTTTTAAACCTGCCATTGAAGGTTCAAAGAATAGGTGATGGGAAGTGGAATTTTTAAGAGGAAATAAAAGGTTGAAAGTAAACGAAAAGCCATGTTTGTTGCGCGCGTGATTACTACTGAACACGGCAACACTGCGCCCGATTTCACCACCCAGCCTGCTGTTAATCGCACGGTCCGGCGTACACAAAACATCCTTTCAATATTACTCTTCATAAATTCGGTACCACACTGTACGGTTACAGTTGTTGTAGTTTCTGATAACCATGACTGAGTGCTTCAAAACAAGCCCAAGTTTGCTGCTGTACATTTATCGTGAGCTGAGAAAGAGTTGCTTTAGAGAAATGATAAGAACTTTTTTCCGGGTGGTTGAAAAAAATTGTAACTTGAGTATTACACTACAAGTACATATGGTTATAATTAGAGACAGGAATTTGCCTATTAGCCTATTTTATTCCTGTGTTCAGAAACGTAGGCTTTCAGATATAAATCTGTTTTAGGGTCCTTTAACCTAGATTTCGTTGGTTTTATTGTGCCTATAAATGCCTATTTCAGGGGTTTGTGCCTATTTGTAGTATAATTGCCTATTTGATGCCTTTTGAATCTATTTTAAAGAAGCCGATTTTCTTCCAGTGGATTATATTGTAACTGATGTACTCAGCAGTATTATGTTCTCATTTCTCAAGATCTCTTTACCCCACGAACGAAAATGGGAATCTTGGAAGTCACCAGAAACAGTTCTTCGGAAATTTCCGTCAGGAGAAACAAAGAACAATTTGACCTCGAAGCTTTCAACCCCTCCAACCTTCCAAGACATATGCGAGAACCAATCATCGTCGAACCCTTATACCTCCTTCTCAGTGTGAACTGTTGTGCGCGTACGCATTATCTTCAGAACGTGTGTGGTTTATTGTGAAGAAGTGTGTCTGTAGCAATGCCCAAAGGAAAATCATGGGGCGAGTTGGCTGTGCGCTTAGAGGCGCGCTGCTGTGTAGTGATGGGACATTAGATTCATTTTACTGAATCGATTCATTTGATTCCGTTCACGTTACTGAATCGATACAGTGATCCGATTCACGGCTCATTGGTCACCGCTCCTGCTGCATCTGTGTAGTATGTGCTGGTAAGACAGCAGCAACAGCATTCAGTGCTCGCAGCTGCCATCTGGTCTTCATACTATGAACTCCTTTCTTAGAAAAAATGCTAGTTACTCTAATACATCAAAGGTTTCCGGCGACGCAGGGTGGGAAAGGTTAGGAAGGTAGCAGCCATGGCCTGAATTAAGGTACAGTCCTAGCATTTCCTGGTGTGAAAATGGAGAAACTACGGAAAAACCATCTTAACGGCTGCCGATGGTGGGATTCGAACCCACCATCCCCCGAATGCAAGCGCATAGCCACGCGATATTAACCGCACGACAACTCGCTCAGTCTTTTAAAAAAAGTATTTTTCTATCAGCTGAGGATTTTTTTAAATCGTCATATTTTGTATAGGCTACCGAGATGTACAGTAGCCCGCTGGTTTTCTGATTCAACATACTGTTATTGCGTCTGTCCACATATGATTGAAGTCTTGTGCAACGATGTGACATATGAACTGAGAGAATACTGAGCCGTTCTTCCCAATATAAAACAGGTACTTTTGAGTGTTCATGACTCATGAGCATGACTCATAGTCATAGGGCAGGCTAGAGTCGAGTTTAACTGTCAAATGTCAACTAAGTTATAATACTAAGATTCATTAAACTAATAAATAGTATAACCTAATAGCCTACCTACTTACTAGCTACTTCAGAATAATGTTGTGACAACCTTTTTAACACTGCAAATAAATCCATCTATTATTTGAACCTCCCTGTAAGAAGAGGACAGTGAATGCAAATGGGTATTATTTTCAAATGAGCTGAGCTCGAGAGTCCATTATAGCATACGATTCTTTCAGTCTAGCATGGCTCACTGTATGTCTCGCTGCAGCGGAAGGTCGGCTCTCCGCGTGTCCAGTGAGCCGATAAGGAGCCGTGTGTATCATGTGTCTCACTGAGTCGCGCTCGTTCACGATTCTTTCGATGTGCCATGATTCACTGTATGCCTCGCTGCAGCGGAAGCTCGGCTCTCTGCGTGTCCAGTGAGCCGATAAGGAGCCGTGTGTATCATGTGTCTCACTGAGCCGCGCTCGTTCACGATTCTATCGATGTGCCATGATACACTGTCTCGCTGCAGCGGAAGCTCGGCTCCCCGTCAACGTCCAGTGAGTGCGCCACTCAGCACTGTCCGCTGGGAGTAAGCTGAATCGTGTGCCGTGAGCTCGCCTTTCCTGTGAATCGATTCACTCGGACATTTGAATGAATCGATACACTGCTTCGAATCGTGCATTCAGTAGCCAACACTACTGCTGTGAGCTTGCATCCGGGAGATAGTGGGTTCGAACCACACTGTCGGCAGTTCTGAAGATGGTTCTCCGTGATTTCCCATTTTACACCAGGCAGATGCTGGGGCTGTACCTTAATTAAGGCCACGGTTGCTTCCTTTCCACTCCTAGGCCTTTCCCATCCCATCGTCCCCATAAGACCTATCTGTGTCGGCATGACGTAAAAAAATTGTAATTGCAAAGAATTGCAAAGAATAATCGTCGACGTCCTACTGGTTGAAGCGGTGGATCACAGGGGATCCCAATTTCGCTACGGATGAAAAGGTAGTCTTCTGTAAAGCTTTAAGGAGGTAAGTTCATTTGTTCCTTTTATCTTTTTTTTTTTGTTACTGAACTACGAACGCATTTCATTGTAGCATGTATAGGCCTATTCATTTACGTATTGTGGAAAATTGTTTAATTCCCTTCATGGGAACTTAGAATTTCCATTTGGAAATGCTGTATTAGTCGTGAACTTTAAATAATTTATCTTGCCAAAATGTAAATAATCATTTAATTACTGAACGAGGAGTTAGAACGCCGGTGGTCTCTTGTCACAGAATGGATGAAAATTAAAAATCGGTATTTTGAACTCTGATTCAATTCCCGTGAAAACGGAGATTTACAACTGAAATATTTTCTTTCTTTCTTTCTTAATCTGTTTACCTTCCAGGGTAGGTTTTACCCTCGGACTCAGCGAATGATCCCACCTCTACCATCTCAAGGCTAGTGTTGTAAAGCGTGTGACTTTAGGTCGGGGATACAACTAGGGAGGAGGACTAGTACCTTGCCCAGACAGTCTCACCTTCTATGCTGAACAGGGGCCTTGTGCAGGCATGGGAAGTTTGGAAGGGACAGGCAATGAAGAGGGAAGGAAGTGGCCGCTTCTTTAAGTTATGTACCATCCCAGCGTTTTTCTGGAGGAGAAGTGGGGAACCAAAGAAAACCACTTCGAGGATGGCTGAGGTGGAAATCGAACACACCTCTACTCAGTTGACCTCCCAATGCTGAGTGGAGCCCGTTCCAGCCCTCATGCCACTTTTCAAATTTCGTAGCAGAGCCGGGAATCGAACCTCGGCCTCCGTGTGTGGCGGCTAATCACGCTAACTACTACACTAGAGAAGCGGAGTACAACTGAAATGTAATTTTTTTAAATCGTGAGTAACTTTCACCAGCGCTATGTGTAGGCTCTAGTGACTTCTATTACGCTTCCGCTATGCCTTCGCGAAATGTAGGTTGAAGATCGAATATGTTGCAGCTAGGACGATGTCACAGAGGCTAGACATACAAAATGGCACGGCTTGGACGATGTCATAGCGTGTTTAACAAGGCTACAAAGACTATCACCGGGCGAGTTGGCCGTGCGCGTAGAGGCGCGCGGCTGTGAGCTTGCATCCGGGAGATCATGGGTTCGAGCCCCACTGTCGGCAGCCCTGAAGATGGTTTTCCGTGGTTTCCCATTTTCACACCAGGCAAATGCTGGGGCTGTACCTTAATTAAGGCCACGGCCGCTTCCTTCCAACTCCTAGGCCTTTCCCGTCCCATCGTCGCCATAAGACCTATCTGTGTCGGTGCGACGTGAAGCAACTAGCAAAAAAAAGCAACAAAGACTATCTTTACAAGACCAGGCCAGAGAAAAGACCGTTGGTCTGGATTGGTGAGGTCTGGTTAGTTGTGCTGAGGGGGGTGGGGGCAGGCAAAGAGTGTCTGGGGTGCGTAAGCTCTAGCATCCCATCTAGAGTCTTGCTAAATTTGTGACAAAAAGTAAGTTTATGGGCGCATGCCACGACAATTTCAAATCACGCGGCTTTCCAATTTTCAACGAGTGTGGCTGCCTTGTAGGCACACATGATGCAGGATCTAATGCAGGCAATAGAAAATAGTCTTCATGACAGCTGACCCCGCTGACCAAAGCCAGCGAATAGCAACATATGAAATGTTCACAAATCTGAGATAGATAGTACCTCCGTTTTAATTCTTCTACATAAGTAAAAATACTGCTAGGGACAGCTTGGTGAGTTTCTGGCAAGCATATAGGAAGATCTCTCGTCTACGCTACTCAGGTATCGTTTCACGTCATTTTATTATTTGTTCACCCGGTGAACTTGACAGGAAGTCCGCCTCTGTGGTGTAGTGTTTAGTGTGACTAGCTGCTACCGCCGGAGGCCCGGGTTCGATTCCCGGCTCTGCCACGAAATTTGAAAAGTGGTATGAGGGCTAGAACGGAGTCCACTCAGCCTCAGCAGGTCAACTGGGTAGGGGTGGGTTCGATTCCCACTTCAGCCATCCTGGAAGTGGTTTTCCGTGGTTTCCTACTTCTCTAGGCAAATGCCGGGATGGTACCTAACTTAAGGCCATGGCTGCTTCATTCCCTCTTCCTTGTCTATCCCTTCCAATCTTCCCATTCCCACCAAGGCCCCTGTTCATCATAGCAGGTGAGGCCGCCTGGACGAGATACTGGCCATCCTCCCCAGTTGTATCCCCCGACCCAATGTCTCATGCTCCAGGACACTGCCCTTGAGGAGGTAGAGGTGGGATCCCTCGCTAAGTCCAAGGGAAAAACAAACCGTGGAGGGTAAGCAGATTAAGAAAAAGAAAGAAAGGAAGAAAGAACTCGATAGGAAACTGCCAAATTATAACTGAACATTTTTGAGGACTTATTTCCATGTTTATTATGAATTCTCATGTTCCTACTTTAAAGTTTTGTACTTATAGAAACATCACCTCTAATAGTCTTTCTCTTGTTTTTATGAAACAAATTCATGTTTACACTGTCTGACTCGTTGGCTGAATGGTCAGCGTACTGGCCTTTGGTTCACAGGATCCCGGGTTCAATTCCCGGCCGGGTCGGGGATTTTAACCTTAATTGGTTAATTCCAGTGGATCGGGGGCTGGGTGTGTGTGGCGTTTTCAACATTAGAAATCATCCTAGATAGGGCCCTCATTTTCACAGACATGCAGGTTGCTTAATAGGCCGTTTACGATAAAAATGCCCGCACCAGGCCTCTCCGGAGGCCATACGCCATTAATATGTGTATACTGAGCATTATTGCCAATTAACCCAGCTGTAGAAATGTAAGATCATTGTAATTTAAATCAAATCTATTATTTTTCAGATCAAATGTGAAAAGATACCTTACAGATCAACATAGAAATATTGCGACCAACAACAATTTTCTATAGACCTGTGCACTGCAATGGTGGGAGCTAATATCCCCCTGCATAAACTTCAACAAGCTGCTGGGAGCATTCGCCGAGCTGAAGACTAGTGGCTTTCCACCGGTGAAGTCATTTAGGGTTTTGGAAGAAGTCAGGAGAAGTTTTGACCGAACCTCTAGGAAGGTAGCCACTGTCAGAAAAAAGTTCCATAAGAGTCCTGCAGCAGAATCCATGATGGAAAACGACGGTAAAAGTAGCCAGGGTGCTATAAGGTGAGCTACAGTAGATGAAGGGGTTGAACTAAAACCAGATGAAGTAGCTTCATTGAAGTTTTGTCCAATCACTTCCTGTGATGTTAAGAGATTTCTCTCAGTACAAAACATTCTGCCCGACAGGAGAACAAGATTGTTACCGGAAAGCATTGAAACGTTTCTTGTTGTAAATTCCTTTTATAGTAATTGAGCGTGTATTCCTTAAAAGACCTTCCATGGTTGACTGTCAAGGTGTCACCTGTGTGGGACTAGGTCCCGAATTACAACTCTGGATGTGATCCAGTGAGGTGATAATGAGGCCGCTCCTCTGGAGTACAGACGCCTTGTGCAGCCGCCCCTAACCTGGAGAACAGACGCTGCATAATGGATTCCAGTGGCATTTCCTCCACTGTGGGGACCATCACCCCACCCAAAGGGGCTCATTCGCCCGAAGCCGTTGGCCCCCTTAGGGAGTCAGGTTATTTCCCGCCGCCCAACACTCGGCGTTGGCAATTTTACAGCTGGGTGCCATGGGATTACAGGAAATTAGAAACACTGACCAGGATGCCTTGGAATCTCAAGGGTACAGACTTTATAAAGGTATACCCGGGAAGAGAGTGATGAAGAATGTCCCACAATTTGGAACAGGATTTTTGGTCAGCCTTAAAATAATAAACTCTGTTCAAGAATTCAGATCACAGTCTCCACGACTCTCAACGCTCACCTTAAAGGCATCTAATAAAATCTATACTATAATAAATGCCCATGCTCCCACTAATGATAAAAACAACTCCTCAAAAGACCAGGAGGAAACAGGAGAATTTTGGGACGTATTGGACCAGACCATAGATAACATCCCCAAACACCATAAAAAATTATTAATAGGCGACTTCAACGCTCAACTAGGCAGAGAAAGAAAATACCGTGACATCATCGGAAAATGGCCAGCACACAAGAAAACAAATAAAAATGGAGAGAGACTAGTTGACCTGTGTAGAAACCATAATTTAATCTCAAAATCTACATGTTTTAAGAGGAAACCTCAAAAACTCAAAACATGGAAACACCCTGACTACACTAAAGGAGAATGGCAACTGGACCACGTCTGCATGGACAAATACCACCACAAAGAGATCTATAACGTCAAAGTCCTCCGAGGAACAGACACAGGTTCTGATCACTACGTAGTTAAAATTAAAATTAAACTCACTCCCCAGAGGAGACAACAAAAGCAAGCCCTTAAAACTAAAAGAAAAATAGATCCTACCCAGCTAATCAACAACAAAAATTACCAGAAAGCAACTGAAAAAATAAAAATCACAGACAAACTTGAAGACTTAGTACACAACCTTAAACAAATTGCAGAAGACCTAGCTCCAATTAAACCACGTAAAAAACACCAATGGTGGAACAGTGAATGTGATGAAACAGTGGAGAAAAGACATCAGGCATGGCTATTACATCAGTCCCAAAAGACAGAAATATCCTATCAAAAGCTAGTAAAACAGAGAAAAGAAACTACCCAAGTCTTAAGAAGAATAAAAAGACAACATCATAAGGACACCCTGCAGTTAATTGAAGAACAGTTCAGTAAAACTAAATCAAGGGACTACTACAAAACCTTCAGAAAGCAGCTCCAAAAATATGAACCCCCGACCCTACTGATGAAGGATGAAGATGGTAAGCTGGCCCATAACAATAAAGACAATGCAGAAATTCTGGCTAAACATTTCAACAAGCTTTTAAATTGTGAGGAACCTACAGAACTCCTTCATTTGGACACCAACACCCCGATAAAAACATCACCAGAAAACATCAATCCCCCCACAATAAAGGAAGTCTACCAAGCTCTGAATAAATTAAAAAACTACAAAGCGCCAGGAGAAGATCAGACCTTTGCGGAAATCTGGAAATATGCAGGAACCTCAGCAAAAGTTGCCCTCCATCAACAACTTGTCTCTATCTGGATTAAAGAAGAACTACCAGAACACTGGACAACAGCCCTCATTCATCCTCTGCACAAAAAAGGGGACAAAACCGACCCTAATAACTACAGGGGAATCTCTCTCCTAGACATAACATACAAAATATTTTCAATAATCATCCTTAATAGGATAAGTTTACAACTTGAGAAAGAACTAGGAGAATATCAAGGAGGTTTCAGACCCTGGAGGAGCTGTCCTGATCAGATCATGAGTCTTAAGTTGATAATGGACTATAACAGGAGAAGAAACAGAGATATGGTGATAACATTTGTAGATTTCAAGAAAGCTTATGATTGCATCCATAGAGAATCTCTGTTTAAAATTTTAAGACACCTTGGACTACACCCCAAATTAATAAACATGATAAAATTGACTCTCACCAATACCAAGTCAAAAGTGAAGTTTAGGGGTGAAACATCAGGGACATTTGAAATTAAAACTGGACTACGGCAGGGAGATGGGCTCTCACCACTATTATTTAACTGTGCTCTAGAAATGGTAATGAGGGAATGGTTTAGAAAATGTCCCCCCAAAATAAAGATTGGCCGAAAAATCAAAACAAATTGCCTGGGTTTTGCTGACGATTTAGCATTACTAGCAGTGGACATAAAAGAAGCAAAAACCCAGATATCAGAACTTCAAAACATTGCAAATAAAATTGGCCTCAAAATATCATTTGAAAAAACAGAAATTATGCCCCAAAAACCAACACAGCTAAAAGAAGTCACCATAAATGGTAATAAAATCAAAATAGTAACTCAGTTTAAATATCTTGGAGAAGTAATAACACATAACTTAAATGAAAAAATCTCAATCCAAGTAAGAACAAATAGATTAGCTAAAGCACAAAAATTAACATGGGATATCTACAAAAAGAAATGTCTATCAATAAATACAAAAATAAAACACTACAACACAGTTATAAAACCGGAAGCTACATATGCAGCAGAAACACTCTTTTACCTGAATAAACAATCAAAGACTGACAGACTTCAGAAAATTGAAAGGAGGATTGGAAGAACCTGTATCAACAAAAAATATCAGAAAGATGGACAGTGGCGGTTAATACCTAACAAAGTCGTGTACAAAGAGCTAGAACCCATTACAGATACTATGCGTAAGAGGAGACTAGGATTCTTTGGACATATCATGAGGATGCAGGACTCGAGACTTCTGAAACAACTAGTACAACACAATCTCGTCTCAAAAAATACCACAACAGGATGTAAATGGATCAGAGAAGTAAGAGAGGATCTGAAGGAAATAGGCCTTACAACAGAAGACACCAAAAATAAGATAAAACTGAATACAGAACTCAAGAATACAAACCTCCGCTTTACCCTTACACAAAACAAACCAACAACACGCACATTTTCAACTGAGGAAAGGGCACAAAGATCGGAGCGTCTGAAGAAGTACTGGGAGGACCGCAAAGCCCGAACAATCCCTTCAAAGAGACCTGAACGACGGACTGACTAAAGTGATCCTATGTGGTCATAAAAGAAGAAGAAGAAGAAGAAGAATTGAGCGTGTAATTAAATTATTTTTTTTTCATGCCTATTTTTGCCTATTTTGCACGTTAGTGCCTATTCACATGCCTATTTTGGCTAATGTAAGAGCCTATATGCCTGCATATTTTAACTATTTTTAGTGCCTATAATTCTCGTCTCTAGTTATAATATAAACATTTCATTACCATCAGACAAGTAGTTTTCCTTGTACATATTCCTAAGTGAGCGCTTCCTAGAGAAGAGCCAAAAACCCGGGCAATATTTATTATAACCACAAATAAAAATTATTTAATGAATGTCTAAAACAATGTGTCTTATATACGCTAATGTAGAATTAAACAAGGAAAATATTGGTATAACTCGCATTGCAATAGGCCTATAGGTTCATTTGTAATTAAAGCCTAAACTCGAGTGTCCATAATAAAAAATCCGACAGTAGGTCTACTGTACAGCGATTGTTCACACAGCAATAACACGGATTTCAAGCTGCATTTTTGCCAGAAATGTTCAAAAACGTATTCATCTGTCGTAGGAAAGTTTTTGAATATCTACAACCAAACAAAACATTGTTTCCCCGATTCCACTTCATTACCTATCCTAACACATATGCTGCATCATGCCTACAATGCATAAAAATATTAATGAAATAATTCAAATGAAAATCTAAAATGGATAAGGACACAGATATAAACTCCACTGAGCAGAAAAAATATTATGGTACCGCGGTAACTGTTATCCATATCCGAGTGGCTACGAATGTGTTAATAAGGAACAGAATTGACATGCATTAGTAAAAATGATCATCAAGTTGGCTAGGTTCAAACCCTACCATCAAAGCTCTTAAAATAATTTTCTCAGTTCCCCAACAGACAAATTGTACAGGAGTGTACTTTAATTCAGACTAGAACTGCCACCTTACCAGTTGTAGCCACTTCCTATGCCAGCAGTGCTGAAAACCTGTTTGTGTTAGTGCAACATTATCCTACTGTTACATGCTGTATGAAGCATAGTAATATTACACTGCCTATGTTATATGAGTATTCAGCCCGAAGGCTGGTTGAACCTCAACAACCCTGCCATCAGCTGTTGTAGATGGTTTAGGCATCACTGAAGTGGCATACGAAGGAAGTGAGGAGTGAGGTACTTTTCCATAGCTTTCCTCACCAAGCTAGAAATTGCTATTACACATCAGTCTGCCAAACCCACTGAAATGTTCACACCAACTGACTGTATGAGTGACATTGTCACACCTTTCATAACAGGGACTGCCTGTGTAAGGAATTGCATTGCTCGGTCACTTTCATATTGTCAAAGCTGAGGATGAGACTGAGACAGATTGAAAGTAACAAATTTGTTCTAGCTCATACTAGAAGCATTGTAGACACTCTGTCGCCAGCAAAGGCATATATGAAAATATGAAGTCAAATTTAATGTACTTTTTATCCACCTTCCTGTGACAATAATCCAAGTAGTAATGTTAGCTACTTAACATATATATCATCCTAGTTGTCAACTCATTCCTGAGTGATATGGATATAGATTACCCTAGAGAACCTGAATTATTTGTCCCTAATAAGTAAATTTATAATACCAATACTTTTGCAAAAGAGACAAAGTCTCTGATAGTGCATTGGCACTGCCATCATCATCATCATCATCATCATCATCATCAGCAGCATCATCATCATCATCTGAAGCAGTTTTCAACCACAGGCTGGGTTTGCTTGGAACATAAGCCTCTCCATTGTTTTCTGTCCATCCACCACTTTTCTTCTCTCATTCTAGTCCAGTTCCCTCCTCTTGTCTCAATGCTCTTCTTTACATCTTTCAGCCGTCTGTCTCTCGGTCTTCCTCTAGGTCTCCTTCTCTTCATCTCCATTTCTAACATCTTTCTTGGTATCCTTTCTTTTCCCATTCTGTTAACATGACCATACCACTGCAGCCTTGATTTTTTATCTTTTCCTGTAGGGGTACCTCATTTACCATCTCCCGAACTCTCTCCTTTCTTACTCTGTCCATTCTTGTTAAACCTACAGTACTCGACACCTCTGAAACCATTTCCACCGCTTGTATTCTACTTTTATCCCTCTCCTTCATCACCCCTATTTCTGATCTCTATGTCATAATTGGCACAAAATAAGTCTTATATAGATAACACCTTTAAATCTCTGTGGTGCATCCCTGTTCCATATAAATCCTCCCCCACTTAAAGAATCCATTTGCACACCTTCCTCTTTCATAGATTTCCATCCTGTTTCCTCCATTTTCTTCAATTACACTTTCCAGGTATTTAAAGCTATCAACTTTTCAACTGCTCCCCTCCTAATCTTCTCAATTCTCAATCCTAAGATTGGTTGGCAGCAATTTGTCTTCTCCACTCTTCTCTGTAATCCGCTTATCTCTTTGTTTCCACATATGAGCCTGTCCCCTCCTAATGTCATGCCATTATACACTCGGTTTTTGTTTCGTGTCGTTACCATCACTTCACTCTTTTGTTCTGAGAGCTTCATTCCATAACTAAACTTCTTCCCATACATTGAGCTGTTCCTGCACTTCACTGTCATGGTTTCCTCATATTATTAGATCATCTGCAAACAGCACTGCTTTCATTCTTCTCTTTCCAATGATCTGTGCTACCTTCTGTATTATATCATCCTTCACCACTATAAATAGTAGAGTTGAGAGGGCATTTCCTTGCTTTACACCATTTGTTAACTTAAACCATCCAGTTCTTTTGGTTCTGACTTTTAACACAGCCTGTGCTTCCATTGTACATATTTTTCACCCATGTCACCATCTATTCATTTACTGCTTTTACTCTCATAGATTCCCAGATCTTGTTTCTACAGACACGGCCATATGGCTTCTCTATGTCCATAAAGGCCATCACTAAATCTTCCCCATACTCATAGTGCCGTCTTGTAGCTGCCTCACTGTGAATATGAGATCAATAGTTGACCTTTGTTGTCTAAAGCCATACTGTTTTTCTCTGAATTCTTTTTCCACTGACTTACTTATTCACTTTTGCAGTACTTTTATATATATCTTGATACAGTGGCACATCAGGGTTATACCATGCTAGTTCTAACATTTTCTTCTGTCTCCTTTCTTAAGGATGGGTACTATTACACCCTTCTTGCAATCTGCTACTTTTTCCTCATTCCACACTACCTGCATCATCCTGTATAGCCACTATGTACCCATTTCCCCTGCAGCTCTTATCATCTCCACACTTAACTAGGGTTGCCGTAAGGTTCAGGATGAAATTCAGGACGTCAACATCGACAAGTTTCAACCATAGGTGCCGATTACACGGGAGCACTTTTCCCCCATGCATATAGTGGTACAGGGGTGTTTTTGCTCTAGTAAAAATGTTCGATATTTTCATTCTTGCCCCCGTGTTGAAGACAAAAAGTCGACGCCTATAGTTTCAACGAGTGTATTAGATTAATTCCATGTGAACTGTCTCATCCGTTACCAAAAGACATACTTGTTATATGATGATAATGGTAAAAATCATATAGAGAAATAACAAGAAATCATGCTTTAAGGAAAATACTTATTTACAGACCACTCCAAAATTATATAATATTCAATTTTATTTGCATAGATCTTTAAGTAACAGATTGGACAGCTCACGTGGAATTACTCATTTCTCAATAACACGAGTAAATGAAAATTAAAACAGCATTTATTTACCTTTCCTTAACGGTATTTATGACACACAAGTGCCATTATTCTGATACCAATCATACTTTTCTGAATTTGACACACTTTGTAGTAACTGATCATGTTTTTAAATGTAATCATGAAATTCCTGACAAGATATTTGTTTAAAATTTTAATGCAGCAATAATATTGATTTGACAGATTCTACTTTCAGTCTGTTTCTGTTATCTTTCCATTGTTATTTCCTTAAAGAAAAAAATTATTTCTATACATGCATTATGGCCAGGTAAACAGAAATAGAACCGAGCCAATTTAAGCAATTCAGAGTATTACTCACTGCATTTACATTGCATTAAAAACTGAACCTATTTATTACTAGCTAACATGGTTACAAAATAATTTTCATCCTTATTTAATTTAAAAAAAGTTTATCAAACACAATGTTGTTAAATGCCATAGAATCATCAATTTTGTGGCCCTATTTCATTAAAAATTTAACAGTCTCTTGTCTTTGCCCTTTCCATGTTGGAACATCCTCCAAAACCATTCACTTGAAACATGTTAAGTCAGTGAATGAACCCAACCACTTCCGCAAAATATATTTATCACACTTACCATAACATACATCAGCATCTTTCTTAAAATTCTCTGCCTTTGTGCGATAATCCACATTGAGATTTCTTGAACGCTTAATGATACAAAATGTTGTTCATGCCTTGCTTGAGATTTTCTGCCACTGATTCTAATATTTGAACAACTTTAATAACTGATATAGATTCCTGCTCTATCTTTAGAATGGATATTTGGAATGTATGAGACAAGGATTAAAGAAAATGGAGGTAGGTTCTGGCAAGGGGATTTTCAACAAAAAACTTTTCGGATATTTTGGACAATTCTCAATTGACAGGAAATAGGATTGTAGAGGTTCAAATAGTGACAGGGCTCTTTCAAGAGTAGGGAAGATGCTTGACCACCTTGTCTTTGAATTATGTAGTAACTTTTGATAGGGAACACTAAAAAAATCACAGAACTCTCAAAGGGTATTTACCCTAACTGTGTTGAGGGAAAATGATTGAACAACATTATAAGTGTCTCCATATATATTCAAAATATCAATCCCAGCATGTATAATTCCAAATTATTCTTCAAATGACTGAATACAGTATTTCCTTCCCTTTTTCTTAACCCACCAAAGTTATTAAGTATTAGTGGTGTCACCCCTAAATACAACTACCTTTCTTGAAATATCAAATGTGTTTACAGTCTTAAACAAGAATTTGGAAAGAGTAACAAAAGTTCAATTTGCCAGATCATCAAATTCACTAAGCTTAATCTGTGTACCTGCATTCTTATCGAAATACTGAACAACCACTGGAAATATTTTATGATATCTTTTGTTGCTAGCATCTGTACTTATGCTTAGAAAATTCACATGATTTATATTATTCTGGAAATCATGTAAAGTATGGGGAGGAAGAACATAATTTACAATTGTTTCAATTTTTGTTTTCCCACTCAAAAATTTACATGCAATATTTGAGTTTTTGAAGACCTTGCTATACATCTTAGAGCTACAAGTGGCTGAATTTTATGACATATGGTGCTTAATGGAGTGATACGCAAGCACCTTCAGCTTCTGCGACATTCTTGGCTGTGTTGGTTTGTTCAGTGAGGTATCCCTGAAATACTGGTTTTCTTGAAACAGCAGACAGAGCTTTCTTATGCTTCCCTGTTAGTGAATGCTTGCAGACATCCCCTTTACCTTCATGGGACATGTTGACATATGTACCGAAAATACAAATTCAATTTTTGAGAAATGTAATTACACTTCTCTTGCATTCAATTCACTTTTAATAATCAAGTGCCAAAATATTTTCGGCAATGAATCATGTCCTTCTGCTGCCTAGACTGAGTAAAGTTTTAACATAATCTAATCCAGTACTTGTACACTTTAGGTGCTACAGGTAACCATTTAAAAAAAAATATATTTTGTTTGTGGCGTCGACCTCTAGAGATCTTTTGCCACTACTTGCACCATATGATATGAACCTGCGTGTAATTGTAACTGCAGAAGTGTAGAGTGTTGAATATGAGGAAGGAAACATTAAGGATAACACAAACACCCAATCCCCAGGCCAGGGATATTAATCATTTACAATTAAAAACCTTTGACCCGGCCAGGAATCGAACCCAGGGCCGCTGGTCGACAGGCGGGCACGTTGCCCCCTACACCGCGGGGCCGGACTATGGGTAACCATAGTAGTATTATGTAATTGTTATTGATGTTAATAAAATACACGCAAAATATAACAAGTGCCTCTAATACTTTATAAACTAATGTAATCTAATCTAAGCTAATTTAACCTTTTAACTTAACCTAAAAGACCACGATTTGAAGTTAAGCCATAATTTCTAATGAGAATAAAAGTAAAAGTAGGCCTATTAAAAATAGGCCAAATTGTGAATGCGGTTGTTCAGTTTAACTTCAGTGAACATTATTAGTCGGAACTAACTTCATGTTCTCCTAAATTGAAATAAATAAATGTCTAATCTAACCTATTCTATTACACCACAGAATATTATTTTCTTTACTTACTTTCACAAATCACAGTATGCTTCATGTTTATTTTTTCCACGCTTAACCGATGAAAAATCTTTTGTCCATGTTTCATTGAATTTTGAAAGCCTTTTTTTTTTTTTTTTTTGACATAATACAACTTTTCCAAAAGATCCATTGTGAGTAATACCTTTATAAACATTTTCTATGAATGGTGTATTACAGAAACTCGCAAATAAACTAAAATAGACAAATGTTGAAGACTGATCATGTGCAGAAACCACATCGAGCACCGTGAAAAATGTCTCCTTAGCAGTAGTAACCAAAGCAGAAACACGCTGCTCCCAGCGGAAGTAGATAGCATTAGCATAGGTCAAGCTTGTTACCTGCTTCAGGATGACCAATTAAAAAACTTCCATTCCCTTTCAAAAATTTTGAGCAAAATTTTAAATAACTTGCTCTTCAGGACATTTAGGAATTTTTAAAAATTCAGCCAGGATGTCAGGACACATCCTCAAATTCAGGACAATTCTGCTTTTTCAGGATGTATGGCAACCCTACACTTAACTCGTCCATTCCTGGTGCTTTTCCCAGTTTCATCCTCTTCACAGCTTCCTCCACTTCTGCCCAAGTGAACTTCTCCATTTTCTCCTCACACCTGTCATCATTGTCCTCAATATAATCTTCTTCACTTAATGCAACCACATTCAGGAGGTCCTCAAAGTATTCCTTACAGATTTAGTTTAATTTCCTCCTTTTTTTCCACTAGGTTAACATTTCTATCCTCTATTCTGTCCGCTTCACTCTGCCTACACTTTCTTTTATTTCTCACCATTCCATACAATGTTTTCCGATTGCCTTTGCTATCTTTCTCCGTCATCTGTGTTCACTTCTCCATCCACTTCCTCCTCTCCTCTGTAACCACTTTTTTAGCTTCCATCCATTTGTTTGTGTAGTCTTCTCTTGTCTCTGGTGTTCTTTGTTGGAACCACACCTGAAAGGTCTTGTTTTTCTTCCCTACTGCTTCTTTCACTCTGTCATTCCACCATGGTGTCTCCTTCCATTTCTTCCATCTGCAGGTCCTTCTACATGTTGTTTCAGCAGCTTTTACCAAAGTACTTTTAAATCTTTCCCATTCCTCCTCTCCTGTCCTTGGTTCATCTGTTGGTAATTTCTTCCTTATTAGTTCTTGATACTCTTCCTTGGTTTCCTTCTCTTTCAATTTTCATACTTTTATTTTTCTTTCCTGGTCATCTGTATTTTTTCTTTCTTCCAGTATTCAGAGATTCATTACCAACAGCCAGTGGTCACTTTCTAAGGCCACTGATGGTATTACCTTATGGTATTATCTGTGATCTCACAGTCGAAAAGCATATAGTCCACAACTGATTTCAGTGACCAGTCCCTGCTATACCTTGTTATTTTGTGGCTCTCCTTCTTAAACCATGAGTTTCCTACCATCAACCCATTCCTGTTGCAAAACTCCAGCAATTTCTTTCCTTCATCATTCCTCTTTCCCCAACCTTCTGGTCCCAGCACATTCTCGTAGCCCCACCTGTCCTTACTTACGTGAGCATTTAAATCTCTCATGACTATAAAGTGTTGGCCATTTAGCTGTTTCTGCAATTGATCCTCAAAATCTTCCTTCTCTTGCAGAGTGCAACCTACCTGAGGGGCATACACTTGAAGTACTTCCAAGCTCTTTCCTTTTATAAATATTTTTATTTTCATAATTCGGTCTCTTATCCCTTTAACTTTCACTTTCAGTTCCTTTCTCACTACTACTTCCACTCCACTATCCCTTCCTTCTTTCTTTCCACTCCAGTACAGCCAGAAACCATTCCTCAGTTCTTTATTAATTTCTCTTCTCCACCTTGTCTCTGACAAACCTAGTATATCTATTTTCCTTTCCTCCATCACACCCACAATTTCCTCCACTTTGTTAATGTTGTAATGTTCAGTGTTCCAAATCGTAGTCCGTTGGCCAGTCTTCTGATATATCCATCCAGCTTAATGTTCCTTTTCTTAAAAGAAACTTTTAATCCATCACCGGCTTGCTGGGCCTGTCGTGACTTCACCGTGTTTCCATCAGCACATGTTTAAAATAAACAATAGCACCAGTAGCACAGTCCATCAGTTACTGTACATATGTAAAATAAACAGTAGCTCCAGTAGCACAGTGCATCAGTTACTCCACATATGTAAAATAAACAATAGCACCAGTATTTCATGTTATAAACCTCGTGATTAATCCGTATTGAAAGTTGTTATGACTTAGAAACCAACGAAGGTATTTATTAATCCACCTACTCAATACTTTTTGTCCACTTATATGTGGTTACAAATACATACCGACACTCAACATTTTTGGGACATGTTTCGCCCTTTTTAGGGTTTCCCCAGCCGTAATACAATCTTTAAAATATTACCCATAATATTAAAAAAGAAGCTCAAAAATTAGCTTTGTAACCTTATTACTTAAAATATTGGTACATATAATGTAAAAATGGAAAACATTTGATAAAATCATGGTAAAATGTCAATGGAGCACTGTCTATGGTCATTCTAAAATCATTTGGTCCGAGACTAGAACTTCTTCTAATATCAATTTTGAAGTTCTAATAAAGTGGTTCTATTGAATTTATCTGTTATTTCTCCTAATGCAATAGTACATACATTTTTTCTCTAACAAAATAAAAGTGATATCACAACACAGTAAAAGATGTCTTGCAAAAGACGCCATCAAGGTCGTTGCTTTTATCATTAATGTGAAGGTAGTAAAACACTCGAAGGGTAGTTGTAAATAATGTGGAAATTGAAGCCTCGGTATATGATCGTGAGAAATGTGGAACATCATGTAGACCTCATTTTGTAGAGCACCCTGGCCAAGAACTTTCAATAGTCTACTAGAATAATTGTTCTCTGTAAGGAGAAGAAAAGAAAGTCTTAGAAAAGTTGTAAGCAAAAAGAGAAGAGAGTTATTTTATTTGACTATATTAGAGTGGGGACTTACGTGTTTGTATGAACAGTTACCCACTACCTACTGTTATATCAGTAAGCACTCTTCTGTTAGCTCTGTTTCTCGTATTGTATCTGTGCTGCAGAGGCGGTAGTGAATGCGGTGGGGGGGTTGAGGAGTTTGGAATGAAGGAGGAGATGGGTCGAGCGATCTGCGTTGAGGCTGACAAAGGGGTGGAGTTATCAAGTGTGATGTAAGCGGGCCTACTATTTGGAGAGACGGAAGGAGCTTTAGAGCGCAAAGAATTATACACATTAGGGATCCTAACTTCATCTGAACTAACCGTATTTAATAATCTAGGTGTTAATTAGTGCCAGTAGCACAGTCCATCAGTTACTGCACATATTTAAAATAAACAATAACACCAGTAGCGCAGTCCATCAGTTACTGCACATATTTAAAATAAACAATAACACCAGTAGCGCAGTCCATCAGTTACTGCACATATTTAAAATAAACAATAGCACCAGTAGCACAGGCCATCAGTTATTCCACATATTTAAAATAAACAATTCACCAGTAGCACAGTTCATCAGTTACTGTACATATTTAAAATAAACAATATCACCAGTAGCACAGTCCCATCAGTTACTCCACATATTTAAAATAAACAATAACACCAGTAGCACAGTCCCATCAGTTACTCCACACAGCAAATAAGAAAAATAGATGTCCACATTGGCACTGCCGATAGCTTCAAATAGCCTACGCAGTGGCCTCTATGGTATGCACTAGCCATGCGTCTTGGTAGATGTGCTGTTTTCCAACTGATGAACCCAAATTAGCACACTGAGGCGAAACACTGACAACAGGAGTGAGTTAGTATGACAATTTATAATGTCCAATAACAGACCCATTATATTGGTATTATTTTTGTATGATTCCTGAGTGTCATGTTCCCATGCATGTAGTATGTTCTTGATTAAAAAGTAAACTTTTATCCTCATCCTGAGGTGGTGCAGCTCTTTTCAGGCACACCACCCCAACGGAGTACTGTTACACTATGTAACCGGACCCTATGTTCTTGTTGTCACTGTCATCTGTTGCGATCTTCCACCCTCATCAGTGAATCATCTTCGGTTGGTCTATCCATTGTTAAGCTGTCTTTCCATGCAATCTCTTGTCTTTGACTTGGCCCTACACAGTATCTTTTCAATGTTTCTTCATCTTGTCTCGTGACTTGGCCAAAGACCTATGGTATTGTATTAGTATTGTCTCGCAGATGCAAGGTCCACTCTGAGTTTTTAAACACCATTTTGCATGGTCTTGGACGTTGTTTGGCCTCGAGCCAATGTTCCTCATATCCACTCCATCTTCAAGCATAGCTGTCGAAATGCGCTGTGTCTCCTTCCAGTTGTTGTGGACACTCTCTGCTTTATGATTTCCGACAATTCTTTAAACAATACCATCCAAATGCAATGCTAAGATGGTCCCTTATGCAAGTTCACCGCTGATCGCTTTTCCACTATGGTATAGTACTTCCTCAAGTTACCACATTGACGGGACGTTAACACCAAGATCTGTAAGTATGCCGTAGCCGTCCTTTCGTGAAGTACAGTTTCTTGAAAAACGTGTGATCGAGGATTTAGCATTGATTGGACTGAAATTACTGGACGGTTGATCCGGTAAATCGTTTCTTCGAGGAACGGATAATGCGGGATTTTTACAACATGGTTCAATTAGGATGCTCGTGGGACCACATAGTTTGAATGAATAATGAGGGAAAACACAGTTTCCAGGAACTATAATCGAGGTTCTACCGTATTTGATGACATGAGATGTGATTCCTACTACAAACTGAAAAGGAAAGAAGAGAAATATGAAGAATGGAAAGTTGTTGCCAACCAGCCTCACGGTTGATGACTAGAGAGAGAGAGAGAGAGAGAGAGAGAGAGAGAGATGTAACATCGTGTAGCGTATTGAGTACCGAAAAGTTATTACCAGGCGCCCTATATAGTCCTGTTATTTGAATGGGGTTGGCATTCTCTTGATTCATGATTTGCACACACAGCATTTTGTGAGCCTCATCAACCCATTTTAAACAACTACCTATGTTACACAGATAAATACTCCGCCACCGAGCTCGATAGCTGCAGTCGCTTAAGTGCGGCCAGTATCAAGTAATCGGGGCATAGTGGATTCGTGCCCTACTGTCGGCAGCCCTGAAGATGGTTTTCCGTGGTTTCCCATTTTCACACCAGGCAAACGCCAGGGCTGTACCTTAATTAAGGCCACGGCCGCTTCCTTCCATTTCCTAGGCCTTTCCTATCCCATCGTCGCCATGAGACCTATCTGTGTCAGTGCGATGTAAAGCGAATAGCAGAAAAAAACTTCGCCAAGACTCTCCGTCCCTTCTATATTTAATGAAGTCACCCTATTTTACTTCGCTACTATTTACAATTCAGCCATGACTTTGTACAAATGACTTTATCCACATTCAGTAAGATTCCAAAATTAAATAATTTTATTTTGCATGCTTTGATAGTTCACTGGCAGTAGTCTTAAGGTCTTACTTCCATAGTCTGTAATCCATGGCAGCTCCATTTGGTAGCTCTCCTCCGACTCCAGTCTTCCTCATCTTTGCCAGCACGACTCATTGACCCTCTTGTGCAGATTTTCTAACTCGTAGGAGCCTCGCCCGTTCAGGTGCAATCCATCACGCGCAAACTTCTGGTCTCCTATCCATCCATCCGTCTCCATATACACCAAGTCCAACTGCTGACACACCTAATCCATCCAGTCGCTCAAAGCCTTCACCCGCCGTAGAAGTACGTCCTTCCTTCGTACTACGCCACTAAGTATGATCTTCGCATTCTTAAACTTTTCCTTAGCTGCACTTGACAGTTCACACACCTCTCCCATTAAATAGTCTACTGACCCTTTTCTTCTAGGAACATTAGTCCCTACATGAAGTACTAACACTTGCATATCGTCACTATCTTCCACTCTTTCAACCTGCTGAGACAGCTGTTCAGTTTTTATTCCCAGATAACACGGTACCTTCTTACCAGTCCTCCTTGAAATACCACCATTCCAGCGTATCATGGAGTCGCCTATGATGAGTACGTCACATGCATTTTTTTAATGACTGAATCACTTAGCTCCTCTAAGTCAACTATAGGAATATAATCAGGTTCTGCTTCCTTGTTCCTTTTTGTGATTTTTTCTATCTGTGCTTTCATTGTTTCTTCGAATTCTGCAAGCTTCCCCTCTAGATTTTCTATTTCCATGTCTTTAGTCTTAATGGCTTCTCTCATATTTTCCACAGTGTCACAAATTCTACAAAACCAAAAGTTGTCCAGACAGTCTTCTTTCTTCATCTTAGCACAGCCGAAGTGGAACCACTTTAAACACATCACACACTTGATTCCATTCTTTAAGGTCTTGCTACACGTTGAACACTTACTTGGCGTCACTTCCAACAAGGTTGCTGTAACAACTGCCTGGAACTACAAGTTACAAGATCCGGAAAGACCGTGCTGTCACAAGAAGGAGGCCCTCACCCACCCGTACCACATTCCTATCCTTGCCCAGTAAATTTCCAACGCGCAGTCCATGGTAAACAATTGTAGGGCGCTGGGAAAACACATCTGTTCACTTCAACAGCTCAGCTGTCAATCTAAATGCCAAACAAACTTCATGGCTTCCACGAACATAAAATGCATGCATATGATATGCCTTTCAAATGCGATATGACACTCAGGTTACGTCGTATTTCAAAACATTGGGATGGCTACCCATAAATGAACGAAGGAATTTTCACCTAATGACATGGCTTTTGACTAATCCTCGTGCTTACCTATCTTCTAATATTAATTTCCATTCCTCATTCTATGAAATTAGTACCCATTCTGGTTCCCTACTTGAAATTTCACTAAATCAAACAAATTCCTACAATCATTCTTTTCTAGTTACTCCATCGAGACTCCAGAATACACTTCCAATGGACAATCAGCACTGCACTTCCTCATCATGCCGGGCTTAGTGGCTCAGACAATTGAGTTCTTTTATGTGCCCCAGCATTTATCTGGTGTGAAAATGGCAGACCACAGGAAACCATCTTCAGAATTGCTGTAAGTGGGGTTCGCACTCACTGTTTCCCGAATACAAGCTCACAGCTGTGGGACCCTATCTCTATGGCCAACTCGCTCGTTAATATTATTATTGTATGAACCATGTCATTCCTGCCTGATCACTATATTTCACCATTTCAGATGTAATTTCATCTAATTGTATTGCATTAAGACAATGGAGTTTATTTATCATGCTTTCCACTTCCTCAAGCGTAATTTCACTAACATCATTGTCCTCTTCCCCATGAGGTCAATTGTTTGGGACATCAACAAATAGGTTTACTTTTATATTGAGAAGATTTTCAAAATATTCTTTTCACCTCTCAAGTTACTCCCTGAGATCTACTATGAGTTCACCTGATTTACCCAAAACACTAAAACACTATTTATTTATTTTTTCCCCACCCTGTCTTAAGATTTTGTATTACTCTCCATAAAAGTTTCCCTGCCACTTGATCAAACCTTTCCAGGTTATTACCAAACTCTTCCCATGATTTCTTCTTGGATTCAACAATTATTTGTTTTGCTCTGTTTCTTTCACCTACTTATAATTCCCTGTCTGCATCAGGTGTTGTTTGGAGCCATTTCTGATATGCCTTTCTTTTACGTTTACAAGTTGCCCTCACTTTGTCATTCCTCCAAGATGATTGCTTTTCCCCATCTTTGCACACAATTGTTCCTTGGCATCCCTGTATATTACCCATTCTCTGGCTATATCCTGAACCTGCTTACTGTCTAATGTTTAGAAATTTTTGCTAACCATGTCCATGCACTTATGCCCCTTTTAAAACACCCCTAAATGCTGAATAGTTTTGAACAACTTATAACTAAGATCCTGTTCGACCTTATTTTAAACTAAAATACCAAGTTTCATTAAAACCCACCCATCCATTTTCACATGATGCTTTAACAGACTTAGACAAATATTAAACTGAACTCAATGTAGCTACTTCTTGCCAATATTCAGGCAGGCTGTTCTACTGGGCATGCAGCAGTATTGCCTTCTATCAATGATGAGTGATAGTGGAAGAGACAAAACATCACAACAAATAATAGTTGATGTAATGTTATTGTTGATCAATTTTATGGGCTTTTGATGTTGTAGGCTTTCATATTCAATTTCCTTCCAAATGTATGATATTAGGGTATTGAATGAAAAGGAAGCCCTTCTTACTTCTTTCAGGACATTCCTTCATGATATTTTCCTAACTTGTATAGTCATCTTTACAATTTCCCTTGCTGATATGGGCTTATGACCACACAGTTTTTCACTGTAAGAATATCATGACAAAAACCACCACCACCACCACCACCATTGAAGAATATATCCAAGTTGGTGATACTCGGTGTTAACGTGGACTAAGCAACAAAAGTTTAAATTCATTAATATCTCTGTTATCATAGCTGGTACCGTAAAACTGTAAGACATAAATGATCGGAAATTGTATTATTTATAACTTTTGTTGTGTATTGTTTATCGACAGGATCTGTAATAACATAGATATTTGAGAATTAATTTAGACCTCCTCCTAAACTACTATTTCATCCAATGTGAATACAGTTATTTATAACGTAGATTGTAGTGCCTTGTTTTTCATAAACTGATTTTTCATTAAATTCTGTTCAGCCATTTTCTCGTGATGCATGTACATACATGCATACACAGACAGAGATGACAGAAAATTTAAGAATGTATTTCCTTCTTACTGTGGCAGTACAGAAATACCATTATTTTTTAATTCTGAGCAATGAATAGACAAAACTCTTATACAGTGGAACCTCGGTATCTCGAACCTCCATTACTTGAATTTTCAATATCGCAAAGTAACTACAATACAGTGCTTCTTTTTCTGCCGGTACACCTTCTTTTGCAAAGATTTTAAAAATAACTACGATTAATTGATAGAGCAATTTATTATAAATATCCGAGCAGATGGTACTGTGTTCACAGATTGAATTTTTACTTTTGATTTTAGTTTAGGTACCATGCTTCCATGTTTCATAGGCTTCATAGGTAGGTAATGCATTCGGAAACAGGAAGCTGTGTTCACTTTCCGATTGTTTCCAATGTCTGACTGTCAATTTTATATTCGTTCTGCAACATGCAGGTATTCACATGAGTTCTGAGTAACTCTACTCTTAGTTACATCAGTGCAAACGTTGTTAAAAATAAGTACCGGTAATTACTTTTATGTTACTGAGCGAAATAAGGAAGGCTGAAGAAGTAGAAATTGTCATATCTACTTGTGATCCTGTAAAATAAAAAACTACCGAGCAAGTGGCTACGCTGCTTGGGTCACATAGCTATCAGCTTGCATTCGGAAGATAGTGGGTTCGAACCCCACAGTCGGCAGCCCTGAAGGTGGTTTTCCATGGTTTCCCATTTTAACATCGCAGAAAAATGGCCTTCCCGAGGGAAGTGTACTGGCTCCTATCCTTTTCAATATATAGATCTTAATAGCAGGAGTTTCTTGTATGCTAATGACTAGGGAGTGGATGTTTACGACATGTCAGATTTTTTCCTTATATTCTTTCCATGGAAAATACAACTTAAGCATGATTTTATCTACGGTGACTAAAATTATGCAATTTTCATGGGAGATCTAAAGATATTTTGACTTTTAAAAACTTTTTTTGTCATTTTCTGGTAATTTTTCATATTATGGTCATATTTCCCCATGAATTTTCATAGTTTTTGTCAAATTTTTATCTTTCTTATTCCATTTTTGCATACCTGATTTCATTTGTCTCAAAGATAAATTTTTCACATCTCTTAATGGTTGTCTGTAATTTCTTACAATTATCTTTCTAGGAAATATATTTTTATGGGAATTAGGAGGGTAAGCTGTATAGAAAGAGACAGATGCATAGAAAGGGACAGAAAAGTGAGCCTCAATTCAACTCTTAATAATTTGACATATTCCAAATATGCCCCAATAACATCCTGCGATGTTGAGCGGTCTTTTCCCCGTTACAAGTCAATGTGGCTTGGAAATAGAAGGTTGTTCCTGTGATATTTAAAAACTTTAAAATGTATGTAATTTGCTATTGTAATTCTTCCTGATTGCCCTTCAAAATGTGACATTTATTTCATTCTGCGCAGAGTCGAGAGTTACCTCTAGATTCAGTACCGTAATTAAACAAATTCAAAATATTATAATAAAAATGTATATTATTACTTATTTATTATTATTATTGAATGTGCTAGATTTTAAAAGTATATTTTCAATTTAATTTAAAAAGCAGCATGATTTTCAAGATTTCAGAAATATTACAAAAAATTTGAAGTCATTTATTTTTATATTTTAATACTTTTTTTAGGTCATAAATGCTTACATATTAATATTTTTTTCTCATAAACATCTGGGCCCTACTGATGACCTTGCTCTAGCTACCCAGAGCAAAGATTTCAAATCAGTGGATAATACCCTTACGAATGGCCTTGAAGTCTCTTCAGATACTACAGTATAAACCAGCTTAAACCAAACCCCTCAGAGACACAAGTATGCGCTTTTCATTTGAGAAACAGGGAAACCACTCGCAAGTTGAAAATAGTATGGTCAGGGGTCGAACTGGAACACTGCAGCACTCCAAAATATCTAGGTGTGACGCTCAATAGATCTCTTACTTTTAAGAAGCGCCTCATGAACTGAAAGTCAGAGGTGTCCATGAGGAACAGTCTCCTCAAGAAATTGGTTGGATCACAGTGGGAAAATCATTGATACCATCCGAACTTCTGCAGTGGCGCGATGTTATTCTGCAGCAGAGTATGCCTGTCCTGTTTGGTATAGTTCCATGCATGCCAAACAGATATAGTTCTTAATGAAAACTGTAAAATTATAACAGGCTGCTTGAAATCCACTCCTGTTGAATGGCTTTACCACCTTACAGGAATAGCACAACCTCCTATTCGACAAGAAATAGCTGCCAATAAGGAAAGAAAGTGGAGGAGGAAAGAATCCATCTTTTGCATGGGTACGAACCACATCCGCAACGATTGAAATCGACAAAGAGCTTCCTTAGAACATTAAAGGAATTATAACCACTGCTGAAAAAGCTAGGCTACAACTATGCAAGGCTACTACCTACCTTCCCACTGGTTGGAAAAGAATTTCGGGAACTTGGCCTCCTGGCCATGACGAGGAATGGCTGACTTGGAAGTCCCTGAATAGATTGAGATGTGGAGTGGGCAGATCAAAATTAATTTAGCCAGATGGAGCTACTCTGGTAAGAATGATATTCAGTGTGAATGTGGAGAAGTCCAGACTGTACAACATCTGCTGCAATGCCAACTGTGCCCAGCCTCCTGTACTCAAGAAGACCTTCATTAATCTACAGCAGAGGTGCTCATGCTGGGAATATCGTCCCGCGGGTGCCCAGTGGGCGGGCAAGCAGCCAATGAGGCTATGCTATTCAGTCACAGTGATGATGTTGTGGTTATGTCACAGACCGTGAAGGTTGGGTGAAGTTCTCCCAGTCAGTCTCAATCAATGAGGTGATACCCGAGTTTGAAAAAAAAACAGAAAAAACAGAAGGAAAAAATGAAAGAAAGAGGGCAGAAATCCACATACATCATTTTCAAGTTACATTGTAAGGAATAAGTTATTTATGTTCATTGCAGTTTATGTACTTTGACTGGATAGAGTAAAGAGTTATGCCTACAGTCTCAAATATTTTTGTACTGTACTGCTTTTAGAAACATCTCTAATATAATACGGAGTTAAGGTGGATAAACTGTGGCTTGTGGTTGCTTGGATTGAAATGATCTGATAAACTCACCAACAATCCAGTCATGCTTACCGGGAATAACATCAGTTTTCAGTTATAAATCATGTCAGTGTTTTCCGGACTTGTAGGCTGTGGTCCATGAGCATGTGATGATCCCTACAAGCCCAGAAAACACTGACATGATCTGTAATGCCAGCCGTGAAAGCCTCAATTGCTATAAGTTATCAGTTAGATTATTTGATACCGAGTGAGTTAGCCGTGCAGTTAGGAGCGCGCGGCTGTGAGCTTGCATTCGGGGATAGTGGGTTCGAACCTCGCTGTCGACAGCCCTGAAAATGGTTTTCCATTATTTCCCATTTTCACACCAGGCAAATGCTGGGGCTGTACCTTAATTAAGGCCACGGCCACTTCAACTTCCTTCTCACTCTTTGCCCTTTCCTATCCCATCGTCGCCATAAGACCTATCTGTGTTGCTGTGACGTAAAGCCAGTTGTAAAAAAAAAAAAAAAAATTTTTTTTTTTGCTAGGGGCTTTACGTCGCACCGACTCAGATAGGTCTTATGGCGATGATGGGATAGGAAAGGCCTAGGAGTTGGAAGGAAGCGGCCGTGGCCTTAATTAAGGTACAGCCCCAGCATTTGCCTGGTGTGAAAATGGGAAACCACGGAAAACCATCTTCAGGGCTGCCGATAGTGGGATTCGAACCTACTATCTCCCGGATGCAAGCCTCTACGCGCCTCTACGCGCACGGCCAACTCGCCCGGTAAAAAAAAAAAAAAAAAAAAATTGGTAGAAACATTTGTATTGTTGTACATTAATCTTGGATGGCAAATTTCTTTCTTCAGTTAATTCTTTGTTAACGTAAATGTATTTGGGTTTGATTTAAGTGCTTCAATGTGGGCGTAAACTATGTAAATAAATAAATAATAATAATAATCATAAAAAATAAGAATGCAAATACACGTATTTAGTTAAATTCAAACATACATACATACATTAGATTATCATTATAGACTGTTATGCCTTTCAGCGTTCAGTCTGCAAGCCTCTGAGAATTTACTAAACGTCGCCACAATCCTCGATTTGCAACTAGTGTTGTGGCTTCATTTAGTTCTATACCTCTTATCTTTAAATCGTTAGAAACCGAGTCTAACCATCGTCATCTTGGTCTCCCTCTACTTCTCTTACCCTCCATAACAGAGTCCATTATTCTCCTAGGTAACCTATCCTCCTCCATTCGTCTCACATGACCCCACCACCGAAGCCGGTTTATGCGTACAGCTTCATCCATCGAGTTCATTCCTAAATTAGCCTTTATCTCCTCATTCCGAGTACCCTCCTGCCATTGTTCCCACCTGTTTGTACCAGCAATCATTCTTGCTACTTTCATGTCTGTTACTTCTAACTTATGAATAAGATATCCTGAGTCCACCCAGCTTTCGCTCCCGTAAAGCAAAGTTGGTCTGAAAACAGACAGATGTAAAGATAGTTTCGTCTGGGAGCTGACTTCCTTCTTACAGAATACTGCGGATCGCAACTGCGAGCTCACTGCATTAGCTTTACTACACCTTGATTCAATCTCACTTACTATATTACCATCCTGGGAGAACACACAACCTAAATACTTGAAATTATCGACCTGTTCTAGCTTTGTATCACCAATCTGACATTCAATTCTGTTGAATTTCTTACCTACTGACATCAATTTAGTCTTCGAGAGGCTAATTTTCATACCATACTCATTGCACCTATTTTCAAGTTCCAAGATATTAGATTGCAGGCTTTCGGCACAGTCTGCCATTAAGACCAAGTCGTCAGCATAGGCCAAACTGCTTACTACATTTCCACCTAACTGAATCCCTCCCTGCCATTTTATACCTTTCAGCAGATGATCCATGTAAACTATGAACAGCAAAGGTGAAAGATTACAGCCTTCTCTAACCCCTGTAAGTACCCTGAACCAAGAACTCATTCTACCATCAATTCTCACTGAAGCCCAATTGTCAACATAAATGCCTTTGATTGATTTTAATAATCTACCTTTAATTCCATAGTCCCCCAGTATGGCGAACATTTTTTCCCTCGGTACCCTGTCATATGCTTTCTCTAGATCTACGAAACATAAACACAACTGCCTATTCCTCTCGTAGCATTTTTCAATTACCTGCCGCATACTGAAAATCTGATCCTGACAGCCTCTCTGTGGTCTGAAACCACACTGGTTTTCATCCAACTTCCTCTCAACGACTGATCGCACCCTCCCTTCCAAGATGCCAGTGAATACTTTGCCTGGTATACTAATTAATGAGATACCTCGATAGTTGTTGCAATCCTTCCTGTTTCCTTGCTTGTAGATAGGTGCAATTACTGGTTTTGTCCAATCTGAATGTACCTTACCAACACTCCACGCTAATTTTACTACTCTATGAAGCCATTTCATCCCTGCCTTCCCACTGTACTTCACCATTTCAGGTCTAATTTCATCTATTCCTGCTGCCTTATGACAATGGAGTTTATTTACTATCCTTTCCACTTCCTCAAGCATAATTTCACCAACATCATTTTCCTCCTCCCCATGAGCTTGGCTGTTTGCAACACCACCATGATGATTTCCTTTTACATTGAGAAGATGTTCAAAATATTCCCTCCACCTCTCCAGTGATTCCCTGGGGTCTATTATGAGTTCACCTGAATTACTCAAAACACTGTTCATTTCCTTTTTCCCTCCCTTCCTAAGATTTTTTATTACTGTCCAGAAAGGTTTCCCTGCTGCTTGACGTAGCCTTTCCAGGTTATTACCAAAATCTTCCCATGACTTCTTTTTGGATTCAACAACTATTTGCTTCGCTCTGTTTCTTTCATCTACGTACCAATCCCTGTCTGCCTTGGCCCTTGTTTGGAGCCATTTCTGATAAGCCTTCTTTTTACGTTTACAGGCTGCTCTCACTTCATCATTCCACCAAGATGTTCGCCTTTTCCCATCTTTACACACAGTTGTTCCTAGGCATTCCCTTGCTGTTTCTACTACAGCATCCCTGTATGCCACCCATTCACTTTCTATATCCTGAACCTGCTTACTGTCTACTGTTCGAAACTTCTCACTAATCATATCCATGTACTTCTGTCTAATTTCCTCGTCCTGGAGATTTTCTACCCTTATTCGTTTGCAGACAGATTTCACTTTCTCTACCCTAGGTCTAGAGATACTTAGTTCACTGCAGATCAGATAGTGGTCTGTATCATCGAAAAATCCCCGAAAAACTCTTACATTCCTAACAGATTTCCTGAATTCAAAGTCTGTTAAGATATAGTCTATTATGGATCTGGTACTCCTAGCCTCCCATGTGTAGCGGTGAATAGCCTTATGCTTGAAGAATGTATTCGTAACAGCTAAACCCATACTAGCACATAAGTCCAGCAAACGCTTCCCATTCCCATTAGCTTCCATATCTTCCCCACATTTACCAATCACCCTTTCGTATCCTTCAGTTCTATTCCCAACTCTCGCATTGAAATCGCCCATTAGCACTATTCTATCCTTGCTGTTGACCCTGACCACGATGTCACTCAATGCTTCATAAAACTTGTCAACTTCATCCTCATCTGCACCCTCACATGGTGAATACACGGACACAATTCTTGTCTTAATTCCTCCCGCTGACAAATCTACCCACATCATTCGCTCATTTATGTGCCTAACAGAAACTATGTTGCGTGAAATGGTATTCCTGATAAAGAGCCCTACCCCAGACTCTGCCCTTCCAACACCCGTCAAGTACACCTTATAATCTCCTATCTCTTCCTCATTATCTCCCCTTACCCGAATATCACTTACTCCTAGCACATCCAGATGCATCCTCTTTGCTGACTCAGCCAGTTCTACCTTCTTTCTTCCATAAGCCCCATTAATATTGATAGCTCCCCATCGAAATCCATTTTGTTCGCCAAGTTGTTTCCAAGGAGTCCCTCGCCTGTCAAATGGGAGTGGGACTCCATTACTCCCATAGGTCCGAGCATTGCTTAAAGTGTTCTGAGCTCGGTAAATTCATGAAGCAGGATGCTGCCCTACTTGCATATAGTCCAAGTGAGGATCTCTCCTCTAACGGGTTATGGACCACCGGTGAATTGTATAGTCCTAGCCGCCTGAGCACAAGGAGGGCCATGACTCAGAATATGTCCGAGATGCCCACTCCCATTCCATAGCAACTGGTATCCCGACTCTCAGGACCACTTACTAGGCCACTCAGCCGTTGCCCATGGTTCACGAACTAGGACGTGACTACAGTAACCCACAATTAAAATTTAAAATGAAGTGTTACGAATAGGAAAGGTATATACAAATATAGTAATACTGAAATATCAAAGTTACAGTTCACAATAGTGATATTTTTATTCAACGTACTTAGAATTAGTTACGTCACTATCACTGCCAAACTGTTAGTTTTATATGTTCTATAACCATAGCTGTGTTCAAACAAAACAAGAATTTGCAAATTCATTTTTATGACTGTATAGAATCCATTTGTACATTTTTTAACATATCCTGATTTGATTTTGAGGTGCAACTGATGGCTGATGATGCCCGACAAACGGGTGAAACATGTCCCAATTAGACAATTGTAACAAGAATTAAGTCCGAACTATAAATAATTATATGTATTGAATAGGTGGTTTTTTTCAAATAAACATTTTTATTGTAAGAATTATGTTGAATTTCAATACTATACCAGGAAAAATTAAGGATATGGGCATGAGAATTTTTCAAAGGGGTGTATGGTCCTTACAGAGCAGGTACAGAGAGAGGTAGATGCAGAGCGAAATAATGGATAGATTTTAAAACTTAATTTTTTCAGCTTGAGAATGTGATGAATAAGTTCCCTATTATTTCTGACCCTTAGCATTAAATCAAATTAAAATATTTTATGAACAAGTAAATGTCACCTGGCTAATCAGCTTTTATGATTGTCTTTCTTTTAACATGAAACAATTACCGGTATCTTTTGTTAAAAATCAGTAAGTTCTTTCATGATAAAGGTCATAAAGTTCTTCAAGTATTTGTTTAAATGACAAAAAATGAAATTCGAAATAAAATCTTTCACTTGAAAAATGAATGTCCCTAGTCTTTTTAATATTTTAACACTTCAAAATATCATAAATTTTATCTTCTTCTAAAGTTCTGTGCTATAGTATGTTTTATAATTGTCAGTCAACACTTATAAAATGTAATGTGAATTCCAATGAGCAAAATAGTTAATTGAATTATGAATGAAATCACTGATTCTAAAGTTCAACTTGTAATAAAGTTGGTCAATTTATATCTCAAGTTTGTTTAGAGAGGCACTCATATCACCTGAATTATGAGGACTGGAAATGTAGAGAAATGCGGTTCAACGAACAGCATATGAAGTCCTTGGCAGCTGGTGTTGTGATGCCATCCCCATGGTACCACATTTGATTCCCCCATAGTAACCACGTTCCAAATCCAGCGTCGAACTACGTTCCATCTCCCGCGTAGTAACCACATTTAAATTCCATGAATTCACCATGTTCCAACTACCACGTAGTCGAAACGATAGCAGGTTGATATGACAAAATAGGCTCTCGGTCAAGGATTCACCATGTCACTTATAAACTTTATAAACACAAGAAAGTTCAACAAACACAAGAAAGTTCAACTGACAAGATTAACTTGTGAGTGTCCTATGCTTTTAAATCTTAAAACTGGCACTGTATTTTACTAGGTGTATTACCTCTAATAATTAATCACTGGTAGAAAATTGTTATTGCTCATTAGATTGGATTCACTGTTCATGTTGAAGCACAGTTATAATATATTTACACTCGAAAATCAAAGTCTTATTCGCCATAATGAAATACTTAATTCGCAGATATTTACAAGTTCCTATGATGGCATTGTCATACAATGTCAAATACTGTTCACTTGTGATGAAGGTTTAGCCTTATTAAAACTTCAACCAATAGTTATTACACACGTATTTAAGGTAATATTTGAGATAGATTTAGTTTGACAGATTAAATGTTCCATTATTTCACATGAAAATAGTCTTAATATTCACATACTTATTTCTTATGAATGTTTAAAGTCAGTTTCATTCAGATATGAATACAAGTTGAAATCAATTAAATTTATTTATTTATTTATTTATTTATTTATTTATTTATTTATTTATTTATTTATTTATTTATTTATTTATCTATTTATTTATGCCTCTTTTTCAGTGGCGAAGTTAGGGCTCGAGGCCCTGTCTTCCACTCCACATACTAATCAAAATCATAAATAAAGTACTGTTCAATTTGCAGTTGAAAATACTAAGTCTGTAACGTGATTAAATGTCGTAAGTCTTTGACAACACTTTGAAATTATTATGTTAGTATCATATCACTCGAAAGTTTCTAAGTTCCAACATGAGTTATTGTGTTTAAGTCCTTAGGCCAATGTTAATGAAATTGCAGTGTGTTTGCCTTTAAATAATGGGCTATACGATGGCATATCTCATTAACTGATATCTCAATGGGTTCCAAAGATAGTAACGTTTCTTCTAGTATGTTCAACAATATTAGGTGGTACTGTAGGAAGCTAATTAGTTTATTAATAATATCACCTATTCAATACATCAACATTTTCGCCTTTCATAGAAGGCATCATCAGTCACTGTACCTCCTCAAGGCTAAATTGGGTACCTGATTTATATTTAAATTATAATTACTAAGAATTAATAGTAATATATTTACAGTAGGAGCAGTCTAATGAGAAAAACAATGTTCAGCATTAAATTGAATAACAACATATCAGCCGTTGGCTGTTGATTACTAGTTGTGTAAGGCATGTAACGGCGTCCATCAGCAGAGGTCCGACTTGAAATTCTGACACTACACTATTTGAAATGTTAGGAAATGTAATTACAAATTTTATATTAACATATTTACTTGGGAGCAGTCTAAGGACTGAGCTCAATAGCTGCAGCTGCTTAAAGTGCGGCTAGTATCCAGTATTCTGGAGATAGTAGGTTCGAACCCCACTGTCGGCAGCACTGAAAATGGTTTTCTGTGGTTTCCCATTTTCACACCATTTTCCTGTCCCATCATCACCATAAGACCTATCTGTGTCGGTGCAACATAATGCATCTAGTAGCAGTCTAAGGAAAAAGATACAAGTAATCGGCACCAATGCGTAAAAACACAATATCAGCCGTTGGCTGCTGATCATTAGATGTGACAAAGGTACAACACTCGGTATTAATGTGTATTATAACTTATTAGCCGTTGGCTGTTGATTGCTAGTTCTGTAAGGTGTCCAGCAGTAGTAGTGCGACATGAAACTTTGACACTACACTATTAGAAATGTTAGGAAAAGTAATTATTAAGAGTTATATTAACATACTTATATGGGAGCAGTCTAAGGAAAAAGAATACAAATGTCCGGCACCAATGTGTATAATTCTATTTTTGCCATTGGCTGATTATCACCAGTTGTGACAGGGTAACTACACAGTGCCTAGCAGCAGCGGTCTGACTTCAGAATTCAAATATTACATCATTTGGAAAGCTAAGAAAAACATTCCAGCACTTTGAGAGATTGCCAAATGAGACCCCTTCAGAAGCATAGTCGTAAACTGAAAAAGCTATCTGGTTGAAGTCCCAGGTTCGAGAATTTGGCTCTCAATAAGCAAATGGTGAATTTAACTGACGTAAAAGGATACTTGATTGGAGTGTCTTAAATTGTTTAGGCTTAATTTAGGCGTAGTTGAAAAGAAAAGTCGAATAAGTACGTAGGTGCATTGTGAATGACAACTGTAAGCCTCCCCCACTTTTACAGAAGAGAACACATAATACAAGGTACATATAAAACAAGTAATGATTTAATAATTCAAAATAACAAACCTGAAAGAATAACGTCAGCCGATGATACACCCGGAAAAACACTTTCAATTTCAACCACACATGGCAACGCAGGATAACCAACATGACAACTAGAGAAAGGATGTATGGGAAGCAGGCCAGGAAGCCCTACAGAGGACGAGATCTTACGTGACGTTGTAGGGAAAGAAACGTGAGAACATTAACCTTTTGTCTGACTTTACTCAACATATAGAATTTAAACAAGGTATAAAGAACACCAATTAAAAGGATAACATCATCAATTAAGAAAAAGGTAAAATCGAACCACGAGGTTCCTATAGGTGGTTCTTCAGAAAAGTAAATATCTACACAATATTACAGTTACATTTAAATAGGTGAGCATAACTTCAACATTGAAATTTACAAGGAAAATTTAACGGGGAATATGACATAATTACAAACATCTTACAAGGCAATCTAAAAATGTTACAAGGAAAGAAAACAACAGAAATTAAATTTAGTGCAGAGGCCTATAGAGGGGCAGTCCTGTCCTAATACACATCAGTGAGGGACGCATTGCTCAACAGATGTACACTAAATTGACGTGGAATTACTGGAGGCAAATCGGAAGGAAAATTTACATTTACACAAAAGGTTAATAAAAGGAATTGCCTCCAAAACAAAGGATATGCCTAGCTGACAAACTAAGGCATTACAAAATCAAAATGGTATATATATATATATATCAACTCTATCAACTCACCACCGGCGACGACAACAACAATGACAGCCGTTAGTTGTTGATATTAGTATATATATATATATATATATATATTTCGTATGGCATGAGGATACATTGTTACAATTTGGTTATTAACAAATATGTACAATTACACGAAAAACAGTTTCATCTATACACACAGAACAAGTACGTAATAAGTAATAAACAAACTATATTTATACATTTGAGCTCATCAATATCTGCATTGCTGCTAAAGCTGAATGTCCAATTTTGTTAGCCAACTCACAGCTTCATCACTGGCCTGGTGGATATCCTTTATTGTCCCACTGAATCTTCGGAGTGGGCACTGTGTGACGATATGTTGAACGGTCTGAGGCACGTCAGAGCAGTCGCAATAAGGATTGCTGGTAATCTTCCAGGGTCTAAGGTAAACTCCGAACAAATGAATTTACATTTACATCTAACACTTGAGAAAAGAAAACATGCTTACCCCGAGATGGCTGGAGCCGCTGAGTGGACCACCTTACAAGGTGCGTCCGATCGTTAAGACGTACGAAAACCAAAGACGCTGAACAGAGCCTTAATCCTGCTGAGGAGCCAAAAGGCCGGAAATTGGAAATACTCAAACAGCCAATCAGGGAAGCTACCTATGTTTCGAGCCGAAGTTTCACCAATACAAATTAATGTTATTTTCGCCAATGGCATTACAGCACCGTATATGGTAATGTGGGAAATATTTTCTAGAGGTTTCGATTGCAAAACTCGGCGATTTCATGATCGAAGCCTCCACGTGGCAACTACAGGGTGATACAAAAAATGGATTACAACAAACATATTACTGGAGATCTCCAATATCAATGTCTTCCAACACTCATAATGATTATTAAATGTTAACAGTTCACAGTCTTTCCTGTAAGTCTTAAAATTTCACAAAAATTAAAACACACAGAAATTTACATGAATTTACACCAACAACAACAAAAATATTCAATTGACTTCATGACAAATCCAGAATTAGATGTTTCCACCGACTCTATCAACTCACCACCGGCGACAACAACAATGACAGCCGTTAGTTGTTGATATTAGTTGTTTCAAGGTAACATGTTGTGGAGTTTAGAATCACTCGCTTAAATTTGAGTTTTATATATTACATTTTTCAGAATGCTGTGTAAAATATTCAAGCGTGAGAATGGTTAGTTTAGACCTTATTCGGAGGTATTGTCGTAAAATTGAAAAATGAAAAACAACAGGTCAAAGCAAGCCCATAACTCCCTCTCAAGCGATTTCCCCTCCTCTACGACCTCATGGATAAAATACGAGAAGTAGAAACCAAGAGACCTTCAAAAATATGACAACACCCAACACAAATAAATAACATCTTAACAGCCTAAAGGATAATATTGATATTAACATTACCCATCGTTAACTTTCAGGTCCAACCCCCCCCCCCCTTTAAAATCTCTAATACCATATCAGCCAACACTCCCAACACATATACAAGCGCGCCCCTTCATTCTACCTCCCACCTTTCTGTCAACTCTCCTCTGCGCGTGGACAACAAGCCCATAGCTCCTCACTCCCAAGTGCGTCCCCCTCCACTATGACCTTACAAACACAATGCGCGGAGTACTAGCTGAACTTCCTTCATTAGTCCGACAACACTGAACACAAACAAGTAACTTCTCAGTGGCCTATCGGGTATGTGATATTAATATTTACTCATCTTTACTGCCTAGATAATTTCTTTTAAACACCAGTTTAATAATAATATCTTAATTACAGACAATCTATACACACTTGGCTTCCACACCATCCACCACAGATTATGATCAACACGCTAGCATCCAGCACGCACCAACACCATCATGTTGTGCCACTACAACTTCACTTCACCGAGAAGATTGATGATGACTCGTTCTGAGCCGTGACACTCCCACAAAGTCGTAGTGTACTTTGACATTTTATTCCTTTGTTACGGACTACACCAATCGTTAAATCACCATTTTATTTTACTAGGCTAACATCACAAGCCAAAGATTTCGACCTGTTATTCATTTTTCAATTTTACGACAATACCTCCGAATAAGGTCTAAATTAACCATTCTGATGCTTGAATATTTTACATAGCATTCTGAAAAATGTAATATATAAAACTCAAATTTAGGCGAGTGATTCTAAACCCCACATGTTCCCTTGAAACAACTAGTATCAACAACTAACGGCTGTCATTGTTGTCATTCTCAATGCACCTATGTACTTATTCGACCTTTCTTTTCTACCATGCCTAAATGAAGCCTAAACAATTGAGTATCCTTTTATGTGAGTTAAATTCACCATTTGCTTATTGAGAGACAAATTCTCGAACCTGGGACTTCAACCAGATAGCTTTTTCAGTTTACGACTATGCTCCTGAATGGGGCCTCATTTGGCAATCTCTCAAAGTGCTGGAATGTTTTTTTCCTACCTTTCCAAATAATGTAATATTGGAACTCTGAAGTCAGACCACTCCTGCTAGGCACTCTGTGGTTACACTGCCACAACTGGTGATCATCAGTGAACGGCTGAAATAGAGTTATACACATTGGTTCCGGACATTTGTATTCCTTTTCCTTAGACTGCTCCCATATAAATATGTTAATATAAATCTTAATAATTACTTATCCTAACATTTCTAATAGTGTAGTGTCAAAGTTTCATGTTGGACTACTACTGCTGGACGCTGTTATGTGCCTTACACAACTAGCAATCAACAGCCAATGGCTGAGAAGTTATAATACACATAATACCGAGTACTGCACCTTTGTCATAACTAATGATCAGCAGCCAACAGCTGATATTGTGGTTTTACACATTGGTGCCAATTACTTGTATGTTTTTCCTCAGACTGCTTCCATGTAAATATGTTAATATAAAACTTTGTAATTACATTTCCTAACATTTCAAATAGTGTAGTGTCAGAATTTCAAGTCGGACCTCTGCTGATGTACACTGTTACATGCCTTATACAACTAGTAATCAACAGCCAATGGCTGATATGTTGTTATTCAATTTAATACCGAACATTGTTTCTCTCGTTGGACTGCTCCTACTGTAAATATGTTAATATTAATTCTTTGTAATTATAATTTAAATATAAATCAGGTACCTGATTTAACCGTGAGGAGGTACAGTGACTGATGATGCCTTCTATGAAAGGCGAAACATGTCTCACATGCATATGGTAATAACGATAAATTCCTAATTGTTTAAAATTTTTAATGTATTGAATAGGTGATATTAAACTAATTAGCATCCTACAGTATAGTATAGTATCTTCAATACGGATCCATAATGATGTTTATCACTTGCAATATCAGGTGGTGGTCACGTGATATTTGCATCACCCTCGTGCATGACGTAGCTTGCTTGCTGTTTGCATGCCCGAGCCGTTCTGTTGCGCTACTTCACATGCTAGGGTCGTCCTGTTGCGCTGACTTCCATTAAATAAAATTATGTTCCAGGCCATGTATGGTTCCTGGTATATGTTCCTCGGTGAGCAAAGAAAATTCAAAGGATTTTTTTCCCTATGCTTCCCTTTCGGTATATTTTTATAGTTTGGAGGTATTGTAGATACCTTCCAAAGTACCATCAAGACAACTATAAAAGTTTTGCCATGAAATTGCCTGATATTATCTTTCAACAGAGGAGGATGGTCATACTCCGGTATCAAACTCTCATCGAGTGCACGAGCATCTAGACACATCCTAATGTTACTATCAGGTTTACGAACAATTGCCAATGGATTGATATAAGGAGTGATGCAAGGTGAAATAATGCCATGTTCCTTCATTTGGTGTATTATGAGGACTCTAGCCTCATCTCTAAACTTCTCAGGGATAGGATACAGTTTCTTCTTATAAGGGGAATGATCTGTTACCTTAAGGTGGTATTTGAATACCTTAATTTCACCGGGTTTATCATCGAATACTCTGGGATGAATGTTGAACACCTCTTGCCTTGCTTTTGTTAATTGGACAGAAAGTTCTGGATCGTCAGCCACACTGGTTACAGATATGAAATATTCTGGGCTGACTATGGAATCTTCTCCAGTAATGGACTCTATCTCGTCCATTAGTAAAGACTACTTTAAATTCCATGATAATATTTACCAGCAACAAGGCCTACCGATGGGATCTCCTGCCTCTGGTATACTTGTCGAAATTTACATAGACCATTTAGAGCACACATCAATTAGTAAAATAGACAATATATATTTTTTGGTATAGATTTGTTGATGATATTTTTGTCATCATTGATAACAGGCTCACAAATGAAAGCATTATACTAGACAAACTCAACACGATAGACCCCCACATAAAATTCACCACAGAAACCGAACATAAACCCCAAGGGCCCCCTGCTCAACATAACAGAAGAATTTTACATTTCTCCAAATCAGTTTACCAATCCAAATTTTGACATAAATGAAATAACAGAAAAACTAACATCTTCAATAGTCATCCCCGCCCTAAAAAACTAATGCCAAAATCAAGTAATTTTGTGAATTCTTCTATTTCTAAAGTGCCCAGAATGCTGTGACTCTTTAGGTTGGATTCAATAATTTCTATTTTTGTTTTGTGGGAATGTTGGGGTACATGTTTATTATGTCGAATGATGCGAGAATGTGGTGTTGTTCAATCCTTAATACTTTCATTCTGTTACAAAAATCTATTGAATTCCGTATTGTTTTATTGGCTGAGAATACACAGTGCATTTTAAGGCATTTTTGGATAAATTGTGAGAGTTCGTAGGTTGGGCTTGCTCTGTAGTTGACAATAGGTCTCATTGATATGTGTTCCGTATGTATTTTGGGATAAGCTTTAGCAGTTGGTATTTGGGAATTCATTGCTATAAGTTTTGTGGATTCTGCTTCAGTTAAAAGAAAATGTGTATTTTTTAATAAGGCTTTGAATTATCTTTCTATGTTATTAGTTGGATCTTTGCGTGTGATGAGGAAAGTGTTCTCTTGAAAACATTATTTGCTTTTTGATATGTATTGGTCTTTGTCGATGATAACAGTGGTATTGCCTTTGTCGGCTTTTGTTACGAGTAGATTATTCTTTTTTATCTTTGAGTTTGTTTATGTGTGATTTATTGACAGAGTTATTGTTTTGGAAGTTGCTGTGAATTTTGTCGATATATTGTGGGGGCCTTCTTCCTGATCTGTATGTGAATGTATTGTTCAGCTGAAGACAACCCAAAAAGGGGGTCGAAACTGGTACTGTAGTAAATAATTACAATAAATAAGTATTGAAAAGATGGAAGTCTTTTCCTGTTTATAACTGTACTGTTGATTGTCCTCATATAGAAGTTCTGAATCAGCCATGTGCCAATAATTAATTTCATTGGTACACGTAGTTAGTTGGTCGTCCTCTCCTTGGATTTCAGGCAATCTTCTCACTGCAAAATTGGAGCTATTTTTTTGCACCCATTGTGTTGGCATCCTGGTTGGGTTTTTTTTTGTGATTCCAAGTGTCGTTGATATTCCAGAGAAGTCGCTCCAGGATTATCATATGGTCTGTTCCTTTCTTTCACACACTCTTGAGTTTCTCTCCATCTATATTCTACATCTTCTCTCCTGGTATTCCTTTTCTCTTCTGGAGTTTCATCTGGTCTTCTCCAGGAAGGTCTGGTTCTGTAGGGAGTTCTATCTTGATTTTCACATCTGCGGAAGCCACGAAACCTAGTAGGAGTAGTTGTGTTATACCTTCTTTCTTCTCTTGGTTTTGTATTTTCTCACCCTTGCACCTTCACCTCAGTTGAGTTGGCAGTAACGTCTCTAATCCTGTTGTTTTTAGGAGCTGACGGGGTATTCGCTGTGTCCAGTCTTCTCGAAGTGGTATTTAAATGTTTCAAAGTTTGTATATTGGTAGCGACTAGTGTCTCCTGTACGTGCAATGGAAATTGCAATGTCATGATTTGGATAAGCTCTTTTTCTGGCAGTGGATGATCTAGGAATTGCATCTTTTTAAGTTGCATTAAAAAATAGTATGAATACTTGGACATATTAACAGAATATTGTATTTCCTAGAGTAAAGTTGCATTTTAACTAAGTGTTGGGTCTCAGTATCTCAAAAACGCTCTAAGAGTGCTTGCTGGAAATCTTTGTACGTATTAAAACTGCTTTTAAATGCTATGAACCAAGAAAGTGCTCTACCCTCCAATAATTTCGCGACATTACGGAGTTGTCTATCTGAACTTATTCCGTTGTAGTCATGATATAGATGTTGATTCCCAAGGGAAACCTGAAATATTTGCCCCGAATGAGTAAATTTATAATACCAATATAAATGGTCTGTTATTGGACATTATAAATTTTCCAGCGAACTCATTCCTGGTTGCCAGCGTTTTGCCCCAGTGTGCTAAGTTGGACTCATCAGTTGGTAAATAGCACACCCACCAAGACACTTGGCTAGTGCATACCGTGGAGGCCACTGCATAGGCTACTTGAAGCCACTGGAAGTGCCAGTGCCACTACCAATGTTGGCCAACACAATTACTAATCACTAGAATTCGTCCCAAAAGTCTGGATTAAATTCCAAACCTCTCCGCAGTGTTCATATGGAGGGAGGGCATATGACGTTGTTGATGGGGTTTAGTTTTGGACAGTTATATGATACTTTTCTCAATGCAAATCCATAGACATCAGAATACAATGCCGAGCTACAGCTGCACTCTATGGTTTGTAAGGAAATACTATAATACCTGTTTTGATTTTATTCAAATACTGTGTAAATCCTGGAAAGTGTAAGTTATATTCATAAGATATATTAATAGTCCATTTAGAATTTCCAATTACTTTAAAGATATTAATTTTGACTGTCGCCGGGCTGAGTGGCTCAGACGGTTAAGGCGCTGGCCTTCTAACCCCAACTTGGCAGGTTCGATCCTGGCTCACTCCGGTGGTATTTGAAGGTGCTCAAATACGACAGCCCCGTGTCGGTAGATTTACTGGCACTTAAAAGAACTCCTGCGGGACTAAATTCCGGCACCTCGGCGTCTCCGAAGACCGTAAAAGTAGTTAGTGGGACGTAAAGCAAATAACATTATTATTATTATTATTATTAATTTTGACTGTCGAGGACAGGTTTGGGTACTAGTGGGAGATAAATCTCCACAATGGAATTATTGCCTGCCTTTACAAATATTTGAAATGGAAATGTGAAATTCAGGAAAATCTAAAATGCTTCCTGACTACTGTTGATTTCTCCTGAGTGTTCTGGGCCCAGTGTCAAGAGGAAGTTTTCCATAAAAAATTCTAAAATTGTGAAGTTTTTATAAAAATAAATTATAAGTTAAGTGCATGAAGTTTTTATAAAAGAAAATTAAAGTTACGTGTGTGTACACACAAACACGTTAAAGGTTTTCGATGACATGAGAATGGAAAGGGCTAAAATTAGGAAGGTAATGCCTATGGCCTTTTTTGAGGTACAGCATTTGCCTGGTGTGGTACAACAAACCTTGGTTTGATTCCAGATATTCCTAATATCATTTTCATCAACTCATTTTTTAATGTTGTCAAGTTTTACACTTACAGCCATCCGAACTTGACTGGCACTCTAAGTTTATGGATTGCAGTTCAACAAGAAAGGCTTCCATCTAATTTTTTATATGCTGTGAAAAACCTGATTCCTCATCAGGATCTTAGACTTTCCATAATGAAAAAAAAATACTAATTTGTATATAAATATCATATTTCATAAATTAGGAAGGTAATGCCCGTGGCCTTAATTAAGGTACAAGATTTGATATTTGAATTGGGCATCTGTGAGCAGACACTCATAGCTCATAGTTAAAGGAAATTCACCATATTTTCTCAGGTATAGAAATTTTAGAGTGCTCAATAATCATAGGTGCATTAGGCAGTCTGAAGGTCATAACAATGAACTGACACAACCTTGGCTGATGGAGAACACTGTCTTCTCCTTGTCCTGCAGAAGCAGTGCCTTCTGGCGATATCCTGACTTCATTTCCAGGGTTAATAACCACTGGGCTCTAGATAAGGTGTCCAAGGTGTTGTCTGTTCAGGGTAACAGAAAGTAGTTCTCCTTGGCGACGTCATTCGGCTTCCGATAATCAATACAGAAGCGGAGCTCTCCGTTCTTCTTTACCGGCGCTATTGGGGATGACCATGGACAGTTGGATTCTTCAATTGCACCACTCTGTTGCTTGTCGCTCAGCATCTAGTCCATCTCGGTCTTTTTAGCCAGGTACTTGACAGAGTGACTGACAGGTAGGGATCACATCATTGGTGTTAATATGATGGAACATCCTGTTGGTTTTACTGTAGTCATCCCTGATTATTGTAAAGATGTCCTTGAACACCATGATCACCCTCTTGAGCTCCTTGAACTGATCTGTCTTTAGGTGTTTTCTGGCATCAAATATCATCCTCCAGAGCTTGTCATCTTCCTCCCTTGTTTCAGCCGTTTGTGTGTGACTTTGTTGTCTGCAGGTTCAAAGCAATTGACTGGTTCACACATCCCAAGCTTGATCGTACTGGATATCCATTGGTCCCTCAATGTCACACTGAGAATTTGTACCAGCATCAGAATTCTTGCCGTTTAAAGTCCAGATTTGGTAGCTGTTAGTCCAAGTTCCACTACTGCTCTGGCCCCTCCAGTTGTGCCATCACCACCAAGTCAGTGTGGGGCGGTATCACTTCCTTGTTAGGTACTGTTACCCTCAATACTCAAGGGCATTCCAGGGTGTCGGAGATTAAATTTCTGATGATCCAACCATAGTACATGTTTCATATAAACTGTTGCTTCATTAGCCCAGAGCATATCGAGCCCCAAGATGACCTCATCAGTGATTTTTACGATGAAGGTCCGGGCCGTAGACTTCTCTGTCCCAATATAAGTCCAGTAATATCTCCCAAAGGCGTCCGTAGCACATAAGGGTGGCTTAGCTCCCTCTCTATCCGCTCTTTGGTAACGCCTGTGGCATAGTGACAGTGACTAGATTGAAGTTGTGATTTAAGTTCATCCTGGCTAGCTTTAATCTCAGTTTTAAGTTTTGCCCTAAGTTTATGTTGCTTGTGTCTGTTATATGGCACGACCTATCTCCAGGTCATTCATCCACGATCTTGGTGACTATGTTCAGTGTGAAGCAAGAGGATGGTAATGATGGTGCCGATGAGACCTTTTTTTCTTCAGCTGCTACTCATTTCCTATGAACCTATTATGCTGGTGTAGCAGGGGGAGAGGTGATACTCCCTCGTGACACGTCCCAGATGGCGGATAGGGGGGTCCTAACTGGCTTGCTGGTGGACTTGAACAAAATAAAATAGCTCTCGTGGACGAGACACACATCTCCCTGTAGGTGGGGATGCAGGCAAAGAATACACTCATGGTATCCCCTGCCTGTCGTAAGAGGAGACTAAAATGGGCGACCAAGGGATGATCGAATTAGAACCATGAGACTACTTGTAATTTGTACCATCACGTGGGGAACACTATGGGTCGTCTTTACTTGCAAGTAATACCACCATGTTAGGTACACAATAGGTTTGTGATTAGTAGTGACAGTGTGTGAATCAGGGGGAGTTTTACAGTACCTGTGATTAGTACCACTCTATGAGCGAGACCATGGGTCTGCCTTGCCTATGATTAGTACCCACTATGTGTGGAACACCATAGGTTTGAGTTGCCTGTAAATGGTGCCACAATGTGAGAAACACCATAGCTCTGTGTTACATGTTTGTATTACATTACCTGTGAGTAGCACCATAATGTGTGGAATACCACGAGTGTACACTACTTTTGATTAGTACCGCAGTATGACAAATACCATGGTTCTACTTTCCTGGCGATAAGTACCATTATGATGAGGGGCCGATGACCTGGATTTTAGACTCCTTTAGACTACTGTACAAGCATCATTGATTCAGGATTGTGCTTTAGAAGAAGTCCCTTGGTCAGTAATACTATTGTTTAACGCTAGTTTCAGGGAATGTGGGGCATTATGGGTCAGATCCACTGATTGTTTTAAATCCATATCCATCCATTCATTCTTTGTCATCATGTTTTGAATTCTGGAGTTTTGGAATTTTAAATTGTCATTACATTTCGTCTCATTTCGTACCATTATGGGCCAATGACCTAGTTAGGCCCCTTTAAAAAACAAGCATCATCATCATCATCATCATCGCTACTCATTTCCTTGGATAGAAGGCTACCTCCTGCTGGCAGTCCTTCCTCAAATTCTCCTTGAGCCGTGACATTCCAGTGACAGAGAGCGTCTCTTTTCCCCTGACTGATTATACCAGCTACAGATAGTTCTTCCTCAGATGGCTGCACTCATTGCATTGCCAGCAGTTCGTTCTTGTGATTCCTTGGCATCTGAGCCCTGCATAATGTCACTTTTAATTTTACTTCAAGATCATCAATTCCTTCTCTAATTTGTTCTGTCCACCATTAAGATCATTTAACTCAGCTTGATTTTCATCCTGGCTGTTCTTACATTCTATCTTAAATTCATCCTGATAGGATTGAAGTTGTGATTTAAGTTCATCCTGGTTAGATTTAAACTCAGTTTTAAGTTTTGCCTTAAGTTCACTTTACTTATCAAAGAGGCCCTGCAAGCCAGACTTAATTTTGCCAATTATTCTGATGCATAAGTTTGTAGCATTTTAGCTGTAACAAGATATGTTAATATTTTTTCATCATCATCATCAGTAATATGTCATGCGTTATAGATAACTTTCTGCCAATGCTGGGGCAATTTTTCAATTCCATGCCCTACGAACCTACTACGCTGGCGTAGGAGGGCGAGAGGTGATACTCCCACATAGCGGATGGCGGGGTTCTAACCGGTGGACTTGAGTGAAATAAAATAGCTCTCACAGACCAAAAACACAACCCCCTGTGGGTGCGGAATGCAGACAAAGAATACACCCATGGTATCCCATGCTTGCTGTAAGAGGCGACTTAAAGGGGCGTCCAAGGGATGATATTAGAACCGTGCGATTACTTGTGATTAGTACCATTACATGCGGAACACCATGGGTCAACGTTACTTGTGACTAGTACCACCTTGCGAGGGAAACAATGGGTCTACGTTACATAGGAGCAGTACCATTATGCGACAAACACTATGGATCTTGGCGTTGTTTGTGATAAGTGTCATTGTATGCATTCCACTGGTCTGTTCCACTGTGTTCAGAATGGGTCTACATTTCCTATGAGTAGTACCACTTTATAAGAAACACTATGGATCTACGTTGTCTGTGGTTTGCACCACTTTTTAGAAACACCACGGGTTTGACTGGCACCCATGATAAGTACCACTGTGATGAAAACCATTGGTCTGCATTGCCTGAGAGTAATACCATTATGTGAGGAACACCATAGGTTTGTGTTGCCTGTGGGCATTACCTTAATATGTGATACACCATGGGTCTACATTGCCTATGATTGGTAGCACTATGTGAACAACACTATGAGTATACATGTACTGTGATTCCTTCCACTAAGTGAGGAACTGCGCCCTTGATTAGTCTCACTATGTGAGGAACACCATGGGTCTGCATTGTTTGTTAATAGTACCGAACCGAGCTCGATAGCTGCAGTCGCTTAAGTGCGGCCAGTATCCAGTATTCGGGAGATAGTAGGTTCGAACCCCACTGTCGGCAGCCCTGAACATGGTTTTCCGTGGTTTCCCATTTTCACACCAGGCAAATGCTGGGGCTGTACCTTAATTAAGGCCACGGCCGCTTCCTTCCCACTTCCAGCCCTTCCCTGTCCCATCGTCGCCGTAAGACCTATCTGTGTCGGTGCGACGTAAAGCAACTAGCAAAAAAAAAAAAAAAAAAAAAAAAAAAATAGTACCGTTATGTGCAAAACACCATAGGTTTGTGTTACCTGTGAGTGGTGCCATTGCATGTGACATACGATGGGTGTATATTACCTGTGATTAGTACCATCATGCAAGAAACACCATGAGCCTCCATTACCTGTGATTAGTACCTCTATAGGAAGAACACCTTAGTTCTGCTTTACCAGTGATTAGTACCATTATGAGGGCCAGTGACCTGGATTTTGGACCCCTCTACATAAGTATCATCCCAGTACTTAAGGCATTGTGAATAGGACTGATTGTTTTTGTTTTATGATAATTTTTTCATCCTCATTAGTTTTAGACGCTAGTCAGTGGATACATTTTGAAGTTTTAATGTTAATTTTGTTCACCTCATACCATTTGAAGCCGATGACTTGTAGCTGGTAGGCCCCTTTAAACAACAAACATCATCATCATCATCATCATCATCATTAGTTTCAGGGCGGGGGAAATTTACTAATTGAACATTAAAAAAGTTGACAAGCCAAGCGCAGAGATAATTTTTATCATGAAAAGAGCACCCTTGCATGTCTTTCTATTTTAAAAAAAGGTAAAAATTGAGGGGCGCAAGGTCAGGAGAAAGAGGGGTGTGGAAGAACCTCTCAAACAAGCTTTCAACAAATTAGTTGGATGCAGGCATGCATTATTGTGCAATAGTAATACTTGATGTCAACTTGTTTTCTTGCATTGCAGCCACAAAGCATCTCAGTTGTTGACAGTAAACGTCAGCAGTGACAGTTACATTTCTGGAAAACAGCTTCGAAAATATGGCACCCTCCTTGTCCTACCAGATGATCTTTTCTGGATGGACATCAGTTCTTGGATGTGGGCTTGCCTTCTTCTTTTTATTAATAGGCTTATCCATTCTTTTTGATTTTTGATATTCACATAAAGCCACCATTTCTGGTTGCCTGTAACAGTCTTGAACAAGGATATTCTATGCTGTGTAACCGGTAACGATTGTGAAAAGATGCACAAATGGTTACATGGTGTTGTTTGTTGTTTTCATTTTGCCTGGCTGAGTGGCTCAGACGGTTGGGGCACTGGCCTTCTGACCCCAACGTGGCAGGTTTGACCCTGGCTCAGTCCGGTGGTATTTGAAGGTGCTCAAATACGTCAGCATCATGTCGGTAGATTTACTGGTCAGGGATTTTTTCAACATAAGAGGTCAGAAACTTACTAGGTATAATCTCTCCAGGAAGGATAGGAGATAAATTGGTTGGATTATATTCACAAATTATATTTGCTTTTACCATAACTTCCTTCCCTCCTAAGCTAATAAATTCTCTTGGTTGCAGGACAAAAATATCATTGACATATCTTTCATGCTTTCATAGTGTACTGAAAGCTTCTGGATTATTATATCCAGGCAACTGTTAAACGCAAATATTCAGATTTTTTTTTGTTTTTTTCCTGCGTTTGGGTTCTTTCATCAATCGCCAACTGATCACAGACCCTTTTGACGTGACACGACGTGACATCGTGTTTTATTGAAAACTGGATCTTTTTTCCATTTTTTTTTGCAATTTCCTTCACTAACTTTAAAAAACTGCGTTCATAAAATTTAATCTCAATTGTGACATATTATTCTGAACGTGTTTTAACATAGCTGTTCGAATATCAGTGGAATTACCTTAAAAATACGTTGAAACAGAATTAATTGACCATAATATCTTGTAGTGGAACACAAGCAAAACCACAAACTCAAAACTGTTCAGTCAGCTTTTTATTACCGTGGCCTCCCTCTATTCAGAGGATGGTTGCCTAGTTGTACTTCCTCTTAAAACAATAATCACCACCACCTCCATCTCTCTATTCAGATTTTGTTTTCAAGGCATGTCATTACTTGCACAGAGCCATTTTTCAATGCGAACAAACTGTCAAACTGCGAAGACCATCTATCAAGACAAAGTTATTTTTAGTGTTTGTTTGACTGTTTCATTATTAATTGCATTGTTCAGTTCTTTTCCAGTGTGGTCAAATTTTACTGAAAAACACATATTTTTCCTGCATGGATGTATAAAAGTCTCCAATGTCTGAGATGTCACTGATAGAATCATTTAAAACTAAATCTAAGTTGTGAGCCATGTAGTGTATATAAACAGCTGTCACCACCTTCTCTTTGATACGCACTTGCAGTCCCTCATATTGATATTGGCTGCCCATGTTAGGTGCGCCATCATATCCCTGACCATGAGATTTATTTAGATCCAACTCATTGTTTTCCATTATTTTCGAAATTTTATTTTCAAAAGTCTTCCCTGTTTGGTCTTCCATTTCATGAAACTCAATAAAAGATTTGTGGATAGTTAATGACCTGCCTGCATCAATTTCTACATAACTAGGCACAACACTTAGTTGTTCAGATGTAGTTGTATCCTGGGTTATAACATATAAATTATAAAAAGGAGAGTTTTCCACCTATTCAATACATAGTTGTATTTACAGTGTTATTTACATAACATGGGACTAGTTTCAACCCTACTCGGGGTCATCATCAGTCATATTTGAACATACACAATATTTGACAAAATCCTAAAACATGTTTCTAAGCAGTAAGAACCTTATAAATATATAATTTACAATATGATGTGTGGTTGAATTAGACAAGGTGCTATGGCGCTCAAATGTTGCAAATGAAATATTACGAGTGACATAGGTGAGCAATATGTAAGTACACTAAACACACTAAACATTATACTTACTTGTATACTTTTATTATATGTGTCATGTTATATTGTGCTCATTCTTAGTACCATAGCACTCGATCCATAACCATTATGTATTACCAGGACCTGCTGAATTCCATCTGATATACCATGTGTCTAAAATCATACTGAAAATGACCTACAATACAGAGCATCTCATTTGTACTTTTATACCCAGACTTTTTAGCGTGTTTAGTGTAGGCCTACTTATATTATATATTACTCACCTATGTCACTCGTAATATTTCATTTGCAACATTTGAGCGCCATAGCACCATGCTTAATTCAACCACACATCATATTGTAAATTATATATTCATAAGGTTCTTACTGCTTAGAAACATGTTTTAGGATTTCGTCAAATATTGTGTATGTTTAAATATGGCTGATGATGACCCCGAGTAGGGTTGAAACTAGTCCCATGTAATGTAAATAACATTGTAAATACAACTATGTATTGAATAGGTGGAAAACTCTCCTGTTTATAATTTATATGTTATCTCAGTTCAATACGGACCAACAACATGAACCTCATAACCCTTGATCCTGGGTTATATCCAAAAAAAATGGATCATTTTAAATTTTGTGAACAGTTGACTTCAAAACTGCTTTTGACAACAGTGATAATTGTCCATTTTGCATTTTAGGATTTTTTCTCATTGTCAATATGAACTTCCATAATTACACTTTGAAAAAATTCCCTTTTTTATGAGATTTATTTCCCCCCCCCCCATGATCATGGAATGGTATGTTGCAGCGGGCTAATGTTAAGATGAAATTTAATATCCTGGATAGTATAGTGTGGTTCATGGTGTGGGTTACTGTAGTCGTGTCCTACTTCGTGAACCATGGGCAACAGCTGAGTGGCCTAGAAAGTGATCCTGGGTGTTGGGATACCAGTGGCTACGAAATGGGAGTGGGCATCTAGGACATATTCTGAGTCATGGCCCTCCTTGTGCTCAGGTGGCTAGGACTATACAATCCACCAGTGGTCCCTAACCCGTTAGAGGAGAGATTCTCACTTGGGCTATGTGTAAGTAAGGGTAGCATCCTGCTTAACAGAATTTACCAAGCTCAGAACATTTTAAGCAGTCCTCGGACCTATGGGAGTAACGGAGTCCCACTCCCATTTGACAGGCGAGGCACTCCTTGGAAACAACTTGGGGAATGAAATGTAATGTAATAGGGAGCAATCAATATTAATGGGGTTTATGGAAGAAAGAAAGTAGAACTAGCCATGTCAGCAAAGCGGATGCATCTGGATATGCTAGGAGCAAATGATATTCAGAAAAGGGGAAATAACGAGGAAGAGAGAGGAGATTATAAGGTGTATTTGACGGGTGTTAAAAAGGGAAGGGCAGAGTCTGGGTTAGGGCTGTTCATAAGGAACACTATTGCATGCAACATAGTTTCTGTTAAGCATGTAAATAAGCGAATGATGAGGGTAGATTTGGCAGTTGGAGGAATTAAGACAAGGATTGTCTCATTGTATTCACCATGTGAGGGTGCAGAAAAGGATGAAGTTGACAAGTTTTATTCAGCATTGAGACATTGTAGATAGGGTCAACCGATTTTCATTAAGTTCTGTTAACCCATTTTCTCATGGCTCAGCGTTGATATGGACTTAGCAACAAAAATACAAATTCATGAATATATGTGTTATCATAGTCGGTACAGTAAAAATGTACAAGACATAAATGATCGGGAATTTAATTCTATATAACTTCAGTTATGTAGTATTTATCAATAGGACCACTAATAATATAAATATTACCGGGCGAGTTGGCCGTGCAGTTAGGAGCGTGCAGCTGTGAGCTCGCATCCAGGACATAGTGGGTTCGAACCCCACTGTTGGCAGCCCTGAAGATGGTTTTCCATTTTCACACCAGGCAAATGCTGGGACTGTACCTTAATTAAGGCCATGGCCGCTTCCTTCCCATTCCTAGGCCTTTCCTCTCCCATCGTCGCCATGGGGTTTATCTGTGTCGGTGCAATGCAAAACAAATAGAAAAATAAAAAATAAAAATTGAAAATTAAATTTCAGTATTTCCCCTAAACTACCAATTCACTCAGCGTGAATAAAATGATTTACAGCCTAGATTGTAGTGGCTCAGCCTGTGACTTTACATACCGATTTTCATTATTCTCTTTAGCCGTACATGCAGACAGACAGACAGAAATTACAGAAATTACAGAAAAGTAAAAGGTGTATTCCCTTGTTACTGTGGACATGACCAATACAGAAATACCATTATTTTAAAATTCTGAGCAATGTACAGACAAAACTCTTATTTTATATATATATAGATATTTGCAAGAAGCCACTTAGAGTATTATCATAGTCAATAGAAGGTAAAAGGGATAGATGTAATTATAAATCCTACATTGGAAATACATTATCTGAGTGAAGGAATGGACTGTGTATGAAATTGATGGGAATGACTTGGAGTTCTCATTAACAAGTTGTCCTTGATTACTGAATATAGGTACCAGTTATCATATGTTTGTTTTTAAGTTCTCAGATGATAGTATTATATGTTTTATTTTAATTTGATTTGTTTTAGATTGCATTTATCTTGATATATTCTGTGTAATTGGGTATTGCTTGAGGTATGGTCTAGAAGGAATAGAAAAATTAACTGTTTTCTTACACTGTTCATCTCATTCTCATGGTTGGAGTTTTCAATCTAGTCATTCTAGACAGTACTACAGGTACTGTACACTATTATATTCTTCAGTCTGTAAAATGCTCTAAAAAGAATATTGTTACCAAAGGAGGGAAGGAATTATATTGTAATGCAAAGACATTTTCCTTTCATAATCATTTTGTTTAGATTTTTTTTATTGTTAACAGATTCCTGCCTTTCAAGAAGTACATGATAAAACAAACACATTATTGGATGAGGTAAACTCCTTCTTCCACCGCATCATGAGCAAATTCCATGTTGATACAAAGGTCTTCCCACCCAGGAGTCACCGGTTCACAGCTGTATACAGCCGGGATAAGGAATATCTGTAGGTATATTCTACATACAGTCAGTTGTATTTTGGAATTATTTCAACTTCTTTCAAGGAATTTTTTAAATTTGTTCAATACTAGAAAATTTATTTAAGCTGCTATCTTTCTTGTTATAAATTTCTACTAGCACATTTTATTATCCAACTTATTAAGAATCAAGTTTATTCATTCGTGTGGCATTAGTTTACTAGTGTCTTTAAGTTGAAAGTTAAAAAAATAAAAATATTATGTTGAGTTTTTCTGCATCAAACACAGGCTGCTGTGGAGACAAAGAGTACTGTGACAAAAGATGATCATCATATATTAAAGTTAGCAGTCACAGGGTAATATTGAGGCTAGGACAAATTTTTTAAGTCTGAACAGTGAGTGTAATACCAGTATATAGCACACAGGAGTGATCTTATCTTTCAAGTCTTACGATTTTTATTGTGAGTATTTTGTGTATAAAATTAGAATGAGAAGTGATGGTATGGTAAAACTGTGGAAATTTAAGTTTCTAATTTATCGAAGAAAAATTAAACAACTTTATTCTGGAAAATATTCTGGAAATATTGTGACTTGAATTTCTTCTGCCTTTCTATATTCTTTTATTTACTGTAGAACTACCAGAATATGTTATGTGTTAGATCTGCCTATGCATTTCTTGATATTGAAATTTTCAGTCAGCATAGTTAGTGATTACTTCTGTCTTTTACTCGTAGACCCTAGGTTCGATTTCTAGCTTGTCCAAGGCTTTTAATCCTGGACTGAGTGCTGGAGTGGAATTCACTCAGCCTCAAGACCAACAGAGGAGCTGACTGACATGGGAGGCTCTGAGGCCAGTCAGAAAAGCCAAGCAATGTTACCAAAGATGATATCATGCTGACCATGTGAAACACCAATATCTGCAGGCCGACTCATTGGCTGTATGGTCAGCTTACTGGCCTTCGGTTCAGAGGGTCCCGGGTTCAATTCCTGGCCGGGTTGGGGATTTTAACCTTAATTGGTTAATTCCAATGGCTCGGGAGCTGGGTGTGTGTGGCGTATTCAGCATTAGAAATCATCCTAGGTAGGACCCTCATCTTCACAGACATGCAGGTCGCCTAATAGGCCTTTTGGAATGGAATGCTCTATTGGTAGAAAAATATCTAATTCCCTCCATGGGAATTTAGAATTTCCATTTGGAATTGCTAGGCGGGCATTAATTCCATTGTGGAGTTTTATCTCCCGTATGCAGTTATCAGACTGTGCCTCATAAATAGGCTTCTGATAAATTTCACCTGCATACACCCTAGCATCAGTGGGTAGGGTCTGACACATCCCACTCTGACGAGTCTAGTGTCAGACCTAAGACGAAATGCTGGTTAATAGAGCAAACGCCTGAGAAGCCATACATCTAATTTTTGATCTGATTTTTGATATGCTCTATTGGTGGAAAAATATCTAATTCCCTCCATGGGAATTTAGAATTTCCATTTGGAATTGCTAGACGGGCATTAATTCCATTGTGGAGTTTTATCTCCCGTATGCAGTTATCAGACTGTGCCGCATAAATAGGCTTCTGATAAATTTCACCTGCATACACCCCAGCATCAGACTCTGACGAGTCTAGTGTCAGACCTAAGACGAAATGCTGGTTAATAGAGCAAACGCCTGAGAAGCCATACATCTAATTTTTGTTTTGATCTGATAATAGGCCTTTTACGAGAAAAAGACGCGCACCAGGCCTCTCCGGAGGCCATACGCCATTATTATTATCTGCAGGCCATCTGGCTGGGCAGCAGTTATTGTGGTAGGCAAAGACTCTTAATGAGCTGTATGATCCACAGGGATTCTTCTGTATTTTGGTTGACTTTCTTATTGCACCACTTCTGACGCATTTGCTCATTTTCCCACGTAAATGAAATTTTTTTTTCTAGCATGGTTATCTAAATTTTGCCATATTTCTTTGTTTTTATGTCTTTAGAATAAATGTTATGATGTTTTGTTGCAGATTTGATACCAATGCTGAGGGATTCTTTACTCCAGCCATTCATTCTCGAATTGTTCAGTTTATACTAGATCGAAAGCCATTCTCTGAGAATAAGGACGATGTTTTCTCATTTGGCATTGAACGCCTCATAGCAGAGTATGCTTACACAGCTGCCTATCCTCTTCATGATGTAAGTGTACAGTCATTTTAAGTTTAACTTTTATATTGAATATTTCCAAACCAATTTCTTCTTTCAACCAAGTGAGTTGGCTATGCACTTCAGGTCATGTAGTGGTGCGCTTGCATTTGGGAGATGGTGGGTTCAAATCCCACTGTCAGCAGCCCTGAAGATGGTTTCCTATGGTTCCCCATTTTCACACCAGGCAAACACTGGGGCTTTACCTTAATTACAGCTAAGGCCACTACTTTCCCAATCCTGGCCTTCTCCATCCTTGCTTCACTGAGAAACTTTTCATGTATTTATGCGATGTTAAATCCAGCAAAAAAAAAAAAAAAAAAAATCAAACGGGTATCAGTAAGAAGATAGACCAGTAAGATTCAAAAGCGAGCTCGCTTCTGAATTCCCATTTCCTTGATGATGAATGCATTTCTACATTTTTCAGTCCATGGGATATATGATAGTCTGCAATAGCACCACATTTCAAAGGCATCAAGTTTCTTATGATCGACTCCCTTTAAAAGGTGACTAAAAGGGTACGAAATTCACATATTAAAACCCACTACACTATACTCTTTTGAACTCACAGCTTGAGAATATGGGAATTTATTCTCTCAAGTGAGTGGACTACTTATCTCTGTCTACTTGATCTTTTTTTAAAGCTTAATTCTTTAGATTCTAAAACCACCTTTGTTGGTGGCTTTTAGGTAATTATATTTCTTTATGGGCTATATACATTGGTCCCTCTTCTTGTAATCATAGAGTGTAGAGTATTCTATCATCACTCCTCCTCCTCCTCATTCTGTACCCCTTGTCAGGGTTGTGGTGACTGCTTGTGACACAATCCTTCCCCAGTTCTTGTGTTCTTTAGCTGTCTGAACTGCATTTAGAAAACTGTTGCCAGTTGTTCAGCAAATCTGTGTTGATCAGTGTCTGGGAATTCAGCTGCTGGGTCTCTTACAGTGTAATTTGACCTTGTGTCATCCAGAGATCAAAGTTGTCTCCTCTTACTACAAAGCCAAAATAACATAAGATACTCTCATTGAAAATGTCGCGCATTTGCTTTCAAATTCCCATTTCTATACTTTTTGGTCCATGGGATACATGATAGTCTGCAAAGACATCAAGTTTCTTACAACCAACTGCAAGTTTGTGATGCATGAAGTAATATTGAAAAGACTACTACAATTAAATGTCTGTGCTGTAGGTCCATCTTTAAGTAGGAAAGGTTTTTGCTAGGATCTTTTGTTCCCCATTATTTTTACACTAGAATTGCCTTATTAAATTAGACATATTATCCAGTTAATTGTTGTGCATGACAGTTCAATTTTGCTTGAGTGTAATATGCCCTGGTTTTACGTTTAGTAAAAACTCTTTTTTTAACGTGATTTTGGTGTTATAGGAAAATTGGATGTGTTATTACTACAGAGCAGATTTTTATGTGCTAAAAATGTGAAAAATATTTATTTTTTATGTGCTGAAAAACTTCAAAATATGTGATAAAAAATTGAAATTATTTTCCTTTAAATATCACATAACTACTCGCGCTCAAAAAGTAAATAAGTATAATGTTTTGTATTAGAATATGGTGCTACCAAACGTGCTCCTTAAGGCAAAATGATGTCTGTGTATGGAAATGTGCTGTATGGTATATTAATTTTTTATATGCCAGAGTAGATATTATGAATGGTTATTTTTTAAAGGTAATGTTTTTTTTTTAATATGGCAAAAGCAACCTATCATCTTTGAAAAAATAGTACCAGTTCATACTCACCCATCACACGCTGGAATATTAGTTGCTAGAAGTAGTCTCAGAATTGCAGTGAACAACAAAGGTCATCTCCAAATTGTCCATCACAAATGCATGCCAATTATCTCTAAAGAACGCCTTATACTGCGAAAACGATCGCTCCACATCACAGGAAGTCACACGAGCATAGTTAAAGAGAGGAATGTCACCAACAATAACACCATCAGTTTCGCCAACATGAGCACCCTCTAATACATTAGAAATTTGGCACATTGTTTGAAATCCTCTGTTTTTCCTGAACAAATTTTGATGAAATGAAATGTCGTATGGCTTTTAGTGCCGGGATATCCCAGTCCCCGTGCCATTGGAATTAACCAATTACGGTTAAAATCCCTGACCCGGCCGGGAATCGAACCCGGGACCCTCTGAACCGAAGGCCAGTACGCTGACCGTTCAGCCAACGAGTCGGCAAACAAATTTTGATATTTGACCTTTAACAGATGGTTCATGTTTGTGGGTTACTGTAGTCACGTCCTAGTTCGTGAACCATGGGCAACGGCTGAGTGGCCTTGTAAGTGGTCCTGAGAATCGGGATACCAGTTGCTATGGAATGGGAGTGGGCATCTCAGACATATTCTGAGTCGTGGCCCTCCTTGTGCTCAGGCGGCTAGGACTATACAATCCACCGGTGGTCCATAACCCGTTAGAGGAGAGATCCTCACTTGGACTATGTGCAAGTAGGGCAGCATCCTGCTTCATGAATCGACTGAGCTCAGAACATTTTAAGCATGCCTCGGACCTATGGGAGTAATGGAGTCCCACTCCCATTTGACAGGCGAGGGACTCCTTGGAAACAACTTGGTGAACAAAATGGAATTCGATGGGGAGCTATCAATATTAATGGGGCTTATGGAAGAAAGAAAGTAGAACTGGCTGAGTCAGCAAAGAGGATGCATCTGGATGTGCTAGGAGTAAGTGATATTTGGGTAAGGGGAGATAACGAGGAAGAGATAGGAGATTATAAAGTGTACTTGACGGGTGTTAGAAAGGGAAGGGCAGAGTCTGGGGTGGGGCTGTTTATCAGGAATACCATTGTACGGAACATAGTTTCTGTTAGGCACATAAATGAGCGAATGATGTGGGTAGATGTGTCAGTTGGAGGAATTAGGACTAGAATTGTGTCCATGTATTCACCATGTGAGGGTGCAGATGAGGATGAAGTTGACAAGTTTTATGAAGCATTGAGTGACATCGTAGTCAGGGTAAACAGCAAGGATAGAATAGTGCTAATGGGCGATTTCAATGCGAGAGTTGGGAATAGAACTGAAGGATACGAAAGGGTGATTGGTAAATGTGGGGAAGATATGGAAGCTAATGGGAATGGGAAGCGTTTGCTGGACTTCTGTGCTAGTATGGGTTTAGCTGTTACGAATACATTCTTCAAGCATAAGGCTATTCACCGCTACACATGGGAGGCTAGGGGTACCAGATCCATAATAGACTATATCTTAACAGACTTCAAATTCAGGAAATCTGTTAGGAATGTACGAGTTTTCCGGGGATTTTTCGATGATACAGACCACTATCTGATCTGTAGTGAACTAAGTATCTCTAGGCCTAAGGTAGAGAAAGTGAAATCTGTCTGCAAACGAATAAGGGTAGAAAATCTCCAGGACGAGGAAATTAGACGGAAGTACATGGATATGATTAGTGAGAAGTTTCGAACAGTAGACAGTAAGCAGGTTCAGGATATAGAAAGTGAATGGGTGGCATACAGGAATGCTGTAGTAGAAACAGCCAGGGAATGCCTTGGAACAACTGTGTGTAAAGATGGGAAAAGGTGAACATCTTTGTGGAATGATTGAAGTGAGAGCAGCTTGTAAACGTAAAAAGATGGCTCCAAACAATGGCCGAGGCAGATAGGGAGTTGTATCTAGATGAAAGAAACAGAGCGAAACAAGTAATTGTTGAATCCAAAAAGAAGTCATGGGAAGATTTTGGTAACAACCTGGAAAGGCTAGGTCAAGCAACAGGGAAACCTTTCTGGACAGTAATAAAGAATCTTAGGAAGGGAGGGAAAAAGGAAATGAACAGTGTTTTGAGTAATTCAGGTGAACTCATAATAGATCCCAGGGAATCACTGGAGAGGTGGAGGGAATATTTTGAACATCTTCTCAATGTAAAAGGAAATCATCCTGGTGGTGTTGTGAACAGCAAAGCTCAAGGGGAGGAGGAAAATGATGTTGGTGAAATTATGCTTGAGCAAGTGGAAAGGATGGTAAATAAACTCCATTGTCATAAGGCAGCAGGAATAGATGAAATTAGACCTGAAATGGTGAAGTATAGTGGGAAGGCAGGGATGAAATGGCTTCATAGAGTAGTAAAATTAGCGTGGAGTGTTGGTAAGGTACCTTCAGATTGGGCAAAAGCAGTAATTGCCCCTATCTATAAGCAAGGGAACAGGAAGGATTGCAACAACTATCGAGGTATCTCGCTGATTAGTATACCAGGCAAAGTATTCACTGGCATCTTGGAAGGGAGGGTGCGATCAGTCGTTGAAAGGAAGTTGGATGAAAACCAGTGTGGTTTCAGACCACAGAGAGGCTGTCAGGATCAGATTTTCAGTATCCGCCAGGTAATTGAGAAATGCTACGAGAGGAATAGGCAGTTGTGTTTATGTTTCGTAGATCTAGAGAAAGCATATGACAGGGTACCGAGGGAAAAGATGTTCGCCATACTGGGGGACTATGGAATTAAAGGCAGATTATTAAAAGCAATCAAAGGCATTAATGTTGACAATTGGGCTTCAGTGAGAATTGATGGCAGAATGAGTTCTTGGTTCAGGGTACTTACAGGGGTTAGACAAGGCTGTAATCTTTCACCTTTGCTGTTCGTAGTTTACATGGATCATCTGCTGAAAGGTATAAAATGGCAGGGAGGGATTCAATTAGGTGGAAATGTAGTAAGCAGTTGGCCTATGCTGACGACTTGGTCTTAATGGCAGACTGTGCCGAAAGCCTACAGTCTAATATCTTGGAACTTGAAAATAGGTGCAATGAGTATGGTATGAAAATTAGCCTCTCGAAGACTAAATTGATGTCAGTAGGTAAGAAATTCAACAGAATTGAATGTCAGATTGGTGATACAAAGCTAGAACAGGTCGATAATTTCAAGTATTTAGGTTGTGTGTTCTTCCAGGATGGTAATATAGTAAGTGAGATTGAATCAAGGTGCCGTAAAGCTAATGCAGTGAGCTCGCAGCTGCGATCGACTGTATTCTGTAAGAAGGAAGTCAGCTCCCAGACGAAACTATCTTTACATCGGTCTGTTTTCAGACCAACTTTGCTTTACGGGAGCGAAAGCTGGGTGGACTCAGGATATCTTATTCATAAGTTAGAAGTAACAGACATGAAAGTAGCAAGAATGATTGCTGGTACAAACATGTGGGAACAATGGCAGGAGGGTACTCGGAATGAGGAAATAAAGGCTAATTTAGGAATGAACTCGATGGATGAAGCTGTACGCATAAACCGGCTTCGGTGGTGGGGTCATGTGAGGCAAATGGAGGAGGATAGGTTACCTAGGAGAATAATGGACTCTGCTATGGAGGGTAAGAGAAGTAGAGGTAGACCAAGACGACGATGGTTAGACTCGGTTTCTAACGATTTAAAGATAAGAGGTATAGAACTAAATGAGGCCACAACACTAGTTGCAAATCGAGGAATGTGGCGACGTTTAGTAAATTCACAGAGGCTTGCAGACTGAACGCTGAAAGGCATAACAGTCTATAATGAAAATGTATGTATGTACCTTTAACACTCCCTGTACCTGCGAAGCCGGGAGTGAATCTAATTTAGTTTCAACAGCGCGCACTTCCTTCACTGTTTCGGACAATAGGTTAGTGGATTTTTCAGTATGTCTATAGTTTTACAAAAGATGCTTAGATTGGCAGATATAAACGCCAAATCATTTTTCAAAGAGCTGTCTTTTAGTATCTCTTGAAGAATCTCAATTGACGACGCGATGTTTTTATCTATCACGTTCACAACGAATGCAAAACTTCCGAAATTGTCTGCGTAGTATACCACAGCGCTAAGCCAGGTACCCCACCGCGTATCAATAGGCAGAGGAGGAAGCACAAGATCCGGGTTTTTCTCTTTAAAGGGATCGATTCTTGAGGGTGCTTTTACGAAGACTCTTTTGCTATTAGACACTAATTTATCCACTTGAGGATACTGAGCCCGCACAGTTTCACATAACCTGTGTAGAGCATGAACAACGCAAGTTACGTGTATCATTTTCGGAAAGCTCACAGAAAGACCTTCGGCTGCCTTTTTCATGTAAGCTGCACTATCAGTAAGGAAAAGCAATACATGGTCGTATTTTATACCTTTTGGCCAAATTAAGTGCATGGTTTCATTGAATAACCTAGCTACAGTGACATGGTTTGCAGCAAGCATTTCTTTACACGCTAGCAAATAAGAATGTTCGCAAGCAGTTTTGTCATTCTTCAATGCACCAATTACAACATTTCCTATTTTTCTGTCACTTGAATCAGTGGTTTCGTCAATGCTCACCCACAGTTTTTCGCTATCACATACTGCCCGAATTCTCTGTAAAGTTTTTTCGTAACATAATAATAATCATAATAATCATCATCATCATCATCATAGAAGAATAGAGCTATGCACATGCCTCTCATTTAATGATGTGTTGAGCATTGAGATCCTGTACACCAATGAGTTTGTCCCTCCGCTCACTAATTCCCTACTGACATTATTATGGACATATTCCAACCAACACAAGCTCCAATGTCCCAGCAAAGTTATCTGCAGTTTCAATATGCTAAAATTCCCCTGTAATTAAATTCAGAAACATGCTGACATGGCTTCTGTATCATTTGAAAAGGAATATTTAATCCATGTGAGGGGGAAGCAAACACATTTCTGTTGCTCAACAGTGGCTGTCTGTTACCCTATCATATACGGTTTCCTGCACATATTACTGATACTTGAATAACAAGCAACAAAAGTGATAAATCAAGTCATTTATAGAAAGATGGGAACATAATAAAATAAACATTGGAAGAAGAAAAATAGAATGAGAAGACAAGGACTAACATAAAAACACAGAAGGATAACAACAGTCTCTACATCGTCATACACTGCCATCTTCAGAGGCTCTCAGCTCACAAGGAAACTATTGATACGGTCATATCGAAACCAGGTTTCACTGGGAGGATGAAGAGACCATAAAATAGTGATCTTCAAAAATTTAACTGCCATTTCAAAATGGAAGGTGTCAAAATCTTGATTGAAAATCCGTTTGACAACGCAGCTTCTGGACTACCCTTGCATCTTGTTGGCTGGTACGGCGCACAGTGGAGTAGACTTGCAGTTGTGCTGCAGAGAGATAGAATGAACTGGCAGTCTACCATGCGCCAAGGTCACATTACTGTTAGGGAGCAAATGTGTAACATAAATGAGGTGCGTTAATTTCATGATAAAAAACACTAATATTCTTGGCATCACGCAAACGAATATGCACTTAAAGGCCACATTGTTCTTCACAGTTCCCCTTGCTTGTTTGAAAGTAATATTTTGCAGGCGCTTCAAACTCGGGAGCGCTGTCCGTTGTACAGTTGGTTGTGAGCCACGAATGTTTAACCATATCCTTGAACCGTGGAGAAATAAAATTGGAAATTAATTAAGGATTGCATTTTCAATATGTTGTTTCTATGATAAACATCAAACTACAAGTCTTCACAAACCAGCACAATGTCTGTTAAACAGCAAAACAAAGCCTTCAATTGCCAGAAGAAAACTTATCAAAGGGCTATATTTTCCCTGTAGTGCCAGATGGAATCTGGATAATTTTTATACTGTTGCCTGGAGGAATATCTTCAAGACAGGTTTTATCACTGTAAGTAGTCCAGGAAGCTAACAGCAACAAACACTTGTCTTTGGCAAATGGGAAGAAGGCTTCTTTAAACCAATACTTTAATTTCTTTTTTTCTCATTGTTCCTGATTTTATGGCTATTACAGTTATATTTTCAGCATGAAACACTTCTTTTGAAACTCTTGGAATGAAAGTTGCAGTTGCCTTCCTGTTGTACAGTGAATAATTTTGGGGAAAGACTACCGGGCATATTAACTATAGGCATAATTCTGTACGAATGTGTGAGCACACTGATTGAACAACTGTTTCCGTATGTTTCTCACTAACAAACAATAGAGTCCTTTCTGCTTTAATTTCACGCACAAAACTGATCTGCGTTGTATATGCCATTGGCACCACACCACAACAGAAAAGAACCAATACAAGTGACAGACTTTACCAAGACTGGCCACGCTGTCCCACATTTGTTGCTTGGGTAATGTGTGCAACAGCTGGGAATGGGTGAAGGAATCCCAAACAAAACATCAGACACAATGGAGCAACATTACACGGGACACTTACCTTTAAAATTAATTTTCCTTCTCAACAAATGCCCATGTTGAAAGCAAACTGGGGTACATATTCAAAAATGAGCAGGAGGTGGGGAATTAACAAGTATACTACAGTATAGGATGAATACCATACTAAGCTACTTGAATAAGGACCCAGAATAAAACTGAAAATAATTTAATGGTATTAAACAAAAATTAAACAAACAATCCAAATGAAGAAAGAAATTTTAAGATGAAAATAAATAACTACCTGTGATATAATAAAATGGTCACCTCATACTAGAGTATGTCACTCTCAACCCACCAGTTTTACCTTCAAATAAAATCTTTAAATCCATTCACAATATTATTGCCATATAATTACCACCAGAATTTCATTTATTAGGATAAATAAATGTTATAATAACCATCTGAATTTCATTAATAGGATAAGTGATCTAATTAACACCCGAATTTCTTTAGTAGGAGGCCTCCTAGCAATATCAATACACAATAAGATATTTGTAACCCTCAGTAATTCTTCAAATAATTCATTACAATTTATAATTAATCACACTGCTCAGTTTTAACCAAATAGGAGCATACTAGTTTTAATATAATGTCATTCACAGCACATCGACAGTCATCGTATACCATTCCTGAAATATAAATTATCGTACATAATGTTTAAAAACCACTTGGTAGTTTATTAATAAATTTATCAAAACCTTTAAAATTATTAACACTGTGCTCGACACTCACAATATACCTTTAAGTCACCATACATTCACCACAATTAATAAGGTGAAATTTAATTTAACACCGACTCATAACACACCAAGCTGTATTTCATATTACACTACAAATGCTTATTGGGTTTCACAACTCTTCAAGTTTGCATTAACAAGCCATCTCAATAGCAAAAGCATTCCGAAGCCCTTTCACGATACCATCTCTGACAGTTACCAATGATGCAATGACAATAATAGTATTACATGATAAGATCGGATAACATATAGATAATTTGATAAGAAATCCATGCCAATATTTATGTAACAATGACAATAACATTTCCTAAGAAGCATCCCTATTTAGGAATATCTGAACTGAGTGAGACAATGACACATTAATTTAGGCCATAACCCATAGCATAATAATAATAATAATAATAATAATAATAATAATAATAATAATAATAATAATAATAATAATAATAATAATAATAATAAAACACAATGCACATATTCTAACTGCATACAGAATCGAGCCCACAGCTCATTGAAAATAAATTGCACCAAAATTAAGTCTTCGCATTGAATATAAATGGTAACATTACCTCAGATGTACCGATCACAAAGAGATTGTCAGATAACAGCACCTTGTACCTTAAATTTCTATCATCATCATCATCATCATCATCATCATCATCATCATTATTATCCTAAACCATCTCCAGTTTCCCGGGTGTGGTATATGAGCCTCCTCCATCTCATTCTGTCCTTGTACCATTCTTCCTCCACCAACTTGTCCCAATCATGACCTCTCAGCAGTACATCGCTCTTAACTAAATCTATCCATTTCCTTCGTGGCCTTCCCATGGTTCGTCTTCCTTCTACCTTTCTGTCAAAATTCCTTCCTTGCAGTTCTGTTTACTGGCATCCTCTTCATGTGACCAAACCACTTCAGTCTTGATATCTGAATCTTATTGAGGAGAGAATCATCTATTCCTACTTCTTCTCTAATTTTCTCATTCCTAATCTTGTCTTTCCTGGTTTTCTGGATCATAGTGCGTAGGAATTTCATTTCAGCTGCCTGAAGTTTGGAATTATCTCTATTGGTCAGTGTTGTGGTTTCGAGACTGTATGTAAGAATTGGTGTATAATAGGACTTGTACAATGTCATTTTTGTTTTCATGGGTCATCCCACAGCAGGTGTCTTACCTGGTGGTAAAATTGTGTTGCCTTATTGATTCGATTGTTCACGTCATGTTTTACTAGGTTGTCATTTGATATAACGCTACCCAAGTATTTGAAAACTGGAACGTTGTCCAGTTGAGCTTCATTTAACATGACTATTGGTTCTGCTCCTTTCCCATACACTTTCATCACCACCGTCTTGGTCTTGCTGATGTTTAAACCATATTTCTTAAACTCCTCATTCCAGCTTTGTATTCTCTCTCCCAATTCCTCTTCTGAGTCACTCCAGATCGCAACATCATCTGCAAATGTGAAGGCTTTGATATCTCCATGTTCTTTCCTTTTAATAGATTTCATTACTACATCCATTATGAAGTGGTGACAATGAGCTGCCCTGTTGCACTCCTCTCTTTGTTTCAAACCAGTCCGACAAACCACATCCTACTTGAATACAGCTTCTGTTCCCACTATACAACATTTTCACTTTGTCTATGAGGCTGTCTTGCACTTGAAGTTCTTTCATTCATTGCCAAATTCTTTCCCTTGGTACACTGTCGTATGCTTTCTCAGTGTCCAAAAATATTAGAAATAAAGGCTTGTTCTTCTCCCAGTATTTTTCCATTAGCATCCTAATTGCAAATATAAGGTCTGTAGTTGACCTTCCTGGTCTGAAACCATGCTGTTCTTCTTCAAAAATTGGTTCAACAATATCTCTGATTCTGGTCTCTATTATTTTTTCCAATATCTTCAGGACATGAGACAGTAGTGTGATACCACGATAATTAGTACATTTTCGTCGGCTTCCTTTCTTGAACAGAGGTACAATGATGCCCATCATCCAGTTCTCAGGAATAGTATTTTCGTTCCATATCTTGTTGAGCAGTCTGTAGAGCCACTGGATTCCTGGAATTCCCGCTGCTTTCAGCATATCTGCACTTAGTTCATCTATGCCCACTGCCTTTCCTTTCTTCATGCTCTTGAGCGCATTTTCAACCTCAGGCCATGTAATTAGTCGTTCAGTTATGGTTCCTCGATTTGGCTCTCCTCTATCTGTTGTTATGTTTTCTGTATCTCCATTCAGCAGCTTTTCGAAATAGATTTTGAGTTCTTGTTTAATTTCTCCCTCTCCTTGTGCCAGAGTTCCATCATCACGTTCTATTGCTTTTATTGTCTCTTGATCCCTTCGCTTGTTTTTCACTACTCTGTATAGCAATTTCATATTTTCTCTACTGTCCTCTTCCATTTTGTCTGCAAACTCATTCCATTTCTTCTCTTTTTCTTCCCTTACAATGTTCTTTACAGCAAGTTTCTTGTTCCTGTATACTCCTTGAAGTCTTCGTATTTCTTGTTCATTTCGTTCTTGTCCCTGTTTTTGTATTTCCTTGTCCAGTGCCTTCTTTATTTGGTTTCTTTCTTTCACCGCTGTTTTCACTCTATCATTCCACCATGGTGTCTCCTTTTTTCTTTTGATAGATCTTGTAACTCCACATAGGTTTTTGGCTTCTCCCACAAAGGTGTCTTTGAAGGCCTTCCACTCTTCATTAATGCTGGTTACTTCACACTTCGGCAAATTCTGTTGAATCCTTAGTTTGTATTCTTCCTTTATTTGGACTTCTTGCAACTTCCAAGTTTTAACCCTTGGTTTTTTCATAATAAGTTCCTGCGTTTCATTTGTCTTATGTTTGAAGTCTACTACCAACAGTCTGTGGTCACTGTCCATGCTTTCACTAGGGATGACCTTTACATCTGTGATGTACCTGCCACCATCTTTATTCGTGGTTACGTAGTCAGTCAATGTTCTATACTGGCCATCCCAACTGTACCTTGTTATTCTGTGACTGTCTTTTTATGAAGAATGTATTTTTGATTATTTCTATAGCGAGTATTAATATTCCAGGATGATATAAAATACCTGCAGTATTTAAAACACACAAAACAATATCTGCCATAGTAGACTTTAGACAGCAGTAATAATTAAACAGACACCAGAAGACACATGTAGACAATCACAATCGTTCAAGTTTTCAGATCAATAAAATTTTCCCATAGTATTCACGTATAGTTATTGACCAAAATTTTTATAAGGTAGAATTCAAAAGACAGCTGTTCCCAGTAGTAATCACCAGATGACAGTTACCTTTAAGAACACAGTTTACCAAGTATACAAAGACAACACATACAAAATAATTTCACTCCTTAACCCATATCTGTTTGCTTACGGGCTCACCAGCTGGTATCCAACCATGCGGCATCCGAACTGCAGAAGTCTGGTGGCTGCCATAGTGCTTTGGCAACAAAGTACAACATGTGTTGACCCATCAAGTACAGGTGAGCGGGTACACGGATATCAAGACTCGCTCTCTTCACACAGAGAATACATCCAGTTGCAGCTCATGGACAAGCCACAGTTTCTCAAAATGCCACCAGATGGCAGACAAGATCAAGATATTTTGTATAGTCAAGTTTTGCAAATAAGGTTGAGTTACATAGCTAGCAGAGCCGCTCAATGACAAAACATGAATCACAAGAACTAACTAGAGTAGACTGAGTGTAAATAATGCCGCATATATTAAGTAGGGGTGTAGTCTAAAAATCGCTCTGTAGCTGCTCTCACAAATTTCTTCACGACTTTATATCTGTTTTTTCCTCTTCTTTTTGCAGATACTTACAGGATACAAATTTAGTGATTTTTCTACTTTTGTTTCTGTACTTTTTCTTGAAACAGCTCAAACAGCCAGTAGATGCACTGAAATTACTTTGTCCCATTGAAATATCTCTTAAAAATTCCAAGGCCCACAGTCACAGGTCTACATCGCAAATATTCTGCTTTAACCTTCTTGCGTCTGCAAAGCAAAAGAGTATGTTTTAATACATCAGCTTCATGTGTTCAGCGAGACTTGATAATGTAGATTCTAATTGGTCACCATACAACAGTTTTTTTGTGAAAGCTACTTCTTACCCGACTCCTCACCATATTTCACCATAAATGTGGAGCTTTCCTCTTGAATGAAAGATTTACAGCATGTTTCACTTTCTTCTGTGGACATGGAAGCATAGCTTGAACTGATAGATTTGTCAGGTGACTGCGGTGTCGCTTCACTGGATTGACAGAAATCAGACTTGGGGCTCAAACTCGGATCTGTAACACCTCTCATATCTGGCAATAGTGTGCTGTCTTCTCTTTCATATGATGAAAATGAGGTGCTGCTGCTTCCAGTATCACTTTCACTACCACTATTTCTCTCCAGACACGACACCAAGACAATGGTGGGACCCATGGAATGATTTTCAGTTAGTTCTATCACATGTCGACCCATCTCCCTTTCTTCCAAAGTTATTTAATGGGAAGAAGAGAAACCATTTTCACGGAAATAACGTAATGCATGCTGTAGATCATTAGCTGGAATTATGACTGCTCTCTTAAAGAAACTTGCGTCAACAGCCTTGCACAGTAAGCTTAAGGTAATTCGCTCGCTTCAGCTGGTCGCCAGGGCTGTCCACATCTAGCTATATGCTAATGCCTACAAATTTATTACACATTTTCTTATCAATTTCAGGACCCAACAGCATGAAGTGGCAGCTACATTTTTGTATATTACCTTCTTATAGTCCCTTATCCTCTCTGCAAAATTTCATTGTCAGTTTCGATATGATTGTATCGATTGTCTATACATTCAGCACATTTTGGTTATTGCAATGGTGCATTATTGATTTATTTTGTGTACATTTTGTTACTTTGTCTTGTGATAGTGAATGACTTTGTCCGTCTTTAAACACGACTAAAAAGTGCCTTTCTATATTGTATCTATCCTCCAGGTGTTCATTTTCTATTTTATTTTTAACAGGGGGATCTACGCACACCTGGAAGTTGGAGGTATACTCTGTATACACAGTGGGCTGCAGTGAGCAAATCTTTTCGTTACCAGCCTCTTGATTATGTAAAGGAATATTTTGGAGTGAAAATTGGCTTATACTTTGCATGGCTTGGATTTTACACTCACATGTTAATTCCAGCCTCAATTGTGGGAATGGTTTGCTTCCTTTACAGCTGCCTGACTTTGTACAGCAATCAACCGAGGTGAGTTAGTACATCATTGACTGATAAGTTGTTAAACAAGAAGTTATATGTTACAATATATTTAATTCTTCTTCCTTAGTGAAGACATCTGCAACAAGAACTTGAAGATCAAAATGTGTCCCCTCTGTGACTATTTCTGTGACTACTGGGATCTGGAAGAAACATGTCTTCATGCGAGAGTTACTTATTTATTTGATAATCCTAGCACGGTATTCTTTGCCATCTTCATGTCTTTCTGGGGTAAGCACAAAATATTTTTGTATTATAATTATTTAAAGAGAAATATTAAGCCTTGTAAAAGTCTTCCATAGCCTGAGGTAATAAAATTGAAGACCATATGGATTTGATTAGTGAGAAGTGTAAAACGTAATCAGTAAAGTTATATCACAGCAGTCTCCGTACAGAAGGTCTGTGACTATCATGGAGTAATTTTTCCTACTTTGTGTTTACCATATCAGAGTTGCCATCTCATAGATGTCAAACCATTGTCACAGGTTCCACTCCCAGGATAATTTTCTCCACCCATGTCCATGTTTCTTTTCTGTCTTGCCCTCTTAGATTAGTTATATCAGGTTGTATTTGTCATTTTCAAAAAGTGTCACCAAAATAGACCGTTAACCTGCATTTTGAGAGGGTTAAGACTTCAGATGAGTCTCCGCATAACAGAGTACCTCCCTGCTATTGACATGGTCTGTCTGTGAGATCTTGAACTTTCTGCGATACATCCACATTTCAAAGGCCTGCAGTCGGTTCCTTGACAAAGCCTTTAATGCCCAACCTTGGGACTCTGTAAAGTAACACTGTTAACACATAGCACTTCACAACATGCTAATGAGTTTTGAGTCAGAGGTCTTGGTTGCGCACAAGATGTTGTATTTTCAGAAACACATTTCTTGCAGTGCTGATTTTGCTTTTGATTTTTACTTCCGGATTGCCTTCTTGTGCTAGTCGGCTTTTTTCCATCCAGGATGATAGCTGTGTTGGTGATATTCTGCTTGTTGATTACCATGAATTTTGTTTTCTGGATGTTTATCTAAAAGGTCAGGTTTCTTGCATACTTCACTAGTGGTGTTCAGAAGTATTTGAAGGTGTTCTAAATTATCACATGTCAGATAATACCTTTATTATAGCAGTCTTCTGTTTAGATAATGCCTATTTGTCAGCTAAATTACCATCATGACAAAGTGCAATACAGTCAAATCTCTATATAGCGATATTTAAGGGAACGAAAAAAATATTTTTATAAGTAGGGTTTTAAAATGGGAGTTATTGGCAAGAGGCTTTTATTCAATTACTTGGTGTGTGTACATTATGGTATAAAGTGTTAAAATTGTCACTGACAACTTAATATGCTGTCCATTGTACTTTCTACATTTTTGAAAGAAATTGCTTTTGTTGGTTTGTTTTAAAGCTCCATTGACACGCACAAAGACCTTATTAAGTCCAGACTTACCAAACACTCTTCTTACAATGTTTATTCTGGTTTTCATTTTTACATCCGGCTCCATTTTGTGCTAATCAGCATGTTTCCATCCAGAATGATAGTTGTATTGGTGGTTTTCTGCTTGTTGATTACCATGAATTTTGTTTTGTGGATGTGTATCGGAATCAGAGATCATGGTTGCACACAAGATGTTTTATTTTCAGAATCATATTCCTTGCAATGCTGATTCTGGTTTGCACAGGGTAGTATAATCGGTCCGTTACTTTTCTTAATATACGCAAATGATTTAGGGAACAATATAACATCAAAAATAAGATTGTATGCAGATGACATAATTGTTTGTAGGGAAATAAACAACATTGAGGATTGTTCAGAATTACAAAGGGACCTTGAAAATATCCAACAATGGGTTGAAGAAAATAATATGAAGGTTAATGGAGGCAAATCAACTGTTACAACTTTTACAAACAGGAGCTTTAAAACTGAATTTGAATATACTTTGGATGAGGTAGTTATCCCAAAAGATGGCAAGTGCAAATACTTCGGTGTGAGATTTGAAAGTAATTTGCACTGGAAGGGTCATATTGATGACATTGTTGGCAAAGCATACAGATCGTTACATGTCATAATGAGGCTACTTAAAGGATGCAACAAAGAATTAAAAGAAAAAAAGTTACTTGAGTATGGTTCGTCCATTATTGGAATATGCAAACAGTGTTTGGGATCCTCACCAAGAATACCTAATAAAAGAAATAGATAGTGTGCAGAGGAAAGCAGCAAGATTTGTAACAGGGGATTTCAGGAGAAAGAGTAGTGTATCAGAAATGTTAAAGGAACTTGGGTGGGAAACTTTAAGTAAGAGAAGGGAGAAAACTAGACTTATAGGATTATATAGAGCCTATATATACAGGAGAAGAAGCATGGGGAGATATCCGTGAGAGGCTTCAGTTGGAAAATAATTATATCGGCAGGACTGACCAGAAATGTAAATTTAGAAGGAATTTTAGCAGAAGCGATTGGGGTAAATTTTCATTCATTGGGAAGGGTGTGAAGGAGTGGAACAGTTTACCAGGGGTAGTGTTTGATCCTTTTCCAAAATCTGTTCAGATATTCAAGAAGAGAATAAACAGCAACAAAGAAAATAAATGAAGTGTTAGAGGGCATTCGACCAGTGCAGGTTATTGTAAATAAAAAAATGTGTGTGAATAAATTAATTCTATCCCCTGGTCTAAGGAGTTTGGACAGCCAGAGTAGGGGACTGTCTGTAGGGGTGAAGTACAGTGGGGACTTTGAGGGCCCTGGGACCTCTACGGTAGCTGTGAAGGCCCTTCAGGAACTCTGAAAAGTGGTGGCAAAAGGGGCTCTGGTTAAGACGCAGCAGGTCGTTATGCTACTTAGGATCCAGAACGGGTATTAAAAAAAAAAAAAAATGTAAATAAATAAATGCAACGTAAATATTAATTTTATACCAGTTGTATAGTATCATTTGAAGTAATTCCACATACTGTATATCAGTTGACTATATTTGTAAGTAGTACAGGAGATATTATAAGTAGAATTTTGTGAACAATATAAATTTATTAAGGATGAGCTGTGTGTTTAATAGAAAACATTGTTAGCATAAATTTTATAATGTTGTATTATAGGAAAATGTTCTTCTCTTGTTAATTTAACATTTAGTACTTGACAATAATGTATTTTAGTGTACCATTTGCCACCGAGGTAGACACCTCATTTGCAAATAAAGAGATTTTGATTTGATTTGATTTGATTTGATTTGATTTTTACATCCAAATTCTTTCGATTGGTTCACCTGACAGTAATTCGATAGGAACAGCTGAAGTGATTCACACACTGTTATTGCCTGTCCTGGAGTTATCATAGTTGAAATGACTTGTTCTTCTAGATCTTCTTCTTTGTCTTCCTCTTTTTGATCACCAGGGTTCCCTCTAATTTCAGCAATTTCTTCCTTTGTAGACTTTGGGAAAATGGAAATGTTATCATCAACAGTAGTGTATTCTTCTGCAGGAGAAAGGCTCTTTCCCAACTGAACTGTGTAATTGGTGAGAGCAGAAGACAATTAATGCCTTCTTAGTGGAACAACTTTCATCGGCTTCATCTCCAACCTCATGGGACAGGAAGCCAGCTTTCTTCCAGCATCATCGTCCTGTTTCAGACTTTACATATGGCCAGCTTATAGCAGTCATTTCACAGGCTTGTTTAAGATTTATTGTGTGAGGATTAGGGATCTTCTTCTGTATGTTCACTGAAATCCTCTCAACATGGCTGGTCCTGTAGTTACCCTTGAGACACTTTATACACCCATGTCCTGGGGTTGTCGAACTGAAGTGTAGGGAAGTGGAAAATAGAACACTTCAACATTTTCCAGCACTGGAAGGAGATTATGGGCTGCACAGTTATCCACAAGAAAAGCAATATAGTATTTTCTCTTTTTTTCCCCCTTTGTATCCTTGTTTTCTCTCTGCACCCATTGAATGAAAATGTCCCTGTCCTCCAGGTTTTCCAATTAGCAGTGAATTCAAAACAAAAAATCAGTAAGAAAATTATTTTCACAAAAATGAGATATAGGCTTTTCACATTGTGAAAACGTTTCTTGCTCCTTCCAATCACTAAAGACATTAGTTTGTGGGTTCCTGTGAGGTTCACACACAGCATGACAGTAATCCATTGTTGACTTTTTTCTCCCTTGATATTTTTCGTCTTTGAAGGCTAGAGTCTTCTCAGGAAGCAGTTGGAAGAATATGCCAATCTCATCTGCATTGTAAACATCCTCTGCAACGTATCGTTCAAGGATGCTCTTCATAATGCTTTTGTGCCTGCGGTTTGACTCATTGATTGGTGCACACTTTTCTTCTCTGTGTACAGCTTTAAAAGTGATTCCATGGTGATCCCTGATCACCAACCACCTGTTGCTTACTTTTAAGTCGTCAACCTCCAACAATGAAGCAAATTTCTTTGCTTTACTGCACAACAATGGCCCATTGATAGGGATATTTTCAGCTTCTGTTCTTGGAACCACTTGAAAGTAGCAGTGTTATTATCATTGTAGGTTGCCTTGCTTTTGTTGTTCTGTTCCTCCCAAGGTTAATTGAATTAGAACAAACTTTTTCTCATATGTCCTTCTTTTCAGGAAAATTGTCACTTTTGACTGCAAAAATCCACACTTTTTAGCTGTTTCAGTTTGCTTCAATCCCTTATCTATATCCTCAATGATAGGCAATTTTTGCCCCAAGCTAATTTGTTTCCATGTTGAAGAACTCACCATCATTCACACACCACATTGTCTATCACAGCAACTTGACTGTCTGATCAGTGCATAGCACTACAGTGCCGCATTGGGTTGGTGGTAGGAGGAGAAAGGATTCTCAAAGTACTTATTGGTTTAACTGAGATTTTTCCATCAAGGAAGATCACATATCATACCTCATTGTAGTGCTTAGTGACAAACATTTTATTATATCATAGAAGAGTTAAAATATTACACTGGGGACCATTAAAATATATCGTTCAATGATGGTATATTGCAGTAGAGGATACTGTTATATCAGAAGAATGTTTACATTGAAGGAATACATTTTATGCCAGGAACAGAGGGATTTATCATTATAATGGTAATAGTTACTTGGAAATTTGACTGTAATCCAGTAAAGCTTATGTAAGTTGGTTCACCTCAGTTGGAATAAGATAGCAGGGCTCACATGTGTTTGTGAAGTGTTCAGTGATGTTAGCTGGCAAAGCTTCTTTTCTAGTCTTCTATTAAAAAGTATGAAGTAGCATACAGCAGTATTATTAGTTGGTTGTGTTGTGATTTAATGGAACATTTGTTATTCCAGTTTATAGGTGCAATCAAGTTCCAGAGAAGAAGGCAAAGATGAAGGATAAGAGAAAATGTTGGCATAGTTTTATAAAAGAGCTCGCATTTTGTGACCTTTAATACATTACTTCAGCACCATCTCTTCTCTAGCATGTTGAAACATATTTTGATTATTACCAGTCAAAATTATCTTTAACAATTTAATCTCAGAATAGTACATTTAGGCTTTTCATTCATTTATTCTAATGATTGAAGTGGTTATTGTGTGAGGGTTCTTGTAGTCACATCGTAGTTAGTGAACTATGGGCAATAGCTGAGTAGTCTAGTAAGTGGTCCTGAGAGTTTGGATACTGGTTGCTGTATTATATAGCATACCCCTTCAAAATGATGGCAAAATGCTTGGAATTCTTGGACCATGGCCTATAAGCCCAGAAGATTGATTCAGTATTCATCAAGATCAAACATATTTTCTTTCTACAAAGTGTCCGGCTCCATGGCTAAGTGGTTAGCATGCTGGCCTTTGGTCACAGGGGTCCCGGGTTCGATTTCCAGCAGGGTCAGGAATTTTAACCATAATTGGTTAATTTTGCTGGCACGGGGCCTGGGTGTATTTGTTGTCTTCATCATAATTTCATCCTCATCACGACGCGCAGGTCGCCTACGGGAGGCAAATCAAAAGACCTGCATCTAGCGAGCCGAACTTGTCCTCGGACAATCCCGGCACTAAAAGCCATCCACCATTTCATTTTTCTACAAAGAACTACTGTAATGAATGTGTTCCAGTCACTGATATCCCAAATTATTTATTGTCCATGTCTACTGAGTTGTCTTTGTTTATCGTTGCCTTACATTGGCTCCATTCTGTTTTTTCTTCCTGAAAACTTTGTGAATTTTTGTATGTAAATTTGATGTACTTCACTGCACCACTTTTTTTTGTTGCCTTCATTGTATACAATTCCTCTGTTATGGTAAGTCTGCCATCTTTCAGTTTGATGACTAGGATGTTTGATCATTGTTTATTTATTATGTAAATACCCCAACTAGTGGACTTCCTTCTAAACCTAGAGATCATTTTATTGGTGCCATAGTTACAGTATTCTCACCTCTGTTTCCTCGCTCTTAATTGTGTGTCAGTTCTGACATGAAGCCTTCTGACTGAACTTTCTTTTTTTAGCGGCTACATTTTTGGAACTGTGGAAGCGTTATTCAGCAGAGATAACACATCGATGGGATCTGACTGGGTTTGATATTCAGGAGGAACATCCCAGACCTCAGTATTTGGCTCGTCTTGCTCATGTCAAGAAGCAAGAGGTGAATGTTGTCACAAACACAGTAGAACCACATGTTCCCTTCTGGAGGATGAGGTTACCTGCTACTATCCTCAGCTTCTCTGTTGTTACACTTCTTGTAAGTATATACAGTACCATGTGAATTAATTGGAACAAAGTTTTATTTTTTCATAATTTTCCCTATTGTTGGCTATAATGTGCTACACACTGTGAGGTCCCATGTTCATTATGCTTCTTTGCGCTGTTACTCATTGGTAATTCATTTGTGTGATGGTTGTTTTGGGTTAAAAGTGTATTTATTTCGATGTGTGTCACTTTTGAGGAATTGTGAGGTTGCCTTGTGCAGTTATGTCTTCAGTGGATACGAGTCCCAAGAAGCGAAGTACGATTATAGCATTATCCCAGAATACTTCCATGACACAAGGAGAGTTAGCTACTAAATTTTCTGTTGGTGTGGGCACTAAAAAGAAATTAGAATTATTAAATGGCACAAAGAGACTGGCTCAATTTCACCGAAGTAAAATGGATCACTGTGGTAGAAAGAAGAAAATGACATCAGTTGATGAATGTTTTTTCCTCAGAAGAAGCAAATCAGACTCCAGGCTCTTTGCTGTGGACTTGGCTCCTGAATTGGGGTGAAGGGGAGTAAATCTGCACATTTCTAATGTTCATAGACCTCTGGTAAATCAGAAAGAAAGGCCACAAACCTGTAAAGAAATACCTTCTAACAGGAGAAATGTGCAGGAAACACTTTTTGTAGACACATAGTCATCAGGATTGGACAATAGAACACTGGAAGAGAGTTCTTTCATAAATCACTTTGAAGTGTACATAAAAACCCCCGTGAAGAAGAGGGTGTATCACATATTATAAGGGACCGCGACCCTTGTACTAGTTGATGGGATGATATCTGATCAGTACATCCAAATACTGGAAAGGAGAGTTGTTGGTGAGCTGCTGAAGAGGTTTCCAGTTAGTGGTGGAATTTTTGAGCAAAATTAGGGTCCTTGCCATACATCAAAGAAGGTGAAGAAATTCTCCCGTGAAAACAATATTTGTGTCCTAGAGTAGCCAAGGAACTCCCCTGATGTTAATCCAGTAGGAAACTTCCGGGCTATTTTCAAAAGGAGATTTAAAAATTTGACTGTTCCACAAAAATATGCATGATAGTCTCTAGTTACAGCGTGGTTCTATGAATTTATAAACATGTGCTCAGAGCGTGTAGAATCTCCGCCAAATCATGTATAGCAACATATAAAACCACTTGTGAAGTACGCTGATCCTGAAGTATCGATGAATTGAATGCATATATCTCCACAGAACATTTCACTCCTGAGACACAGACAGTATAAAACACCATCAAAAATATATTAAAGCAACAATCTCCAGTCCATCCTTTATTTGAATTTGATAGTGTTACAGATTATGAAATTAGAAGGGAAGTTATGTCGATTAAATTTTGCACAACAGGGGCTGATGAAATTCCTATTTCATTTGTGACCTACATAATATTGCCTGTTATTATGCAATTATATAATATATGCCATATTTCAGGCAATCATTATCATCATCAGCCAATTCTATCATTACATGACGTGGCCTCTTTAAGTCGTGAACTCAGGTAAGTCTTTAGCAGAGCTCTCCAGATAGGACAGTCTCAAGCAGTTCTCTGCCATGTAGTACTAGCTATTCTCTTGATGTCTTTGTCCCATCTGTCTGGCGGTCTTCCTCTAGCCTTTGATGATCTCTTGGACTCCGTTCTATCACTAGCTTCGTCCATCTGTCATCTTCCCTTCGAGCAATATGTCCAGCCTATTGCCATTTTAAGGTGGCTATTCTCTCAAGAATGTCATTAACTTTAGTGATTGATCTGTCATCTGCTCTCATATATTTCCTTGTAAAATCCAGCATTGACCTTTCCATGCCTCTCTGCACAGCCGTAAGTCAGCACAGGTAGAATACATTGATGATAAACTATTTTCTTCAGATTAACTGGCATATTTGATCTGAAGACAGTTGAGTTTCTTCCATACGCCTGCCATCCTAGCTTAATGCGTCGAAAATTTGCTGGTCTTATATCGCCTTTCATATTCATCAACTAGTCCAGATAGATATATTCATTGACCTTCTCTAACAGCATGTTGTTGATGTTCACAATTCCTGCTGTGACCCACTTGTTAGACATGACTTTTGTTTTGGAAAGGTTCATCTTCAAGCCAACTGACTCACATTCCATGGCAAGATCAGTAACTAATGTCTGGAGTTCATCATTGTCGTTTGCCAGTAATGCAATGTCATCAGCAAACCTCAAGTCGTTAAGCCTTCTGCCATTGATCCTTATACCCTTTCCTTCCCAATTCAACTTTGATATTCCCATCTCCAAAACAGCTGAGAATAGTTTTGGAGAGATTGGATCACCTTGTTTAACACCTCTTCCAATAGGGAATTCTGAAGTTGCTTCACCGACGTTAACAAAGGCTAAAGAGGTCTTGTAGTTGTTATTGAGAACTCTGATATAAGCCACTTCAACTCCCATCTCATCTAAGGCTTGTAAGATAGCTGAATAGCTGATTGTATCAAATGCCTTTGTTGATTTTGATTTCAGTGTTTATACAACATCTGTTCAAATGAATAGATATTTTTTTTTTTAAATAGACTAACTATAAGTAGATCCATCTTCCTCTCATTTCACTACCCCGTTCGACCATCCATCATTGTTTTTAATTCATTTAAAATAATTTATTTTAAATTTACATAGTATTTAAGAAGAAATAAGGTACCTGATTACAATGTTCTTAAAAAGATAAACTTAGTGAATCACCTAAGCAATGCAAACAGCTGAAGACGTTCTAAACAATAACGAAACATGTACTGTGTATGATTAATTGATTTGACAAAATGCAAATATAAGTATCAAAAAGGTGGAAGATTTTTATTGTTATTAAGTCTTGGCTAAATTTGATGTGAAGAAGAGATAGAATGATAGGACACATCTTAAGACACCCAGTACTTGTTCAGTTGGTTTTTGAAGGAAGTGTAGGTGGTAAGAACGGTAGGGGTAGACCAAGGTATGAATATGACATGCAGATTAGAGCAGATGTAAGATGCAATAGTTACGTAGAAATGAAAAGGTTAGCACAGGATAGGGTGGCACGGAGAGCTGCATCAAATCAGTCTATGGACTGATGACTCAAACAACAAGTCTTTGTAAATCATTGACTGCCAGAATGAATAAAAATGGACTGAGGACAGAGCCCTGTGGCACACCAGTTGTAACTTTCTTCAAAGTGGAATACCTATTTTTAATTGAGACAAACTGATATCTATTACAAGATATTAGAATCATTCCGTATTGACGGTTTTCACTTTACAAAGGTGAAAAATGAGAGTATCCTCCTAATTCGATACAATAAATATTCCGTCATTAGACGGAGTAAACAAATTCAAACATGTTTCGGCTCGTTTGAGCCATCTTCAGTGAAAAATGAGGGGAGATTTGAAATAATTTACATAATATAAGTTGAAAAAAATGCTAAAAAACATAATGAAGGAGCAAATGAAAAAAACAAACAAAAGAGAGTCTAGACGGAAACAAAATTAGCACAAATATAGGTTAACACAGTTTTTAGTTTCAATTATTATTTTAAATTAACACCTTTTCACTCAATTTTGTCGCAGTGAGTTGTTTTTTGCTCCGCATATTGATGTAAATATTGTATATTTGTGCTAATTTTGTTTCCATCTAGGCTCTCTTTTGTTTGTTTTTTCATTTGCTCCTTCATTATGTTTTTAGCATTTTTTCAACTTATATTATGTAAATTATTTCAAATCTCCCCTAATTTTTCACTGAAGATGGCTCAAACGAGCCGAAACATGTTTGAATTTGTTTACTCCGTCTAATGACGGAATATTTATTGTATTGAATTGAAGGATACTCTCATTTTTCATCTTTGTAAAGTGAAACTGATATCTGTTATTTAAGTATGACTTAATTATGTGCAGTGAGGGATACTCGACACCATACATCTCAAGCTTTGCAAGTAAAATTTCATGATTAATACAATCAAAAGCTTTACTTAGATCACATAATACCAAAGAGATCGCCTGCTTATTTTCAAACGCTGTTAATACCTGATTAACAATTTCAAGAACAGCAGTAGTAGTACATTTACCTTGTCGAAACCCAAACTGACAGTCGGACAGGAGATTGTAAGTTTCAGAATAGTTGCTAAGTTGATTGTATAAAAGTAATTCAAATATTTTAGAAATTATTGAAACAATTGAGACTGCACGATTGTTCTGAAGAAATTCTTTGTCCCCACTTTTAAATACTGGAATAACTTTAGAAATTTTAAGTAGATCAGGAAAAACTCCAAACTCTAAACACTTATTAAAAATAAAAGCTAGAGGTTCAGAAATAAAATGTATTATTCTTTTGATACAATCCATACCGGTACTCTTAGAGTTTAATAATTTTAAGCTAACTTTAATTACTTCATCAGATGTGATTTCAACCTAATGGAAAGTGTTTCGGCAGTGGGGTTGATTGTGAAGAAAGTCACTCGCAGATGTACCTGTTGCCTTAATTTGATCTCCGATTTCTTTTACAGAGTTTAAAAATTAATTATTTAGTTCTTCCGGATCGAGAAATGTGTCTTGAGTTCGAGTAGGGATATTTTCTTGTACTATAACATCCCATGCTGCCTTGCATTTGTTGAGTGAATTCTCAATATACTTTTCACAAGCTAAAATTTTGGCATGGATAAGTTTTCTTTTATATAAAACTTTTTACAACTAAGATAAGCTTTATACATGCCATTCTGCTCGGTTCCTCCTTGACAAGAGTTTTTATAAATTCTATACAGCAAAAGCATTCTTTCTCTATACTGAGTCAATTCATCAGTATACCAGTTCAACTTCTTGCTTTTAAGTTTACCATTACGACTAATTTTTATCAGTGGTGAACATAAATGCCACAGTTCAACCAATTTATCTAAAAAGTTTCTAAATACAGTTTCAATATCATTTTCTCCCATTTGAAATTCATATACAAAGCCCCAGTTAATTTGTTTCAGATTTTCAATAAATATGTTAATATAATCATCACCCTGACTTTTTACCCACATCAGAACAGGTTCGTCATTGCAAGACTGGTTTGATGCAACCATCCATGCTATCCTATCTTGTGCTAATTTTTTTCATTTCTACATAACTGTTACATCCTACATCTGCTCTAATCTGCTTGTTATATTCATATCATTGTCTTTGATTCAGTATTTCTTCATTTGGGACTCGATCTATCCGTTTCACCTTCAGCATTCTTCTGTAACATCACATTTTTAAAGTTTCTATTCTCTTCTACTTTCTGAGCTGGCTATCGTCCATGTTCCACTTCCATACAGTGCCACTCTCCATACCAAAGTGTTCAGAAACATCTTTCTAATTCCTATATCAATGTTTGAAGTGAGCAAGTTTCTTTTCTTAAGAAAGGCCTTCCTTGCTAGTTCTAGTCTGCACTTTATGTCCTCCTTCCTTCTGCATCATTAGTTATTTTATTACCCAACTAACAGTATACACCTACTTCTTTTAAGACTTTATTTCCTAAGCTAATATTTCCAGATCACCTGACTTCATTCAACTACACTCCATTACTTTTGTTATGGACTTATTTATTTTCGTCTTGTCCTCCTTCTCCAAGACTCTGTCCATACCTTTAAGCAATTTCTCCAGATCTTCTGCAGTCTTAGATAAATAACAATATCATTGGCAAATCTCAGGTTTTTTTATTTCCTCTCCTTGGATTTTGATTCCCTTCCAAATTCCTCTTTGATTTCTTTCATTGCATGTTCTATATAAACATTGGAAAGGAAGGGGGGGGGGGACAAACTGCAGCCTTGCCTCACTCCTTTCTGGATTGCTGCTTCTTTTTCAAAGCCCTCGATTCTTAACACTGCAGAGTGAGTTTTTTTACAGATTGTAGATCCTATCACCTTCAGAATCTCACATTGCTTGGTCCAGTGAACATTATTGAATGCATTTTCGAGATCTACATACTCCATGTATGTGGGCTTGTCCTCCTTAATTCGGTCTTCTAAGATCAGACGTAAAGTCAGGATTGCTTCACATGTTCCTACATTTCTTTTGAAGCCAACTTGATCTTCCCCCAATTCAGTTTCAACTTGTCTTTCCATTCTTCTGTAAATAATACATGTTAAAATTTTGCAGGCATGAGATACTAAACTAATGGTGTGGTAGTTTTCATACTTGTCAGCATCAACTTTCTTAGGAATAGATATAGCAACCTTCTGCTGAAAATTGAATGGCACTTTTTCTGTGTCATATATCTTACAGACTAAATGGAATAATCTCGCCATGTTTGTTTCTCCGAAGGCAATAATTCAGATGGAATGTCATCAATTCCATGCCTTGTTCCTATATAGGTCTCTCAAAGCTCTGTTGAATTCTGACCTCAAAATTGGATCTCCCATTTCATCAGCATCAACAGTCTCTTCTTGTTCCAGAACCATATCATCTATGTCTTTACCTTGATACAGCTGTTGGATATGTTCTTGCCATCTGTCTGCCTTGCCTTCTTCCCCTAGAAGGTGGTTTTCCATCTAAGCTCTTAATATTCATACACAAGTATGCAAGTTCTTTTGTTTTTGTTTTGGCGGCAAAGTGGTGACAAACTCCGTCTAATTGTGAATACTGTGTGCACGGTGGTTGAAGAAGTATTTATTGCGATTTTGGTTGCCAAATTTACATATATTGCTCTTCTAGGATATATGCTAATAGTGTGTTACGAAATGCGAAAGGTTTGAAATAGTGAAGCGATTTCTTGTGCAGGAGAATACGTGTGATTACGTTACAGTGAGTAGTGACACTAGTAATAAACCAAAATAGTTAAATTTAGGGAGGAATACTCGAAGAATGGCCCTGTTTACTACGTTCCTCAAAATCTCGTTCACACGTGTTTTGTAGTGTGTGTAGCTGCGATTTTTCAGATGCGCATGATGAGGAAGAACAAGACTGAATTCCGTGCTAATATGAACTCCGAACTGTTAAGTGCTCTGTCAGTGCGGAGGATCCACATGATATCAAAAGAAAATGGATGTCACCAGTGTACGTTTACCTAACATGAACTACAAGCTGCTAAGGTAGCAACTACTGCACTCAACAAAAGAAATGATCCTTCAGCCTCCACTCAGATATGTACTGCACATCTCTTTAGCAGGTACGAATCATACACTCTTTATACGCCAGTCCTTGAATACATTACATCTCGTTGAATTGTATGTTAATTTATTAGTAAGATCTCGGAAAAAATTCCTACGGCCGCCGCCAACCACCCCCCGCCCCCTCTTTCCCCTCGGTGCCCTAACGGCTGCATTACGAATTACCTTTCTTGAAAGTTGGCATCTCTGCTGTTGGCAAAAGAGTCTTGTCTATAGATGTAAGCCTCTGCTTCAAATCAACTCCAAGATCCAAAGGCCTTTGACAGTTTTAGTGTATTAAATACCTAAACAAACTTTTGGTATTTTGGTGGCATTGCTGTCCATAGCTTTGGGGGTGGGAATTTGATTTCAAAGAGTGGAAAAATCTTTCCTCCAGGACTCCAAGATATCATTGCTGTTAGTAAGGATGGTAGCAAGACAGATCTTGGCTATAATAACTAGTATTTTTGAGAATGGGTTTTTCCTTGTGTATTATTTCAAATTTTCTCCTGTCCTAACTTCCCATAATTTTTCCTAAAAGCATTATCTGCTGTTTTTTAAAATAATATATGGATATTACTTATAATTTTGATGGTTATTTTTAGGTTGCTTTGGCAATAGCTGCTGTTCTTGGAGTAGTGCTATACCGGATGTCTGTACTGACAGCTTTGTCAGTGTATGGTGACACCCAGTCAGTCATTACAAGCTATGCTATTCTCTTCACCACTGCGACGGCTGCATCAATTAACTTGTGTTGTATCATGGTCTTCAATTGGGTGAGTATATTATTTATTTGTGTATTGAAAGATAGGAACATGAAAGGAAACACATAATCAGAATGACAGCTCAATGTGGGAAGAGGAAGCAGTAGAAAGATAAGGACAAACATGAAAACACAAAAGAAGTAGGACAGTTTTCATGTCTTCATACACTACCGCCTTCAAGTAGATGGGGTTTTCTTCTCATCGATTTCACTCATTGTGTTTTTCCTATTATGTGTTCCATTAACTATATTGATCCTTTAGGTTTCTTTTCTCCTTGTGTGTTTGTCCTGTATTCCCAGTCTTTTATCACCTGTATTCATCTTTATCTTATATCTCTTCCTTTTTCCTCAGTTTATCCAGCTTTCTTCCTGCATCAAGACTGACCCCTCAATGAACATTGATGCCCACCCTCCTGAAGAACCTGGGAAGCAGAAACAAGCTCTTTGGGGCTGAGAAGAAATGGATGTAGAAGAACCGGGAATAATGAGGAGAGAACCTATGTGTTTGAAGAGAGCTATGTATTAAGATAGATTCTTTGCCCTTTTATGTTTTCATATTTGTCTTTGTCTCCTCTTTCTATTGCTTCCTCGTCCCACAGTGACCTCTCATTATGTTTGTCCTGTTATCGATTCATTTTCGTTTTCCTCTCTCTGTATGTATGTAGTTAAAGTATAAATATTGAACTTAATAGTGAGAATAGGTACCTACTGCAAAATACTTGCAGAAATAAATAATTTGGTTGAGCATGAATGAACACCTTCTCACTGTCATCGGACTGACGAGTTTCCAAACTTTCTTCATTACCTTACCTACTACTATCTAACCCTGAAATTGAACTTGGGTTGCATGTCAGGTCCTTATCTACTCCACCAATAAGCAAAATGTACCATAAGCTTCGCTATTTGAATTTACTTCTTCTGTTCCCACTAAGAAAGTATTACCTATTCAGGCTGTGTTATTTAGCTGATAATAAATTGTTAATAAATTTACCTGCTTTGTTTAATTTCCTTGCGATTGTTCGCCATGCTTTGTCCTGTACACTTCTATTATAATAATCTGAGTGATTGAAGTCATACAATGTTTAACCCATTCCAGTCGGGCCTTAATATCCCTAACAAACGTTCTGGACTGGACATTTTTAAGGATCTTTAAAACATTATATCTCTGTACCTGTAGTAGAAATTGGCATGATTCTTTTTTCTTTGTGCTTGTTTGAGAATCTAATTTTCAAAAGCGCTCTTTGTATCATGTCAACTATCACTTAAGATTTTAAAATTGTTTATATATGATACCATCTTTTGCGAACGGAAGAAAAGTCTGATGGATAACTAAGCAAGTACAGTTTTCTGAAATACAGTTATATTTACCCTATTTCGCTAATATAAAATGTGCATTGCAATTACAAAACAACAACAATAATGAGTACGACATAAAAACAATATTTTCTCAATAATAATAATAATAATAATAATAATAATAATAATTACAATAACGAAAATGGGAGCTCTTACGAAATTTTATTTTAATTGATAAATCTTGTTAAAACTTACTCAAATGTAAAAATATTGTTCCATTTACCACAAAATACTTCTGAGAAAGAGAAAATACAGTCTTCTAAGCAGACAACTTTACGAATATGTAGACAATCTTACGTATTCATGCAAATATGAAATACGCGGGAACATGCGCTAGGCCGTAAAATGATCACTAATCATAATGAAATGCAAGAAGTTGTTTCGAATTCATATGTCAATAATATGTTCATTTGCGCATAAACTTATAATATATCATAAAATATCGAAAATGTCACTTTCGTCAAGCACATGTTCGCCGCGAGAAACCATGTCTTAGAGCTCACTGAGTGACAACATCTACTGATGCATGCAGTTCAAAAATATCGTAAATTCTCTGACTTTGACATATAATACTGCCATCTGCTTAAATACTCTCGTAACTAATATATGAAGAAACACGATGTAACCACCAGAATGCGTGCATAGCTCGTTCTCGATTTTTAGCGAATTGTCAAACCTTACTACGGGCTATGCCCGCAGCGCGTCCTGAACGCAATTTCGGCCGCTGCGAACTATGCTCGCAGTTAGACCGGAAAGAGTTAATACTTTTCAATCTCTTCACAAATTTAATATTAAACTCCAAATCGTCATCATTGTTGTAGTCTGTAGTTTGCAGTTTGCTTTTCACTGAAGTCATAGCCATGTGTCACTTTTGGGGGCCATTTGAGACTAGAAGGAGAGATGGCTCTGGCTTCCTAGTGCCGTGCCCAGGACCCGTCACAAGTGTGTACATTGACGCATTTGGTTACATGGAAGAGACTTGCAAAAGAGCTATGTCACCGCCTGATGTCCGAGCCACGCCTTCTCTATGTGCATTGCGCCTAACTCGCTGACTCTTGTTAAATTCATATATATGCTAATCGTGATCCAAATAGGTTTATTTTTAAATATTTTTAGTTGAATCAGTTACAAACAATATAGTTATTAATGAATTTACTATACTTTTTATTTTATACTATGTAACCTTTTAAATATGGACAGCAGTTAAAAATATTCATATCTTGTTATTTATTAATAGAACTTCCCCCCATGAGGAGGCTGCCACAAGAACAAAGTATATCAACTACAAAATATTATGTCTTCCAAATTATTGATGAATTTGCTAGAATGTGCTAGATAAAAATAGCAAATATCACAAGGCTCAGAAATAGATTTGAAAATATAGCATCATGTAAAGCTCATTAAATGCTATATAAATGATTGCGAAGTATGGATATGGAACCTCGTATTGTGATGTTAGCGCTGTCATGAAGTTATGTCCGGTTGAGACAAAGAGAATCCCACAGTTGTACAAAAAGTTTTGGGATTATGCCTCAAGCACCGATCATGAGTCCATGGACGAAGACGTCTAGGTGATATTTGCAGTTTACGGTTGGCTGGCAAGTTGACTTTTTCTTGGTGTCCACCTCTTCAGGCTGGCCAATATGCGACTCGAAGCGTACTGTGGGATCTAAGATCAGTCCTTGCTTGCTAGCTGGTTGAAAGGCTGTCATGTCAATAAGCCTGTTACTCCCATTGGTAGCCAGGCCAGAAACCTCTTCATGTACTGTGAAACAGTCATCTCTCAGCAAGTTCGTGATAGTGTGCCATATCGAATGATGGTGGGAATTTCTTAATACCTTCCGTTGAAGACAGGCACCTAGGACATGGGCAAGGGTTTCATGCTCTCTATAGCAGAGCCGACAGAGGGTGCTGTCCTTCGATCATTCCGGCACGGAGCGAACAGCATACACATTCACTGTCATCTTGATGGCTTCTCTCCATTCCGCACAGGATAAGCCTCGGTGATCTCTTATGTGTTTGTTCCCTGGCGTATATTCCTGGAAGAGCCCAACGCCCTTTCCTTTGTGCGGCACCTTCGACTGAACTTCTCTGTTTCATAGTATCTGCTGGACCTTCCTTACATTGGGAAGATGGCTACTTTTGAACATAACTTGATCATCCATTTCTATACGTAGATCTTGCAAACTAGTTGCTAGTTGAACTAATGTAGCTGTTATTTGCACATGTTAATTTATTACAAATGTTAATATGTTGCAGTTTGGCTTTCCAAGTAGCATGAAACAAACCAAGGCCTTTATACTTCCTTTTGGAATAAACCATGTCTGCTGGTAGTTGTAATATTTCTTTAGTTCCACTTTTAAATATTTTATCTAAATCTGTCAGAAAAGTTTGGGGAATCTTGTTTAGGGGAGTAACTTGGAGTGGGTAAATAAGGTAAATAAACCAAACCAAACCCCATGGCACTACAGCGAAGGGCCTTGGCCTACCAAGCGACCGCTGCTTAGCCCGAAGGCCTGCAGATTACGAGGTGTCGTGTGGTCAGCACGATGAATCCTCTCGGCCGTTATTCTTGGCTTTCTAGACTGGGGCCGCTATCTCACCGTCAGATAGCTCCTCAATTCTAATCACGTAGGCTGAGTGGACCTCGAACCAGCCCTCAGGTCTAGGTAAAAATCCCTGACCTGGCTGGGAATCGAACCCGGAGCCTCCGGATAGAGGCAAAATAAGGTAGATAACAATTTAAAATTGAAAATGCCTGATTGTTGCAACAATGGTGAGCTAACATGGGTGTCAATCTTGTTTTATGTCTTGTCAAGCGCAGCTTATGGATCCAGTTTAAGTTCATTATTGAAGTTCACTCCTAAGTAGCAAATCACACTGTGATGTAATTTCACAGTCATCATTTACGGTGATATTCTCCTCCATCAGTTGACCTTTTCTTAACATTTTGAAGCGCTGATTTCCAGACCGATTTTCTTAAATCTTTCTATGGTGATCCTAGCTAGTTTGGTGGCAGATATGGTGTTTTCCCCAAATATTACTATATCATCCTTGAACACATTGTAGTGGCGTTAGGTTGTTCATCTACAGATGCATAATTCCCTGCTAAAGAATCTTCAGGTAGTTCTTCCACAGTATGATTCGTAGCAATGCTAAATATTGCTAGTAATATTAAATAATACTGTAGTTATATTTTTATAACTGTTAATTTCATATTTACTGTAATCATGATTAAAATAGTTCTGTTTATTTATGTTCAGTATTCAGTATTCATATCTTATCTATTTATATATATTGTACCAGAAATGCCAGTACAGCAATTATTGCGTGTTGAAATCATGGAGTACTTCATTGCGTGAGAATACATCAGCTCTTTCTCTGCCATTGTGGACAATGGGACAAGTCACCCAGGCTCAAGTGATATCACATTTTATTTTATATCTCTAATGATAGTAGAGATCCTAAGAAACTGACAACAGGAACATGTGCATTTTAATAAAGCCTACAAAACCTACCAGTCTTAAGACAATCAAGACATCATTATGGCAGTCATTAAGACCTAAATAAACTGATGCAATCAGCATGATATGGCTCACAGGCTACGGTTCCCTGCTCTATAAGCTGAACACAAATCATACTCTATATCCAGTCTGTTATCCATGGCATTACCGTGCTGTTCAGCTGTTGGATCAGATCAGAATTTCTGCATAAATTCTTAATGTTAAAGGATTTATGTACTTTCCACACTGAGATAGTACCCAACTTTCGGCAGTCTCATATTGCGAATGAACACTTACATACATTCTTAGAGCTAAATTCTACGCTACGACAATACTTAAACTTTTTACAATCATATGGCATGAGTTGACATTGGTGTAAACATGTTAAGCTTAGGATGTAGTTGTTACTCATGCTACGTAAATAATTCCTAATAGTACTTTACAATTTACTTTGTGTGTCTTGAAATCAGAATAAACATTTATTTCATTTGTCGTGAGAGAACTTGTACCTTTAGAGGCAGTGTTCGAGAGTGTAAATAAATTCTAAGTGTTCATTTTATGATTACGTGTAGGAACTTGTAAATACTCATTCTACCTACAAATCCAAAAGTTTTTTTGTATGAATTGTGAACTCCAATTTATTCCTAAGTCAATGTTGAAACTTTATTTATTTTTCACAAAGAAATTCATATTAGTTGTTGATGTCTATGGACTTTTATTTTTATATGAATTGACTTTCAAATTCACCTAGTGAAACAATTAACTCATTGGTTCTGGTTTTCATATTGTACTTTCAACTTCACACTTCAAACTACAAGTGAGGGTTATATGTCATCGAGAATGTCCATCGAGGGAGGCACAGTGGGATACATGGTTCCATGGTGAGGATAAATGGTTCCAAGGTGAGGACGGAAGGATATGTGGTTCCATGGTGAGACCCTCATTACTGGATCTTAGAGTATATGTCATCCCAAAGGGCTGCTACTTATTATAAAAGTGATACAAATTAAACATGAAATAAAACCAGAACTTAAAGATTAATGATGATTCTTGAACTAGAGCCACTCTCTTTACCCACTCTAATATTGTACCGCACACACCCAGCGTAATCTGCTCATTCTCGTTAAGCTAGCCTCAAGTGCGGACTATTCCTGGTAAAATATATAAATATATTATTTTAATAATTAGTTATCATAGATCTTTATTCTTTTATGTTTTTATTTGCTTTACATTGCACCAACACATATAGGTCTTATGGCAACAATGGGATAGGAAACAGCTAGTAGTGGGAACGAAGTGAACATGACCTTAATTAAAGTATAGCCCCAGCATTTGCCTGGAGTGAAAATAGGAAACCATGGGAAACCATTTTCAGAGCTGCCACAGTGGGGTTAGAACCCATTATATGACGGTAATCCCAAAAATAAGGTCTCCTATTTTTTTTATAAATACAAAACTCTGTTCGTGTGGCTGTTGGTAACAATATTGTGAAAAGTGTTTCCTGCGCTCGCATATAAACATGCGCACGCCATGCTGAGGCACTCAGTCTTGGCTTGGCAGCCATTGAGAATGGAGCTCCCATTGGATGTTACCGCCAAGTGCGAAGTGCGTGCAGTTATTCGGTTTTTTAACGCAAAAGGTACTGAACCGATTGAAATCCATTGCCAATTGATGGAAGTGTATGGTGAGTCGTGCATGGATGTAAAAAATGTTCATAAGTGGTGTAGAGAGTTTGCAGCCAGTAGGACTGAATTTCACAACGAACAAAGGAGCGGGAGACCATCAATTTCTGTCGAGACAGTCATAAAAGTTGAGCAAATCATGCGTGAAGATTGGCCGATCACCCTGGATGATCTCTGCACTTTGGTTCCTGAGGTTTCCCGAAGCGCCGCTCACAGAATTTTAACAGAAAAGTTGAAATATCGGAAGGTGTGCGCAAGATGGGTGCCATGCATGCTGACTGAAGACCACATGTGGCAACGAGTTGATACTTCCCGCGCATTTCTTCAACGCTTTGCGGCCGAACAGGAAAACTTTTTGGACTCAATTGTCATGGGTGACGAAACTTGGGCGTTCCACTTTACACCTGAAACCAAGCAACAATCACGCCAGTGGCGGTATCCCTCTTCTTCAAAGCCGTGGAAATTCAAGCAAACACAGTCTGCCAATAAAGTCATGACAACTGTGTTTTGGGATTGAAAAGGGGTATTGTTGGTCAACTTAATACTTGCGACGAGCAATTCAGAACCGGAGAAGAGGAATGTTGAGCAAGGGTGTAAATATTCTCCATGACAACACTTGCCTGCACGTCGCCCGGCAAACCGTTGCTCTCCAGCAACAGTTTCAGTGGAACATCATCATGCACCCACTCTATAGTCCCGACTTGGCACCCAGTGACTATCACTTGTTCCCTAAGTTGAAAGAACATGTGGCTGGAAAGCGATTCAGCACCGATGACGAGGTGAAAGATGAGGTTCACAACTTCCTGAACAGCATGGTGGCGAGCTGGTATGACATGGGCATACAAAAACTGTCACAATGTCTAAAAAAAATGCATTGACAGAAATGATGATTTTGTAGAAAAATAGCTGAATGTTAAAGCTGTAAAATGATGTAAACCATTGTAGAAATAAACAGGTCTATGTATTTATAAAAAAAATAGGAGACCTTATTTTTGGGATTATCTTCATATCCTGAAAGCAAGTTCACCGTTGTGTGACCCCAACTGCATGGCCAATTTGCTCGGTATATCTCAATTAGATATGTATATTGTACCAGTAACAGACACGCATTTAATCACACGCGTGATCGAGCATGAGAAGTACACAGGGTGTGTGTGGTCTTAGAGCAGGAGGGTGTACATATTGGGAATTGCAATTGAATAAATATTGCATAGTAGGCCACACTAACTTTTATTACTATTGGCAAATGTAAATGAATTCCCTGTGATATCATGAAATCCTCATTAAATGGACCATGCATACCATCAAAATTTGATATTTGAAAGCAAATAAAGTTTATTCTTGATGTTTGAATTCTGCTAGTGATTGACAGTTATAATAAAATGGTCAAAGTTCATTCTTGAAGTTCCAAGTAAATGCTCAATTCAAAACTATAAAAAAATAAATAAAGTTCACTCTTGAAATAATTAATCAGTTTGACTTATTATGGAAATAAATAAAGTTCACTCTTGATGTTCTAAATTGAATGCCATTCAAAAAAAAAAAAATCGTAAATTAATTAGAGTTCATTCTTGAGGTAAGAAGTAAAAGTGATATTACTCAAGTTCTGAATCACTGGAAAAATATCTAACAAAATGGCTAAGTCTCGATTGCATTCTATAAATGTCTTTCAAAGTTCCTTCCACTCGTTAGCAAGTTCGTTTGAGCTTTGGAGTAGCTGTGGTAAGACTTAATATTACACAGGCTTTACGAGTAAAATTGAGAATTATTTGTAAAATTGAAAGTCACTTGAGAAATTGATAGTTACTTGAGAAATTGAAAGTAACTTATGAACTTGAAAGTTAAATTGGAAGTCACAATTCATAAAGTTCAAACTGACTGTTCTTTGAACAACACAGATGCATATCACATTTAAGTTGTTGTTCTGCATCTTGAAGTTGCTGGCTCCATCTGACCGCGTCCTCGCAGCTCTAGAGTACCACATATCCACCCACGATGGCACGCGTGGTTAAGTCTGTGCATGTGGCATCGAATTACTCATGCCACTTGGTGTGTTATAACACCGTCCGTTCACAATTAACAAGTGTAACGTTCGTAGGGAAATTTAACTTATGATATTTGAACCCAGGTTCCACTTAATAATGCGATCGAACTGTCACTGTCCAACTGCACAAGGTCAATATGCTGAACGCACTGTGTTCCCAACTGTAAGTTTGAACAGAGTTCGTGAATACTAAACAGAGTTTGTACAGGCTACCTCGCCACATGATAATGTTGTAATGTTCAATTACACTGTCTATGTTCTCTCACAAGAAATAGTGGGCATGTAATATTCAAGAAACAGGCTGTACTGCCTATCTCACACACCATAAAGTATTAATGCTCATTTTTACAGTCTGTGTTCCCTTATGTTAAATAATGGGCACGTATAGCTGGTCACTCACAAAAGTTCAAGTACGTAAACTTGTCTCATCAAATTGTAAGTTATGTTGTTTACTGACAGTTCTGTAGCACACGACACAATTTAATATGTCCCACTGAACAAAGCGTAACACTTGGGTTTTCAAGCAAGTAACGTAATATGTTAAAGTGTCTGAATGCTACAACTTTGAAATAAGTCCTTTAGAAGTGGACGAAAAGTTTAGAGTATGAAGTTACACCTCTGCACAGTCAAAGTTCTCACCTAGGCTGTGCCTCGCAGATACTGAGTTTGAAGTTGCAAATGTTTGGAACTTGGTACTCCAGACACTAAGTCAAAGTGTACTTGCCAGTACTATGTCATGCAGCAGACCTCCACTGGTCTCTGCTGTCGGTCGCTGTGTGCTGTTGAGTCTCCAGGCTGGCCTTATATACAAAACTTGACCCCGAACATGAGCGTCACGGATATCACCCGACATTTTAACTTCTTAATATCTCTGTAAATAATGTAGCTATCGACTTGAAATTTGAGTGCGAGCTATTTATTACCAGCTACATTATCCTGTTGTTGATTTGCTGTCATCTCACCAGGATGTGGAGATAGAAAAATAGTTTCTAGATCATTCCTTCTGGCAGCATGCATTGCATCATGGACTACAATGTGCACAATTCAAACTTATGAAACAGGTTGTGCGGTCTCCAGTTTGATTACGGAGAACTGCAGGCATAACCGGATGGTTCCTGTTTCATGACCCTCTCTGTCGCGGTAAAGGAAATTTGATGAGGTTTTCTTTATACCAAGCTCGATAGCTGCAGTCGCTTCAGTGCGGTCAGTATCCAGTAATCAGGAGGTAGTAGGTTCGAATTCCACTGTCGGCAGCCCTGAAGGTTGTTTTCAGTGGTTTCCCATTTTCACGCTAGGCAAATGCTGGGGCCGTACCTTAATTAAGGCCATGGATGCTTCCTTCCCACTCCTAGCCCCTTCGAGTCTCATCGTCGCCATAAGACCTATCTGTGTCGGTGCAACGTAAAGTAAATTGCAAAACAAAAGATTTTCTTTATGTCTCTTTCTTGTAGTATTGTTTTAAATTGTCAGCATTGTATATGCCTTTGATGGCGTTATCTAAGCAAGCGATCCGATGTTCCATTCCTGGCACAGATCCTTTGCTCAGGATACGATACTGCTGGTCTGCGGATCAGGATGAGATCGTTTTCACGTAGTGGTCATCTGAACTTCTTGCCCCTCTACCATCGCTCCCTGAGTATGGCAGAATGTCTAAGTTGATTGAGGGCTTTCATTAGTCTAACTTCTTGTGGTATATCCGCATCTGGCGGCGTTTGCAATAATCAATCCCACGGTTGTTTTGGAATCACTCCCCGATGTAATGTCAATGGAATGTCTTTGAATTGATTTGTGAGTGGTGGAATTCATGATTTGCTGCATGATCGGCAATACTTCGTTCCATTTCCAGTGTTGATTACCACAGTTTATTCTGCAGAATTTTGTGATTTCTTGCATGACTCTTTCTGCAGGATTTGCTTTGGGATGCCTGGTAGAATTCATGATATGACGAATATCTAGCTCTTTAAGGGCATTCTGAAATTCTATCAAGGCAGACTGGGTGCCGTGATCGGTTAGGAGAGACTCCGGTTTTCCGATTTCTGGGATGATGTTCTTCCAAATTCTGCATAATATATTACCAGCATTAGCTTTTTGGATTGGCAGGAGCATCGTATATTTTGAAAACACATCAATTATCACAACAGTGTACCTATTCTCCTGAGTCGCTTTCGGAAGTGGCCCATATAGGTCTAGAGCCATTATCTCCCTCGGCTTCTCCGGTATCAAATGCCTGAGGAATTCCTTCAGCGAATAGTTGCTAGGTTTCATTCGTTGGCACAAGTCACAGGTCTTGATGACTCCGTGCACGTCCCTCCTCAGATATCCCCAGATGAACTTCTCTCATCATCATCATTATCATCATCATCATCATCATTTCTTCGCTCCAGCAAGCCGGGTGCGGTTGTGTACGAGCCTCCTCCAGTTTGTTCTATCCATCCGCAGATGCTGCTCATATATGTGACACCAGTTCACATCTGTAATTTCAAGGTCCTTCATTATCTGTTTTTCCCAAACATCACGAGGTCTTCCTCTTGGTCTCTTCCCAGGAACATTGTGGTCAGAGTATGCTCGAGGAGTACTGTGAGGGTTCATTCTTTTCATGTGACCATACCATTGCAATCTCTTCACTTCTAGAGTCTCCAGCAAACTTCTTTCCAATCCAAGCTGTTGTCGGATATCCACATTCCTTTTTTTTTTTTTTTTAGACAAGAACAGAGAAACTTCGTTTCTGTTGCCTGAAGACGACTCTTTGTTGGTCCAGTAAGTGTTGCTGCCTCCAAGCCATACATCAATATAGGTACTAGATATATTTTGTACAAGCTGATCTTGGAAACTAACGGAAATGTTTCATCCCAAAGTATTTGAAGCTTTCTGTATTCTGTTACTAATCTTTTGATGTATGGTATTGTCTGATGACAGAACACTACCTAAATACTGGAAGTTGTCTACAGTATCCATCTCCTCATCTCCAATTCTTAGATGAGCAGTTGGAGAGTTTCTACTCATCACCAAGCCAACTGTCTTAGTTTTGCTGATTTTGAGACCTAAGGTTGTAAAAGCTTCATGCCAGAGATCTAGTCTAGTTTGTACTTCTGCTTCTGTCTCACTCCATACCATTATATCATCAGCAAAAAACCAGGGCATTAGTTGTTGGATCCTTTCTCTTAACCGCTTTTAAAACTTCGTCCTGCCAGGCTGAGTGGCTCAGACGGTTAAGGCGCTGGCCTTCTGACCCCAACTTGGCAGGTTCGATCCTGGCTCAGTCTGGTGGTATTTGAAGGTGCTCAAATACGTCAGCCTCGTGTCGGTAGATTTACCGGCATGTAAAAGAACTCCTGCGGGACTAAATTCCGGCACCTCGGCGTCTCCGAAAACCGTAAAAGATTAGTTAGTGGGACGTAAAACAAATAACATTATTATTATTATAAAACTTTGTCCATTATGATTATGAAGAGAAGTGGTGAAAGACAACTTCCTTGCTGGACTCCACTCTTCATTTCGAACCAACCTGACCTTCCATCCTGGACCTGGACACAACACTTGGTTTCATCATATAAACGTTGTACTTGTGCTATGATGTCATCGGGCACTTTCTTATGTCTCAAACATTCCCATATATGCCTGCGTGGTACATGGTCATATGCTTTCTCGATGTCCAGAAAAACGGTTATAAGTGTTCAGGTGGAAAAATTAGGTCTATAGTTGGTCTAAATCCATGTTGTTCGTCCTCAAGTGTAGGTTCAACATATTTTATAATCCTGCTCTCGAGGATAGATTTTGACGCCATGTGACAGCAGAGTTATACCTCTGAAGTTGGTACATTTCTTTCTACCACCTTTTTTCAACAATGGGATGATGACTCCTTGCTTCCAGTCATTGGGTATTACATTCTCTTTCCAGATTCTATTTAGTACCCTGTACATCCACTGTTGTCTTACCTCTCCTGGTGCTTTGATCATCTCAACACTTAATTCATCTGATCCAGTTGATGTGTTGTTTTTCAGCTTAGATATTGCTGTCTCTACTTCCAACCATGTCAGACTAGTGGTATTTGTGCTGCCAAAGTCATAAGGTTCGTCGTCTAATGAGTTGACATTTTCATAACAGTTCAGTAAAGTTTCAAAGTGCTTTTGGAACTCCTGTAATATTTTGGTCTTATCCCTAGTCACCTCATCATTAGGAAGTTCTACAGATTAGATAGATTCATTTTGAGTTCTTGTATTCTTAACAATACTGTATAACAGTTTTTTATTTCCATCCTGCATTATTTTGGTAGCCAGATCTTCCTTGCATTTCTGCTTTTCAGCTACAAACAACTGTTTGACCAGTAATTTTTTCTTTCTGTGAAGTGACAGCTTCTCCTCTATTTCGTGTTTATCTCCCCGCATTCTTGCTTGATATAGGGATCTTTTTGCACCGTTTCTGGCATTGATAGCATTTTTAATATCATCATTCCACCAGGCAGTTTCTTTAGGTTATTTGACTCTTTTTTTTTTATTTAAACCTAAGAATTTCATTTTTGTCCGTATTGAACTGAGAATGGAAGATAGGAAAACTTAAAAGGGTCCACCTTTTCAATACAAAAATGTTATAGATTTATTTATAACATGTATTTGCACTTGGAACTAGTTTCGACGCTGTTTGGCGTCATCATCAGCCAAAATGTGGGAAATAGGCCAGCATGTAGGCATTTATATTACACAAGGCGTTACATTAAACAATAAACATCTTACAAGGAGATAAAAACAGGGACGAATATAGAAACAAATTAATCGTTGAGAAAGCAAAAGTTATGCATATTAAAAATAACCTTAACCACACAACTTGCAGTGCGAAAATATTCTTCTTGAATGATTCCTGAATATAAAACACACGCGCACACATTTCTGAAGAGCCAGCAGGCAGGACAAAGTAAAGTGAAACCTTAAGAGTTCTTCTGAGAAGAGTTCATCATTCTTTCTATGTTCCGACTAACTAATGAAGTCTCCCTTGAGTTCCTGATAAACATACACAACAGGAAATTAAACAATACACATCTTACAAGGAGATAAAAATAGGGAAAGTTATACATATTAAAAAATAACCTTAACCACACATCTTGCAGTGCGAAAATATTCGTCTTGAATGATTCCTGAATACAAAATACACGCGCACACATTTCTGAAGAGCCAGCAGGCAGGAAAAAGTAAAGTGAAACCTTAAGAGTTCTTCTGCGAAGAGTTCATCATTTTTTCTATGTTCCGACTAACTAATGAAGTTTCCCTTGAGTTCCTGATAAACATACACAACAGGAAATTCTCCTTCACTCTCAACACTCTGTTGGTTGTTGTGTGCCTTTGAGTCTCCAAGCTGGCCTTTTATACAAACTTGACCCTGATCGTGAACGTCACGGATATCACCCGACATTTTAACTTCTTAATATCTCCGTAAATAATGTAACTATTGACTTGAAATTTGAGTACGAGCTATTTGTTATTGCCAGTTACACGATCCCTTTGTCCATTTGCTGTTTTCTAATCAGGAAGCGGAGATAGAAGAAAGCTTCTAGATCATTCCTTCTGGCGTGCAGGCCACGTGTTCGGTGATGTCGCAGTCGTGCCTTGGCAAGCTCCAGCTGAGCTTGCTAGCAGCATGCGTTGCATCATAGACTACAACATGCACAATTTAAACTTATGAAACAGGTTGTGCGGTCTCCAGTTCAATTACGGGCAATTGCAGGCATAACCAGATGGTACCTGTTTCATATAATATATATACAGTGTAAGTTGTGAACAATGTCCTGTATTAAACTGGTTAGATGTAAGAGAAGGCCACCTGATCTTAATCTTGCCATGATAAATACATCTTTAACCACTCAAGCCGGTTCAACGTTCATTGTACATCCCGTGGACAATACTAGCTCAGTGTAGCATGAAAGGGCCGATGCAGGTGGAAGTTAGAATACATGTTACATGCGCATCACTGCTTTTTTCCAGGATCATTTTTCACCTTTTTAATCGAGAAGTTGTGTACTTTACTGCCATCTTTGTTTCATAATTAGAATTAATACAAAATTAATTGATATATGTTGCTTTTGACTCACATCGATCAGGTATGAATCATGAAATACGGTCTGTTGAGTTTCAAGGAAGTTGCTTTAGAAGTTATCACGTCCTTTCCTGCCATCTCAAGAATGCTTTGTGAACTACATCTAGGGTTACCAACCGTCTGGCTTTTGTCGGACATGTCCTGCTTTTCAATCATTTTGGTTATGCCTCCGGCCGGCATTTCTAATTTATCGACATTGTCCGGCATTTTTCGTTACAAGATTGCTCACTTAGGTTTTAGGCTGAAGACAGCATGTTATTGTATCGTATATCAACTCCATGTGCTCAGGGCGCTACTTCGAGGGTGGAAATAAGTAATACTAATATTCGATATATTGAACTGGAAGTCCAGGCATCGATCAACCAATCAACGCACTTCATTTCCACGTTTATGTTGAGAAAACCGGAAGTGTCTAGAGCTACAGTTTACATGTGCTTGCCATATGATTTGCAGCTATCGTGTTTGGTTATCTGGTTATCGCCGTAAATTATAATGCGAGTATGCAGCGAGTGGAGTGAAATATTAATCTCATTGCATCCTATTACGTACCGGTATGTCATCTTTGCAACCTGAAAGGAGTGAATCTAAAAAAAGACAGTGTAAATTTTTGGATAAACTAAAACATAAGTATCCTTGCTTTACTCACGGACGCAGTGAAAGTGAAGCGAAATGTGCAGTGTGTGATAGTTATGTTAATGTCGGATACAAAGGTGTTGGTGACTTGGAAAGACATGTTAACAGTGAAAAACACAAAAAGGCGGTGAGAACTAGGTCAATATCATGTTAAATGTTATCATTTGTCACTCCCAAATATTCACCAGATGATTAAAAAGTTCAGGCCGCAGAAACTACAATGTCATTTCATACAGTTTTCCATCATCAGTCCTACAAATCAATGGACTGCACAGCTAAATTCAATAAGAGTATGTTCTTAGGTTCTGAAGTAACGCAGAAACTGATCTGTGCAAGAACTAAAACAGAAGCCATAATAAATAATGTTATTGCTCCTCACTCGACAGATATAATTGAAACTTTTAACAATAAAGTTCCATTCTTTGGCCTAGGAACAGATGCAAGCAATCATGGTGCACTAAAGTTGTTTCCATTTGTCATCCAATTCTTTGATTACAAAAATAATGGCATTCAGATAAAAGTTCTTGATTTACAAGCATGTCCAAATGAAAGTTCTGAATGTATTTCTCCTATATTTCGGATACTCTCAAGGAGCATAAAATTACTTCTAGATGCATTGCATTTTCTGGAGACAATGCCAATGTTAATTTTGGAGGCCTTGCACGCAGGGAAGGGAAGAATGTATTCTCTGCTCTCAAAAAAGACTTGAATGAAAACATAGTAGGTTTTGGATGTCCTGCTCACGTTCTACATAACTGTTTGCAACATGGAGCTGATGCTCTTCCTGTTGATATTGAGTCTGTGGTGATGAAAATTTTCAACTTCTTTCATATATATGCAGTGCGCACTCAGGAAACTGAAAGACTTTTGTGAATTTGTTGATGTAAATTATCTGTAGCTTTTAAATCATTCTAAGACTAGGTGGTTAACATTGTACCCAGCAGTTGAAAGAATCCTGCAATTGTTCCTAGCTCTGAAATCCTACTTTCTTTCTCAGGATAGGAAGTCAGTGCCTTCATCAATTAAAACACTTCCTTGAAAATGACTTTTTAGAGCTCTATCTTTTGCTTCTTTCCTCAACCATGCACATTTTTCACTATAAAATTTTGTCACTTGAGAAAGAACATAATTCAGTTGTAGAAGTGCTTGAACTATTAGAATCTGTCCAATCTTCATTGAAAGGCATACTTGAAGGTCAATTCATTCCCCTTAAAGTCAGACAGATGTTAAATACATTTTCAGAAGATGGTTTGGATAAAGAATGCAAAGTGTTTATGGAGAATGTATCCTGTTTCTATGAAACCTGCACTGAGTACTTCCTATAGAGGAATTCAAGTGTTTCAAATGGTTAAAACTTCAAAACATTAAAGACCTCAGCTTTGACGATATTGTAGCATGTATTCAGTACTTACAGTCTAAAGGTGTAGAAATAGATGATTCAAAATTATTTGACCAGTTCTGCAACGTAAGGGCTTATTCTAAAACTTCAACTTTGGATAAAGATACAACACTAGACCAACAATGGTCTGTTTTTTTTTTATAAGTGCCAGAATATTGAGGTATTTTCTGAACTTTTGAACATTTCCCAGTTTTTCTTTGCCATACCAGTCAGCAATGCCTCCACTGAACGTGTGTTTTCATTCATAAATGCTTGATGGACAAAGGAAAGGAATCATTTGTTGGTAGAATCAGTGAAAGGAATGTTACTTGTGAAGTTCAATTTCAAAGATGTGTCGTGTGAAGAATTATGTAAATATGTACTTCAAGAAAATAACTCGCGTCTTCTTTCAAAAGTAGGTTCTGTTGAAAAATACAGCTTCAAGGAAATGAACTGCAGCAAGGACTGATCATTAAGTAAGGTATTTCCTTTTGTAAAAAGTTGTAATATATGTATAATTTTGTTATCGATTGAAATTGTCAGGCATTTTTCTTAAATGTCCTGCTTTTTGCTAAGCAATGTCCTGCATTTGGAGATTTTCAGTTGGTAACCCTAAATACATCTAACTTAAAAATTCTTGCCACTTATAAAGGGGAAGTACCGAAAGCAAATACTTCGCAGGTATTGTTTTGCTGCAGAAGCTATAAACTTCTCAATCGCAGAAGAATGCATGACAGTAGTGGAATTAATGTATCCGGAAGCAATATTTTCAGTAGTGATACGATAGTGACTATACAAACAAAACAAAGAGCATAGCATATAGTAGAGGAAGTGTGCGCTCTCTGCAAGTTACCCTGGACTGCTGCACAGATGGCACTGGCAACACCTGTGTCGTA